>NC_073307.1:15000-690000 GCF_027595985.1 Sorex araneus
TCTGGCTCCACTAGGCTGGGTCATCTGGGTTTAATCCCTGGGGTGGGGTGCTGGAGATTGGAGGAGGCCGACAGAGGATCTTGTTTCCGGGTCTCATTGAGCCTGGAGTCCAAGATTGCAAAGTTCTGCTTTACCTGGTTCTATGGGGCTTCACTCATGCGTGAGGTTCTGCCGGAGTGTCTGGAAAGAGGCCTGGAGTGTGGTGGTGCCTGGGTAGTGGAGGACATCCCCCCTCTCAATAACATAAATTTGGGAATTAGAATCTATAGCCTCCTCTCCTCTCACATGGTGACCCGACTGAGCTGTTCTCCTATTTTGTTTACCTTCCAAAGCTGTCTATTTAGCAAAAACTGCACCATTGAGTCTTTTTCATAAGAAAGGGATATGATTATTCAATGTCAATGACAAAGACAAAGAATGAAACTGGTTCTTACTGGGAATCACTCTCACACAAGGGCCAAATGATGAAAGGAAGATAAAATTTGGGAAACTGTGACAGACTGTGACTGTGGCGGCTCCAGGGCTGCCCTGCAGGGGCCGCTCACATCCACTCAGAAAAGCTGCAGCTCAGGAGCAGGAGCACAGGGCAGGGAGGGTTTCTCACCCAGGGTCCCAGTTTCCTGTTGGAACAGCAACAGCAGAAATGCTCTGATGACGGGTCAGCCGGATTGTGTGCCCCAGTGCGGGTTTCTGTCTAATGCCTGAGTCACTGTTAGTATTGACCTACTCAGGGCAGCCAAGACAACATTAATGATGGTTTCTGGGCATCAGGACCCCTGACTTGCTGGACAATGGACAGCTGCATGTGGCTGTGAGTCCACACACCGGTCTGTTGTAGACAGGACACGAGGACACACAGAGCTGATCAGCTCACCGATTCCTGCTGCCTGGGGATATCTCCCACCATACTGGCCCATCCTATGACCTGTCCCTCAGCTGAGGTGGAGCCTACCCCAACGATCTCTGCCCTCCTCTAAATTCTCCCCCATTCTGTGCTGACCCTGAGGCCCAGGCATTGGACTCCTGCTCACTCTCCCTGGTGAGTATCAATTCATCTCTAATGTCCATCTCTGGTGTCTGCCCCCATGAACCTGCAGACATGCGAGTCTCACATGGGCTGGTAAGGTATTATCCCTGCTCACCCACATGTCCTGCATACAGGGGACTCAGGATCAAAGAGGCCACCCATGGCAGTTGACCTCAACAACCCACACCTCGTAATACAGGGAAAATCGTGAGGGCCACCCCATAGTGTCCATGAAAGAAATTGTCAGGGATGGCACAGCTGGTCATTTACACATGCCCTCAGCATGCTGACCCCCCCAATTTGCATCTGTCCTCTCTGAGGGGTCTACAGGAGTAGCACAGGTCTCTCCTAGTGCTGTGGAAATGATGTTCATTGAAGCGACAGTCCAATGTCAGTGACACAGAGAGCAAGAAGAGCACATTGGTAGTGTTGTGAGTCCTATAACTAAGGCCAGTTCTGGGTCCAGTAGATCGAGAACTGACGACCGTGCTGGGGCTGTGTTCAACTCACAAAAGGGTTTGGATACCCCAGGTATCATCACCTAGGAAAGGATCCTAAGGTCACATGGACCTGTGGTTGGGTGCTGAGTTGTATACAGGAGGTTTAGGTGTTCCTGTCCAGTAGACACGAGAGGAATGTGACTGGGGCAGAGGCATCATCATTGTTCCAGTATGAATCCATCATCAGAGAGAATGAACAAATCCACCACACAACTACCTGCATACTTCAGAGTGAAGCTCTGCAGGTGAAAGAATTTTCAACCATGGGAAAGGAGAGAATAAATCATACCTAATTTTATTGATTTTGGATTGGACTCTGCAAATTTTGGGACAGTCAATGCACTTGTTGCCATGAATTCTCACAGAGGTGAGTGCCTAACTCTAGCCCTATCTCTTACTGTCACTCTATCCCAACATTAACCCTTACCCCAACCCTTATTCCTAATCCCTTCCCAAACTCCTAACCCCTTACCCTAACCCTAAAGCAACCCACACCCTCTATCCCTAAACCCCAATCCTATTCCTACCCCTAAACATAAGCCTACTCCTCCGTAATCCTATACGGAATCCAATCCCAGTGCAACTTACTCTAGTCCAATTTTTTACCTCAGAACATATAAACTTCCAGTCCACACTTTATACACTAACCCCATACCTCCCACTATCACTGCCCATAGATAACAATCTACCTAAGCACCCAACCACCCAGTCTCCTACCTGGGACCTACCTTCCAGCCACTGTTGGGCAGGTGATGCAGCTGCAAACAAGGGACACCTATATGATGTCAATGAGTCTAACTTACCTGGCATTGCAGGACACCAATAGCACATAATACAACATACAGTGAATCAAAACAGGAAATATAAGGAACGCATTAAGTGCATGCCATGAACAGAAATGATAATATGCCCATGGGCCTCACTGTGATCACAGAAATGAGGGTACTCAGAATAGCCACTCACAACTAGGCAAGAAAAAATGTGCCTTTTCTTAATGTTACTGGGGCCATACACAGCAAATCTTAGTTAGGGTTTACTCATGGATGTGTGTTAATTTCTGGCAGTGGTAAGTCCATATAGAAGACCACGGGTTGAATTCCAGCTGGCCTAGTGAAAGGAGTGACATGCACTATCACTTCATGCCACAAAGTAGGTAATATGAATAGTCATTGATACTGTAGTAGCACCATCATTAGTATCAGTAGGAGACAGTTATTTCCATGATGTTATAGGGTACGACAGAGACAGAGAACACAGGTTAGGTAGCCAAAAAACATGCGAGGTGTGTACTGAAGTACAAAATGTTTACTTAATGAAAGAACAGGCTGAAGCACACCCTTTTAGAAGTCTAATCACAAATGCCACTTAGGAAACATCCTGTGTGAAGTCAAGAACAGTAGTCAAATATTTTCCCCTATGTTCAGGTGCTAACCCTGGGGAAAAGTGCAGTGCTTCCTCGTTACTGCTGACTGCAGTGTAAAGTGATGTAAGCCAGACTACAGTGAAACCAGTGAAATGTGCACTGAAGCAAGACCTAACTGTGAAAGCTTAAGCTGTCCGCACACCCCACAAATCAAACACAGTACTGAGAATCAAATTCAAGCACGTGACAAACTGGAAGATAAATCAAATTTGCACATCCAAGTGAGGAGTAAGGTAACACAAGCCGGTGTGTGCTTAGCAAACCAGAAAATAAGCTGCTGCATGCTGGGGTGGCACAACAAAACAGAGGCTCGCATGTGACTCTGTGAGAAAGGGAGCAACCCCATGCTTTCTGCAATGAGGAAGTAACTAACTGTGCTCACAAAAAGATTACAGGAATGCACACAAGGGTGCATAGCAGTGCTCAAGGAAAGGATTCCAAAGAAGGGTCCATACACTGGATTGCACCAACCAAGACATCATGACCCTGATTTTAGAATGAGTGTGAGAAACACTGGTTGAGGTGTGCATGCTTCAACTGTGTGGCTGACTAGTATGAACGCTGGACATGTGTGACCACAGAATAAAATATTTATAACTGTGGTATTTATGCCATGAAATTATAATGATGCCAACCTCAAAATAGGGATGTTTGACAACAGAACATCTGATTCCTGCTCCAGTCTATCAAACGTCACACTAAGTGTGAGGCGCCAGAAGCACACAGCAGCAGCATTCTGAGCGGCAGGGCAAAGTGCTGTAAGCCAGACTATCCTGAAAACAGTACAATGTGCACTGAAGCAAGAGCTGCTTGTGAAAGCTTAAGCTGCCTGCACACCAAATATGAACACATTATTTAGTATCCAATTTAAGCATGTGATAAAAATGAAGTGTAAAGCAAATTTGCACACCCAAGTGAGCACCAAGGTAAAACAAGCAGGTGTGTGTTAGTATGCCCGGGCCCGAAAAGCTTAGCCAAAAATTCCTGTTTCATAAGCAAAGAATAAATAGCCATGGTCTGAGCATGTAGGTGTGTGTATGTGTGCACATGCAAGAGAGATAGTAAACAGACATTTGGCTGTGAATTTTGCATCTGCCAGTTACTTCCAAAGAACATGACTAATTAAAGCAAACCTTCAGTGAGTGTGCACACATGGATGGGATCCCAGTGGCAAGGGAATGAACATGCATGCCCGTGTCTGGTCTAAGGATCAGGATCAGGAAATAAAGCAGTGGCAATCACACCTAGGTGGTGAGCTATGCAGGCTTACTTGCCAGCCCGTACCTGCATCTAAGGCATAAGACAAAACTTCGTGTCTGTGTGCATTTGTGATTAGCCAACCATAATTGATAACTTATGGTTAGTAAATCATGTGTGAGACACAAAATCATGGAACAAGAAATACAAAAAAATACAGATACAAGAAATACAGGACATACAGGTATAACAAGAAATATGAAATATACAGGTAAAACAAGAAATAGGGAACATAGAGAATTGAAGAAAACGGTCAGCACTACATGTTAAGCAACAGCTTACTTAAGTCAAAGCCAGAGCATGAAAACCACAACACATACGAGAATGAGAATAATTTGAACCTTGTTCTCAGCATCTTATGTGAGCAATGAATTATCGAGACCATCTGTGTTCACCTGTATCCTGTGATCCCACTTTTAGCGAGTATTTTAAGTAGCAGCACAACAATCTTAACATACCCATGTAACCATTGTAACATTAGTCTAATATAACCATAACAATGTTCAGAAACACTAGATCATGGTCACCTCAGCCATGACATAAAACCTAACAGCAAAAGCAGCAGCACCACGAAGCATAAACAAACATATCGCATAAATACACGGGGGCAGCATGGGGGCAATAGCACAAACAAACATGACACAAGGAAAATAAGTGAATTAATAAAAAGACCCAGGCACAGGTTTTGTAGTCTTTTATTAGTCTCCTCCAAACACACCCAGCAATGGTGTGTGGGTGGTCCCTGCTCGAGTGAGCGACCACAGTCAACCTGTAAGGAAAGCTTAGAACACCCGACACCATGTGTTGGTGGTAAAAGACACACTGCAACAGCACCCTGACCACACAAAGTCCAGCTTCTCCAGGGAGTCCAGAATACAAGCCAATGGCCAACATCACAGCAGACATGCAAGTGTCCAACAGACAGTGCTGAGGTCAGAAGAGGAACCCAGCCAACACTCTTCCACTCACTCACCAGGGGCCTTCCCGAGTTACTACCAGAATGCCAAACAGAGCAACAGGGACTGAAATGTCCATCCACAGACCACAGACTTGACCACACACACATAACTTGCAGGAACCTACCCAAAGTGTTTGGTTTCACCAAAAGTTGACAAAAGGCACAGAGTAAACTGAGAAGAGAAATAAAGGCCTCCCGAGTGTTCTTACTGACAGTGAATACTCTGAACACTGATCAATTACGTGCCATGAATGTACCTTCTCAAGGACCGACCAATGCCCTGAAAACATGGGCCTCCCGTGTCCCCCAGTTCACTTCCTCTCCCTCACTGGGACTTCCTCACTGGCCCACTTGTAAGGCCGGAAAAGGGAGAAAACTTGCAAAGCCACACATTGAGAGAACCAGTCCCTAAGAACTAACCATCTTTCAGGATGAATGCAGTAGCAGACAATCCAAACACTGGCATTGCTGCAACTACTAATACAGTCTCAGTAGAGAATAAAAGCACACTTGGATAATACATGGAGACAAAGTATAGCGTGCCACATGAGCAAGGGTGGCAAATCCACACATGAATGCAACTAGTCTGGAGAGCCCAAAAGAAACTTGGGACTCACTTCGCATCCATGTGAAAGTGGAAATCCATCAGAAATATTGCATATATTTCTGCATATATAGTGCATATATTTTTTGCAACATATTACATTTGCTGACAGTGGTCTTTCAAAGCATGCTTTGTCATGGAGTGCTGAGTCCTGAAAAGCTGTTCAGGACTCATGGTCATGAAATACAGGTGGTGCTTCCCAGGAAGCTCCTTGGGGGAAAAGATGATCTATTTTCAATGATGATCAGCAGTGCAGGACAGCTGTGTCACACCCAGCAAACAGTATGTAACACCCTGTACCCAAACCAAGGAAACAAAGCATTGGGGAGAGCTCTGCAGGCTTATACATGCTTATACATGCCAGCAAGTACATGTGAAAGTAACTAAGGCATAAAACAAAGCTCCATAACTCTAGATGCAGGTGTGTGCATGTGTGGCTAGTCAATCATCATTAGTAAATCATGTGTCACACTGACATGTACCGCAAGAATGCACATACAGGAACACAGCACTAGGGAAAAATTGAAGTAAGATTTCCTGAGACAAGGATGCAGGCATGTTTCTGATCTGACACTAGGTAGACTTGGGCTGTGTGGCTGCAGTGGAAAAACCACTGCCACTACACGGCATATGAGCAGTAACGCCCTGCAGGCGTCTGTCAGAAATCAAGCCATTAAAACTTAAATGTGAGCCACAAAATCTAAATGGCACGGACCGCAAAACCAATTCTGGACAATAACAACATGGCATGCCATAGCAGACCGTCTGATGGGACGTCCAACCAAGAGCCACCAGAGGGACACAGACATGCCATGGACATTGCCATGGACATGCAAAGGAAGTGCTGCAGAGTGTATAACATATTTTTTCATATGCAATGGTTTCAAAAAATCATATGCAAATGCATTTTATGTGAGGACTGAATTTCTGAGAACATCTGTGCTTGCTAACATCCAGGGCCTCAGTTCATGAGGTCCCTGACCCCATGCTTTTTCTCTCTTATTTCTGTCTCTTTCCTGAATCCTCGTCGTGTTACTGCTTCAAAGCCTTTTCACCTTCGACTGGTCCCAGGCTACTGGCACCAGAAAAGTTCCTCAACAGTAAGGACTGTCTGATACATAATCTAATCAAAAACCCCAATAAACTGTGGGGACCCAAAACTGAAGGAGTGGATCCCTGCTAAAACAGTGAGCGAACCTCCAAGGGTGAGTGTGTTCTGGGGATTTGTTACTCAGGGTAATAATCAGCCAAAGTACTTCAAAAGACAGGGAGTATATTCTAGTCCTTTGACAAACCAGCAGGAGGAAAATTAGAAGATTCAAGTTCGCAGTGACATAGGGTATTGCACACAGCAGAAACACCACCGTCATAGCAAAAACACACAGAGCTAAAGTGCAGGGCTATTGCTAAAGGAGCACGGTACAACAATTTGAACAACAGCCAGTCATGAGGTGAACTTCACAATAAAAGGACTCTGCAACGGTTAAAAGTGTACAGTAATAGTGTATCGCAGCAGACTGGACCATTCAGATGGATGGCTTTATAAGCAAATAAAGAATCCAGCAAGGCAATGAGTACTGCAAAAGGACTGTAAGTCATGTCCATAATTTCATAACAGCAACGTGAGCATCATAACAATGTCAAAGTCAATGAAGGACAAATATTGGTAGCAATACCTGGTCCTGTCAAGCTCTGTTGTTACCCACCAAAGACACCTGAGATAAGATCATACAGCAGCAGACTATGCAAAGCACACACAACAGACAAAGCAAGTATGGCCATGCTGCTTAAGGAAATGTAGACAGGTCCTATGCCTCTGTCATTTCACTAGCAGTCTCAAGATCTCACACTGGGCAGAATCAAACAGTGGGAAAGGAGCTGTACTCGGCTGTTGACAGCATCAATGCTTCACAGAGAGGAAATGCAAAACAATGGGCCTGTGGAGAAAGCGGGAGCTACAAAATCCACACTAGCATTCATTCAGCAATGAGAAAAGTAAACGGAAGTTCTGCAGTACAAGGGAAAAAATTTTTAATAAAATTAAAAGGAAAAGGGGGCTGGAGAGATAACACAACAGGGAGGGCATCTGCCTTGCACTCGGCCGATTATCAACATCCCATTCCCCCGAGCACTGCCAGGAGTGATTCCTGAGTGCAGAGCCAGGAGTAACCCCTGACGGTTGCTGGGTGTGACCCAGAAAGCAAAAAAAGAAAAAAAGATAAGAAATAAAATAAAATTAAAAAATAAAAAATAAAAATAAAATCAAGGGTAAAAATAAAGAAAAAAAAATCCACTTCAGCAAGGGGGCACAGCCCTTGCACTTAGAAGATCCAGACGGAAGTATCTGGCACAGTAATGCAATGTGCCAGCCGGGGGTTCCTGAACTGCCTGCCCTGTGCTCCCTGTGGCCCAGTGATAAGGCAAGCCAAGCGTGCCCTGGGCCACCATGGGCCCAACTGCAGCCCCTGGAGGGAAGCAGAAGCCCATAATCGTGCCTTAGGAGGCATTTCTGGAGTATACCCCAGGGGCTCAATGCCTGACCCTGTGCATATGCTCAGAATTGCACCCCAGTGCTATTCAGAGGACATAAAGAAAGGATGAAACTGGGTGATCTGGTGGCCAAGAGACAAACAGCACCCCCTAACGCGTAGGTCTGGTCCCATAGTACCAGGAATTTAGGGAAAAGGGTAGAGCCTCGTAACTGTTACTCCTTAATGCTGCAAATGGTGGATTTCTTGAAATCTAATCTCTTATCATGTTCTATAGTGATGTCAACACACACAGAAAACATGAGGTCAGGTTCTGTCCATTACACACGTTTCACCGTATAAAGAGAAACTTCACTCCTGAACATCGTTAGCCATTGTAAAAACTGGAAGATTAACCACAGTTGAATGCAATGACAACTTTTCCACGTGATGTGAAAATGAGCCTGTGATACGACACACGTGCATTGTGTGTGATCGGCGATGACTCACCTCTGCACAGCACCTCAGGCACGCTGGAGCTGGAAGCTAACAGTGTTGCGGCAGGAGCAGTCATGTGGGTCTATGGTGGAACATGATGAACATCAAGCCATGCATGCATGTCGGGGTTCTGGAGGCCGACAGTAAAACCTAGAAAACAGGCATGTAATGGTTGCTGAAAACCCATGGATGGATATGGTCAGGGATGTGCCTGTAAGAGCCAGAGTGATGTCTGCAAGTGGTCACTGGCATGATGCCCAGCACACTCCATTTCTGTGGATTTCTCCTTTAGACCTTTCAGGGGGTAGGAGTGGTCACCCAGTGCTCTCAGATCTGTATACTCCTATGACTAAGTCAATCACTGTGCAGAGGTAGAGCAGTGTGTGAGGACATGCCACCCTCCACCGGACAGTGAGCACTAGTCACTGTCTGAGACAGGGTGGAAGGGGGAGTGAAGCTAACCAGTAATCTACAATCCTGTCACGTATTGCACGTGAGTAACTGAATTTTTAGCTCACTCACACTGAAAGTGCTCCCTTCAGCACTCCATGGTCTTTTAGAGTTGCTCCCTTGAGACACTTATGCTAAGAAAGGGCAATAATGATCGTCTTACAGTAACACCGGTTGCTATGCTAAAGAGGAGTAATAAGCGAGCAGGAGTCCTACCTCTGAAACTCGAGAGCTCTGACATCATCTTCTGTTGCCCATCCACAGCTTCCAATGGAACCTAGTGACAAAAGAACACAAAGATCAGGCAAGGCACATTTCTGGTGCACACAAGTGCACCCGGCCCTGAGGAGGGAAACTGGGAACAGTGGTGGTGAGAAGCGTACACTGGTGGACATGGGTGTTGGAACATTAGGATTTCATGACTGAAATCCAATCATTAACAACTCTGTATCTGTATCTCACTGAGTCAATTTTTTAAAATAAATAAATAATTAAAAAATAAAAACAGTTTTGTGTAAAAATAAAAAGAAAAAGAAGGGCGCGCACGGGCGGCGAGGCAGGTGAAGGAAGGAAGAAGGCCAAACTGGTTGCTCGATCGGTTTATTTCATGTCCATCTCCATTCTCCTCTGATTCTCCTCCTGCTTCTTTCTCCCCCATCCTACTTCATTCTCTCTCTCTCTGCCTCTCTCCCGGCTCTCGGTCTCTCTCTCGATCTGTGGATCTGGCCCCCGTGGATCTGGCTTCGTGGATCTGGCCCTGTGGATCTCGCCGTGGATCTGGCCCCATGGATCTGGCGCCGTGGATCTGGCCCCCAACCCACTCTTACAGCCTAGTTAAATCTCCACCGCATGAGGGGGTTGGGGCATACACATAGGTGTGGTCAGCAATAGGGTAAGGTTCTTTTCCCTCAGGGGATGCTTCTCCTAGGACTTAATTCTCTTTCAGCAGGAGGATCCACCCAAGGGCAGAGTCCCATGAATGTGTTTCTCTTCTCCTCAGCCAGCAAACATATAAGAATTCATAATATTAATCATTTTGTATGGACACAATAAGAGATGCATTAAAGCTTATAGAATTGCTCTCCTGCGGCCATCTCAATCTCAGACTACAGTGCTCAGGCCAGATCAGTCTTTCCTATCCCTGGCAGGGTCCCAGTCTCATAATTACTATTGGATCATGACAGCATTCGTCTATGATCAAGCTCTTAACTTATAGTTAAGAATTAGGCACTTTGGCCAGGCCCATCTCGATGCCAGGGTAGCACATAACTCACCGCTTGCCCTGGATCCTTCCCGTCCCACGTCGGGGACCCTACTTTGGGATGCTAGGAACTGAGGGCAACTGAGGCTTAAGTGGAGAAAGCAGATGCCCAGGAGGGAATAGAGGCCAATTAAGTCTTAAGTTATAAAAACATAATATTGTCTTCTTGTGTCTATACAAAAAAGACATAGCTTTAAAGTAAATTATTCAAAAGGCATAAAGAGGAGAGAAAGGCAATGTTATAATATTCAGTGTCCTAGGAAGTTCTGACCTTACCAATTAACAGAGTTTGATTAAGGGAAGAGCAGATAAACTGGTAGAATTGGTTACAGATAAACAAAAGAATGGGAGTGACTCGGGAGCACTTTGATGGGTGTGACTGATAAACCTAAGCTCCTAGTGGCAAGGGGGAAAGGACAAACCAATGATATCCAACAAGTTTAATTCAAAAAAATTAAAAGGTAGGGGACAGTTCCCAGCAATGGTGAACACAGCCAGGCATCACTGGCCAGCGCTGAAATGGGGAAAGATGCTTGACAAAGAGAAATCTGTTTCCAACCCCTGAGGTTCAGTGCCCTGCCCAGCAGTCAGACAGGATCAACGCTGCATCTCCAAGTATCACAAGACCTGAGTAGCATCAGGCCACTGTCCCTACCAAGCACCACACTTTCCATCCAGCCAGACAACGTCACCTGCAGCAGCCCCGGTGTCCCCAAAGACCTGAGGACACAGTCAAACCAAAGACCTAAAATCTCGGACACCAAGTGTCACAAACAATCGCCACACACACAAACTTATCCAAATAGGGTCGCACCCACATCCACGCACGGTGGGGGCCTTCCCAGTGGTGCCACACGTTGTGCCAAGGCTAGACCCACAGCCTCCAAAGGGCAAATCTGCACACGTACAGGCTGTTTACACAGATGTACACGTGCAGGCTGTTTACGCAGCCGGGCTCTCACCTGAGCACAATCTCCTGCCTCGCTCTCCCTCCCTCCCCGCTCACATTTCTCTAAATCTTTCTCAGAAAATACTATATGGCCTCAGTGGGGGAAATTTACTTTGCCTCGGTGAGGGAATTTGCTTTGCCTCGGTTAGGAAACTTCACCTTGCCTCAGTGAGGAGAACTTCGCCTTGCCTCGGTGAGGAAAACTTCGCCTTGCTTCGGTGAGGAAAATTCGCCTTGCTTCGGTGAGGAAAATTCGCCTTGCCTCGCTGAGGAAACTTCGCCTGGCCTGGGTGAGGAAAACTTCGCCTTGCTTCGGTGAGGAAAATTCGCCTGGCCTCGGTGAGGAAGATTCGCCTGGCCTCGGTGAGGAAGATTCGCCTTGCCCCGGCGAGGAAAATAAAAGGCCAACCCCAACAAACACCCGCCTCCCTGGCCAAAGCAGCGCCCCTCTCCGGGCCGGCACGTGAGGGAAAAGCCAAACGCCCCCGCGCTGCGTCTGCGGGAAAAGTCGGCAGCGAAGGGCGCTGAGGTGAGACGGGAGACAACACCCGGCACTGAGGGAAACCTGGCCGGGGCTCACCGAGTCTGCGACCCTCCCAGAGGAACAGCCGGAACCGAACTACACGGACGAGTTTGGGCGCACAGACCCCCAGTCACGGCCGCTCCCCGCACCACCGAGTCTCCTCCCCTGCACGAGCGCCGGAAATAGGGAGGGCCGCGAGGAGGGGCACGGGCGAGGGCACACCCCCAGGGGGCACAGGTGAGGCATGCGTGGCACAGGTGAAGCCACGCCCCCAGGAGGCTCCCAAGTGGGGTCACACCCCTAGGCCCCCAGAGCGAGGGGACACACCCCCAGGAGACATCTGGGCCCTTGCAAGCGAGACCCCCACCCCCCAGCGGGCGCGAAAGGCAGTGCGAACAGAGGAGCTGAGGACAGGAGCTTCTCCTCAAACCGTTTGGAAAAGCGGGGCAGAGATCCCAGCGGGCGGGGCGTTTGCCTCGCACGCGGGCGACCCAGGTTTGATCCCCAGAGCCCTGTAGCGTCCCCGAGCACCGCCGGGAGTGAGTCCTGAGTGCCCAGCAGACCTAACCCCGGAGTGGTTGCAGAATAGAGTAGGGGGGGCGGTGGCTCCCCAGACGTCTGGGCCTCTCCTTGCCCGTGCTATGACCAGGTCACACCCCGCCTCACTCTCAACCCCCTGGACCCTTCCCGCGTCTCCGGCGGCGTGCGCGTGGGCGAGACCCCTGTGCTCTGGGCCTGTCGCGGGGCCTCCCAACCGTACCAGGAGTCTCCTAGTCTCCAGCCACGGCCACGCTCACCCCCCGCGTCCACCTCCTTATCGCTGCCTGGCATCGAGTCCAGCCCGACCTGAGCCTCACCCAGCCCTGCCTGTATCCTGTACCGGGCACTAGCTGGGCCTAAGCAGCCTGCCCGGACTGGCCGTGGGCACGCGAGCCCTACCTGACCCTGGAGACCCAGGAGGAGGAGAAAGTCCAGAGAGCCAGGAGAAGGAGCTGGGTCTGGGTGATGTAGGCAGGTAGGGAAAGGCCCTTGGCAATGAAAATTTAGATTAAACAGTCCTGGGAAGGAGAATCTTAAGACTTGCAGATTCAAAAAGACAAAAGACCCCGGAGGAAACCATCAGCGGGCCCTGAGGATAATGGCCCCTCCGGAGGGGGTTCCCCAAAGAAGGTCATCACCACTCCCAATCTCCCTGGTAACCTTAGCAACGAACTTTTTTTTTTTTTTTTTTTTTTTTTTTGCTTTTTGGGTCACACCTGGCGATGCACAAGGGTCACTCCTGGCTCTGCACTCAGGAATTACCCCTGGCGGTGCTCAGGGGACCATATGGGATTCTGGGAATTGAACCCGGGTCGGCCGCGTGCAAGGCAAACGCCCTACCCGCTGTGCTATCACTCCAGCCCCAGCAACGAACTTTTACCTGGAAAGAAGCCCCAAGTAGGGGCAGGTTGAAGAAACCCTATAACAGACACCTTGAACAAAGGAAGCGCGGCTTATGCTGCCTGAGCCCATGTGCTGCTTGTGCCCACGTGGCTGAGCACGTGTCACCCGCATCTCCCCTCTTGAGATGTGTACTTTCATATTTTTGTGTGTAAAGCTCGGTTATGTGTAGGGGCTTCCTCCACCCTTGGAGAAGCCCGTGTTCTCTCTTGAGCGCATTACTCTTACTATTCTCTCTCCCACCTATCCCTTCCTCCTTCCCTCAGAAACCTCTGAATAAAATCTACTTACTTCACTGCTTGTCTACTCCTGAAATCCTTTTCCGAGAGCGAGACAAGAACCCAGTAACTCTGGGTCCCGGGTGGTAGAGGCAGTTGGGGGGAAAGTGACCGTCTTTCTCCTCCCCACTTCACGTAAGTCACCCGTGGGGCCCACCGACATCATGGGGACTTTCTTTTATCTGCTCCTGTAGCCCCTCCCCCCAGCCCTCCCATTGCCTACTGTGATTGGCTACCTGTTCCATGGGTGAGATTTAAAGTGACTCACCTGAGTACACCTGGCCCGGATTAGTGAGATTTTACTCTTCCCCCACGACCCCCCCCCAACAAGCCTAGCAGTGGACTTTGATGGGCAGCCCATGAGAAACCCTCTAAAAGCCAACTTGACCGCATAGGCTGCTCTGCTTACGTGGTGCCCGAGCATGTATGTCACCCGCATCTCCCCTCTTGGGATGTGGGCTTTCCTACTTTCATATGTAATGCAGGGATGTGCCTGCGGCCCCTCTCCACTGTGGAGATGCCTCAGTTACCGTGAGCAGGTTACTGCGGTGAGGCTGTGGTGGGAAGCGAGGTCACGGCCCCACGCAGCACTCCAACCTGACCACACTTCCTCCAGGAGACAGAACAGTGCGGAGGAGGTTTGCCTTGCACATGGCCGAGACAGGTTCGACCCCACGGGGGTCCAGGGGGGCACTTTCCCTTGTGATGCCGTTTATTGGGATGTAGGCACAGAAGGTTCCCCACACTGCCAGGAGTGATTCCTGAGTGCAGAGCCAGGAGTAACCCTGCAGCGCTGCTGGGTGTGTCTTTCATGCTGAATTTGGTGACTGATCTCTCTGCCTGAGGATTTGCATCTGAATCCTCTGATGAATTTCCACAGGTGGCACTGGCCTCTACAGGAAACACAGGAATTTAGGTGCCACTGAGGCCTCTGATTGTTGATCCAGGGGTTTGTGCACCATTTTTCTGCACTACTGGTTTTCTGGGTTTTTGTGAGTTAGGTCAGGAATTGGCTATGTCTTCTAGACTCTGGTTTGTGTGGGGAATGCCTGGGTGAGTGACTGATTTAGTCCCACAGCATCCACAGGATGAGAGTGGGCTCTAACATGTGGTTCCGTGGACGGCCATTTCAGCCTAATGGAGATGTCGTCTCAGATGCTGGTCCTTCGAGGTGTGATCCAAATGGGGATCTCATACCAACACTCTTAAGCTAAGATCCCTTGAGGGGTCTGGCCAGGCAAGCACCTGAGAGTCGCCTGTGACTTGTCCACAGGGTCCCCTCCCTTGTGACATCAGCCATTGGTGGTAGGCACTGTTCCTGACCCTGACTGTAACCCTGACCCTGTCCCCTAACCCTGACCCCTAACCCTGACCCTGTCCCCTGACCCTGTCCCCTGACCCTAACCTCTGACCCTACCCCTCACCCTGACTCTGATCCCTAACCCTGACTCTGACACCTGACTCTGACCCTGACTCTCTGACCCCTAAGCGCTAACCCTGACCCCTGGCCCTGACTCTGACACTCTGACCTTAACCCCTTACCCTAACCCCTAACCCTGACCCTCACCTGACCCCTGACCCTGATCCTAACCCTGACCCTGACCCTCACCCTACCCCTCACCTTGACTCTGACCCCTAACCCTGACTCTGACACCTGACTCTGACCCCTGACCCTCATCCCTGACTCTGACCCCAACCCTGAGTTACCGAAACTTTGACCTGGACCTGACTCTGATCCCAACCCTAACCTGGACCCTGACTCCAACCCTGACCCCGACCCTAACCCGGACCCTGAATCCGACCCTGACCCTGATCTCAACCCTGACTCTGACCCCGACCCTTATCCTGACCTTTATCCAGACCCTGACCCTGACTCTGACCGTAACCTCGATCCTGATCTGAACCCCTAACCCTGACTTTAACCCCTAACCCCTTTACCCTAGGCAGCAAACTCACTTCTGCTTCATTTCTCAACCTCTGGAGGCTTCACACCAAATTCTCTTCACCATGAGAAACTTCTCTTTACCCCAACCACAGAATATTCCCTCTCCTTTTCCCTCAGAGAACAGGATCAGTGCAGTAACTGTGGCCTTCCTTGAGAAGCAGCATCTATTTGTCAGAAATGTACACTCTCAACCCAGATTCACAGCATCAGAAATTCTTACGACAGAGCACAGGTTTTTTGTTTGTTTGTTTGTTGGAACAACTCCTCCAGCAACTCTGATGTACAATAAAGTCTGAGAATGACTGGACTTGGAGTGGAGAACTGCAAAATTTAAGAAAAATAAAGGCATGACTCCATACAAGGTAGAACCAACTTTATTACCAACAACCTTTATTACAACCATTCTCAAGTGTAAAAAATAAAAGGTGATTAAGTAAAACTTAGAAATCAGTTGACTTGCTGTTTGACATTTCACTACATGTACTGGGTGGGAATTCCCATTCCAGGGTGGGAATCTTGCCTGATTCTAGTCGGTGTACTGGAGGAGGAGGGAATAAAACAGACCGTTTTTCACTGGAAAATTCAGGTGTTCTCTTTTGGAATGACCCTCCAGAATGACATCAGCTGGATTAAGAACTGAACATCCCTAATTGCACATACACACACACAAAAGCACATACATAAAGTCATAAACACACCCAAACTCTAGAAATGAGATTTTCAATTTTTTTTTTCTGAACAGAATGACATATTCATCAGTCACAGAAATCCAACTCTGAGCAAAAAATAGAAAACCTTGCTAACTCTACACCACGTGTGAGCTAGCTATCCAGTCCTGTATTGGCAAATGTATCATTGCTGTAAATATGTCCAAGTCTTCCCCATGTGCCAGAATCCCTGGTGAGCAGCATTCTGATGGTCATCAGCTGGATCAAACAACAAAACTCATTCCTCCCACCTGGAGCAGGGTCATGATCCACAGCACCTAAAATGAATTCCCACCTAGTGGCACAGAACATGTACCTTGTCAGTGCACCTCCCTCATAGTAGTTGTGCTTTGTAATCACCCAGATGATGGTGTGTCTGCACCAAGAGAACTAAGGTGCTCTGGATATGCATGCTTTAAAATTTTTTAAAAATAAAACAGCTTAAAACTGAAAGAAGACTCATTGGATGCCTTTTGTTTGGTCAACACTGTTTTGGGATTGGGTTTAATTCCATATAGGAAAAAGGGGGTTGGGGGTAACTGTGTGGAGAGGTCCACAATAGTGGCAATAAAGAACCAGAGCTACATAAGCAGATGTGGAGGTTCTGGTTACTCCTTTCCATCCAGGAAGGGAACACCATACCTCTCATAACTATGAACCTCTAAAACGAACACAAGCTAATTCACATTTATAAATTTCTGCAGGAAATGGCAGAAAATGGAGCTGGTGGATTCAGATTCACAGGTCATGCAGATAAGATTAAACAAAAAAATAGTAGTACTCAAGGTGAGTAAGTAAGTTGGGAAGAGAAACTATCATAGCTTTCACTTTGGGGAGACAAAAACCCCACAGCCTAACCAAACAATACCCCAGAATATTCCAGAGTTTCCAAAGAGCCCAACAAGTAATCTGGTGGGCAGGAGGTGAGAGGGTATATTAAGATATGTTCATTAACCTCATTTTCTCCTTGTATTTCATCTGTAAGTAAAGCTCAGGCTTACTTAAAAAAAAAAAAAAGATGTATCCTGCTAAAGTCCAGTATTAGGCAGCAATCCCAATGCTCTTGCTCAGTGCACTTGACATTCATCTTCTCTTCTAAGGAGAGAGCAAATCTGCCTTTCTTCTGGGGATGGTAGTTCTAACAGTTCCTTGAAATTTAAGATGGAGAGTTGCCAAAAGTCCACAGCTCCCAAGCAAGGGATTGAGTCTTAGGAAAGGTACACTTCTTTAGATCATGGAACAGAAGGCAATTCCTTCCAGGTGTGATGAGAGCACAACTTCCTCTCCCAGCCTCCAATTACCAAAGTGGAGGAGGTGACTTGGTTTTCCACTGATTCAAGTACTTCTGGGTCCCTACCTCCCTCTTCCATTTTTGGTAAGTATCTGGCTTCCATAAATTCATGGCTACAGTAGAGATTTATGGCGCAGTAACTTTCAAATGTATATTTTAAAAAATTCTGTCAGTGAGCAGCATTTCCCAGTTTTATATGCCCACCCGCCCCCACCTTGCCCTCAAACAAGTTATTGGCAGCTCCATCAGATAGGACTGCAGGGTGCCTTTGTGAGTAGGGTCCATGCAGCAAGGTTGTCACTGGCACACTTGGAGGGTCAGGAAGACTGGGTCTGTCCAGTGTCTTACAATAGCCGTTGCAGGGGCTTACCAGCTAGCCCTCACAGCTTCAATGTCACTCACTAAATTCTGAGCCAGGCATATTCCAAAAATCTGAGAAAGAAAGAACAAGAATCAGACTATGCAGTTCTTAACCTCATTGGGCTTTCACTGAGCTACTGAATCCCATGTTCATCTTTAGTATTACATTTTAAATGTAATTCCTATACTATAACATCAGTATTTTTTAATGTACAACTCAGCATTTTCTGTTACCCAAGGATGTGGTCCTTTATCACTGTCTAATTATAGAATATTTTCATTAGCTGCACGCAAAGAAAACTACTCATAAGCAGTCATTCCCAATCCCCACCCTATACTCCTGGCAAACCTCTCATTAGCTTTCTGTCCCAATGAGTTTGCAAATTCTGGACATTTCAAATAAAGAATGAATATACTACATTGACTTTCATGGTGATTTATTTTGCACACCAGAACATTTTCTCTTTTCTTATTGGATCACCGTGAGATACAGTTACAAAGCTTTCGTGATTGAGTTTCAGTCAAACAATGGTCGAACAACCATCCCTCCACCAGTGTACATTTTCCACCACCAATATTCCGGGTATCCCTCCTGCCACCACTCCCCCTGCTGGTTGGCAACTACACCACCTCTGATTCGCTGATGACATGGTTCTCATAACACCAAACATTAGCCAAGCAGCACAAATGCTGGCCGACTTCGACCGTGAGTGTGGAAAGGTCGGACTGCAGCTGAATCTCACCAAAACAATGTTCATGAAAAATGAACTAGTTCCTGACCTTCCATTTGCGCTCAATGGAATGAACATCTCCAAATGCAGCAGCTACGTATACCTGGGTTGAGAACTCAATATGAGTAATGACTTGGCGCCAGAACTGTGCAGGAGGAAGAGAGCAGCGTGGAATGCCTTCAAGAGCATCAAAGAAGTGGTTAAGAGGACAGAGAACCTCTGGGCATATCTTTTAGACTCTACCGTTCTTCCTGCACTAACATACGCCTCAAAGACCTGGGCCCTACGAAAACAGGATGAGAATGCTATTTGGGTTTCCCAAAGAGAGAAGGAATCTGGAGTTCCAACTTCTGTCGATGATCAATCAGAGATGCTGTCTCATTTGCCAAGGCATCAAAAATCAGATGGGCTGGACACGTAATGCGATTCAGAGACGACCACTGGACTAGAGCTGTTACTGACTGGATTCCATAGGATGTCAAAATACCGCATGGCCACCCACCTATGAGATGGTCAGACTTCTTCATCAAAACCCTAAATGAATGGTTTAAGGCTCTTCGTGTTCCTGGAGAGAGCAGATACCATTGGGCTACACTAGCACATGACAGGGACGAATGGAGACATTACTGGTGCCTGCTTGAGCAAATCAAAGATTAACGGGATGACAAGTGATACAAGTGAAGTGATGGTTTTCAATGCAGATACTGAGAGGCTATCATGTTTGGTCCTTTGTCTACTTTCAGCAGACCTCTCCCATCCCGAACGATCCCTCCAACCATGATTGACTTAATGATTCCTTTTCTTTTTTTTTTTTTTTTTTTTTTTTTTTTGCTTTTTAGGTCACACCTGGCGATGCACAGAGGTTACTCCTGGCTCTGCACTCAGGAATTACCCCTGGCCGTGCTCAGGGGACCATATGGGATGCTGGGAATCGAACCCGGGTCGGCCGCGTGCAAGGCAAACGCCCTACCCGCTGTGCTATCTCTCCAGCCCCATGATTCCTTTTCTAATCCAGCTGCCTTCTCCCCAAATCGCGAGGCAGGCTTCCAACTGGAACAATCTCCTTGGCCATTGTCTCTAATGTCCTTGGGTGTTAGTCACATATTATGTTATTTTATTTTATTTTATTATTATTATTGTTTTACAGTTACAGATTTATACACTTTTGTGCTTATACTTCCCTCATACAAAGTTCAGGAACCCATCCCTTCACCAGTGCCCATTCTCCACCACCCGTAAACCCAGCGTCCCTCCCACCCTCCCCAATCCCATCTCCCCCCCAACCCACCCTGCCACTGTGGCAGGGCATTCCCTTTGTTCTCTCTCTCTAATTAGCTGTTGTGGTTTGCAATAAAGGTGTTGAGTGGCCGCTGTGCTCAGTCTCTAGCCCTCATTCAGCCCGCAACTCCCTTCCCCCACATGGCCTTCGACTACAATGTAGTTGGTGATCACTTCTCTGAGTTGCCCTTTCCCCGGAACGTGAGGCCAGCCTCGAAGCCATGGGGTCAACCTCCTGGTACTTATTTCTACAGTTCTTGGGTATTAGTCTCCCACTCTGATATTCTATATACCATAGATGAGTGCAGTCTTTCTATGTCTGTCTCTCTCTTTCTGACTCATTTCACTCAGCATGAAACTTTTCATGCCCATCCACTTAACTACAAAATTCTTGACCTCCTTTTTTCTAACAGCTGCATAGTATTCCATTGTATAGATGTACCAAAGTTTCCTCAACCAGTCATCCGTTCTAGGGCATTCGGGTTTTTTCCAGATTCTGGCTATTGTAAACAGTGCTGCGATGAACATACATGTGCAGATGTTGTTTCGATTGTACTTTTTTGCCTCTCTGGGATATATTCCCAGCAGTGGTATTGCTGGGTCAAATGGGAATTCAATATCTAATTTTTTGAGAATTGTCCAAATTGTTTTCCAGAAGGGCTGAACCAGTCGGCATTCCCACCAGCAGTGAAGAAGGGTCCCTTTCTCCCCACATCCTCTCCAACAGCGGTTGCTTTTGTTCTTTTGGATGTGTGCTAATCTCTGTGGTGTGAGGTGGTATCTCATGGTTGTTTTGATCTGCATCTCTCTGATGATTAGTGATGCAGAGCACTTTTTCATGTGCCTTTCGGCCATTCGTATTTCTTCCTTGGTAAAGTTTCTGTTCATTTCTTTGCCCCATTTTTTGATGGGGTTGGATGTTTTCTTCTTGTAGAGTTCAACCAGTGCTTTATATACCATTGATATCAACCCCTTATCTGATGGGTATTGTGTAAATATCCTTTCCCATCCTGTGGATAGTCTTTGTATTCTGGTCACTGTATCTTTTGCGGTGCAGAAGCTTTTTAGTTTAATGTAGTCCCATTTGTTGATCTCTGTTTTTACTAGATTGCTTAGTTCCGTGTCACCTTTGAAGAAACGTTTATCTTCAATATCGTGGAGGGTTTCGCCGACCTTGTCTTCAATGTACCTTATGGTTTGTGGTCTAATGTTGAGGTCTTTAATCCATTTTGATCTGACTTTTGTGCATGGTGTCAGGTCAAGGTCTAAACCCATTTTTTTGCATGTGGTTGTCCAGTTGTGCCAGCACCATTTGTTAAAGAGGCTTTCTTTGCTCCACTTCACATCTCTTGCTCCCTTATCAAAGATTAGATGATCATACATTTGGGGTTGTGTGTAGGGATATTCCACCCTGTTCCATTGGTCTACGGCTCTGCCTTTGTTCCAGTACCATGCTGTTTTAATTGTTACTGCTTTGTAGTAAAGTTTGAGGTTGGGGAGGGTGTATTATGTTATTTTATATTCCACAAATGAGTGCAGTTGTTCTATGTCTGTCCCTCTCTTTCTTACTCACTTCATTTACCATGATATTCTCCATGTCCATCCACTTATAAGTAAATTTCATGACTTCATCTTTCCTAACAGCTGCACAGTATTCCATTGTGTAGATGTACCAAAGTTTCTTTAACCAGTCGTCTGTTCTTGGGCACCCAGGTTGTTTCCAGATTCTGGCTACTGTGAACAGTGCTACAATGAATATACAGGTGCAGATGTTATTTCTACTGTGCTTTTTTGCACTCCTGGGACATATTCCCAGAAGTGGTATTGCTGGGCCATGAGAAAACTCAATTTCTAGTTTTTTAAGAAATGCCCATATTGTTTTCTAGAAAGGCTGGACCAGTTAGCATTCCCACCAACAACGAAAGGGAGTCCCACATATGTGCCAGCACTGGTTGTTCTTGTTCTTTCTGATGTGTACCAGTCTGTGTGGTATAAGATAATATCTCATTGTTTTGATTTGCATCTCCCTGATAATTAGTGATGTAGAGCATTTTTTCATGTGTCTTTTGGCCATTTGTATTCTTTTTTGAGGAAGTTTCTGTTAATTTCTTCTCCCCATTTTTTGATGGGGTTGGAGGATTTTTCCTTGTACAAGTCTACTAATGTCTCGTACATGCTGGGTATTAACCCTTATCTGACAGGTACTGTGTAAATAATTTTTTCCATTCCATGGGCTCTCTCTGTATTTTGGTCACTGTTTCTTTTAAGGTGTAGAAGTTTCCTAGTTTAATGTAGTTCCATATTTTTTTTATGTTTGTCTCTACTTGCTTGGAGAGTGGTGTTTCATCCTTGCTTTTTTTTTCTTTTTTTGGGGGAGGGTCACACCCGGCAATGCACAGGGGTTACACTCAGGAATTACTCCTGGAGGTGCTCAGGGGACCATATGAGATGCTGGGAATCGAACCTGGGTTGGCCTTTTGCAAGGCAAACACCCTACCCGCTGTGCTACCGCTCCAGCCCCTATGATGGTGTTTCATCCTTAAAGATGCCTTTAGCTTCAATGTCCTGGAGGGTTCTGCCTACACTTTCCTCCATGTACCTTATTGATTTAGGTCTGATACTGAGGTCTCTAATCCACTTTGATCTGACTCTTTTGCCTGGCATTAGACAGAGGTCTGAGTTCTTTTTTTCCCCAGCTAGCTGTCCAGTTTTCCCAGCACCACTTACCAGAACATTTTTTGAGGTTCATCCACATTATAGTATATACCAGTAGTTCAATGATTTTGACAGCTAAATAATGTTTCATCATATGAAGAAAACAAACTTTGGCCTATTTTTCAGGCCATCTGCATCCCCTACATTTTTGGCTCACATCTATAGTGAGAGTATAAACATCTGAATGTTTTCAACACTTTTAGACACACACCTAGAAGAACTGCTGGGTTATTTGGTGAATCCCTCATGTTCTGTTGAACTGCCACACCGTATTTCAAAGAGAATACATCATTTTAATTCCACCAAGAAGTATGTGAGGGTTCTAAACTCTTCATATCCTTAACAAATCTTGGGATTGTCTTTTATGCTACAGTCACCTGTGTGTATGTGTGTGTGTGTGTCTGAGAGAGAGAGAGAGAACTGGGATCTCATCATGATTGTGATTTGAAATTTCTTTATTAATGAGGTGAATCTTTTCATGTGCTTATTATATGTATCTTCTTTACAGAAATGTATTTTCAAATTCTTTGCCAAATTTAAAATTTTTTTTTCCTGTACAAATGTTCTTGACTTTGATAAAGTATTATCTCTAGGAAACACTGTCTAATTCGAACTCACAAAGTTTACACCTTTATTTTCTTCTGAGTTCTAATATAAGCTATAATTCATATTCAGAGCTAATGTTACTTAGAGTTGATTTACAATACATTTTTGCATAGGTTGTGAGGTATGGACTCTAAATTTCTTCTTTTGACTAGATAACCAGTTGATTCAGCACCATTTATTGAAAAGATTACTCTTTCCTCATTGACAGATCTTGGTTCCCTAGTCTAAATAAAAATCAATAAACCTTTAAAATTTTTTCTCCTGAACTTTCATTTCTATTCCACATATAAGTCCAATCTGACAGTGGCACATATGCTCTTAATTACAGTCACTTTAAAGTCGCTTTTAATTTTCCAACTTTGTTCTCTTTTAGGTTTGTTTGCTAAATATTCTGGGTCCTTTATATTTCCATGGGCATTTGAGAATCAACTTGTCCTTTCTGCAAGAAAGGATAGTGGAACTTTGCTACAGATTTCACTAAATCTGTAGATCAATATAAAGAGTATTTCTACCTTCAAAATATTAAGTGTTCCCATCAGTGAATAGAGAGTGTCTTTCCATTTAAGTCTCCTTTTCTTTCTTTATCGATTTTGCCCCGTTTTTACCCTCTAAGAAAACTGTTATATCTCCAAAGATGAAAAGCCAGCTCTTAGGATTGGTTGGGAGGAAAAATGGGTGCTTCCTTACCTCACTAATGATAAAGTCTTCAGAGAGAGAAAGGGGACGACATGTCTGTGAAACTCCAGAGCTATAGCTGTGCCACGGAGCCTCCCTGTGACTGTCCTGCTGCCTGGCTCTCACAACTCAGCATGACTGAGACCATGGACAGACCAGAATGCCAGCAGAAAATCTCCAACCTGACCCTTATTTTACATCTTCAAAAGGAAAAAATTTCTTCCTGAAATGTTCCATAGAGTGTCAACTAAAATTAGAGATTAAATAAAACATAAGCCAGGGAGTTTGTATGTCACCCAGCCCTGTCCTGTGAGGGGCATTTCCCTGTCATGGCCACAAGGGACACTCATCTCACCTGCAGCAAAGCAATGCCAATGAAAATTCCAGCCACAATGGTCAGATTGTCCTGCAACCACTTCTCAAACTGGGGCACACAGCCTTTGGTGTAGATTACAATCTGCTGGTCAACTTCCTTAAGGAGGGAAGAGGAGAACAAGCATCACCACACATGTTCAAAGATCCCAACACCCTGTGCTAAGTGACAAGATGAGATTCAACTTACTGGTCTCTGCCTGGTGTCATAACCACACTGAGTGTTGATGACATCTTCCTGGTTAGGGAAGAAAATAAAAAAGAAAAACCATATTAGAAAGCCCATGGAGGGGTTAACAGAAGATTCCAATTACATAGGCACACAGACATCCCAGAAACTATATTAAACACATTTATAATAGACTCAATGTAATACAATACCCCTTGAAAGTATATACTAAAATATACCATCTTTTACAAATGAGGAAACCTGAGGCTTGGGAAACATCAGAATCCATACATGGGAGACTCACATTTAAAAAGTTAGCTCCTCTAGAATCTTATAGGCTTAGGAAAATGGAGAGAGATATGATTGCGGACGCAGGGCACAATGACCACCTTCACTTGCATTCTTTATAAAGTTCTCCTTTATAGTCTCTTACTTCTAAATTATGTAAATTTCTTTCCAGTGAAAATGCATTACTTTGACAATTAAAAGCAAAATTATACTATCAAATACCTTAGTATCTCATAAGGCCTAATAAGAAACATAGATTCCACTGTTTGGGACTTTTCCCCTGTATAGGGGACAAGACAGGTTTTACAGCTTAGCATTTATGGAATCCAAAATATCTACTCAAATGACCTGTAGTTGCAAGGGGGAGGCATAATGACATAATGACATCTGGGAGTCCTCAAAATGATCCTATGAGAATATCCATTAGAGTTGAACTGGAGTCACAGCACAGTTTGTGTCAGACCAGAGTGGCTCTCCTCTGACTCTTAGAGGGAGGGAGAAAGAAACTAATCAGTAGGAGAACAGTTCTCACTGACTCTCAATCTCCTTCAGACACAGTAAAGGCCCAGGGTAACCACACACCACGGGCAGCTTCAGGAAGATTCTCCTTTTCCACCCCAAGACTGTAACCCCTTTTAAAAGACCTACACCCTCCACGTGGGAGAGGAAACGGCCACTAAGATCTCCACATCTGTAGTCTCTGCTGGGGAGAAGGATCAGCAGTCACACTGCAGAGTGCAGAGGGGGAGTAAAGCACCGTGTGGGTGTGTGTGGCTCTTACCTGTCACTGAACTCTCAGCTCTGGATTTCACTTAGAGCAGCAGAGTTCCATCTAAGTCATTTCTTATATCAGGCTTTAAATGTATTCCAAATACAATTAAAACCATGGCGAATGGGAGTGACAAACACATTTGATGATCTTTCTTGCCCTTATTACTAAAAAAATACAAATTGCTGTTCCTGTACTGATTCTGACCCAGGATTCTGGGCAGCTGCCATCTTCTTATATAGCAGTCAAGACTTATGCTGTCTAAAACTCATGATATTTTTCCTAGAACTAAGCCAGGAAGTAATGGACTACTACCCAAGCCACTGCAGAGAGCTCTTATACAAGCCAGTCCTTCTCAAAAGAAGGAATTATAGGTGATACAGATGCACTGTCTGGCAATGTGAGCATGGGAAATTTACTTAAACTCCATGATTTCACCTGAAAAGGGAAGATAATGGTGGTGTCAGCCTCTATGAGTGTTTCAACTGAAATGAGCTGATGCACAAAAATGAACAGATGAGGAGCCAGCACATGTTACAAAGCTAATGCCACAGCTATTATTCTCATTCTGGAAAGATCTGAGTACCAGCTCCCCTAAAAAGCTACAAGTGAGTGGGGATAGCAGGTAAGAGTTTACATTAAAAAAAAAAACAGTGAGTTTATCCCCTCTACCACCATCCTTCCTAGGGAGAAGCACAGGTTCGAGGCATCACTTACTGCAGGGTCTTTCGTACAGCAGGAGAAGGGCACACCACAGCGCTCACGACTAGCGTTGGAATCTGTGCAATTGAAGTAAATATTTAGGTTCCAATCATCTGCTCCAAAAGCCCCACAGCACTGCCACTAGAGCAAACAGGAGAAAATTAGGACTTCTCATAGTAGAGGCAACTGATACTCAGCTTCTGCCTATGCAAACCTTCTCTCTGTCCCAGAACAAAGTTTTAAACTAAACTGAAGCTAAACAGCCCCTATAAAAGTGTCCCAAGAAATTAAGGCTAAAGCTTTTTACAATTGTATTAGCATATGACTTACACAGCTAAAAAGGCCCAGTATGTCATGAGGGAAAAGGTCAGAGTAATACAGGGGCTCATGAGAACTGGATCTGTTTGGCTGGGCATGTACAGGGAAATGCAATCAGACACAGCAGAATTAGTATCTGAAGCAGACAACTGTGGTTGTGGGAGTAAGACAGAGAGGCTCACTTTGTATATTCTTGATTTCTACAATGGAATGGGTTTAAAACCTTCATTTCACTGACTGTCAATGGAATACTATAACTATAATTTTAACATTTGACATGTGATCATCAATACAATCACCATAATATATTCATTACTTCCAAAGTTGCAAAGGCTTATCTTTCATTCTACATTTCTGCTGATTTTTAAAAAATTTTTTGGTCACATCTGGCAATGTTCAGATCTTACTCCTCGCTCTGCACTCAGGGATTACTTCTGGCAATATTTAAGGGATCATATGGACTGCCAGGGATTTAACCTGGGTCAGCCACGTGCAAGGCAAGTGCCCAACTTGCTATACTATTGTCGTTCTAGCCCCTGCTCTAAATTTTTTTAAAAATAAAAGTATGTCTTTCCTCTTTAAACTATAAAAAGGCAATAATCTAATTAACATAATAAATTGAGATATTAAGGGCAAAGGTTCTTAAACTGGGGCTGGTTCATAAGCTGCTTTCTCATTAAACCTCTCCACACCCTGGAACAGGTCTTCTCTTGGAACTAAATAAGTATCAAATGTTGGCTGTTTCAAGGCTTTTAAGAATGAAAATTCTATTTCAAAACACTAAACTCCATGACAGAAAGATAAAATCACATGAGGTAAGAGCATGTGATACAACAGACAGCATCTCAAGAGGAGAAGTTTATAAATCTCCCTGTAATTCCTAGTCCTCCCAAAGCCTGGACATTGCATATCCAGGTTTGCCTACAAAGCAAAGATCTCTGCCTACTAACCTAAGATCTGCCATTAAGACAAATTTACAAGTGTAAGCTTGCATCCACGTGAAAAACAGTGAAACCTGCTAAGATGAATGGAGACATTTCACACCTGAGTACAGTTATTCCAGGACAGTCTGGCTGCCATCAAAGAGAACAAGGACAACTCAGTTCCATGCTGAATGCATGACAGCATGAGGTGGGCCCCCACACAAGTGTGCTGTGGCCTTTTCCTTCTTTCCTAAGGGGACTCTGGAAGCCTATGCAACTAAAAGACAGCATGGGTCCCCTGGGTTTCTGTTTGCCCTCCCATCCTGCCACGTGCACTCAAGCCAAGAACAACACTGTCTGAAGTGATTAGTTTATGCCAATTTTCAATGTGTGCCAACTTTCGGTGCATGTGAATAAACAACTGCCATTTTATTTAGGAAAACAGCATATTTAGAAAATCACGGTAGCCTAACAGGAAATCATACACATCTTATTAGGAGCCAAAACACACTCTAAATTAAATAGCTATTCCTTTCCTTTCTTTTCCGTTTTCTTTTGTTGTGTGTATGTGAGGAAGTGGGGGAAGTGCCCTACACAGTGGTGTATGGGGGCTACTCCTGCTGAGAGATCACTCCTGGAGGTGCCATGGGATCACGTGGTGCTGTGACTTAGACCTTGAGTCCAACACATGCAAAGCACATACTACAGTCCTTTGTGCTATCTCTCCAGCCCTAAGCAGGGCTATTGTTATTTCCATTATGCTGTAGGGAGACTACGTCAAGGTTTAGTTTGCCCAAGTTCATCTAGCTGACCCTTAGTTTTTGTTATTGGGCATTCTGTTACATAGTGCTGGAATATAGCTCTAAATATTTTAGGCCTAACATTGGTTTGCCCTTTCTCCCTTGCCACAGGGAGCTTAGGTTTACTGAGTCACCCATCACAGTGCTCCTGAGTCACTGAATCACTCCCATTCCTTTGTTTATCTGTAACCACTTCTCTATGCTCTCTTCCCCAACCAGTTAATCAGCTTTTTCCCTAATCAGATCTGTTAATTTGTAAGGTCAGATCCTTCTATGACACTGAACTTGTATTGTAAGTTAATATTGCCTTTCTCCTCTCCTTATATCTTTTGAATAGTTTACTGTAAAGCAATGTCCTTTTGTATGGACAAAGGAAGACAGTTAATATTATGCTTTGTAACTTGGGAGTAAATTGTCTCCAAACAATCCACACTCCTGGGCATCTGTTTTTTCGACTTAAGCCTCAGTCGCCCTTAGTTCCTAGCACCCCCAAAGCAGGGTCCTGATGAGGGACTGAATGGACCCAGAGCAAGCTGTGAGCTACCCTGGCATCGAAATGGGCCAGGCCAGAGCACCACGATACTCAACTATAAGTTGAGAGCATAGTCATGAACAAATGCTGTCATGAGCCAAAAGTAACAACGAGATTAGGGCCGTGCTAGGGATAGGAAAGACTAATCTGGCCTGAGCACTGTAGTCTGAGATCGAGATGACCCCGGGAGAACAATCCTATAAGCTTAATGTATCTCTTACTGTGTCCATACAAAATGATTAAAATTATGAATGTTTATATGTTTGTTGGACAAGGAGAGGAGAAACACACCCATGGGATTCCACTCTTGGGTGGGCTGCCCTGCAGTATGAGTATCTGTCCTAGAAGCAGCATCCCCAGAGGGAAAGACTTTATCTCTGTTGATTGTATGACCACACCTACGTGTAATTATTACCCCAACCCCTCATGCTTTGGAATTTAACTAGACTGTAAGAGGGGGCTGGGGAATCCAGAGGGAGAAGGAGAATGGAGTGGGACTGAGAAGGAGAATGAAGTAGCATGGGGGAGGAAGAAACTGGAGGAGGATCAGAGGAGAATGGAGATGGGAATGGAATAAACTGCAACTGAGACTAACCAGCCTGGCCCTTGTTCCTTCCTTCGCCTACCCATCGCCATCGACCTCCCCGGGGTAGCCTGAGACTACCGAACGCGGGCGGTGGTGAGAGAGAGAGAGAGCCACCACACGCGGCCCCCTTCGTATTTTATTTTTAGTGAATATACAATATAGTACCTGCAACCCATTTGCTCTCAGGCAATACTGCAGAGAAACCTGGTGCAGAAGGCGCTATGCTGTTGTCTCTTCACTTGTCTGCAGACCCCTGCCAGGCTTGTAGGGCCTCACTCTCAGTTTTAACTCTATGTGCCAAAACGTCTGAAGAGGCACATTTTAGAAATTTGGTGGGGAAATGTGCTATATTATCTGTTGGAATATTTCCCCTTTTCCAGCTGCCTTCTGGAGTTTTGTTACAGAAACCTTTTGTCACAGAAACCTAGTTGATCTTTGACCCGGATCTAAGGTGCTAGCCAGAATTGATTTGACTTTGTAGATTCCAGGCTCTGGCCCAGCCTAGTCTTTGGAATGTAAATTTCAGGTGCTGTCTAGTTTGTAATTGACATGTAGATTTCTTGCTGCAGCCCAGCCTGGTCTTTGGGATGTAAATCCGAGTGCTTTCAGCCCAAAGAAGGCTTTGGTTTTGTTTTTGTATCTTCTTTCCGGGGGCCTAGATTAAGGGCCTGCAGATACAAGAGAATTATGTTGCTTCAATGTCCTTCCTGTAAGATCTTTTGGTGCTTTGGTGACGTCAATGTATTGCGCCCTTTGGAAGGGCCATGATCAATAAAAGGGGGTTCGGAGAGAAGGTGGGGGGGCGTAAAGGTGTAGAGAGGACGGAGAGTGTATAGAGGGAAGACTGGAATAAACTGCAAGTGAGACCAACCATCTTGGCTCCGTTCCTTCCTTCGCCTGCCACATCTTCCGCCATCAACCTCCCCGGGGTGGGGGAAGTGGCCGGAGGCTACCGAACTCGGGTGGCGGGAGAGACGGCTGCTGCCTTAGGCCCTGTGCCTGGCACGGTGCGGTGAGGCATCCCTTTCCTCGCCCGCGCCCTTTCTTTTTATTTTTAACAATTATCATAAATTTTAAAGTAACAGAAAGAATCTATATTCAATAGCAAAGTAAAACCTACATAGCAAAACCATTTTCTTTATGTGCCAGCAGGAAAGAGCAACTGTGATTATAACCTTCCTACTCAAGAGTTTTCTGGTTCGTTTCTTTAACTTATTTGAAAGTGAGGCAAGGGTGCAGATATCCAATCATAGAGTAATACAGGAAATAATAAACTCACAAGCAAACAAAACCAAAGCAGCAAGGTCAGTGAGATAGGTTCCAGCTAATGAGCAGGAGTGTACGTTGGGATCACTGTTCCAAGGTTTTCAAATTGAAAATAAGCTAAATTTAAACTTACATATTCCTGGGTGAAGTCTATGAGGTTTTGCAAATCAATGTCATCTCTGTATGCTCTGATGTTGTTGTTTATAAAAAAATACAGCTGGTCTTTGATCCAGTCTTTGAAAACAAATGCCAGAACCCCAGCAGTGAGCTCCAAGAAGAAAATAATTCCCAGGAACACAGAAAACTAAGACAAAAGACACACACAGAGAATAGTTGTAAGCTATTTTTATCATATACAGTGAAATGATTCCTTCCAAAAGGTCTATAATTACACTGTGTTGTTACATATGTCCAAAGCACATCACCTTCAGTTTCTTAAGATTAAGTCACAGAATGTTACACTCCAAGAAAAAAATTTTTTTTAAAAATGACTACATAAGTGCTCCAGTGGTAATTAACCAACAAAGCCCATAAATACAGACAATAGATATGTGTCCTTAGACATAATTTCTCCTGATTAATGTGGTGCCAGGCACGTGGCTGATACCCTCCCAGATCCTAACCTTCGGTAAACTTTTGTAATGTTAAAACTTTTGGGACACAAGCTGTACTCAGGGCTTACATCTGGCTCTGTGCCCAGAGTCACTCCTGGCAATGATAGGGAAAACCTGTATGTGGTGCTGGGGATCTAACCAGGGTTGGCTGTTTGCAAGGCAAGCGCCAAACCTTTGTAACATCGCTCTGGCCCTAAACAATTTTTAATTATCTTTAGTGGTACTAATAATTTCACATTAAGCTTTTATCAATCTAGAAAAAAAGACAAAAAATTGTATTCAAAGTCCACCCCAGAGTATGAAGCAGCCCTTCCTTCTGTTCGGTACCAATGCAGATATATAAATATGACACTTACTGTACTACAGTCATGTGTCACTTAACAATAAACTGGTCAATGAGTGGCCCTAGAGATGACGGTGGCCCTATCAGGGTAAGCCATAGAGATCTCGGTGTGCTACAGGCTGTGTCATTTACATTTGTATAATTACATGCTATGATGTTGGCACAGGATAAAAATCACTCAACAGTGCCTTTCTCAGAATAGATCTCCACTGTTAGTGATATGACTGTTCAAAAACAATACCAGTTCTCCTGATAAGTTTTCTCATAACAGTACATAATGTCCATTTCCAAATTTGAGCTCAAATTAAATTCTGATTAAATATTTGTCAGAGCTTCACATGCTCTACCCCTGTGGGCTAATTTCCAATTTTCAAAGGCACAGACATTGACTTGATGGCTTTGTCACATGAGGCTGCACTTCTCTATCACTCTTCCTTGGTTTCTCCATTTACCTCCCTCATTCTCCTAACCTGTACATAATGTGGTGCCAAACACTTGGCTGATACCCTCCCAGATTCTAGCCTTAAGTAAACTTTTGTAATGTTAAGGAGAGAAATTATCTCAATATTATAAGGTGTCACTTATAATATTATAACATTCTCCTCATCAGTCTGAGGTTAGCTGACATGCTAGCATTTGCTTGCTACTTACTTCATAGTTCCTGCTCAGAGAACACAGTACTTGTTTCTACTAAATGGATAAGTCGTTTTAAATAAGCCAGATCCTTGAGGGATCTATTGATGACTCAAAGCACTGAAGTGCATACTTTTCATGCAGGAAGCCCTGATTAGATCGTAATACTGCATGCTGCCCAAAGCACCGAGCCAAAAGTGGGCCCTGGCATCACCAAGTATGGTACAAAAATCCCTCCCCTACACACACACACACACACACACACACACACACACACACACACACACACTCACACTCATACTCACACACACTCACACACTATAACTGTCTTTGAGATGGTACAGTCCTTTTCATTTTCAATAATGGATGTTTTTAATTAAGGAGCTAATTTAGAAAACAATGTACGCATATCTGCCTTTTTAGCAAAACCTAGTATCTCCAACTCCAAAAACAACAAAGTATATTAAAGAAGCTACATTTATAAGCTAAACTGTAGACAAGAGAGTCATGGAAAGGATCTCTCATATATGAGCTAAAAGTGGAAAAATAGTAACAACTGGCAAGTATGATCTAGGTGTAGAGCTGGGGAACTAGAAGCATTAAGGGTGGAGGGTTGGCAAGCCATGATTAGTGATGATATACTAGGGGGGTTACAGATACCAATGCATAGGTGAGGAATGAGGTAGGTGTATTTGTGTTTGTGTGTGAGTAAGTGAGAACTGAAATGACTGTATTGGAAGGATCCTATGTGAGGAGTGTAGTAATTGGTATGTGTACAGGGGTCAGAAGAGGGCCCTCCACTGTGCCTATGAGGACTACCTCTGTTCTAAGGACTGGTTTTAAATGAAATACCCTAGGATTGCTCTTCAAGCTCATGTTCTCCCTTGGACATGAACCTTGCTTGCTTGTCTGTTTCTTTGCTTGCTTATTTCTACTCTGGAGAAGCCCATGCTCTCTCTTGAACACATTCCCTCATCTTCTCTCCTCTCACATCTTCCTAAGCAAGCTTTGTTCAGTAAGAACTATTTTGCATTACTTTATTTAAAAAAATCCCTAGAGAAGATTGTGTCATGAAAGGTTGGGGAAGAGTGTAGAAAAAGACAGTGTCCCCTCCATGCCTCTGTGGCCTTTTCTCCTTCCATTGTGGAGGATATTAATGAATGCCACTACAAGTCACAAAGGCACTGGTGAATTGATGGTTACAAAAATCAGACAGTACCACAGATAGGGCATTTGCTTCGCACAGGGCCAACCTGGATTTTATCCCCAGCACTATGTAGGGTCCCCAGAGTCACACCAGGAATGATCCTTGAGCACAAAGCCAGAAGTAAGCCCTGAACAGTGATGAGTATGGCCCAAAAGCAAAAAGAAAAAAAATGGAAAAAAGAAAAATTCTCCACAGGAAGGGTTATAACTCCCCCCCCCCCATTCTGGTCATAGTTATCTATAATCTGATAAAATACTTCCTCCCAAAATATTCATGCCAACGGTCTTCCTATTAAACACCCCCAAAAAAGGATCGATTACACTGATCACACAAAGGAGAACTTTGTACTGACAGAGAACAAGGGTGATTTGTATTTTACTCTTGTGCCACATTCACTAAATTTACTTGTTTAACAAATTTAATCTGGAACAACCAAACAGCCCCAGTACTTATGTCTAATTTTTCTAAACCATCTATCTGGACATTTCTGTAAAGGGAGGGATATCATGTAAAGAAAATCACTTATGGTTATGTACTTTGTACATGTACCTTAACCCTAACTGTATTTTGAGGACTGAAACATAGGGTCATGACATACACAGTTAAACACCCCCCCTTCGAGGGTTTTAACATACATATTAAAACCCCCCATGGAGGTCCTGGTGCAAGTTGGGATAATCTAGAGTATTTCCTGAAGGAAAAAAACTACCTGAGCAAGATTTTTCCATTGTCCCTGGTACAGTTCATTCTTGCCTGGAAATAAGATAGCCTGCTGAAATCACCTATAAGGTGATTTCAAACTGACAGCAGAGTATGTTACTTACAAATTTGAGGAGGAAGGTGTTTTCCCGTAGAGCTCCAATACACCCAGCAAATCCTAAAATGAACATTACTCCTCCTACCACCAGGAAGAGCCAGACTGGGTCAAAGCCGCCGAGATCGGTGATGGAAGAGATGTTGGAGAGAACTCCCTGGGAGGAGAAAAGAATACAACAGGTCCCAGGGTTTAGGGTCAATTATCCAACATGAATAGATGATTACAATAGGACATTGTCTCCAAAGAAAAAACTCTAGATGGAATCTGTTTACTAGAAGTGATCAATACTTAAGAGACATTGCAAAAAAAAAATGTGAAAAAACTCATTTCCTTCTAAGTTCTACATTGTTCCATTTTGTGGTAAGACTATATAAAAGAAATAAATGAGGCCCCCCCCCACCAACTGTCATCTATTCTCTCATGGAGATGTGGATGTTGTTTTGATTTCTATAGCTCTAAATATAAGTGTTACTGAGTTAAAAACAGATCAAGAGAAAGTCATCCTTCCCCACATCCTGGAAGAGGTATTCCTAAGTTCCAGAGCAGACATGTCAGACAAGTGACTCCTTCAAGTACTTGGCATTTGTCTAAAACCTGGTAGAGCTAGAAACTAAAAGCTAGCACTGAAGTCAATGTCTGATGCAAACAATTTTCCAGAAAAAGTGAATCCTAGGATCTCCCCTTCAGTTTCACCAAAGACCCTCTGAGGCTCAGTTCCAAATTCCACTTGTCGTCCAACATTCAATTATTAGATTATTTCCTAATTATTTTCATTATTTAGAAGCTTTAAGTATGATAAAATACCTGATTTTATCATTTCATTTTCTTTTAAGCTATCAAATACCCAAGTATCATGGAATCATTAGCTATATCACTTGTATCACTTGTCATCCTCTTGCTCATTGATTTGCTCGAGTGGGCGCCAGTAACGTCTCCATTCACCCCTGTCACATGCTAGTGTAGCCCAATGGCATCTGCTTGCTCCAGGAACATGAAGAGCCTCAAAATGTTCATTCAGGGTATTGATGAAGAAGTCTGACCATCTTGTAGGTGGGCGGCCACATGTTCTTTTGACGTCCTGTGGAATCCAGTTAGTAACAGCTCTAGTCCAAATAGTCATCCAAATTGTAATCCAGTCGGTAACAGCTCTAGTCTCAAACAGTCATCTCCAAATCGCATTACATGTCCAGCTCATCTGATTTTTGACGACTTGGCAAATGAGACAATGTCCCTGATTTCCGATCATTGATGGATATTGGAACTCCGGATTCCTTCTCTCACTTGGGTGAAACGTGATACTCCAAGCATAGCTCTTTTGATTCCTCTTTGGGATACCTGAGTAGCGTTCTTGTCCTGTTTTCATAGGGCCCAGTTCTCTGAGGCATGTTAGCGCAGGAAGAATGGTGAAGTCGAAAAGATGTGCCTGGAGATGAAAGTTCTGTGTCCTCTTAACAACTTCTTTCACGCTCTTGAAGGCGTTCCATGCCACTCTCTTCCTCTTGCACAGCTCAGGTGCCAGGTCATTCGTCATGTTGGGTTCTCGACCTAGGTACACATAACTGCTGCATTCAGAGATGTTCTTTCCGTTGAGAGCGAATGAACATTGTCTTTGTGAGATTCAGCTGTAGCCAACCTTTCCACACTCACGGTCAAGTCGGCCAGCATTCACACTGCTTGGCTAACGTTTGGTGTTATTAGAGCAATGTCATCAGTGAAATGGAGGTGGTGTAGGTGCTGGCCACCTATCTTCACTCCCATTCCTTCCCAGTCCAGTCGTTGCATGACATTTGAGAGGGTGGCACTGAAGAGTTTCAGTGAAATAGTGTCGCCCTGCCGCACCCCTCTCTTAACACTGATGATCACTTCCTTGTAGAATGGTGAGATCCTGGTGGTGAGTCTGTAATACAGCTCACGGAGGATCCTGATGTATTGAGTTTAAATGCCCTGTTTGGCTAGGGCTTTGATGACCGCTTCAGTTTCAACAAAATCAAAGGCCTTCTTTAAAACGTTAGACAGAGCGGCATCTTGAACTCTCGTGAAATCTCAGTGACCTTGATCACTGTGTGGATATGGTCTATCGTGCTGAATCCCCTTTGGAATCCGGCTTGCTCACATGGTTGTACTTTGTCTAGTGTTCTACCAATCCTATTCAGGATGACTCAAGTGAATAACTTGTAGATGATGGACAACAGGCAGATTGGGCGATAGTTGTCGATGTCGTGGATGTCTCCCTTCTTGTACAACAGAACTAAACTGCCCTCTGGTTTTCCATTGGGACGGAACCTTGCATTCAGACAGGTAGTGTGTGAAGAGCCGAGCCAGTGTATTGACGAGTACTGGCGGCAGATTCTTCAGGTGTTCGGATCTGACCTTGTCTGGACCAGGTGCTGTTCGCTTCTTTACTAACAACATGGTGTGTTGGATTTCAAAAGGGAGAACACTGGGAATGACATATTCATCCTGCGGAATTTGGTATGTGGGCAGGTGGACGTTGGTTATCGAAAAGATCCAAGTAGAAATTGTGGATAACCTTTTCCATTGCCCTTCTGGAAGATGTCATAGATCCATCAGGACATCAGAGGGCAGTCATCTTTGTCTTATAGTTGGTGAAGGACAGGTGGGCATTGCAAATACTTTTCCCAGCTCCTGCCACTTTGGCCAACACTGCTGTTCTTCTCTCTTTGAGGTCTTCCTTTATTGCTTCTCTGCACAGCTTTGTGAGCTTGGACATTAGTTTGTGATTGCCTGAGGCTTGTGCCAAACCACATTGTCGAATGAGCTTGAGAGTTTCCGAAGACAGGTGTCTTTTTGTGGCTTTCTCTCTCTCAGTGTTCCTCGCACAATCGTGGAGGTGCTGAACCAGTCGTTCATATTCCTCGTCGATGTTGTCAATGATGGCATCTTCCCATATTGCTGCAATAGTGCCAAAGAGTTCCCAGTTGGTGTTCATCCTGGGACTTTTCTTCTTAAAGTTTGCAGCCCTTTCTCTTTTTTGTAGATAAGTTAGGAGTAGGAATGGGGCCACCTCCCTACATGCCACCCACATGGCAGAGCCTGGCAAACTACCTGTGACATATTCAATATGCCAAAAACAGTAACAAAAAGACTCTTCCTCTGACTCTGCAAGAGGCCCCAATACAGCAGCATTGAAAAGGATGGGCAAGGAGAGGCTACTAAAATCTCAGGGCCGAACTAGGCTGCCCAAACAAAGAAGGACTAAAATGACTGTCTGTACGTTTAGCATACGTACGCTGGCATAGGAAGCATCCATCGAGGACCTGATGTCATTGGATTGACCAAGATGAGAAGACATCGATCACATCACACTGTTTTCGATACTGGAGAAGAACTGCTTCTCAGAATGTGCGACAGCAGAGGCGTCGGTGGTGTCGGTGTCCTTGTCAACATCAACTTGGCCATGAGCATTGATTTGTTCGAATGCCTAACAACCCGAATCAAATGCCTACGGTTGAACAGATGTGTTTCATTGCTGGTAGTTTCTATCTTTGTCATCTACGTACCAACATCCAATTATGATGAAGAAGAAATTGAGAAGTTCTACATGGAGCTGGAGGAGTTCTATAAAGAAGACCACATCTTCTCCAAGGTCATTGTCAGTGATTTTTAATGCCAAGATAGAACCTAGAAGGTCACCCGAAGAACACCACATCAGGACCCATGGTCTAGTATGGAACGGACAGGGTGAGAGACTGTCTGAGTTCATCATGTTGACCAAGACCATTCATGGTAACTCGCAGTTCCAGAAGGCTGAATCTAAATGTTGGACATGGGAGTCTCCCGGTGGACAGTTCCACAACGAAATTGACCACATCATATTCAATCGACAGTTTTGCCTGACTGATGTCACTGTTGTTCCAAAATTCCAAATGGGATCAGACCTTCTACTTCATTAGCTATAAAGAAATAATATTTAATAATTTGCTTTCAAAGCACTCCTAATAACTAAGAAGTATAGAACGTTTTCACTTGATTAAAATTTTAATTATTTAATTTAAAAGTAAGTTATGTGGTAGGGGGGCCACATCCAGCAATATGCAGAGGTTACTCCCAGCTCTGTCACTCCCAGCAGTACTCAGGAGACCATGTGATAGAAGAGTGAACCCGATTCTCCCACATGTAAAGCATGTGCTTGGTAAGCTCTCTCTCTGGCCCCCACAGTATTTTACATGTAAGGAAAACAGAACCAAAGTTGTGACACAACTAGTGAGTTGGGTGTATATTGCAAGAAAACACCAAAGTGAAAAGTATCTACACTCCAATGTTCATGGCAGCTTCATTACAATAGTCAAGTATGAAAACAGCTAATTAAATGGAAAAATTGTGGTATATATCACATATATATATACATACATAAATATGTGACAATTACACAGATTTAGCCAAAAAAGAAATATTGCCATTTGAAGCAACATGGATACACTATGAGGATATCATGATAAGTGGAGTAAATCAGATACAAAAAGTCAAATTGGTTCTGAGATTTCATTTATATGTGACATCTTAAAACAAACAAAGAGAAAAAGGAAAATTCTATCGACCCCCACCTCAAAAAAAAAAAAAGTAGTTCATTGACGAAGGCAAGAGATTGGTGGTTTGGTTGACAGTGGGAATGTAATATGAGTGGAAGTGATGAAAAGAAACAAATTTCCAAAATAAATGAGTCATGATTATGTAGAAATTTTTAAACATGAGGGAAAAAATTAAATAAAGATATTCAAGGCAACAGAAACCAAGAACTGGTCTTTGGTAAGCAGCTCACCTCAGGGAGGGGATGGGAGGCAAATTAGGATGGTGGGGGCCACTGGGACAACGGTGGGAGGAACTGGGCTCTCTGGACTGTGTCGTGCAAGAAACTATCATTACCAGTGCTGTAAGCCACAGTGCCTAATTTTTTTTATTTTAAAAGAGATTGAAAAATTAAGTTTAAAAATGATACAAATAACACAAAAAAGAACAAAAATATCTTTTAAACGAACAGAATAGGATATTAATACAATACAAATGAGGAAAGGGGGGCTTTAAAGTGTACAATTTAAATCTAATGAAAAGGCCAAGGGTTTTAATAAAGTCACAGAGGACAAACTGACGTTAGTAAAGCAGTTTGGAATTTGGATGACATCACCAATGGCAATCACACCCTCACATGCATAGACCCAGGGTTTGATCTAATTCTGTGAACTCTGAATACTCCACGGAATAAAGAAGCAAAGAAATACACAGAAAACAGAGTCACCCCCATTTCACCACTGGTGAAGACCAGTGATGCCTGGCATACTGCCAAAGAAGGTGGTCAGGCAAAAATCAAGACAATGAAAGTCCAGTGTGGAAGGAGAGAAGTTTCTCCCACAAAAACCCTTTAACACAGTGTGAATTTTTAGCATCTCCATGTGTTAGATTTTCTCATCCACGGAAAAGAAGGCTCTGAGAACACTTGAAACATGAAACTTTACAGAGAACCTAATTGTTGGACCAGTAGCTCTTTACTTGCACGAATGACAAAAAGGTTGCAGGGATGGGAGGGAAAAGAGAGGCCACTTTCAACAGGAGGTCTTTCTAACACCACTCTCCATCAACAGGTCAGAGAAGGCTGCCAAGGGCTATGCTTTGTCGGGATCCCTAAACAGGAATCAGGATTCAATGACTATTCAATTCTTCTCATCTTAAGACTATACAAAGGTGGTCCAGGCACAGTTCAGTGGAACTCAGGTAGAGAGGCTGTGCTTTTTAGACAACAAATTCTAGAGCCTCACTTGCTGAGTGCGATCCCAGTGATATCCATGGTTTGGCAATGACACATGTAATCTCAGAAGAACCATAACCAGTACGTGCAAGCATTACCATTAAGTCCACAGCCAAGTGTGCCACTGAGCACTGCAATCAAATGTGCATGAGCATAACTGAAGTGTGAAGACCTGCTATAATGACAACAATAATGGGAAGGGAAGAATGTCAAAAATTTTTCTAAGACTTCTCCATTTTTTTTAATTTTTGGGTCACACCCAGAGATGCACAGAGGTTACTCCTGACTCTGAACTCAAGAATTACCCCTGGGAATCAAACCCAGGTCAGCCATGTGCAAGGCAAATGCCCTACCCACTGCGCTATTGCTCCAGCCCCGACTTCTCCAATTTTGAACATGATTTTAATGTTTGTTGTTGCTGCTTGTTTTATAGTTGTTGTTGTTGTTGTTTGGGTGGGGGAAAAGCATTCCAATCAGTGGTCAGAAGGCCCAGGGACTACTCCTGTTGACACTCAGCCAACTGAGCCAGAGGTTCAAAATGAAGTCAGGAAAAAGAGCTGCTCTGACATCTTGGCAATGCTTAGTGGCCTCCAGAGCTACACCAGTGATGCCTGGGGGACCACATGATGCCAGTGATTAAATCTCGGTCAGATGCATGCTAGGCATATGCCCTATGGCCATATTATCTCTCGGCCCCTTAACATAATTTTTATGTATTAATTTTATTGTTATTCCTCCTTTTCCATTCCTTTGTCATTAATTTGAAGACTACAGATTGCATATACATTAGATGTGTTATTACATCAGGAATTACACATATGATTATGGTGCTTGCACACTTGGTCACAGTTAGCCAGGGATCCCATTCTTCAGTTGTAATGCTTGTGCATGTTCTGGTTATAATGCTCACTGAGGATCATGCATTCTATTGTGGTACCAGGGGTCACAGAGGGCAAAGCTAATGAGACTTTGCTTGTGGATGGCACTATGGACCAAACTCATGGCACTGTGCTTGCAAGGTCACTGAGTCACCCTTAGTCTTTTTTTTTATTTTTTTGCCAGCAAATTAAAAATTGTTTATTATCAAAATTGTAAATACATATGTCCTTTTTTTTTTTTTGCTTTGGGGTCATACCCAGCGATGCTTAGGGGTTACTACTGGTTCTGCACTCAGGAAAACTGGTCTACACAACCGAATTTATCAAGAGTAGGGTTAGAGGGTGGATTGAAGAAAATCCTGTTAACAGTAGTGGAGGGAAGCAGACACTGGTTGGAGTAAGGTGTGGTGCTGGGATTTATATGCATGAGACCCAACCATTAACAGTATTGTAAATCACAGTGCTTCAAATAAAATGATAAAGTAATAAAAATAAAAGTGAGTTAAAGCCTGGGCCTATGGCTCATGGCAGTAAGTCCACCGTGAATTCTAGTCCTGATATAACCCCACAGAGTCACCCTTAGTCTTTATAGTCCCTCTTTGTAATGAACTCTTTGTGCTTCAGACTCAAGTCTGAGCAAAGATAAGATTGGTCCCAAAAAGTTTTCTGTGATCCACAGCTGTAAACCAAGAGCTCCCTGTGTAACATTAGCAGTCATATGGATCACCCAAGCAAACAGGTAAACAAACCTATCAGCACACCTGTGCCTGTGCTATCAAGACACTTCTTTCTAAAAAGGCAAAAACAACAAAAAGTGGTATCCCAACTGTCCCCAGATGCCTGGGTCATCGGTTCCCACTGGGTTCAGTTCAGAGAATGAGAAGTTGGCTTCTTAGATAAACTCATTTTTATATGTTGACCCTCCCCAGCCTGCAGGGGCTGTTTTAATTGAGAGAACTTCCACTGTATCCATGGAAACGCCAATCATTTGGGAGTCTAGCAAAACCACTGATTCAACTCATGTAACTAAATTCTGCAAAACACTGGACTGGAGATAGATTCTAAAAGCTTGTGGGAAAATACACTCAGCAAAAAGACAACCAAAAACTTTATATTTAATGGGTTCAGAACACACCCAGGTACTACCAGCTGAAATGCAAATCTTAAACAAAGTAGAAGGCAATGACCACATTTCTTTTCCGAGGATTTTGGGCTTTGTACCTAGATGAGGGTCCAAAGATATTCTCTTACCTGTGACTTTCAAAATACTGAAAAGCAGCCTTACTGCTTGATTGTAAAGAGAGATTCAAGAGGAATGGAACACAATCCTGGCAGCTAAGATTCTGGATTGTAAAAAACCAAAGGGATGACCATTCAGCTGTACACAGTCTTGAAGACCAGGTCTCTCACCAGGCTGTTAAATTCTGCTAGACTAAACTGGACGCGTGAGTAAGCAGAGCAACAGCATGCTTGCTAGAGACTAATTATAATTAAAGCTTGTAGTTGACAAGCAGCTGAAGGGTGAGAATCTAATAAACATTTAAATATTCAAAGTGATTTAAAACAGAATCTTCAATTTCTGATCAGTCATCAGGAATGTGCAGGATCATGCCAGCAGACAGGCAGTCTTCTGGGAATTTGTAGTCATCGCCTTCTTCTTAAGGACATGTAGCTCCCCCTTCAGTACTCCTCCCTTCACACACACTCTGCCAGTTCTCACAGCTGGAAAGCTTAAAATCCTCTGTGGGGACACCAGGGTTTAGAAGCAGCATCTGTCCCTAGTGGCTGATGCCATACAGTGCCCAGCTCTGCAGCCATGTGCAATACGTTTTCTCATCCTGTGGAGGAATTCAGTTTGCACAGAGACCCTGATAGCAACTGTTGGAAGAAACAAATCATTAAGAAAAAGCTGATGGCATTAAAACCCCAGATTCCATGTATTCCAAGGCATGCCCATGAGTTCTGGGAGCCTCTCCAAAGAAAGAATCCTCCTCTCCAAAGCACAAACAAGGTGGTTCTATTAGGGTCAATCTTTGTGTCTGAGCATCGCAGAGAATATGCAGCTTTGCACAAACTACAAGGCATGTGTATGTACACACAAAACCTGTCTAACACAAAAGTGTTAAAAAGGAAACAGTATGGGCATGAGGTAGGAAGCAAACAAGGGGAATAGGATGTGCTGGATTTAATATGTTTCCTTTACTCAGCTAGTTGATATTTCTAGTCAACGTGGCATCGAGCCAGGGTAAATAGTGTTTCTTCATGTTGACTGACTGTCAAGTGAATCTCATTAATGAAATTCAGCTATGGATGGAACTCTGCAATCCTCTGACATGTCACTGATAAATAATAAATAAGTCATCCTACACTTCTCCATAAATTGAATATTCAGCCTTTGAGCTTAAATACTGCTTTTAAAAACTCAAACATATTGAAAGGAGTTATTGAAATCAATAAAAATGCCTTGGGTTGCTCTTCTGCAGCCAGAACTGCAGCGCATTCTGGCAATGCACATATAGAGAACCAAGATCTCCCGTGTAAGGGGTGACTGTGTGAGCACTACACATTTCTGACTTTCCCCAGTGTGAGTCAAAGGCAAAACCTAGGAGGCAGAGAGGCCTTCTGTGCAAGATAAAGTCAGCAAGGACCATCCGAAAACTCTCAGTCTCACTAGGATGTGGGCAGGGACTAGGAAACAGCCTTTCTCCTTTATTCATTTGTTTTCATTGGCATGAAAATGAAATTCTGATCAAGAGCAAAAGACAAATAAGAGGAAGCAATAAGAAGGTGGCAATAAGACTGCAGTCAAAGAAAAATGTTTACAAGTAAGTAGATGCAAGGGTACCGAAGGGGGCTGGAGAAATATAGTGGGTTAGTAAGGCAGGGCAGACTGTTAAGTCAGAAGCCACTGGACATTTACATGGAGACGCTGAGGAGGTTACTGGCTATAAGTCTGGATTTTCGATGAGGTCAGACCCAGAGACTAAAATTAGAAGTCATCAGTGCCAGCTGGTCCCAAATCTGGATGAGTTTGGAGTGGGCCAGAAAAAAAGGTGTCAGCAGCAAGCCTGGGGCACCCCTAAATTCAGAGGCCAGAGAACACAAAGTCATGTGAAAATGTGCTGCCTCTAAGTTAGGAAACTCTAGGAAGCCAAGTGAGAAGTATTCCTGGGAGGGAAGTGGTCTAAACCGCTGATGAGGAAACAGTGTGCCACAGAGCTAGCATGGGACAGCAAGGACGTCGCAGGTTCAACCAAAGGACCAGGTTCAAAAGTGAAAAGAATTTCACTTTCATGTCAATAGAAACAAAGACTGCCCTCATTCAGTCAGACTCATGCCTCAAGCTGGTCGGAGAAACTGAAGGGTACAGCCTATTTGCAAGCAAGACACAGAAAAGCAGTTCGATACAATAACATATACATGGCAGTGGCATGTCACTGGCCCTGTCCTTGGGTTGCTCACCCATCAGTGATACTAAACTCGGTTGCAATCTTGGAAGAGAGAGTCCTAGAGTCTTCCCCAGACCTACTGAGTCAACCTTTTCCCATGTAGTACTGGTGGGAGATGCCATCGGAAGGAGGAACTGGGGCACAGGCTGATAATAAACACTGTGCTGGGACAGGAAGAGCAAGAGTAGAATGACAGCTTCTCGGGAGAGAAAGGTGGGTGAGGGCAGGAGTACGTCACACAGAGTCCAAGACGGGAGCTAATGGTGTGAATCTAGGTGCCTTTCTGATCAGAGTAACTCAGGCTGCACTGAGAGTAACAAGGGGAGAAAAGACACTTAGCTCACACACTCCACAGTCAAAAGAACCCTCACATGTTGAAAGGAACACACTCGGTGAGGTGAGAGGGGCAAACAGTGAAGGAACCCTACCCATAGAGAAGTTAATGTTCACTGGTGAACTCAGAAGGAACCGGGCCTCATCCTGAACACTATGAGAGGTGATACGTTAGACTAATTCTGAGTTTAACAGGGTAAAAAATCTGTGACAATATTAGAAGGATTCTCTGAGTGAATGACTCTACAAGAAGAAGCTTTCCCAGTGCAGGTGCCTCATAGAAGGTCCTCCCACCAGAATGTTCTGCAGAAAATAATTTTCCTATGAGCAAGTGAGCAAGCCGGTGGCTCATTTCGAATAAGGACTGTGACTGATTGTGAACACCTAATAAATACTGTGACTGATCCTGAATGTCACTAATGCTTGGCTCCTCCCATAAATCAAACTAGTGGTAGGTGTGGTTTTTCCCAGTGGGAGGCGACTGACATGGCCACCAAATAATCTTCCCCTCCATATCCCATAAGATCTTGGCCTCTTATACTTGTGAGTTCACACAGTAAATCACGGAGGCGGCTGCTGCAACGCATATGTGCGATGCATATGTGTGCTGCATATGTGCGTTCGATGGCCCAGAGCCGCCTCCCCACCTCCCCACCTCCCCAGGGCTCCCCAACAGAGAGACAGAGAGACGGGGAGACAGGGAACCACTCTCTGATGTTGAAAATGGCCTGTTTAATGCAGAGCTGCTAGCATACTTATAGAACATCTGAAGGGGGGGGTGAGGTAAGGACATAGTTGTGGATGGTCATTTACATAGACAAGCATTTGGCAGAGGAAATTCTCTCGGGGAGATCAAGTGAAGAAGGAATTCTGTCTCCCAGAGACATCTACATTGCCTTTATCTTTCCCTCTGATTGTATAAGTTATCAATACTTGCAGTTGTTTGGATAAACACAGTAAGAGACAAGGATCCCATCATTAGTTCTCTGGGCTGAGAGCAAGCAAGACTTTTAAACTTAGTTCTCTGGGCTCTGAGAGCAAGCAAGGCTTTTACCGTAAATCCCAGACTAAGTCCTCAGACCAGTTCAGCTTGTCCTTTCCATGGGGGTCCTGTCTCTTAGGTTGTAACAGCTTGCATCAAGACCAGGCATTTATGCTTTCTAGAATGTCCTATTTCAATGCCAGGTAACTTTGCCACTCGCCCCAGGCCCATCTCAGTCCCACAGCAGGACGTCCCTTTTGGGGTGTTAGGAACTACAACAACTTGTAGGATAACATTGGGTTTGTCCTTTCAGCCTTGCTTCAGGGAACTTAGGTTTACCGGGTTATACCCATCACAGTGCTCCCGAATCACTCCCATTCCTTTGTTTATCTGTAAACTCTTATCTGCACCTTCCTTCCCAAGCAGTTAATTACCTTTTCCCTAATCAGATTCTGTTACCTTGTAAGATCAGATCCTTCTAAGGACTCTAAACTTGTAAGTTAGTGTCTTTTGCATAGTTTACCTTAAAGCAATGTCCTTTCTGTGTGGACACAGGAAGACAGTTAATATTATGCGTTGTAACTTGGGAGTTGATTGACACCAATAATATTTACTCCTGGGCATCTGCTTTCTCGACTCAGCTGCCCTTAGTTCCTAGCACCCCAAAAGCAGGGTCCCAAGGAGGGACGGAATGGACCCAGGGCAAGCTGTGAGCTGCCCTGGCATCGAAACGGGCCAGGCCAAAGTGCCACAATACTCAACTATAAGTTGAGGGCATGATCATGGACAAATGCTGTCATGATCCAAAAGTAATGACGAGACTAGGACCCTGATGGGGTTAGGAAGACTAACCTGGCCTGAGGACTGTGGTCTAGAATATATAGTGAGATGTCCCCAGGAAGAACCAAACTTTAAGTTTATATCTCTTACTGTATCATACAGGATGACATTGCTAGAAATATTAGAAGTAGATTTGCTACAACAATTTAAGTGGATTACTAGCTGAGGAGAGAATAAAGTGGCACACTCTTGTTTGGATCCCACCCTTGAGCAGATCTCCTAGTAATCTGGAGTAATCTCCTTAAATAAGATTTTGTTAATCTCCTGGAGGAGTGGTCTTACACCTCTTTGTTGATTTGTTAATGTTCAACCAACCTTCCTGTCACCACCCTATGTAACTGCTATATAAACTAAGACTGTAGGAGAAGTAAGGGAGAAGACACAGAAGCAGAGCACAAGGCGAAAGAAGTGAGAGCAAGTGGGGCTTGGGAGAGAGAGAAGCAGAAGGCTGAGAAACAGAAGCAGAAGGGGAATGGAGATTGGAATAAACTGCAATTGATACCGACCTGCCTGGCCCTTGTTCCTTCCTTCTCCTACCTATTGCTGTTGACCTCCCCGGGGTAGGGGAAGCAGCGTGAGACTACTGAACACGGGTGGTGGGAGAGATAGAGTGCCGCTGCTCTCTTTTGTGAACACACACAACTGAAGCCTGAGTCAAGTAATTATGACTAAGTAATTATACCCAGGAGCAGATATATTTCAGAGTCAATAAACTCCCAAATATTAGGAGCATAGCATTAACGGTCTTTCTGTGTTTAACCAAAGAACACTAGTCTATAGTAAAATATAAAAAGGCCATAGGGGGCATAAAAAAGCAGATACAAATATACAGCACTTCAAATACAAAGCAGTACAAATCAAAGTTCAGAATTACCAGAAAGTTTTGGCTTATAAGTAATCCAGACTGACTTGGGGAACACTGACAATGAGAGGTAAGATACAAGGGAAAGGTTAAAGATGAACTTTAACTAAATTAGGGATGCTAGCAAGATCATGGGAAGCCTCTCTGGGAGGAAGAAAGGAGGCAATTCACTGATGTAACCTAGAACACTGAGGGTTGGCATCCAACAATACTGAACTTTCAGTAAGGCAGCCTGGCTATCCCAACCACATTACACCAACAGCCTATTAGCCTCTACTCCAATCAACATTACCCCAAATCCCAGAAAAGTAGCAGTGAGCAAAAGCAACTAATCAAAGAGTAGAAATAAGCTCAGGCCAGAGAATACATTCCATGAATCAGTGCAAAAGGCTCTACACAATAACATAGGAATACCAAATTGAAAGAAAGTATCTTTGATGGGGAAAGAAGAGACCACTGTCCACCAAATTCCCCCAGAGTTCTTCTTGGCAGTAAAGAGGGGGTCATGCTGATATTGTATTGGAAAGAATCACCTCCCCACTACCACATGAACCATGGAGAAACAGTGCAGAACCTCACCATGAAAAGTGGATGGAAATAGGAGCCCTGAAACCTCAACAAGGAGTATCCACCTACATAATCTCTCTGAAAAAGAATTGAGACAAAATGAACTCAAAGAAACAGTGGAATGAACATTCAATAAAACACTGAAGAGATAAACATTCAATAAAACACTGGAGAGCAGAAATAAGAATACTATACACAGAAATATCATTATTAAAAAAAATTTGGTAGGTGAAATGAAAAACTCAATGGATGCCCTGAACAGTAGAAAAACAGTATCTGAAGACTGAACACAGAAATGTACACTGGTAAAGGGGGAATTATTATCCCTTCAATAAAATTTGGAGGGTGAAATGAAAAAAACTCAACAGATGCTCTCAAGAGTAGAGTAACAATAGCCGAGGACTAAACACAGTGAAATATACACTGATGAGGGGACAGGTATTAGAACATTGCATGGCTAAAACCCAACCATAAACAACTTCATATCTGTGTAACTCATGGTGAGTCAATAAAAAAAAGAAAGAAAAAAGAGGGAAAAGGAAAATTAGTAAGATTTGATTCTAATCAGTGGGAACGCTGGTCTTCCCAACAGAAAGAATAATCCAAAGATGTAGAAATGGTCAATAATGGGGGCCAGAGAGATAGTACACCAGGTAAAGGACTTGCCTTGAACATAGCCAACCCAGGTTCAACCCTGGCATCACATGTGGTCCCCTAAAACCATCAGGAATAATTCTTCAGTGAATAACTAAAAGAAACCCATGAGCATTGTTAAGTGTGTCCCCTCCACCAAAAAAGAAGAGGAATGAAAAGATATGTTCAATAATGCTGTAGGATTATTATAATTTAAAAATAACCCAAATGAGTATTATGGAAGTATACTGATATCTCTAAGACAAATATATTAATATCCAAGACAGCCATCTTGTAAGTATTCACAGTCAACTTAGAATCTAGATAAATGGGCTGTTTAATTATGCCTAATATTCAGCTGTCAGCTTAGCTCGATATTTAGAGTCTGGGGTGGGAGAAAGAGCTTTTGCTCAATCTTCCTGTACGCTATACAGAAGTGGTAGGGCCTCAACTATTCAGGAGCTATGATCCTTCCAGCTGTGACCTGCTGTAGGTATTAATCATTAAGGCCTCACTTCAAGTAAATTTTCCCTTTTGGGGGGGGCTGTGGGGGAGAGAGAGTTACTAAATCAGGTGCTGGTGTCACTGGTCCAGGAGGAGATACAGGATGTCCACACCTCTGGCTGGCTATGGTTCACCCTGAATCATCTCATTCGCTTCCTGTTTACTTATGAGGGGACTCAAAAGGCTCTAACAAAAAGGAATTTACAATTACCAAGACAATCAACACACTCATTACATCCTCTACAAATGAGCCTAAAGCTAAACTGAATTTCTGGCTACTGCTTCAGAATCTGGACTGCTCCTAATGTTTGAAGTCATTTTCAAAGCTCCCATTCAGTTCTTGTACCATGTATATAACTTTTCCCCTTTGTTTTGCTTTCTCTTGAGATGCTGTGGCAAGAACACAGGAAATGCATGAACTATTACACTAAGTCATTCTCTATCCTCTTGTCCCCATGCTGGAGAGGACAAGCTCCAATCATGTGTCTGGGAAGATCATCCTTCTAACAGACACTGTACGCATCCACATCACTGTCCTCAGCAATCCTATGATAGAAAGTGTCCTTGCATCACCAATGAGGAAATACTTCAGAGAGATTAATACAGATATCCCAAGCCACATAGATCATTTGTGAAGTGGTCAGTATGTAAACTCAGGACTGTTCAACCCAAGCTGTGCTCCATTTCCACATAGCAACCACACAGCTACTGTAAAACGAAAGTCAGAATAATCCCCTATCAAGATGCCCCATGCCAACACTCTGTAGGAGTCTACTTGCTCTGCTCTCTTAACTGCCTGTCTTTCCACTCCCTACTTCTCACCTTTCTTGTCTTCCTTGAAGTTCTACTAGTCTTCTTTATATTCCTTGGACTCATCAAGTCTCTAACTCAGAGCAACCAAACTTTCAAGTTCCTCTGCTATGTTCCCTCTGTTCAGCATATACCTCTAACAACATGAACGTTTCTGTTCTGGGACCACAAGTACTCTTCTGAGAAAAGACCCCCCTCTCTCAGTGCTCTCCCACTGGCCCTGAAGCTATACTTTCAGCTCTTGGCTACATTTACCATCCCACACTCATGTAGTTACTGCCGGCAGCGGGACACATACACATACTGGGATTGTGAGCAGTGTATGGCAGTATAGGGAAGAAGCATTTCTCCAGGTGGGCTTTGTGTAGGATAACACCAGGTATATCCTTTCAGCCTTGCCACAGAGAACTTAGTTTACCTTAAAGCAATGTCCTTTCTGTATGGACACAGGAAGACAGTTAATATTATACTTTGTAACTTGGGATTTGATTGACTCCTGGGCATCTGCTTTCTCGACTCAGTTGCCCTTAGTTCCTAGCACCCCTAAAGCAGAGTCCCAACAAGGGACGGAATGGAACCAGGGCAAGCTATGAGCTGCCCTGGCATCAAAATGGGCCAGGCCAAGTGCCATAATACTCAACTATAAGTTGAGAGCATGGTCAAAGACAAATGCTGTCATGATCCAAAAGTAACGATGAGGCTAGGACCCTGCTGGGGTTAGGAAGACTAACCTGGCCTAGGTCTGTGGTCTGGAATATATAGTGAGATGTCCGCAGGAAGAACCAAACTTTAAGTTTGATATATCTCTTACTGTGTCATACAGAATGACATTGCTAGAAATATTAGAAGTAGATATACTACAACTATTTAAATGGATTACTAACTAAGGAAAGAAGAAAGCAACACACTCTGGATAGGATCCCGCCCTTAAGCGGATCTCCTAGTAATCTCGAGTAATCTCCTTAGATGAGATTTTATCCTTGAGTTAATCTCCTGGAGGAGTGGCCTTAACCCTCTTTGTTGATTTGTTAATATTCAACCCACCTTTGTATCACCCCCCCCCCCGATGTGATTGCTATATAAACTAAGACTGTAAGAGTGGAGGGGGTCAGAGTCAGAAGTAAGAGACAGAGTCAGAAGTAAGGATCAGAGTCAGAAGTAGGGGTCAGAGTCAGAAGTGAGAGCAAGATGGCTCCAGAAAGAGAAACAGGAGAGATCAGAAGGGAGGTCGGAAGAGACCAGAGGAGAGACTACAGAGAGAGAGTCAGAGATAGAGAGACAGACAGAAGAGAGCACAGTGGCCACACAGAAGCAGAGCACAAGGAGGAGCCATCCCGATCTGGTCCATACACAGCTGCTCGAGAGCACCAAACGTGAGTGGCGAGAGAGACACCCTGAGAGCCTGCAGATACACATCACCCTTCCACGGCCATGCGCTTGCTTATATTTTTTACAGGCTTTGTGTCATTCACGCTGCACTAAGACAAGGGCCCAGTGTGCTGCCTCTGCTCTCTCCTCTCGCCCTGGCCCCTGGAGCGCTACTCCACACAGCTGAGCTAACTTGACAGGTGACTTTCTCAGCTCCACAAACTTTTCATTTGCCAGAAGTGGTCCTGACAGTGGGGACTTTAATAACCCACACTGCTGTGTGAGAAGTTTTTTATTTTATTTTATTTTATTAGAGAAGAGATATTTGAGGCAACTGATAACACAAGAAGAAAATTATATTTTTGCAAAGAGGGGGAAACAAAGGTCAAGACAACTAATTGTCTGCTTGTAGCTAGAATAATTATTTCATTTAATGCCTTCCAGAATATTTTTCAAGGCAGATAGAAAGAGACTCTTATTAACGGAGTTATAAAAAGCTGTTCTCTCTGGCATTTAACCAACCAGAGGACTTCTAAAAGTGGAGTTTCTGAGATCCCACCAGTACAAATCTCCAAGCTACAAGGCAATGAAGGCAGACATTATTCATTATACAAAGGAAGCCCAATAATATACCACAGTAGAGTGTCTAAAATTATCTGTTTTGCAAACTAACTTTGTCTCCCTTCATCTATGTCCACCTAGTCTCAAAACCATATTAGAAGATGATTGATTTCCTTTAAAAACCATACATTCTCTCCAAGTATTTTGTAAATGAATTGAAAAGGTGGTTTTTTATTTCCAACCATTTTTTTAATTTAACTTTCATTTGCGACAGTCTATATGAACAACTTTTTAATTGTGAAAATTCCTGTTGGCATCTGAAGGCTTTTGTTTGCTGAACTTTAAGTTTTCTCTGTTTGTTTTTTTTTTTTAAATGCATGGAACACTTTAAAGGAACTTGCAGCTTAAGGCTATGGTCAAACTCAAAGGGTGAACTATCAAAGAGAGAAGAGGACAGTTTTCTGAGAATGTTTAAGTGAAGTTTTCAGTTTGTAACTTTTAATCAACGCATATGCCTTATCCTCACAAAATATATGCAAGATACAACAAATAAAGCTGTGCTCTACAGGCAAATGCCAAGACAGATAAAATGCTGCCCATGATCTCACTTCCAAAGGAGAAAGAAAAAGGAACTCAGATTCCTTTTAGTATTCCACTGCTTAGCTCAGTAGGTAAAGATGTAAAAAGTTAAATAAATAAACAAAATTAAAAGTGTGTAGAGGAACTATAAGGATAGACACAGAGTGATGGTGTCACGAATGTGTTGCCTGAAGCATAAACTGCCCAGATTTTTCCCATAACTATAGTGTACACGACCATCAATCTGGAACATTCTTTAATACTTCCCATCAGCAGACACATATTCAAATTCCATAGCATTAAGGATAAGTTTATCTGACATTCAGACATGAGTCATATTCAGGCTTCTTCATATGACTGCTGTTTGTCATACAATGCTCACACTGGGGCTGGAGGAAGCATTTTAATAGCTTGAGTCATCTTCCAAAGAGTTTCTAACTTTAAAAAAATGTGAAATAGGAAAAAAGGCTACAGGTGGTTTTATGATATTTGTTAGCATTACTGAGATTTTTGTGCCCGGATGAAGAAATATTCCTTGGAAATTCTTGTCTCTGGTTAGCTGGCAACATCCCAAGCATAATCTCTGCTGAACACCTGCACTGGCTCCTCCTGAAGCACCTGCTGCACTCAGCCTTTTTACAGAATCTTTGAAATGAAGAAATGCTCTCTTCCGACAATATGACTTTTGTTAAATTTATGTCCTTGTATTCTAATGGTGCCAAGGAGGAAAAGGAGACAAATATAATATGTAAAGCACGTTGCTCTAACAACCAAATATGTATGTTTTATAAAATTCAACTTACTTTTTCATTCCACGCCCACAGTCCAATTCCAAGAAATGTTATTCCCAAAAACTGAAAGAAAAAGAGAAAGTAGTATAAACATTAAGCTTTTACTAATTGAAAACACTATTTGTATTTACAAATAAAGAGTGTTTTCAATCAATTTTCTTTTTTTTCATTTTACCTCATAGCAGTTTTCCTACAATTTGACTGATGATCTTTATTTCTTTCTTTCTTTGGGTTTTGGGTCACATCTTGCAGTACTCAGGCTACTTCTGGCTTGGTGCCTGTGAATCAATCCTTGGGTACTTGGGAGACGACACAATTCTGGGGCTCAACCCTAGGCTTTTTACATGCAAAACATGTGTCCTTAGGATATTTTTCTGGACCACTGACAATCTTCTTTTTTTCTTCTTCTTTTTGTTTTAATTCACTATGAGCCACAGTTATAAAACTTTCCTGTTTGAGTTTTAGTCATACCACTGACACTCTTTAAAAGGAAAACAAATACCATAATCCCCCCGATTAAAGAGGGTTGCAGGTTAAGAAGGGTTGGGGATGTGTAGGTGCCTAGAAGCCTTTCACAACATGAATAACTACAATAAAGTAGAATGTTCAGTAAAAGGAAAGGTGTTGATTAAGTTTAAAGTTTTAAGTTTAAGATTAAAAGCAATGGCTTTTCAGGTAGGAAAGATAAGCAGATTCTTCACTAGAAAATGAGAACCAGGTCATGAACTCAGATGACCTGGTGGCCTTCTCTACCACCAGCCAGTGCTCCTGGGCCAGGTTAGCCAGGACATGCAGAAGTCCCACATCACTCAACCACAACCCCTGGATCACTTTGTTGTCATAGGTTTTAGGAGACTTTGCATGGACCAAGTAATAATGACAGGGCCTCATTGGAACTACTGACCATGAGGAGAAACCTCTTATTCATCATTTTCAGTACCTAGAAGAGCAGTTTCCTTTTTAGACATGGAAGGGAGCAGAGCGCACAGGCCTCTTTTCAAGCAGTCGGACGTGGTGGCTTTTCTGACAAGACCGTCTTAAGTTGAATGTCAGAAAAGTTATCCAAGAGACAGGTACTCAGAGAAAGCAGCTTGTGGCTGGTTACCCTTTCCAGTTAAGGGAAATCTGATGCCTATTCTCCTGGAAAGGACTGGCATGTGCAAGAAGGCAAGGCACTTCATAGGCAACAGCCAGTAAATCTGAAAACAGTGGGACAGAGGGAAGCGAACACTGAACAAACAGGCACTTGGTTGCTCTGAAAACAATGTGTTCTTGAAAAGTCAAGCTTTCAGGATCTCCCATGTGCCTGACACTGCAAAGGACACAGCACAGAGGCATATACGCTGTACCTATGTTCCCTTCCCTGTACACTGAACCCCACAAAGCTCATCCACATCTTTGATTTGGCAAAAACTGAAGCACTTTGGTGCTTAGAGGAAAGTATTCAGAATGGTGTTTTACTTTCAACATCCCAACAGAAGAATTATGGCCAACCCCTACAGTGACAGAGTCAGAATGCTACTGCACTTCTGTGTTTGTCTGCTGGTTATTCTCTTTGTTTTTGGCTTTTTAGAGGCCACCAGAGCTATACCTAGCAGTGCTTAGATGAAAGGGAATAAACCTGAGATTGTTTGGAAGCCAGGCAGTATTATTTGAGCAACTCCCCATCCCACATCCAGTTTCTGATCCAGAACAACAAATGTACCCATTTCCTGAATCAGTTCCCCAAATGGCACAAAGTTACCCTGACTCCACAGAACAAAAATAAAACAACTCAGAAACTGGGGTATGGCTCAGCTGGCGAATGTGAGGCCCTGCATTCCATGCCCTGTTCCACAAAATAAAGCATAGCAACTTGGTGTTTTACTCTTACATTAAAGATCCTAGGCACAAGAGGGTTGCATGTGGCATGCACACACACACAGGGCCCTGTTAGACCTAGAGCCAAAGAGCACTAGACACATACCACATGGTATGAGGAGAACAACATATATTTTCCCCAGCAGACCAAAAGCAGTTGAGGAGATGAAACCGTGTTCCAGGTAAGAAGTGGAGGTCGAAGAGAAATTTTCCTAATGGAGTTGATACTGGATTCAAATTATAGACAACTTGTCATTGTCCACTTTGCAAAGTTTTCCTCTCATTCAGGGACCTTTGAAAATGGCTGTTCTCTCACAGATCATCTGAATAGATTGAAAAGCTCCTTTTCCCCGAAGAGAAGAGAAAGCAATGTAAATTGGTGAATGAGGCAGGGAGTGATTTTTGGAGGGTGGCACAATCATTCATGCTCAGGAGCTATTCCTGGCTCTGGGCTCAGGAGTGACCCTTGGTGGTCACTGAGGGACATATGCAGTGCTGAGGATTGAACAGGGTCAGCCACATGAAAACCTTAAACTTTGCACTCGCTCTCACTGTCTGTTCCGACAACAGATATTTAAACACATTTTCTTCTAAAATACTATTCCAGTATTCCAACTTTAACTGTGTTTTCCAACGAAGGGTTCAAAAACTTGGATAAGGAACACTGGTTTTAAGGTCAAAACCTAAGCAAGTGAACAGTGCAGAACTGGGCCTCAACTATGCGTATCTTCTGTGCTACATCACTAGCGTATACCCTCCTGATCTCCCTCCACCATGTTTCCTTCTCAAATCAAATTCTTCCAGCTCCAAATAACTAGAGAATAGACAAAACACAGACAAAGGTGCAAAGCTCTTTTTTTTTCCTTTTTTGGGTCACACCGGCGATGCACAGGGGTTACTCCTGGCTCTGCACTCAGGAGTCACTCCTGGCGGTGCTCAGAGGACTATATGGGATGCTGGGAATCAACCTGGGTCGGCTGCGTGCAAGGCAAATGCCCTACCCACTGTGCTACTGCTCCAGCCCCTTGAGGAACACAAGATATCCCCTTTCCCACCTCGTGAATCATAATTCACCCAGTTGATATGAAACCCACAAGTCCATCTCCACGGAATGGCTCAAAACTCTTTGTCAGTTTGATTTCTTTGAAACAGAAACAAAGGGAACTAGAGTTATCGTCTCACAAAGAAATAACTGTAAACACCAGTACAAGTGTGTAGTCACCTCATTGTTTATGTTTTTTTAAGTAAAAGACAATTATTTTGCCAATATTTTTCAAACAAGTTACTATTAGTGCAAACTAGCTAGCATAGCCCTGTCCAACACAGGGGCTATTTAGAAACAGAGCTCGCTCAAGACAGACAAGAACAATAAGAGTAAAACAACAACAAAAAAAGCAATAAAATTTTAAAACCCAACGTGGGGCTGAAGAGCTCACTCTTCACAGTCTTTGCATATGTGAAGACAAGATTCCATCTCAACACTGCATATGATCCCCCAAGCTCTGCTGGAACCAGAAATAGCTACCCCAGCACTGCTGGGTGTGGTCTAAAACAACAAAACAAATTTTTAAAAATTCATTGTGAATTAAGAGAATATAAAGTACTAACAACTGATTTGTTATTGATTACAGGTTGCAATAATACAGTGAGCTAAATTTTATTTTTTAAAAGCAATAAAATTAAATAAAATATTAACATAATTTCGTTGGGTTTATTTAACGAACTTTATGAGCTCATGTGCATTATGTGTGGCTTTCTGTGTCAGACAAAGCAGGTATACAGTACACACAACCATCTATATACCATGCATTGCTACCATGCCTTTTCTATCTTAGAGATAAGGACCCGTCAACTGGGAAAAGGAGGTGTTCATCAAGATCAGCAGGAGTGAGAACCAGGCTGCTCAGGAAACACAACTCCTCGGCATGCCCAACCATTACTGTGGGCGCCCAGCCGGACAAGGAGGAATAATTACACTGAAATCCTTGTCCGAAACTGAAATTACAGTCTCGTTTCTAGAGGATAAAGGCAAACGTGTTATTTTCTTGGTGGCAGAAATAGTCTACAATGAACAGTTCATTCTCAGGGCCTGGCAAGACAGAGGCAGATCTTGTGTGCAACAGAAACTGCAGGAAATGACAAGGCTGTGTGACAAGGGCAGACAGCCATCTCTGCCAGCAGAGAGGAGATCTGTGAAAGGGAACCTATTCCTCCAGCTGTTTTGTTGGTTTTTTCCCTTTCATGTGGTACAACGGCAGTATGAAGTGAGATGCTCAGGATGCTGCATGCAGTGCTCAGGATGAAACCAGCATTAGCAGAATTGCAAGTGCCTTAGCCTCTCCCTCGACTATACCTCTGGCTGTACGCTGGCTGTTACTTTAGTCCTTCTTGAACCTCAAACATTTTTGTAATATACTTACATTCCATTCAAGATGGTACAAATGCAGACACCTCAAGAAGTCATTCACTCAACCATCCACTGTCATCCCGTTGCTCATCGATTTGCTCGAGCAGGCACCCAGTAACATCTCCGTTTTGAGACTTGTTATTACTGTTTTTGGCATATCGAATACACCACGGGTAGCTTGCCAGGCTCTGCCGTGAGGACAAGATACTCTCAGTAGCTTGCTGGGCTCTCCGAGAGGGGTGGAGGAATCGAGCCCGGGTTGGCTGTGTGCAAGGCAAACGCCCTACCTGCTGTGCTATCACTCCAGCCCCAACCATCCACAACCTTCATCAAATATTCCTGAGTTCTACTTTGTGCCAGACACTGCTTTCTCTTATGATACATGAAGACAGGAACACATTCCCTATTCTGTGAGCTGATGGACCAGAGAGATGCATTTCCAATCAAATACCAAAGCATAAAAGACAAAGTTGCCATTTGTGGTACTCCAAAGGATAAGAAAATAAAGCCATGTAGACTCTAAGAGGGGCACTTGACAATGCAGTTGGCAAGAGGCTTGGCCAGTGCACACAGAGAGAAGAAAGAAAGTATACAGTAGGTTTGCAATTAGCAGGAAAGATGGACCCATCTTGCTGGCAAAGGACCACACGAAGGAATCTAATTATTACCTACAAACAATTAGAAGCCACAGAAGATGGGCTGTGTGCAATGGATTGGGCTGCGGTGGGGTGATAGGTATCACTGTCACTGTCATCCCATTGCTCATATATTTGCTCGAGCAGGAACCAATAACGTCTCCATTGTGAGACTTGTTATTGTTTGGGGCATATCAAATAGTCATGGGGAGCTTGCTAGGCTCTGCCGTGCAGGCGGGATACTCTCGATAGCTTGATAGGCAGACCATTTAAAACTCAACAACAAAGAACCCAGCAACCCCACTTACAAATGAAGCAAGGGGATAAACACTTTACCAAAAAGTACAGATAGCCAATAGGTATATTAAAAAGTGTTTATTGACACTCATAATTAGGGAAATGCATTTCTAAATAACACAGATATCATCTCATGCCAGTGAAAATGGCACATATTCCGAAGTCTTTTTTAGCTTGTGCAGGTGGGGTTGTGATGAGAAAGGAACCCTTATCTCACTATGGTGGAAATGTTGTCTGTTCAATCTCTATGGCAAGCAAAATGGAGACCTTTCAAAATATAGGAGTAGAACTCTCAAATGATCCAACAATACCACTTCATGACATTTATCCCCAAAACACACAAAAACATTCATCTGGAAGTATTTATGCACACCTATGTTCATTTGCAGTGCTTAGTACAATAGCCAAAATATGGAAACAACCCATGCTGAACTGTGGATGAATGCAAGAACTTGTGGTATATGTACACAGTGGAATATTACACAGCCGTATGAAAGAACAAATTTATGCAATTGAGAAGGCAGTGCTGTAGGTCCCAAAGCAGGTCCACAAGTGTGTGCACCCTGAGCCCATATTCTCCCCCACTGCAGCTGAAGAGGCCCACCAAACACTGAGCAGCTGCAGAGCGGAAACTGGCTCTGTCCAAAGGTCAGAGGTCAGAGCCATGGTCCCCCAAAGTGGGTCCGCAAACCCATGTGTCCTGAGCCCAAACTCTCTCCTAAAACCCTGAAAGAGGCCTGCCCAAAGCAGAGCAGCCAGGAAGAAGAAACTGGCTCGGCCTGAAGACCAGAAGGCAGTGTGTGGTCCCGAGAAGCAGCTACCACTGGTGCAGCTACCACAGACAATCTGCTTGCCTCAGTAGAGCTCTCTAGAGATCTCCCTGACAGCGGGGGGACACCGGGGTTAAAGTGGAAAAGATGCACCTTTAGAGTACGGGAGGAACCATGGTAATGCCGTGCAGAACAGCACTCTGAGTAGTGTGTGAAGACTAATCCAGCATATCCACCTGTAAAATCTCTCTGAAAAGGAATTCAGAGTGGAAATGTTTAGGATGTTTAATGAGCTAAAAAAAAAAAAGGGAATGAACTGCCACAAAAACACAAGAGGATATGAGAGAAGAAATGAGAAAATTGAACAGAAATGACAGAACTGAAAAACTTGGTAGGTGAAACAGAAATCCCCTGGAAGCTGTTATCTGCTGTTGAGGACAGAATTAGTGAGACAGGCTGCAGAAAACCTCCAGACAACATCACAAGATGGGGCAAAAGTTTCAAAATAAATTATCAGCTTAAAAGAGAACTTTGGGATGAATTCAAGAGGAACAACGTAAGAATCATCAGGGTGCCAGAGGGGCAGGAAAACAACCCTGACAAGAAGCAACAATCATTGCTGAGAAGTTCCCAGAGCTAGAGAATGCATGTGCCCAAATCCAGGGGGGGACAAAAGGTATCAGCTAAAAGAGATCCAAATAAAAATACCCCAAGATCCATCCTAATTGGAATGACGAAAACCATAGATAAAGACAGAATATGGAAAGCAGCAAAATCAAAGAATGAAACTATATTCAATGGAAAGTTCCTTATGATTTACAGCAGATGTACAAACAAAACCCTAGAGGCTCAAAGACAATGGTGGGATACAGAAAAAAAATTAATGAAATGAACATCTCACCAAGAATACTTTACCCAGTCAGACTCTCAATTAGACTTGAAGTAACAATACACAAGTTCGAAGATAAAAAACTCAGGAACTTCAGACGCAAATCATCTTTACAAGAAGAAATAAAGAGGCTACTTTAAGACAAAATGAGTCCCACAAACATACCAAACTTCCTACAGAAAGATGGCACAAAACCCCATGACAATAATCTCTCTCGATGTCATTGGGCTAAATGCACCAAAGAAAAGAGTGGCAGGATGAATTAGAAAATTGAACCCAACACTGCTGCCTGCAAGAAACACAATTGAACAATCACAGCAAACACAGACTCAATGTCAAAGGTTGGAAGACAATCCTTCAAGCAAACAACTCCCTCGAAAAGGCCAGGGTGGTCGAACTAGTATCATACAACATAGACTTCAGGCTCAAAAAGGTTATAAGAGACAGCAAGGGTCATTTTTTAATAATAAAGCGATACATGTATCAGGCAGAACTCCCACCACTATACATACATGCACCTAATGAGGGACTGAACTTGACCGACAGCACAGCAGGTAGGGTGTTTGCCTTGCACGCGGCTGACCAGGGTTTGATTCCTCCATCCCTCTCGGAGAGCCTGGCAAGCTACCGAGAGTATCCCGCCCGCATGGCAGAGCCTGGCAAGCTACCCGTGGCATATTCAATATGCCAAAATCAGTAACAAGTCTCACAATGGAGATGTGACTGGTGCGCGCCCAAGCAAATGGATGAACAACAGGGACTACAGTGCTACAGTGCTACAAATGATGGACTAGGAAAATACTTGAAAGGACTGCTAACAAACTTGAAAAAAGACATTGAAAGCAACACAATAGTAGTTAGAAACTTCAACATAATCTTGTTACTCCCTGTATTTCAACACTAAAGCTCGGTATGGAAATACATGCTTTAAAAGAAGAAATGGAAGAGGGGTTTGTATACATTATGGCTTTTCATCCCCAATGTTCTTTTCATCCCCATATTCTTCTCCAATGCGCATGGGACATTCTCCAAGATAGAACATGTGCTGGAAAACAAAACCTTCATAAAGTCAAAAAGCTAGAAACTGTATCAACTATCTTCCCAAACCATGATGCACCGAAAACAGCAGCTAATAACAAAGAGGAGCAGAGAAATAACTCTAACACCTGGAGAGAGAGATCATTTTGTGTCATTTGTTCACCTCACTACTGAACAACCAGTGGGTGAGAGAATAAATCAGATATGAAATCAAAATATTCCTAGGAACAAATGAAAACAAGGATAGGGCCTACTAGAACTTGTAGGACAAAGTAAAAGCATTTTATTTTTAATTAAAAAAATAAATTTATTAGTGAATCACTGTGAGATACAGTTACAGACTCACAAACTTTCGTGCTTGCATTTCAGTTATACAGTGGTCAAGATCCCTCCACCAGTGCCATTTTTCACCACCAATGGTCCCAGCATCCCTTCCACTACCCCCACCCGACCCTCCCCCAACACCACCCTACCTCTGTGGCAGGGCATTCCCTTTTGCTCTTTCTCCTTTTGGGTGTTGTGGTTAGTAAAAGCATTTTAAAGAGGAAAGTTCCTAGCTTTGCATTCATCAGGAAGGAGGAAAAGGACTCACATAAATAACTTTACTGCACAACTTAAGAAACTAGAAAATGACCAATAAAAGGAGCCCAAACTAGGCAGGAAGAAGGAAATAATAAAACTTAGAGGAGAAAGACTGAAATTTTAAAAAAGATCAATGACCAAGAGCTGGTTCTTAGAAAGAATAAACAAGACCAAGAAACCACTAGCAAGAACCAGCAACTCCACTTCTTGGAAAATATGCCAAAGCCCACCCCCCCCCATGGAGAAAAGACATCTGCACCCTTATGTTCCTTGCAGCACTACCAACAATAGCCAGAATCTGTAAACAACCCAAGTACCCAAGAATAGATGACTTGATAAAGAAACTATGGTAGATATACACAATGGAATACACTCGGCCATAAGAAAAGATAAAGTCATGACATTGCTGCTATATAGAAGGACCTGGAGAGTATCATGCTGAATAAAGTCAGACAGAGAGAGAGAGAGAGAGAGAGAGAGAGAGAGAGAGAGAGAGAGAGAGAGAGAGAGAGAGAAACGCAGAGTGATCTCTCTCATATGTGGGATATAAATAGACATAATAATGGAATAACAAATACCCAACAACAATGGAAACAAAGAACATGAGAACTGATATTCAGCAGGAAACACGCCAGTTGATGGGGTTAGGGGATAGTATGGAGGGAGGAGTGGCAACAGCTGCATTGAACCTGGAGGAGGAGGTGGTGCTGAAAGCTAGTATATATCACATATAAAAACATACCAGCAATGGTACTGAAGACCACGGTGAAAAAAAAGTGTGTGTGTGTGTGTGTGTGTGTGTGTGTGTGTGTAGAATGACCGTCATAGAAGCAGACTGGTGCATAGGAGACAAATGGGGGTTAGGGGATGGGGCACTGGTACAGGGAGGTGGACATCGGTGAAGGGACTGATATTTAAATATTACATGCCTGAAACCCAATCATGAAAAACTTTGCAACTCACAATAAGTAATTTTTTTTAATCATGCAATTTGCCACAACATGGATGAAACTTAAGGATCTCTCTCATATGTGGGACTTAAAGATATACAGCAAGGAAGCAACAAAAGGCAAAAAGCAACACAACCGAAGAAATGATCCACACAACTGAGTGAGCGGGCAGGGTTGAAAGGGAGAGGTGGCAGAGTCTTTGGGTGAAGAGGAGTGCACTGGTTTTGCAATTACATACATGGGAAACATCTTGCTTTCGTTTTAAATGAGTGTTTTGGCTGCCATCAAATTATCTTAGAAACCAACTCTATCTTATAATCTTTAATTAAATAAAGTTCATAAAATTATAAAATTATAAAATTTAATTAAATAAATATTTAAATGCTGTGAAGACTATACATGGCCACCACCACTAACACCTTATTCATGAGAAGCAGCAGTTGTATACTAGTGTATGTCATAGTTCACAGTTGCATTTTTTTTTCTTTTGGGTCACATCCAGCAGTGCATAAGGGTTACTCCTGGCTCTGCACTCAGGAATTACCCTGGCGATGCTCAGGGGACCATATGGGATGCTGGGAATCAAACCCAGGTCGGCCTTGTGCAAGGCAAATGCCCTACCCGCTGTGCTATTGCTCCAGCCCCCCACAGTTGCTTTTAACGTGTCACTTTCTATCCTCTCTGGCTAAATATAACAATTACATCATTAGCATCTGTGAACAGTCTCAAAATAACAATACAAGGCAAACAAAAACCAGGTTCCTCTTCCTGCCAACATGAAAGTCTGAAAAACAAATCACCCTGCTGACAACATCCTTTATTCTGAAGCTTCTGAGAGAAGCTCAGCTCCACCAGAAGAAAGAAGTTGACGTGCCCTGAGGAGAAGAAAGTGGTACCAGGAAAGATGCTACGTCCAACATTAAGCACGTGACTGATGAAATGTTTCGTGTCATTTTCTGTCCTGGCAGGGGAGGTAGGTAGAGCAAGCCACAGTGTGCGAAATACTGATGTTAACAAAATCAATGTTGTCTCTGCAGAGCAGGGGTTTTCCTCAGGAATCAGAAGCCTCTGGGCATAATTTTTGCCATGTCAAAGGAGTAAGCATGGGCCAGCGGAAAATCCAATATACCCAATGTCAATCCCAATGTTGCCGCAGGGTCCATGCGTCCCAGAATTACATTCCAACTATCAGGAATTCTCACGGTGTGATGGCCGGTCAGATAAACAGGACATTCCCATCCAAGCTAGGGTCAACCTTTCCTTTCCCCAGTGAACTCTCTCGAGGCCTGACCACACCCAAGGCTACTGAACAGACTCTAGAGCTTCATGCATCTGGGATCTTGGGAAAGGGCCCTGTCACTGCACCCATACGTACAGCATCTAGCATGAGTCAGGCAGTCATTCTAAGGAGACTGCAGTGGCAAGAGATGGACAGCCTCCTAGGTGCAGGTGGGATGTGGCATTCCTATTTCCCAGATAGTATAGTCTTTTAGTATAGTCTTTTTTTCTTTTTTCTTTTTTGCCTTTTGGGTCACACTAGCAATGCACAGGAGGACTACACCTGGCTCATGAACTCAGGAATTACTCCTGGCAGTGTTTGGGGGGCTATATGGGATGCTGGGAATTGAACTCAGGTCGGCCACGGGCAAGGCAAATGCCCTACCCACTATGCTATCACTCCAGCCCCAAAAGTATACAGTCTTTATTATTATTATTATTAGTGAATCACCATGAGGGAACAGTTACAGTTTCACACTTTTTCGTGCTTGTGTTTCCATCATACAATGTTCGAGAGCCCATCCCTCCACCAGTGCTCATTCAACAATCCAATGAACCCAGTATCCCTCCCACCCCCAATCCCATCCACCCCACCCCACCCCGCCTCTGTGGCAGGGCATTTCCTCCTATTATCTCTCTTCTTTTGGGTTTGCAACAGGGGTATTGAGTGGCCATCGTGTTCAATCTATAGTCTACATTCAGCACGCATCTCCCTTCCCAAGTGGGTCCTCCAAACAAATTTTACTTGGTGTTCCCTTCTCTACCCGAGCTGCCTTTTCTCCCAGCATGTGAGGCTGGCTTCCAAGCCATGGAGTCAACCTCCTGGTACTTATTTCTACTATTCTTGGGAGAACAGAATTCTCCTATTCTGTTATTTTATATTCCACAGATGAGCGCAATCTTTCTATGTCTGTCCCTCTCTTTCTGACTCATTTCGCTTAGCATGATACTTTCCATGTTGATCCACTTATATGCAAAGTTCATGACTTCATCTTTTCTAACAGCTGCATAGTATTCCATTGTATAGATGTACCAAAGTTTCTTTAACCAGTTGTCTGTTTTTGGGCACTTGGGTTTTTTCCAGATTCTGGCTATTGTAAACAGAGCTTCGATGAACATATAAGTGTATTTCAACTATACTTTTTTGCTTCTCTGGGATATATTCCCAGAAGTGGCATTGCTGGATCAAATGGAAGTTCAATTTCTAATTTTTTGAGAAGCGTCCATATTGTTTTCCAAAAGGGCTGAACCAGTTGGTATTCCCACCAGCAGTGTAGAAGGGTCCCTTTCTCCCCACATCCACGCCAAAAGCGGTTGCTTTTGTTCTTTTGGATGTGTGCCAGTCTCTGTGGTGTGAGGTGGTACCACATAGTTGTTTTGATCTGCATCTCCCTGATGATTAGTGATGAAGAGCATTTTTTCATGTGCCTTTTGGTCATTCATATCTCTTCCTTGAGAAAGTTTCTGTTCATTTCTTTGCCCCATTTTCTGATGGTGTTGGATGTTTTCTTCTTGTAGAGTTCAACCAGTGCCTTATATACCCTTGATATGAACCCCTTATCAGATGGGTTTGGGGTGAATATCCTTTCCCATTCTGTAGATTGCCTTTGTATTCTGGTCACTGTATTTTTTGCAGTGCAGAAGCTTCTTAGTTTAATATAGTCCATTTGTTTATCTCTGTTTCCACTTGGTTGCTCAGTTGCATGTCATCTTTGAAGATACCTTTATCTTCAATATCGTGGAGGGTTTTGCTGACCTTGTCTTCAATGTATCTTATGGTTTGTGGTCTGATGTTGAGGTCTTCAATCCATTTTGATCTGACTTTTGTGCATGGTGTCAGGTCGAGGTCTAAGCCCATTCTTTTGCATGTGGTTGTCCAGTTATGCCAGCACCATTTGTTAAAGAGGCTTTCCTTGCTCCACTTCACATTTCTTGCTCCCTTATCAAAGATTAGATGATCATACATTTGGGGTTATGTATAGGGATATTCTGATCTGTTCCATTGGTCTGAGGCACTGCCCTTGTTCCAGTACCATGCTGTTTTGATTATTACTGCTTTGTAGTAAAGTTTAAGGTTGGGGAGGGTGATGCCTCCCATCGTCTTTTCCCCAAGAATTGTTTTAGCTATCTGTGGGCATTTGTTGTTCCATATGAATTTCAGGATTGCTTGATCCATTTCTTTGAAGAATTTCCCGGGTATCTTTATAGGGATAGCGTTGAATCTGCTTTGGGGAGTATTGCCATTTTGACAATGTTGATTCTCCCTATCCGTGAGCAGGGGATATGTTTCCATTTCCTCATGTCTTCTTTTATTTTATGGAGTAGCATTTTATAGTTTTCTTTGTAGAGGTCCTTTACCTCCTTAGTTAAGCTGATTCAGAGGTACTTGACTTTCTGAGGCACGATTGTGAACGGGATTGCTTTATTCATGTCCCTTTCCTCTGTTTCATTATTCATGTATAAAAAGGCCATGGACTTTTGGGTATTGATTTTATAGCCTGCGACTTTACTGTACAAATCTATTGTTTCTAAGAGTTTCTTGGTAGAGGCTTTAGGCTTCTCTAGATATAGTATCATATTGTCTGCGAATAGTGAGAGTTTGATTTCTTCCTCTCCTGGGTGCTTTCCTTATCTGGGTGCTCTTAATATCTTTTTCTTGCCTAACAGCAATTGCAAGTACTTCCAGTACTATATTGAGCAGAAGTGAGTATACAGTCTTTAATCTCAGTTAACTCAACTGAGTAACTGCTAGCTGACAATTTTCAGGGCATGCTCAACACTGCATGATAAGAAAAATAACCTAATAGCATATGCAGTATTAATAGTCTTCTGGTATAAACAACCCAACAGATCAGTTCTCAAGCAACTGGGAAACTAAACCTCCAACATTAACACCAACAAAACTCAAAGAACAATGGGGAAACTAATGAAACTCACTCAGCTGCCATCGCAAATATGGACAGAAACCCAGGGAAGTCCCCAAGCCCATCAAAATGCTTGAGCCTGCCAATGAGGACCTAAAATCAACACTCACTACGCTTGCAGAAGAATTTAGCAATCACTAGATGAGAAATTCAACCAACTCAAAGAAAACCCTTTTTCAGGGATAAAAGATCCCATACAAATGGAAATGAAGGAGCTAAAGAAAACAGAAGCAAGCCCTAAGATCAGAATCCCACAAGGGGAGAATTGTTCCTATGAACTTGAAGACAAGATACAGGCCAGCACTGATAAGTCAAAAAGGAAAAGAAAAACAAAGGAATGGAAGAAACTGGATGCTTCAGTGGTAGGAAAGTACACTTGTGAAGGGATGGGTGCTGGGACATTGTATGACTGAAACCCAGTTATGAACAACTTGTAACTGTCTATCTCATGGTGATTCAATTTAAATAAATGAATAAATAAATAAATATGTGATTTTTAAAAGTAAGGTACGTAATGAACAAATAGGAAGAATAATCTCCAAATTATAGGAATACCAGAAGGCAAGGAAAAGGGAAAAGGGAAGAAAGAGTGGTGGGAAAGATAATAGCTGAGAACTTCCCCACTCTATGGAGGGAAGCAGCTGTGCAGATTCAAGAGGCCAAAAGAGCGCCAAACAAAATACTCTGAGGAAAGAGCAGAATGACTTAATCAAATTACTGAATGAAAGAAACGTACAACCTACAATCCACTAGTCTGCAAACCTTTCATTTAGATGGGAGGGGGGGATAAAGACATTCTTGGACAAACAAGAGCTAATGACATTTGTGATAAACAAACTGGTCCTGAATGAACTACTAAAAGGCCATTTATATAAACCAAATAGCCAACAGTAGAAGCAAAAACTCTACACAGAAACACAGCCCTTTATATCAAACAATATTCCTGAATGTTAATGGACTAAACTCTCCCATCAAAAGACACAGTGATTGGATGGATCAGGAAACACAATCCATCCACTCGCCACTTATGAAAAATACATCTAAAATGACAGGACACAGGCTCAGAGTAAAAGGACAGAAAACAATTATACAAGCCAATGGGAAACCCAAAAAAAATGCTGGGACAGTCACTCTTAGACCAAACTGCATACAATCTAAAGAAAGTAAGTAGAAACAGGGATGAAAGATAATCACTGAATGGTATTACTCACATCTTGTATTTATAATGCCCAGATCACCGTTGGCCCCAGACTATTGAAAAGAGAAGGAAAGAAATAGAGTGGTAGAGGGGAGAAGAGAAGAATGAAAGTCAATGGGAAACAGGTCAAAAAGATTCAAGGGCATCAGCAATATTAGGGGTGATAGGCTGGAGCAATAGCACAGCAGGTAGGGCATTTGCCTTGCACGCGGCCGACCTAGGTTCAATTCCTCCGTCCCTCTCGGAGAGCCCAGCAAGCTACCAAGAGTATCCTGCCCGCATGGCAGAGCCTGGCAAGCTACCTGTGGCGTATCTGATATGCCAAAAACAGTAACAACAAGTTACTGTTGCCCACTCACGCAAATCGATGAGCAATGGGATGATAGTGATACAGTGACAGAGCCAAATAAACAAAACACAGAGTAAGCAACACTGAAATCACGAAACCCAAACTTTAACAACCGGACTTTAAAGATACTTGTCAGGAGGGCAGGTTGGGGGGAGGGGGAGGAAGAATGGAAGGGAACCTGAAATCCACTGATGGAAGAAAACTGACACTGGTGGTGGGATAGGTGCTGGAACACTGTATGTCTAAAATCCAACAATAAATGACTTTGTCAATCACCATTTTAATAAAGCACTGTAGCACTGTCATCCTGTATTTTTAAAGCATGCACAGGGAATACAGGAAGGTGCTGGTTGGTAGAGATCTGGGGCAGAGGTACAGGTGCACTGGTGGGGGTGGAGGTGGGTGAGTAGGAGAAAGCATGGAGAAGCCTGAGTATCCAGGGAAGAGGACATGGGAGGCAGGCTAAGACGGCCAGGTGATGCCTGTGCTCTCTCCTAAGGAAAAGAAAGCATCCCAGAAGGGTTCCTGACTTTATGGCCCTGAGGAAGCAAGCAGAGCACTGCAGAGCTCACGGAGCCACATTGGATCAGCCCCACAGCCCCACCTGCTAGTCAGATCTTGAGTCTGTCTCTCTTGGGTCTCTGCTGCTGAGGAAACAGGTTACCTGGGCTAAGAAGGAATACTTCTAACTCAAAGACACAGCTTCTCTCTTCTTGTGTGTGTTTTAGAAGCAAAATGACATAGCTAGAATCTAGAGATGGTTTGCATAAGAGCAGCACCCAGGAAAGAAGGTAGGATCCCCTGGGTGGTGCCCACCCCTACACCCATATTATCACTTCTAGTCCCAGAAGATAGAATGCACTTACTTCTGAGTCTGTACCACAGCAGGAGAGCAGGAGAGTGCCAGGGCACCAACTGAAGGAATGTATATGTATGGGGGTGGGGGGGAGAGGGCGGGGGAGAGTGCCAGGGCACCAACTGAAGGAATGTATATGTATGGGGGTTGGGAGAGAGGGCGGGGACAGGGCAAATCTTGCTGGGAAATTCCTTTATTAGAGTTTGCAGTTTGACATTTGGCAATAACTAGTAATCTTAGCTGAAAAGGGAGAGAAATGGGGAGGACTCTGCAAGCAATAAAACCTGTATTCTCCTTGGAGATTATGCAGGCACACAGGAAGGAATGTGGGGGATTAAGCTATACAATTTGGATGGGAACACAGGCTGAAAGTTTATAGCCCACTAATCTTTGCCTCAATAAAAGCAAGGCTTGCACTCGCTGGCTGTTGCATCTAAAGCTCTCTGACTAGCTAAACCAAGGCTCAGAAGAAACCCAAGATATGTTTTCAGCAGAAAAGCACTGAGGTAAAACTCAAGGACTATAAACCACAGGCCTGAGAAGTAAAGTTACCTATAGTCATGCAAACCCTTGTGGGAAGATAACACATTTGCTAAGCAGCCCATGGTACAGCTTCCTCTAAGGACAACTTTAAAGAATCCTACTGTCAATAGAAATTCTTTTGTGTTTAAACACCTTGAGCAAAATTTAAGAGTTAATACAAATAAAATTAAGGTAAGATTAGTCTTTTGTTAAGGCACAAGGGATTATATAGTTTAATTAACTGAATTGTAATTAAATGATGAGCTACCTCAATACATACTGAGCACTGTGCTAGGTGGAAAAGATAAAAGGGTAAATAATGGAACAGAGACTCTCACTTCTAAAGCTCAAGGGGCAGTGGATGGGAAGCAAGTAAAATGAGAAACCAGGAGCTGGAAAGTGCTTTCCCAGAGACATCACCATGGAAAACAAAGGTGAGACAATGGAATCACTTTCCTGAGAAGATGTCGCAGGAAGTGAGTTCTGACTTGTATTTCAGGGGAAACAGAGAAGACCTTCTCCTGCAAAGGAAGAACAGAGTTCTTACGGAAGTTTAGGCAGTCTTGCTGTCTGTTATAAAAGACTGGCATTCCAAAATTCAAGGTTCCCCTCCCAGAACACAACAGGCGGTCAGATGTCAACAGACCTTACAAATCAACCTGGGGAACCTGTGGCCAGGAAAGAACACGAAGCTTACTAAGGCCCTGGCCTCAGTTCTGTCATGCATAGAGAATGCATCCTCTATCTTGGATCTGCGGGTCTCAGTTTCATGGCTCCTAGGACATGTGGCAGGGGGTCATGTCAGTCAGCAAAAAGGGGAAAATTTTCAGGACTTCACAATTCCTCGAATTGATCATTTTACAGAAAAGGGACTGGTATTTCTCTCCCACCTATGACTGCCCTTCAACTGATTTTCTCTGATCTGCCTCACTGGAAATCCTCAGTCAGAGCTGAGAAGACTGAAATGTTAATTTAAAACCTTTGGGGGGGAGGTGGGGGAGGGGTTTCTTTGCTTTGATTTCTGCAGAGCCAGGAATCAAACTCAGGGTCTAACACACAGGAAAGATGTGCCCTACCACTAGACCAAATGCTTGGCTCCTATTTCTTATACTATTTATTTATTTTTTAACCGAAAGCAAATACTCTATACCTACTATCTCTGTGTAATGGGGTGGTGTGGGGTTTGGAGTGCAGAAACAGGGATTGAACACAGGTTTCAAGGCATGCAATTTGCCCTGGCCTCAGTTTCTGCAATTAAAAGCTTGTCTGTTCTTTGTTTTTTGTTTTTTGACAAAATCTACTCTTTTCTAATAAACATAACGACATTCATATGCTTTCGGGGAAACTTTTACTAGATATCTTTGCTATAGTCAATATATAATTCTTTTGATCTGAAAATATCCTCAATTATAATCACTTGTATCACCTGTCATCTCACTGTTCGTCGATTGTTCGAGTGGGCACCAGTAACGTCTCTATTTGTCCCTGTTGCATGCTAGTGTAGCCCGATGGCATCTGCTCACTCCAGGGACACAAAGAGCCTCAAACCATTTATTCAGGGTCTTGATGAAAAAGTCTGACCATCTCGTAGGTGGGCAGCCATGTGGTCTTTTGACGTCCCATGGAATCCAGTCAGTAACAGCTCTAGTCCAGTGGACGTCTCTAAATCGCATTACGTGTCCGGCCCATCTGATTTTCGACGCCTTGGCAAATGAGGCAGTGTCCCTGATTCCTGATGGTCGACGGAGGTCAGAACTCCGGATTCCTTCTCTCATTTGGGTGAAATGTGATACTCCAAGCATAGCTATTTCGATTCCTCTTTGGGATACCCGAATAGCTAGTCTCATCCTGTTTTCGCAGGGCCCAGGTCTCTTAGGCGTACGTTAATGCAGGAAGAACGGAGGAGTTGAAAAGATGTGCCTGGAGGCGGAGGTTCTTTGTCCTCTTAACTACTTCTTCAATGCTCTTGAAGGCGTTCCACATTGCTCTCTTCCTCCTGCGCAGTTCAGGTGCCAGGTCATTTGTCATGTTGAATTCTCGACCTAGGTACACATAGCTGCTGCATTCGGAGATTTTTGTTCCATTGAGGAAAAATGGAACATTAGGAACTAGTCCGTTTCTCATGAACATTGTCTTTGTGTGATTCAGCTGCAGTTAACCTTCCCGTACTCATGGTTGAATTTGGCCAGCATTTGTTCAACTTGGCTGATATTTGGTGTTATGACAATGATGTCATCAGTGAAGTGGAGGTGGTGTAGTTGCCGACTGTCTATCTTCACTCCCATTCCTTCCCATTTCCAGTTGTCATACGATATTCTCAAGGGTGGCACTTAAGTGTTTTGGTGAAATGGTGTTGCCCTGCTGAACCCATCTCTTTACGTCAATGATCACTTCTTTGTAGAATGGTGAGATCCTGGTGGTGAATCCGTAATACAGCTCATGGAAGATACTGATGTATTGAGTTTGAACACCCTGTTTGGCTAGGGCTTCGATGACCGCTTCAGTCTCAACCTCAATTCTTCATCATCATCATCATCATCATCATCATCATCATCATCATCATCATCATCATCATCATCATCATCCCATCAATCGTCGATTTTCTCGAGCGGTCTCAGTAATGTCTCCATTCGTCCTAGCCCTGAGATTTTAGAAGCCTCTCTTTACTCAATTATAATATTAAAAACATTTCTAAGAAACAACTGTATACTTCAAGCAAAGTTTAGTAAACATTGTACCTTGATTGAAATACTTGTGAAAGAACATCAGGAGAAGGCACTTCAACTTGTCAGAACTTACACAGAACTAGCAGTGCCTACGTTGGTGCACACATTCTCCATTTATGCAAACTCATTACAGAAAGTATCTTCAGAGTATACTGACTTCAAGGGAGAATTCAGAATGCCTCTTCAAAATGAAATCTTAATGACAACATCAGTAATAACGATGTCTAAAAATCATCTCTGAAACACTCTTAAGTTCATGTTAAAATGGAAAATGAGTTTTTTCCCAAGGGGTATTATAAAATAATAAATTCTAAGGACACATGTCACATCCTAGAAATGCTATGCCACTCCTTTTAATAGCTATCACAGAAACTATAGTTCTGATAAGATGAAACAAGTACTAAAAGAAGGACAGCAGGTAAAGTCCTTTAAAAGGCTTTCTTACATTTCCATAACCTGTGTAAAACCTACCTCAGTATTTTCACATAATTGACATCTTTTTTGCTGATATTCAATCCAGATCTAAATAACCCTGAAAGAAGAATGCAGGGTCTGCAAATCATACCCATGATCTGCTGATGACCACATGAAAGAAGGCCAACAGGCAATTAGTCCTTTGTTGTGGATCACAAAGGAATCCCTAAGAAAAGCTCAATAGGCCGAAGCATCTCTGACAGGTCTAACTGGGCACTCAGAGAGGCAGGGAGGGTGGCTGTCTAGAAACAAAAGAGAAGGAGGATGGCTCCAAGTAACAGTTTACTCTGTTCAACTCAGATATTTTTCCCCATGACCATATCAACAGAAATGGAATGGATTCCCTTCAACTAAGCACTTAGTAATGTGGAGGAAAGCAAGGGCTTACCACAGAGCCCCCATAAACCACCAATATCAGCCTGCTCTCCCTAGTTACATATTTTAACAGGGGAAGTGGGTTTTGATGATAACCCTTTTATTTAGTATTCATTATACAAACAAAACTTGGTTCCAATTTGGTCCCAAATGTTCTAGAATTCTGTCTCTGGGTTAACTGACAACACTAAATAAGGAAGCAATAGCACTCACATAGGACGGAGGCAAAAATGATTTTTAAAATATTTAAGTTTATATTCTGTGTAGACACTCAATAAATGCACTATTACCATAATTAAAAAGTAATGGGGGGGCTGGAGTGATAGCATAGCGGGTAGGGCATTTGCCTTGCACGCGGCCAACCCGGGTTCGAATCCCAGCATTCCATATGGTCCCCTGAGCACCACCAGGAGTAATTCCTGAGTGCAAAGCCAGGAGTAACCCCTGTGCATCGCCGGGTGTGACCCCAAAAAAGCAAAAAAAAAAGTAATGGGGGGCAGAAAAAGAAAACAGTGGGTAAGGCATTTGCCTTGCATGTGTCCGATCTGGATTCAATACCTGGCATTCTATCCACCAGGAGTGATCCCTGAGCAGAGCCATGAGTAATCCCTGAGCACTACTTGGTGTGGTTACTCCCCACAAAACAGTAATGAATTCTGCCCAACAAAGTAAGCAAAACTATCAACAAAACTGGAAAGACAATGTGCTTAATAAGTATCTGCAAATTATATCTAATGAGGAAATGATATTCAAAGATACATAAATAGCTCATATAATGTTAAGAGTAGGAATGAAACAACCAATCTAATTTAAAAATGGGCAGGGGATCTGAATAGTCATTGTCCCCAAAGAAGACATGCAAACGGCTAACCTTAAAAAAATTGCTCATCAGTAATCATAAAATAATTGCAAATCACATCCACTAGGAGAAGAGACCTCATACCTGTTAGAAGAGGCATTCTCAAAATTCAAGACCAGAACTAGCAAGTGTTACAGGGTGTAGGAAAACAACAGCTTTGTGCACTGTTGGTGGGAATGTAAACTGATGCATCTGCATCGTCTAGGGAAAGTCATGTGGAGATTCCTCAGAGTCAAAATAGAGTTATCATATTAAGCAAGAATTTCACTTCTGGGTATTTGTCTACAGAGAAAAAAAGAACAGTACCTGGAAGCAGTACAGGCACGATCATATTTAGTGCAGTTTTATTTAAAATAGTCTAACTGTGAAAACCACCTAAGTATCCACCACTGAAAGAATGGATAGAGAAAACGTGATACACATTAAAATATTAAAAGCAGAAACATAAAAGCAGAGACACGAAGCTGGGGAGATAGAACCAATTAAAGGCCTGAGTTCTTTCAGATGGGGATGGTCCCTCTAAAAAGAAATGAAATCTTGCTGCTTGCAACAACATGGATGGACCCTGAGGCATTATACTAAATAAACCAAGCCATACAGAGAAAAACAAGCCCTGCATGCTCTCACTCATGGAATCTAAGAAACAAGTCAAAGGTCAAGTTTACAGATACAAAGAGGGGCCACTGTTGGGGAAGGGGCATGGGAGATGGATAAGGGGAGTCAAAAGGTGCAAACTTTTGAGTTATAGAGTAAGCCCTAGGGATACATACACAACACGTTAGTAATACCTGCTCAATTAAAGTCAAGTCATGCTTTTTAAATTTTATTTGTTTGAGGGCGCCACCCGAGCAGTGCTCAGGGCTTACTCCTGGCTCTGCACTTAGAGATAACTCCTGGAAGGGCTCAGAGGGAGCTGTATGGGTGCTGGGGATTGAACCCAGGTCAGCTGTGTCCAAGGCAAGAGCCTTACCAACTATGTTATCACTCCAGCCCAAAGAATAGTGCTTATTAAAAGTTTCTTTTGCCAGGAAAAAAATTGTGACTGTATAGTGGTAGATGTAAACTAGACTTACTGTGAAGTTCATTATACAATGTGAACAAATATCAAATTCATATGTTGTATACCTGAGACTAACATATTGTCAAATTAAATAGAAAGTAATGAAAACATCTCCCCTTAAGCTTAATTTATGCTCACCTCAGTAAACTAGAAGAAATTACCATATTATCTGTGCATTTTCTCAATTAATAGAGCATAATATTAACAGAACAGAAACAGCAAATATTATGGGAAAATAGATTACAAAGAGGATTTTAAATCTTCCCTTTTTATAAGAAACTTCTATTTATTCTCAATAGAAGATTTCATTTAAAACTGTTTATCCAGACAGTTGCCACAGGAAGCAAACTGCTGATAGTATGTACTAGGTTCACATTAATTTATAGAGGCAGTAAAATACTTACAAAAAGTAAGTTAGCTGGATGCTCATGATTTGCCCTTGAGCCTCAGCCAGTGGGAGTGTCATTCAGTGTGCTCCTACTGGGATGTTAGTATTGTAGAGTTTGGAGTATCATTCCAGAGAATCCAGGATATTTAATGGGGCAATGATCTTCCATGGAGGTGGCAGCAGAATGGAGGAATGGCCGCTTGGGCTTCTGGAGTATGGGGAAGTGGTCGGGGAAGTCGCCCACCCTGACTCTGAGAAGACCCCGAGTTTTCAGTCAAAATAAACCTGGTGTACTTGAAATTTTTGGCTGTTTGGCATCTCTGTGGAGCTCAGGCATTATATTCGCAAAATAAAATTTCTTAAGTACTTCTGATATGCATTTTGCCCATGTCCCAAGATAGATGCTATTCTTCTGGATTGTGACTATCTATATCTACTCTATCACTGTCACTGTCATCCTGTTGCTCATCAATTTGCTTGAGTGGGCACCAGTAATGTCTCCATTGTGAGACTTGTTGTTACTGTTTTGGGCTTATAGAATACGCCACGGGTAGCTTGCCAGGCTCTGCCATTCGGGCGAGATACTCTCAGTACTTGCCGGGCTCTCCAAGAGGGACGGAGGAATTGAACCTGGGTAGACCGCATGCAAGGCAAACGCCCTACCCGCTGTGCTATCGCTCCAGCCCATTATCTATATCTACATACCAGACAATGTCTGATATCTATTACTACTTCAGTCAAGCTTCTTAAATCAGATTTTAAAGACAAAGAAAAAATTCCTAAGTTAAATAAATTCTATTAAATAAGGTTTGTCTTTGAGTAAATCACGATCACGTTCACTCAAAGATCACAATCACGAAATCCCATTGATCGTCGATTTCTCGAGCGGGCTCAGTAACCTCTCCATTCATCCTTTACCTGAGATCTTAGAAGTCTCTCTCCACTCGGCCCTCCCAAAGATGCTGCATTGGAGGCTCTTTCAGGGTCAGGGGAATGAGATCCAGCTTGTTACTGGCTTTAGCATATGAATACACCATGGGAAGCTTGCAAGGCTGTCCTATGTGGGCAGGAAATTCTCAGTAGCTTGCAAGTTTCTCCCAGAGGGAGAAGTAGGTTATAAGATATCGCTTATGGGAGCTTGCTTGTAAGTCTCTGGATGTTGACCGTTGATGGGATTACACACACTTGGGTTCCTCTGTCGGTACCTTCATGCATGAGGCTTGTCCGAATGTGTGGTGAGGGGCCTTGAGCATGGTTGTGACTAGGTTCTGGTGGTCTTTGGAGCTCTGCTCAGGGTAGGGAGCGAAGCTGGAGCCCATCCCCTCCGAGGGGCCCCGGGGAAGACAGCCAGGCATGCGGGCAAGAAACTCTCTGCATTGGTCTCTTCTGGGAGCTTTTGTCTTTGAGTAAATAATTTGTTTAAATTTATGAATTAAAATGAATCTCACCTCTCTCTAAATGTCATCATAAATCAGAGTCTCAAAAATGAACTCCAGACATAGATACTGAGAGTAAAAATATAAATGTTAGGTTCTTAAATTGCTTTTTCTTTATAAATCAAAGACTCTTCATCAATAATAAATAAAATATTGTCTACAAATACCCTCTCATATAGGATCTATAGTGAAGTATACCCACCCTAAGACAAACCTTAAAGTGGTTTATGCTATAAAATGCAAAACTCTAGATAAAGGCCAGACTTGAAAATATTAGGTTTTGCTTTGTCAGAGAAAAAGTGAAAGCTGCTAGTAAATAGCTCAGATGCTGTTGAATCTGAAAGGAGTCATGTCAGAAAGGAGAAAGCTGTGTCTCTGTTTAGAATCCCAATTCCAATCCTATGTCACTCTTTTTAGATACACAAAGAATCTAGGCTCGGAAAGAGTCAGTGCAGCAGTACTCACGGTGGGGCTTCACTCCGGAAGACTCTGACTGCAGGTTTCCCTGTATACGCACAGACTGAAAATGACCCCCGGGTCTAGGCTCTGAAGACACTTAAGTATCTTGTCACAGAAAAACGTGTTCGGGGAGGAGTAATAGTATGGCAGGTAGGGCACCTGCCTTGTATGTGGCCAAACAGGGTTCGATCCCCTGCACCGCATACAGTCCCCCAGGGAGTGATCCTGAGAGCAAAAGCAGGAGTAAGCCCTGAGCAACGTGTGGCATGGCCCAAAAAACAAAACATGGAAGCAAGCAAGCAAACAGCAGAGATGGCAATACAAATATTAACATGACAGCAAACTAGCAGTTAATGTCATGAGACTGGGGGAGAAGAATTCTGAGCAGTTTACCAGACAAGAAGGTGCCAAGACAACAGAAGATTCCGTGAGGAGACCTGGTATTGGTGGAGGGATCGACTTCCAGGAAAAGACTAGAGCTTGCTAGGTCCTGTTTTTCGTCAGTGTGAGAACCTGCTGTCAGTTAACTGGATCAGTGTCCATGCTGTCATCCCCGGGAAGGCAGAGTGAAATGTCTCTGCTGCATGTGGCAATGCACTTCATACTTGGGGTCTAGGTCACAAAGTTTGGAAGCCATTGTGTTTATGAGAATGAGGAGTGAAGGGGTATAATGGCTAAAAATAATACCTCAGTAACAAAATCACCCAGGCAGGCTATGAAGCATTTAAAATTTGCCAAAGAACCTGAATGTGAGTTGATGATTTTTTTTGTTTGTTTGTTTTTCACCATTTTTATTTTTCAGTTTTACCACCATCTACTGTGCTGGTAGAGAAGTTTCAAACACAGAGGGCCTCACTGAATTCCAACAACCATCCTTTGAAGCGATATTATCTCATGATTGATGGAAAGAGTGAAAATCAGATTATATAATCTACCCTCCAAATAAAGTCAGTTTTTTTTCACTTCAAAGCTCAGAATTTTTAAAAACAAAACAAAATTATGAAATGATTAGAGCAAGTCTTTAGGAATATTAATTCACACTTTCCAACTGCTTAACTGAGAAGACTTACTAGTATTTCTTTTGATTACACAATTTTAGAATTTAAGATCAATTTAACTATATTCAAAATCCTAGCAAAAGTCATGTAAAACTAACAGTTACATTACTCTGAGTTAATAAATGAAAAGATTTGACTTCCTATTTCTCAAGAGCTACATTAGTAACCCTATGCTTTAGTCTGTGACAATGAAGTTAATGACTATTCACACTTTTTCCATGGTTTGAAGAAAACAGGAGCAAATGCAGAAATCAGACCATAGCAGGGAAGCTCACGTAATGGAATTCAGCCACTTCTCTCCTCAGATGCCCTCTTGCAGCCTCTGTCCTCTCAGTGGGCTTGGCCCCCACAGTGAGATCCGGAAGCACAGACTCCTCTAAAACAGAAAGCTGTAGAAAGCCGGATATTATCACTGGGGAGCTGAGAACACGTCTACAAAGGAAACTAAGAGTAAACAGAATAATGCTGTGCCTGAGTGAAAGGGGAAAAATAAGACTATGCAAGTGGCTATCTCTGATTAATAGAAAGTAGGAGGTAGCAGAGAAGGAAATACATTTGGGTGACTGCAGAGGTTGCACAGAGGGTAGGATGAGGTTTTGCATAGCGTCAATCCTAACTGATCCATGGCACTGCATAAGCATGTCCCCTAAGCAGGGCTAGGAGTGATCCTTGAGCACAACCAGCTGGTGTGGCGCACCCCACCCTGTGGGGAAAAAACGATGAAAAAGGGAAAAGGAAAGCCCACTGATTCTCAAGCTGGGACTGACTTAATTTATTTTGCTAAAATATTTCCTTGTATGTGTAGAAAATGGTCTACCCCTACAATACATTTATAAATCATCTACAAATAAGACTATCAATCCAATAGATCTAAAGTGGCCACAGTGATGAACTATAACAGATGATGTTTTCTGCTAGCACTAAGACACTGATGCAGCTCCTAGCCTGGTTCTATATTTAATCTGTGTTAGGTTTTGATTTTCATAAATGTTTATGAAGAGGTCACTTGTTTACTTAAAAAATGTGGAACAAAACTGCACACAGCCTGGAGGCCAGGCTGCAATGATCAACTCTCACTTAGTCCACAGTCAGCTTAGCACAATGAGGTGTTAAGCTTTATTCTGTGAAAATGAAGTTGATGACTATTAACACTTTTCCTGAATGGTTTGAAGAAAATAGAAGCAAATGCAGAAATCAAACCCTAAGAGGGTATTCTACTATATTCACTTACTTCAGAACTCACTCTGCACCATTATTAAAATTTTCATTTTTCTATCTTGACTGAGGTAAAAGTGTATTTTTTCAAAGTGTAGAACTTGAAGACAGCTAAATATATGGGAAAAATATTTGTGGTCAACACAACAGATAAAGGATTGATATCCAGGATATATACTCACAAAAATTAGCAACAACAACAACAAAAAAACCCATCGAAAAAAATGGGGAGAGGAAATGAATAGGACTTCTCTGAGGAAGGCCAGCAAATGGACAAGCACATGAAAAAAACACAGATCATCACTTATTATTAAGGAAATCCAAATCAAGATGACAATGAGATACCACCTCACATCAGTGACAATGGCACATATTAAAAATAACGGGAACAATCTATGAAATTATGCAATTTGCTGCAATGTGGATGGAACCAGCAGGTACCAGGTTAAATGAAGTAAACTACAAGAAGAAGAACAAACACAGGATTATAACACCTATCCCTTATTTAGCATAACAGGATGAAGGAATGCAATGGTTTAAAGGGGATGCTTAGATCACCCTTGGACCCAGATTATAGGGAGGAGAAGAAAAGGGAGTGAAGGAGAAGGGAAGAAGGGGTAAATGAGAAGCAACAAGGGCAGGGGTCAAGGGGACTCAGGTACACTGGTAACGTTAAGGAATGATAAAGCTAAGTATCCAAACCACAAAGTCAACAGCACTGAAATAGCAAGATTTAAAAAAAAGATTTTAAAAAGTGCCTGTTTCTAATATCCCTGATGAACACAGATGCGAATATTCTCAACAAAATGTTAGCAAATAGAATTAAACAACTCATCAAAAAGATCATACACCGCAACCAATGGTGTATACACCACAATCATGGCCAAGTTCACGTTGAGAAGGACACCGACACCACTGATGCCTCTGTTGTCGCGTGTTCCGAGGAACTGTTCTTCTCCAGTGTCAAAAATGGCATGATGTGATTGATGCCTTCTTGTTTTGGTCAGACCAATGATGTCACATGCCCCCCCAAAAGACGCCGAATTCTCTACATATCATCTTTTCCTATACATTTACTCCTGCTATAAAGCTTAACACTGAAACCCAGGAAAGTGAAACTCTAAGGCAGATGAATGCAATGTGTTATTAAGTAGTCACCAAACTGTACATGAGGTCTCCAGACTTAAATCATTCTGTATTACTGAAACTGTGCTTCCTTTGACATTTCTCCATTTCCCAATGGCCCTACCCAAACCATGCAACCACCAACTACTCTGCTTTTATTACTTTGACCCCTTTGGATTCCACATAAAAGTGAAACCATGTATCATAAACCAGTGTCTGATCAACTCACTGCCAAGTGAGGGTCAGGAACTATTTCCATGTGCACTGGTGGCCATGCTTGCTACTGAAGAAGGGTGTTTAAGGGGCATCTCTGTGGGCTAGACTTATGACTCCTACATTGGCAATGGAAGGCTGGGAGTGCCTGCTCTCTCTCATAACAAGATCATCTGTTAGTTTTTCTAATCAATCAAATCTGCAGGAGAAAACCATGCCCACCCATGAGGCGACAGTTATGTGGCATAAGTCACCCAAGCTCATCTAGACAGACAGGGTGGGTGAGCCTTGAAAACCTCAAGCCCAGGCTCTAAACACAATGCCTCATGATCCCTGCATTCACCATGTGGCCCACACACACTTGCTGAGAATGAATGAACACACACACACACACACACACACACCAACACATACACCCCTAGGTACTGCTCCACATCCAGGCATGTACCTACATGACTGAGCATATGATGCATTAGATGCAAACAATTTTACATGCTTAATAAGTATCTCTACTTAGTGGTTGTGCATTCTCTGAAACAGAGATTCCCATGAAAACTAGTCAATTTTGATTTAGGACTTAAAATTATTATGACTACCTGTAAAGAGTGAAATTACCAAAGTGGCAACAGCTTAAAAATGATATATATGGTATATATACACAATGAAATACTACACAGCCATAAGGAACGATGAAATTACACAATTTGCTGCAATGTGGATGGAATCGCATATCATAAATTTTTTTAATTTTGTTTTATGTTATGAGACTAACACCGAAGAGCAGTAGAAAGGAAGACCAGGAGGATTTTTCCAGTTGGAAGCTTGCCATAAGTTGGAGGTGGGAGAGAGGACAGTTAGGATAGAGAAGGGACGACTATGACAATGAGAGTGGTCATTATCAGACAATAATCACTCTAGACAATAACTGAGTATTGAAAGTAGGTAAAGGGATATATACGATAAGCTTTCAGTACACGTCTTGCAAACCATAATGCCCAAAAGGGGCAGAGAGAGAGAGAGAGAGAGAGAGAGAGAGAGAGAAAGAAAGAGAATGAATGAGAGAGGGAGCGCGAGAAAGGGAGAGAGGGGGGGAGAAAGAGAGAAAGAGAGAGAGAGAGACAAACTGGGGACAATGATAGTGGAAATGTACACTGGTGAAGGGACCAGTGTTGGAACATTGTATGACTGAACCCCAATCATGTACAAATTTGTAACTGTATTTCGCGGTGAGAAGAAAGAAAGAAAGAAAGAAAGAAAGAAAGAAAGAAAGAAAGAAAGAAAGAAAGAAAGAAAGAAAGAAAGAAAGAAAGAAAGAAAGAAAGAAAGATAAAGAAAGGGAGGAAGAGAAAGAGAGAAAAAGAGAGGGAGAAAGAGAGAAAGAGCAAAAAGAGTGAGAGAGAGAGAGAAAAGAAAAAAAATGTTTCATTTTGGAGCCACACCCAACAGTGGCACAGGGCTTACTCCTGGCTCTGTGCTCAAGAGTCACTCCTGATGGGTTCAGAGGCCCATAGTTTTGCCCAGGATGGAACCTGTGTCAGCTGCTTGCAAAGCAAACAATCTACTCTCTGTACTATCCCTCTGGTCCCACAAGAACTTGTTATAATATTTATTTGAGTCCTTGAAATGAGCTGGAGCAGGCAAGCACTTGATCTGAATTTTTTTGTCCAAGTCTCACAATGTCCAAGGAAAACACCATTAATATCTTCACTTTTCAATTACAGAAACTGATCTTAAAAGATATTTTTAAGACATGGTCCAAATATGACAATAATAGAAATGATCACTCTGGATAATAACTGAGTGTTGAAAGTAGGCAAAGGGGTATGCCTAATAACTTTTCAGTATCTGTATCGCAAACCATAATGCCCAAAAGGAAAAGTGGAGGTAGAGAGAAGGGGAAAAGTATCTGCCATAGAGGCTGGGGGGGTGGCCAGGCAGGAAAGAAACTGGGGACATTGGTGGTAGGAAGTGTATACTGATGAAGGGAAGGGTATTGGAACATTGGAACATTACATGACTGAAACCCAATCATAAACAACTTTGAAACCGTGCATCTCACTATGATTTGATAAAAATAAATAAATAATGTTTTTAAATAAATAAAATTTAAAAAGATACAGTCCAGAGGAAGCACCTAGGTATCCACTTCAGAAGGCACAGCCTGCTTTCACACGGGGGATAAGGAGACTCCTGGTGACAACCCTGGAACAGACTGTCAACCAGGATCTTGTTGTTTGGCAGTCTCGGGAATGGAACTCAGAGCCCCACACATGCAAGGCAAATGCTCGACCATTGAGCTACGTCACTGGACCCAAACACTTATTATTAAACCCAAATTTATACTTTTTAATGGATTTATAGTAGAATGCTGGGAGAGGAACCCAGGGCCTGCCTCATGCAAGGCAAGTGGCCTACCACTGTAATCTAAGTGTACTGTTTGGCTGGTGGAGAAATATTCTTCCCCAAATAGTACAAGACTACATGATTTCAAAACAATCTAGCATTGAGATCAACACCTTCACGAAGAGACTCATGCTGCCCCAGAAGAGCACAACCTGGCTGTGGTCAGTCAGAGCGCCAGGCCATACCACAACATCAACTCTTGGACAAAGCATAAGTGCCTCGTAGGGGCAACCTCCGCTATCACGGCAGGAAGGGGCACTAACGACACCCGGGAGCTGAAGTGCGGCCCACTCTGCTGTGTGTGCACCTAGGGCACAAGCTACCAGGAGCTGCCAGGCTGTTGGCACCAAGTGTCAGAAAGGGCCCACAGGCATCAGGCATGAGCACACCTGTGAAACAGACTTGGTACCCAGGAATTGCAAGTACCCTTGAAGCTGAGAGGCAATGCCGAGGGTTGTCTTGTGGTGCTCACATGTGTGCCAGGAGCTAAAGTGTCCTCAGCACCCTGTTAGACATATAGTGTGGGTCCCATCACACTCTTTCTGGCACCACAACTCTGAGGACCAACTTGAGGCAGAGCCTCTAAACACAAGTTCACATAGTTCACATCCTCTTCCCCAGTCACTCCCACACCATCCGGGCTCCCCACCAGAAATCAACAAAGACTCTGGAGTTGGTCTAATCTTTATTTAGATTCAACTACAGAAGTGCTCAGACACTGCTCTTCTGTTTAGCTGCATCCTTACTAAGTAGCAGTGCCTTTAGATACACTCAGTCTTATCCAGCCCCTCGGTCAAGTGTTCCAGCTCACAAACCAGGTGCATATGTGGTGCTCCTCGAGGGGTCCTGACGGAAGTGTTGCTTGGGTGTTTGTACTGCCCTGCAAGGAGATGGCAAGGGTCCTTCTCCAAGCCTGGGATGAGCTAGGCACAGCTTTCGTTCAGTTACATCCCAAGCATTCCCTCCATAGTTTTAGGCAGCAGGTTGCCCTGATTCTGTCCCCATTCTCTACGGAACCGTGCTCCAAGGCACTGACCCATAGAGAGATGTCAGAGTCCTCTGTGGTCTGAGCTAGTGGGCTGGACTCAGCTGACAGCAGTATGGGCAGGTGGGTAGTGGCTACCCAAAGGGGGCATAGCTCAATGCCTGCCGTACCATTCAACCCCACCCCCGAGACATGAAATTGTGACAGAACTCAAGTCAGGACTTTTCTGCCTGAGCAGCATCAGAGAATCACATTCACATGGGCCAGTGTTCTTCTCCCTCTCAGAAGGGAACACGCCTGTGTCCAGAACAGAAAAAAAAAAAGGCAGAGCGGTGCTTTGCTGAATCCACAGAACCCAGCATCAGAGGGGGGGCATGTGCAGGGCTCTGGATGTCAACTGGGGGCCTTAAGGCTGCTTCACTTTCAAAGCAAACGACAGAACACATCACCTTTCAGGAGCCAACCAAGAGACAGAAGCAGTTCCTCGTGGCTTTCCTATCATCAGCACTTGGCCCTGAAGATATCTGGCTGAAGATGAAGAAAGCCACAGGTCTCTACTGGCTGAGGTAGGCAGGTGGAAGAGGTCACCAAGATCAAGGAGGAAACTCCTAAGACTACCAGGTCACAGATTGGGAGAGATCACTCTGCTGGCCAGATGCGGGGCCTGGGCATTCTCTCTTATCTGAGACTCACACTCAGATAACCACTGCAACCTATTCTTGCAGTTTGAGTCACTGTGAGAAAATTAATGGCTTCTCCCCTGTGGCTTAGTATGCATAGTATATTCAATGAAATATTAGCATTTCCTGAGTACATGACATAGCAGGAATTCCTCCAAAATTAATATTTATGTTAGACTTTGTGTCAGTTCATACTGAAATATGTATCAAGATACCCTATGAGTGCCTGTAGAGGAATTTATTCTAATTCATTCCATTTGGCTGTTTGTGCTGATATTCACTTTTAAATTTCCTTCAACTGTATGTAGTATAAAAGGATTCATTCTAATTTGATGCTCCAGTTTACTTTTGCATTATCATTATTCACAAAATGCTGCACAGATGCATGGGGTTTTAAAAAAATTTAACCCTGACTGTGATACAGACCACCACCCTCTGTAATGCTGTGTTACCTGTTCTGATCTCCGAGGCTCTCTACCCTGTGATACAGACCACCACCCTCCGTAATGCTGTGTTACCTGTTCTGATCTCCGAGGCACTCTACCCTGTGATACAGACCACCACCCTCCGTAATGCTGTGTTACCTGTTCTGATCTCCGAGGCTCTCTACCCTGTGATACAGACCACCACCCTCCGTAATGCTGTGTTACCTGTTCTGATCTCCGAGGCTCTCTACCCTGTGATACAGACCACCACCCTCCGTAATGCTATGTTACCTGTTCTGATCTCCGAGGCTCTCTACCCTGTGATACAGACCACCACCCTCTGTAATGCTGTGTTACCTGCTCTGATCTCCGAGGCTCTCCACCCTGTGATACAGACCACCACCTTCTGTAATGCTGTGTTACCTGTTCTGATCTCCGAGGCTCTCCACCCTGTGATACAGACCACCACCCTCCGTAATGCTGTGTTACCTGTTCTGATCTCCGAGGCTCTCCACCCTGTGATACAGACCACCACCCTGCGTAATGCTGTGTTACCTGCTCTGATCTCCGAGGCTCTCCACCCTGTGATACAGACCACCACCCTCTGTAATGCTGTGTTACCTGCTCTGATCTCCGAGGCTCTCTACCCTGTGATACAGACCACCACCCTCCGTAATGCTGTGTTACCTGCTCTGATATCCGAGGCTCTCCACCCTGTGATACAGACCACCACCCTCTGTAATGCTGTGTTACCTGTTCTGATCTCCGAGGCTCTCCACCCTGTGATACAGACCACCACCCTCCGTAATGCTGTGTTACCTGTTCTGATCTCCGAGGCTCTCCACCCTGTGATACAGACCACCACCCTGCGTAATGCTGTGTTACCTGCTCTGATCTCCGAGGCTCTCCACCCTGTGATACAGACCACCACCCTCTGTAATGCTGTGTTACCTGCTCTGATCTCCGAGGCTCTCTACCCTGTGATACAGACCACCACCCTCCGTAATGCTGTGTTACCTGCTCTGATCTCCGAGGCTCTCCACCCTGTGATACAGACCACCACCCTCCGTAATGCTGTGTTACCTGTTCTGATCTCCGAGGCTCTCCACCCTGTGATACAGACCACCACCCTCCGTAATGCTGTGTTACCTGTTCTGATCTCCGAGGCTCTCTACCCTGTGATACAGACCACCGCCCTCCGTAATGCTGTGTTACCTGCTCTGATCTCCGAGGCTCTCCACCCTGTGATACAGACCACCGCCCTCTGTAATGCTGTGTTACCTGTTCTGATCTCCGAGGCTCTCCACCCTGTGATACAGACCACCGCCCTCCGTAATGCTGTGTTACTTGTTCTGATCTCCGAGGCTCTCTACCCTGTGATACAGACCACCACCCTGCGTAATGCTGTGTTACCTGCTCTGATCTCCGAGGCTCTCTACCCTGTGATACAGACCACCACCCTCTGTAATGCTGTGTTACCTGCTCTGATCTCCGAGGCTCTCTACCCTGTGATACAGACCACCACCCTCTGTAATGCTGTGTTACCTGCTCTGATCTCCGAGGCTCTCCACCCTGTGGCTCAGCAGTCGAGAAGGGCTGTAGGATGCTGTTTAACCAGATGATGTGGTTCTCACTGGGGCACAGTGCAGTGTTGTTTTCACATCAACAGAATGCTTTTTCCCAAAAGATAATTTCAGTAAATATGATTGAAATGCTTAACGTTTTCCCTTAAATAATTAACTGTGAGAGTGGAGATGGAGCTTATGAATCACTGCTTCGTAAACTGCACCCAAAGCAGCAGTGTGAGGAGGTACAGGAGCAGCTGGTCTCTCCTGGTTCAGCTTAGAATAAATTCTACAAAGTCCTAATGCTATATCAAAGGCAGGGGCCTCAAATTCTCTTCAATTCAAACACCCTAAGGACCAAGGTGCACCCACAGCCAGTCTGACCTCCTTCTACACCACACACTCTGTCCACACAGAACTGAATCAGGAACAGCCTCTGGGGTGAGCAAGCAATGAAGAGATTATTGGGGCATTTATCTCAACACTGTGATCACTTTAGACTTTGTAACCTAGTAATCTTCAGCGTTTTGTAACCATTTGGAGGGAAGGTGCTATGGAGAAGAACATATAATTTATTCTAAGAACACTGTGATTTACAAACTGGCAGGCACCTTTCAGAACAGTCCTGAGAAGGGGATGGGCGTATGGAGAACTGAAGCAGAGCCATGAGGAAAGGGTCCTTTCTAGATTATCTGTTGAAGATTCTGACCTCTGCAGTGGTGGCTCTTGAGAGCAAGTCCTCTCTTTTTCAGTTCCTCCTGGTGCTGTGAGCAGCCATGCAGAGACCCACGTGGCAGACTCACAAAACAGCTGCAACACCTACACAAGGGGAAATCTCTAAGCAGCCCTGCAGCGCGGTCAGAGCTGATGAAATGGCAGTCGCAATTCATCATCTACAGCTTCAAGGGAAAAGTGCCCAGCTAAGTTACTTGTGCACTTGAGCCACTACCCTCAGATCCTGTGAGAAGGGAAGAATGTGTTGCTTTAAGGACCAGGGACATAGTACAGGGGTTAAGGCACCTGTCTTGCACATGGCTGGGCCTGGTTGAATCCCTGACACCACATATATTTCCCTAAGCACTGCCAAGAGTGACCTCCAAGCACAGAGCCAGGAGTAAGAATGACTCACTGAGCACCACTGGGTATGTCCCCGACCCTGACCAAAAATGTGTTGTTTTAAGTGACTAAGTTTAAGAGTAATTTATTTGCATTGCATCAGACAACTGAGACATGGAGATTTTCACATTCTTCCTTGACTTTTCATCAGACACCAAAGTTTCTGTTATAAACATGGATTGCTCTCATAAACAAGGGAAATCTAAAGGACTATTTTTTTAAAAACTTAATCCAGTAAAAGTTTGTGAGTGAGAATTTCTGGTCAATGATGGAACATGCTGTCAAAGACGATGAGCTTCCTCTTGGGTATCTCTGAATTCCCAGACTGAAAGTACTTCACACAGGCTTGATGGGGGTGCAGACATGATCCTAGAAAATTATGTGCATGGAAACAGAGTCATTGGATTTTCAGATTCTACTGACACCCACATACTACTAATCTATCCTTTTTTCGTTCCTAAAGTGGCCTCAAAACTACTCACTCAAGATGCAACTTGACTCAGAAAATCTAAGGATAGCAACCAAAAAGTGTATGGTCAATTGTTTCTGCTACTGAGGAATGCAGGAGAGTAAATACATCGTTAGTATTAACTTTAGGATGAACTTTTAGCCAAGAAAAAACTCATGATTAAACAGCAGCACAGCACGAACAGCAGTTCTGTCCTCTGAGACACTGAAGATGACACAGAGGCTGGGGGCCTTGGCTGCACATCCGGATTTCACTCCTTGTTGGCTGATTTTGGAAAAGCATTTTGCCTCTCTGAACTCAGCTCCCTTACCAATAAGCCAATGGCACCATCTGGTTCACAAGTGGACAGCTGGTCTCATTTCTTTCTACTCTGGACACGTAAATCACATTTTTATCTTGCCTGATATTTTTTTTCTTTCTTTTTTGGTTTTAGACAAATGTGGCTCCAGAGACAATGTGATGCCAGGGATTGAACCTGGGGCTTCTTTATGAAGAACATGTGCTAGAGACACATTAAAATTTGCATAAACTAAGTCATGATTTCAACTCTTACTGGTTTTTGTTTGCTTGTTTTGCTCTCTGGTCACAAGTGTAGAGCTGAGAGCTTTGTGCACCATCTGTAAAATGGTGCAAAGCAGAACTTGAGCCCGGAGAGGACAGGGATAAACGTTAAAACAAAAAGTCTCAAAGTATGAGGGGAATTAAAACTGGCCCAGACTGCAATGCATTCTCATGAAGAAATCATCTAAAGTAATCCATTTGACCCCCTAGAACTTTCTCCTCTGAACTAAAGATTAGAGACCAGGCATTGATTCACAAAACTCTCCATATCTTATGTTTAGATAGTAATTCAAAACTGAAATGAGTGACACTGGTGAAATCAGTCAGCCCCACATGTAGAGTGATGAATGGGATGCACCAGCGTAAAGTCAAACATTCAGACAGAGGCAGAAGTCAAACCTCACTGGGATACTGGAGTTCTGGGGGGAAATTTCAATACCCAAGCCTAGGGGAACCCTGGAGAATAACCAGCCTCCATTGCCTCCCCACCCCACCCCCCCCCCCACACACAGACACACACACCTCTACACACACACACCCCTACACACACACACACCCCTACACACACACCAACACACACACACCCTTACACACACACTCTGTCTCTGTCTCTTTCCTTACAGAGTTCCCAGTGTACTTCACAAGCAGATGAGGTGCCTAGGGCTGTAAACATCTGCTGTTCAACTTAATTCCCACCTCAACTTCCTTGCTTCCTTTCTCACCAAGGAAAATGAGATGGCAGAAAATTTTATAAAACTGTTGTCATGAATTGCTTAGAAGAGCAAAGAAACATTACATCACTTGCCTTTTCTCCAAATGGCAGACTGCAGGCCTGCTGCTTAGAGCAGAGAGCCGATGCCTCCTGGCAGCCCGTTTCTTGGCATCATCCTGGGGCTGACAGAGCTGAGGAAGCCCAGTTGATTAGACTCATCAATAACATATTTAACATATTTTGTTTTAACTTTGCACAAAATAAACTTTTTTTTTCAGCAAACAAAATATTAGATGCCGTTTTATTTAGTTATTTTCTCATGTGGAGTTAAAGAACATGCTAGTTGAAAATTTCAAAGCAATATTTTGGAAATAAACTTTTTAGTATAAAGGTAACAATCCTAAAGCTCAGAGCTCAGGAGTAGCTCAGAGCTTCTCCTGAGATATCTCTTCTTTCAGCTTTTCACAGAAGTTAACCTCATAAAACTGTATTTTCAGTTAGCATAAAACAGTTTTCATTAAAGACACTGAATCTTTGATGGGTTAGGCATGCTCCTCTGAGCATCTAATGAAAGCTTTCTTGAGAAATACACATTGAAGTGTTCAGTTGTACACACACACACAATTTTCCCAGGATTTCAGGGGCTCACAGATACATAGAAAGCCTGCTTATTTCTTAGAAAGTTATGAATCAGGGTCAGAGAGATAGTACTGGAGGTGAGGCATTTGGCTGGTATGCACCTGACCCTGTTCAACTCCTGGCATCCCAAATCGTCCCCCTGATCACTGTCTGGAGTTATCCCTAAGCACAGAGCCAGGAGTAAGCCTGAGCCTCCAAATAAAACACAGAAAACATAGAAACTCCAGATTAATATTATATATATATATATTTTTTTTTTGTTCTGGGGCCACACCCCATACTGATCAGAGGTTACTCCTGGTGGGGCTTTGGGGATCATGTAGGGTGACAGAGATCGAGCCATACTTAGCAGCAAACAAGGTAAACAAGGCAAATACCCTACCTGCTATACTATATCTCTAGCCCTCCGCATGAGCTATGTAGCCCTGAACTAGCCATATCCATATCACTTTTTTAGTATTAAAGTAAGTACTATACTAAAGTTTCTTGGAGAGCCCGGCAAGCTACAGAGTATCTCACCTGCACGCAGAGCCTGGCAAGCAACCTGTAGCACATTCCATATGCCAAAAACAACAAGTCTCACAATGGAGACGTTCCTGGTGCCCACTCAAGCAAATCGATGAGCGACGGGATGACAGTGACACAGTGACAGTGATACTAAAGCAGTATGTAGGAGGAGCCAATAGAGCCAATAGCAGTGTGTAGGAAGACACACACACTAGAAATAAAAAATTCTACAAAGGTAGATGTTTTCTTTTCTGCAAGCACTCATGTATACACACTCACACTCAATCACACAGGTGCAAAACAAAAATGATGTTCCTGTTCCTTACTGGCCTCCATTCTACCTCAGAAATGCTCATTTAAGTTACCTTGGAGTGTCCCAAGGAATGTCTGCAATGTACTGAGCTGACAGAGAATGGGAACAGTTTAAAGCAATGAAAAAAACCCATTCAGTTATACTTGATGTCGCTCAACATAGTTCATATAACAATAATCTTATTTTTTTATTTTTAAGTTATTTATTTTATTGAATCACCATGTGGAAAGTTACAAAGTTCTCAGGCTTATATCTGTTATACAATACTCAAACACCCATCCCTTCACCAGTGCCCATATTCCACCACCAAAAACCCCAGTATACCTCCCACCCCCCGACCCCCACCCCCGCCTGTGTAACTGACAAATTTCACTTCATTTTCTCTTTACCTTGATTACATTCCATATTTCAACACAAAACTCATTATTGTTGTTGGAGTTTCCCCCAAAAAAGACAGCCCTACTGCCAAGGAAGCATTTGAAAATTAGTTTTTCATTGCTGAGAATGAAGAGATATGAAGTCCTGCTGTTCCAAGTACATAACTCTTTTTTTTTATCCTTTCCGTGCCCCCAAGTTTGTGCCTGCTTAATAGTCCTCATAATATGGTGGAGCCACTTCTCCCAAAAAAGGGAAAAAAAATCCGAGAAAGAAGGATATTTCCTCTCCTCAGCCGGCGTGGGGCTATGGCTTAGTTCACAGTCTAGAGACATGGCTGCTACTTTGATTACCTTCAATAATTCAACAAAAAAATCACTATTATTATTTGGAGTTTCCCCCCAAAGTCAGACCTGCTAAAAAGGAACTGTTTCACATTGCTGACAATTAAGAGATATTAGGTCGCGTGGCCGCTATTGGGGCTGCGCAGTTTAGGATTTCTGTATAAAGTGATCACCACCTTTTGAGCACAAAATGGAGGTACCAGCCGGCTGCTGGGGACGCGTGGGAGATCCTGGGTGGGGGGGGTACCGGCCCTGCTCTCCGCAGAGATTTAATTGCAGCGGCCACACATGTGTGGCCTTTCCGCTGCTACATGAGCATGATCCCGGAGGCCAACTGAACTACTTTGGATACGAGCAGCTCGCAAAAATGCCTCCAGACTGTGAACTGAGCCACTGCCCCATGCGGCACCAGGGAGGTAGGTTTCTCTCTCCAGGCTTTTCCATCTTATGAGCACCACAAAACGGAAGTAAAGGCTTGCAGTGATGCAATTTCTGGCAGAATTTTCCCTGGACCACAGAACGATAATCTTTAAGGCAAAAAATACCAACAATTTTAGATTTATGTTAGGAACATTTTTATGAGCCAACATCTTCAAATAGGCCAATAAGCAAAACACACTGCCAGATAACACCTTCACTTACAAGATGATTTGCTTTGTTGTCTGCAAGTATTAGGAGTAAATTCAGCAAAACAATAACAGCATTTTAGGACCAACCTAAATTGCCAAGAGGAAAACAGTCTGAGGTCTAAAATGCTAACACACATCTTGAAGGAAGACGACAATACATAAATTACAGGGGAATTTTTTTCAATGTTATCTTTTTGTGTCAGTATCACAGAAAATTAAATTTAAAAAAACCTTGCCTTTTCTACACTGTCCACCTAGATCACATCATCTTGATAATGGGTAAAAAAATCAACTTTTAGAAACAAAAGACAGGGTCCAGGAAATAGCATAGTGACTATCAGCTCCTGCCGTGCCATCATGATGCCATTCCTGGTGCCACCCACAAACTAAGCATGGCTTGACACTGTAAAAGAATGTGCCATCTCCAGGGCACAGCCAGGTTTTCAGAGACCACAGCTGAAAATGTGTGATGCCAAACGAGCATCACAACTCAAGTGTGTAACCTCCAGTGAGAACCACAACCAAAGTGTGGAGGTACCAAAACCAAGCATATACCCTTAGGTCATCACCACAGCAGTAGCAAACCAAGGGAATGGAGAAGGAGACAAAGTCGCTTTAGAAATATGGCAGGGAGAGAGTTCAAAGATAGTATACAAGACTTGTATGCAGGAGGCCCAGGTTCTGTCCCTAGCACCCCATGGTCCCCCAACATATGAGTCATTCCTGAGAAATACACTTGGAAGTAGTCTGTGAGCACCACCATGTGTAGCCCCTTCAAAAAAGGGAGAAGAAATAAAATAATACAGAAAATAATGATATGCTTCTTCTGAGTTCTGTGACAGATTTAGTTCATAAATATACTACTCATACAACTTTTAAATGCTGGAATAGGCATTTGTGTGTTTTTAGAATGTTTGAAAAAAATGTTCTAAGATTACCAGATCAGAAGGTCAAAATGACCAACTACAGTTTGGTCAAAAGTATCACTGTATCACTGTCATCCTGGACACCAGTAACTCTCCTTTGTGAGACTTTGTTACTGTTTTTGGGATACAGAATATGCCACAGGTAGCTTGTCGGGCTCTCTGAGAGGGACTGAGGAATTGAACCCAGGTTGGCCACGTGCAAGAAACACCCTACCCACTGTGCTATTGCGACAGCACACACCAAACAAAATTTCAGCCTTTCACTAGTACTTCTCTGAAAGTCTATGAAAGAAAATGCCAAAGCACGGGGTGGGGGTGGGGGTTAAATGCTACCATGGTCATGCAATCCACAAGTCTTTCTAAAAATGTAACTTCAATTTCATTTTACAAAGTTCTTTCCTTACACTATAAAAAGAAACATCTTGTCCTAATTCTCTCAAGATATCTGGTTACATAATGGTTTTAACTTTTTAGCTGTGCTTTTAAAATTTGAGACCCATCTGAAACATGAGCCTACTGATTTTATGTCCTGCTATGATTTGGTGAAATTCACTGTCTCATATTTTGGGAGTTTGCATCACAAACTTTTATGCAGTAAGTTTATTTTAAAATTCTCATTTCAGCATCTTAAGCAAACACTGATGGCAAAACTGGACAGTAGTGAGGAAGAAGATAAAACCTGACCTCTAACACCATATGTAATACTTCATTCAGGGTGTATTAAAGAGAAAGATATCTCACTGCCAAAAATAAAGCAGATAGAGAATAAAATAACTCAGAGTTGTTACAGTCCTAGAACTCAACATCAGAGTTATGTTTGGAGACAAATTCAAGGGTAAGATAAACAAAAGCAAGAATACACCAATGATATGACTGAAAATTAAAGAGCTTTTATGAAGCAAAAGAAATTATCGAAAAAACAAAGAGGCAGCTTAGCAATTGGAGGGGTTTTTTGAACATCATACACCTAATAATGGGCTAGTATGGAAAACGCATGCAATTCTATAACACAAAAATAAGAAAACCAATTTTTTAAGGGTAGAAGGCATACCAAGGCCCACAGACACACGAAAGAATGTTCAACATAATATATTATCAGGGAAATGCAAATCAATACCACAATAAGAGATCACCACATATCTGAGACACCTACATCAAAGTAATCGGCAAAAGTCACGAACCAACTCCAGCACCACCATGTAAATCTACTACCAGCTTTGCTTCAGAGACCCATAAATAAATATCAAAAGAGATCAAAAACACCAGTTAAGCTCAGACCTGCACATGGCTGAACAGACCAGAGGGGGGCAGGTCAGCCTGGTGCACGCCCAAGAAGAGCCCCTGCAGCCGCTTGCTTCCACAATCCAAAACTGCCACCATACCCCCAGTCCGACTCCACTGTCTCAGGATGGACCTCACCAAGATATAATCTATTGAAAATTCTGGTGTGCGGGTTTTGTGACTGAAATCTCCAGGCTTTCTTGGTGTCATAATGGGCTACCTCACCCCACCTCCTTGTACTTCCGGAAGCCTCAGCAGTCACATCCACACCCCAAAGCAACCACACAATTGAAAAGCTATTCCAGCCTTACCGTCCCAATAAAAATTCCCAATAAAAATACCAAATGCCCTGAACAAACACTATGACCTCTTAGCACCTGTATTGCAAATCATAACAAACAAAAGGAAAAGGAGAGAGAGAGAGAGAGCAAGAAGGAAAGTGCCTCCCATAGAGGGAGGCTTGGAATAGGGGGTGGGGAGATTGGAGGGTGGGGGATGGTGGTAAGGAAATAGGGGACATTGGTGGTGGGAAGTGTGCACTGGTGGAGGGATGGGTGCTGGATCATTGTATGACTGAATCCCAATTACAAACAGCTTTGTAATGGTCTATCTCACGGGTATTCAATTGAAAAATATAAATATGGGGCTGGAGCGATAGCACAGCAGGCAGGGCACTTACTTTGCACACAGCTGACCAGGGTTCAGGGCCTGGCATCCCATATGGTCCCCTGAGCACTGCCAGGAATGATTCATGATTGCAGAGCCAGGACTAACCCCTAAGCATCACTGATGTGACCCAAAAAGTCAAAATAATAAATAAATTAAATTAAATAGCATTGTAGCACTGTTGTCCCACTGTTCATCGATTTGCTCGAGTGGGCACCAGTAATGTCTCCATTGTGAGACTTGTTGTTACTGTTTCTGGCATATCGAATACGCCACAGGTAGCTTGCCAGACTCTGCCGTGCGTATGGGATACTCTCTCTAGCTTGCCTGGCTTTCCAAGAGGGACAGAGGAATTGAACCCAGGGAAGCCACATGCAAGGCAAATGCCCTACCTGCTGTGCTCCAGTCCATGTATATACATATATGTATATATATATGTGTGTGTGTGTGTGTGTATATATATATATATATATAGAGAGAGAGAGAGAGAGAGAGAGAATTGCACTATAGCACTGTTGTCCCATTGTTCATCGATTTGCTCAAGTGGGCACCAGTAAGATCTCCATTGTGAGACTTTGTTACTGTTTTTGGCATACTGAATATGCCACGGATAGTTTGCCAGGCTCTGCCATGCAGATGGCATACTCTCGGTAGCTTGCTGGGTTCTCTAAGAGGGGCGGAGGAAATGAACCTGGGTCGGCCGCGTGCAAGGCAAACGCCCTACTTGCTGTGCTATCGCTCTGGCATACATACAAGGAGTTATCACACTGTTCCTAGTAGAGAAGAGCTAGAACAAGTTGCAGGGCATTCACATACATTTAGTTGGTGGGCAAAATGTAGTACGTGTGAAGCTACTTTTACGAAAACATCAAGGTCTCACACAGGGTGGTGCTCAGGTTTACTCCTGGCTCTGTACTCAGGAATCATTCCTGGGAGGTTCAGGGAAGCAAATGGGGTGCAGGGAATTTATCTAACCCAGGTCAGCTGTGTATAAGGAAAGTGCTCTACCCACTGCACTATCAATGTTATGAGACTGAGTAAGTTTGACCTCAGTCTTGCAGTCAGATCAGATTAATCCAAGTAGCTGCCAGTGTAGAAAGAGAAGGTGGGTTCTGTTGGGAGACAGAACCTGTGAGTTTCATATATATATATATATATATATATATATATATATATATATATGTGGATTTTGTGCCCAATTCAATCAGCTTAATCAATGGCTGAATAAATAGCAGTACTCCTACATTTGAAAAAAATGACTGGGAAAAGTGAGTTTTGGCAAGACTGTGGGGAAAAAAAGAAACTCTGATGCATTGTAGCTGAAAAGTAAACAAACTGGTCAGGCTCTTCAGAAGTAAAGAGCCTTCCAAAAGATACAGTGGAAATTCCTTGTAATTCAGTGATATCATGGTAGGCATATGTCCAAAGGGCACAAAAACATTAATTCAATGGGCTATTTGCACCCTTATGCTCACAGCAGCACTGTTCAATGCCACGACACTGAATCCACCTACCAATGACAGTCGACTGGCAAAGAATCTATGGTCTAGACACTCAATGGAAAACTTCTTGGCTGTTAAAAAAAAATTCAAAAGACTGGGGGTATGGTGCCACCAGCAGGTCAACCTGTGTCAACAGGGCAAGTGCATCAGCAGCCTGATGGTACCTTCAGGTTTCCTGATACCCTGAAGTTGCTGCTGTAACTCCGGTCTAGGCCAACAACTTGGGACCAAATTTCCTGAGAAATTAAATGGCCAAAAGTTAGGTTGTGAGAGTCAGACTCACATCATAACACCTCTGGCTCAGCTATACAAGCTCACTTACCAGCCTAGCTTCAGAGACCCATAAATAAGTATCTTAAGTATATCTTTAAGTATCAGAAAAGATCAAAAAGCCACAGTTAATCTCAAACCCACACAAGGCCGAACAGACCAGGGTAAGTCGGAGTGGGGGCAGGTCAGCCTGGTGCCCACCCAAGCAGAATGCCCGACAGCCGCTTGCTTCCACAATCCAAAATTGCCACCGTACCCCTGCCTGACTCCACCATCTTGGGCTGGACCTTACTGAGATTTAATCTGCTGAAAATCTGGATAGGAGGGTTTTGTGACTGAAATCTTCAGACTTGCTTGGGGTTGGTATGGGCTATCTCCCCCCACCTCCCTGTACTTCAGAAACCTTCAGCAGTAATGTCCACACTCCAAAGCTGCCACCCAGTTAAAAAGCTACTCTAGCCTCACTGTCCCCATAAAAATACTAAATACCCTAAACAAACATGATGACCTCTTGGAACCTGTATTGTTAGCTCAGTTGGTTAGAGCATGGTGCTAATAATGCCAAGGTCGCGGGTTCGATCCCTGTACAGGCCAACATGATTGCGAATCATCATGATCACGAAATCCCGTTGATCGTTGATTTCTCGAGCGGGCTCAGTAACCTCTCCACTTGTCCTTTCCCTGAGATCTTAGAAGTCTCTCGACTCGGCCCTCCCAATGATGTCGCACTGGAAGCTCAGGGTCAGGGTCAGGGGAATGAGATCCAGCTTGTTACTGGCTTTAGCATATGAATACACCATGGGAAGCTTGCAAGGCTGTCCCATGTGGGCAGAAAACTCGCAGAAGCTTGCCAGTTTCTCCCAGAGGGAGAAGTAGGCTACAAGATATCGCGACCGCGCGTTTTTGGGAGCTCACTGTTAAGTCTCTGGATGTTGGCTGTTGATGGGATTACACACACCTGGGTTCCTCTGCCAGTACCTTCATGCATGAGGCCTGTTCGAACGTATGGAGAGGGGCCTCGAGCATGGCTGTAGCTAGGTTCCGGTGGTCTTTGGCCTTTGGGAGCTCTGCTTGGGGTGGAGAGGGAAGCTGGAGCCCATCCCCTCTGAGGGGCCCCGGGGAAGACAGCCAGGCATGCGGGAAAGAGACTCTCTGCGAATCATAATGCACAAAAATAGAGGGAGGCTGGGGGTAGAGGGAGAGAGGCTGGGGGATGGTGGGAGGAAAATGGGAGACATTGATGGTGGGAAATGTATATTGATGGAGGGATGCAGTATGGCTGAATATTCAATAAAATTTTTTTTTAAAAAAGTAATGTGGAGTTCATGCTTGATTCAGTCAGCTTAATCAGTGGCTGAATAAAAATAATTCAAAGGTGACACTGTGCCTTTTGGAGCAAGGGGGAAAGAACTTGAGATGACTTTTATGCTAAGTGATAAAAGCATGATTCAAATACGGAATATGACTTACTAAAGCAAACTAACAGAAAAGAGATGGCAAAACTAACTCCTATATTTGGTGAAAAGCTGTAGTGACTGGAGGGGAGGAGGCAGGGCTATATGAGGAAAAGGCAGAGGGATCTTTTTGGAGAAGGGTTGAAACTAGAATCTTCGTGGTAGCAATACTGACAATCAGACATATAAAGAGGGAAAAAGCTAACTCCTGAAAATCCATAGTATGGCAAATAAAGGAAAAGTCAATGAAAACATTTTTAAAGTTCTCATGTCACATTACAAATACATGATCTGACATACTAATTATATTCACTTAATAACTATCATAAATGCCATTATGTATAATAATTACTAAAATTCACTGTGAAATAATAAATCCTCATCTTGAACAGACTTATTTGAAATTATTTTTAATTTAATCCTAGTTTAAACATGGTTAAATGCCACTGCAGGCTTTTTTTACATAAGAATAAAAAAATAAGAGGCAACAAACCTAAAACATCCCATTACTATATCACTGTAGCACTGTCGTCCCGTTGCTCAACGATTTGCTCGAGTGGGCACCAGTAACATCTCCACTGTGAGACTTGTTGTTGTTACTGTTTTTGGCATATCGAATACGCCATAGGTAGCTTGCCAGGCAGAGTATCTGCCGTGTAGGCAAGATACTCTCGGTAGCTTGCCAGGCTCTCCGAGAGGGATGGAGGAATCGAACCCGGGTCAGCCACATGCAAGGCAAACGCCCTACCCGCTATGCTATCGCTCCAGTCCATTCCATTACCATAGAAAATAAAACATACAGTAACCTGCATGAACTCTGAATGCAACTTGGAAGTTTCAGGTTCAACCCAAAGGACAAATCTCAAGTGCTGTCAGAAATACTTCTAAATGAGGGTCATGAGGACTGGCCCATGGTAGGATGCTGCCACAGCGGGTGGTGGGAGGGGGGGTCAGCATGTCAGGGAATGCAGTTCGGACAGAGAAGGGACCACTGTGACAATGATAGTTGGAAATGATCACTTTAGACAAGAACTGTGCATTGAAAGGAGTTAAAGTTATATGCATAACCTTTCAGTAACAGCATTGCAAACCACAATGCCTGCAGGAGGAGGGGGGGAGGGAGAGGGAGAAAAAGAGAGAGGAAGGAAGGAAGGAAGGAACGAATGAAGGGAAGGAGGAAAGGAGGGGGGAGGAAGGAAGGAACGAATGAAGGGGAGGAGGAAAGGAGGGGGGAGGAGGAGGAAAACAGGACCTGCCATAGAGTGAGGCTGGAGAAGTGGGGTGGGAGAGAAACTGGGTACATTGGTGGCAGGAAATGTATAGTGGTGAAGGGATTGGTGTTGGAATGAGTTTGACTGAATGAGTATGGAATGAGTATGACTGAAACTCAATCGTGAACAGCTTTGTAACTGTGTATATCACAATGATCCTGTAGCAATTTTTAAAAATTTTTAAAAGAATCTTCTGAAAGATAACTCTTGCCTTCTAAAAATAAAAAGAAAACCTCCTACAAATGTGTGTCCTATTAAAATAATTGTGTATATGTCTTATGTGAGACTGGTGGGAGGTACAGAAGTCTCCCAAAGCAAGTCCCTGTGACCTGATTACACAAAGGAGAAACAAGAGCTCCCAAAGTGCTTCCCAGTGGTACAAAATGACTAGTCTTCCAGTCCAGGAGCAGGTTACACAGACAGCATCACTACATGGATATTTGTTGAGGACACCTACCCGTCCATGGGCATACCACACCTCACAACCCTCATGGCGACCCAAACTCCCTCCTACACCTTCCCACCAGAAGAGCTCCTCCCACAGTAGTACCCCGAATTTTGTTTCCGCATTGGAAGAGGGCAACTGCCTCCCTCAGGAGCCTTCCAAAGGCACCTTGGACCAGGCCATTCTACCCCCTTGCTAACCTTTACATCCCCTTCACTCATTCAGCAACACCTCTGAAATTCTGTTTCACATAAATACGGAACTGTTTCACAGCTTCATGATTTCTCTTTGTGAGGGAGGGAGAACAATAACCATCTTATCACCCAGGACTCCCCAGCACAGTGTCTCATGCATAGCAGGTGCTCCCTGAAACTGATGAATGAATAATACTTCCTATCAAAACCAAAACTTCATGGTAATTTTGATTTTAAAAAGGTGTTACTTTAAAAAAAGATAAGGAAAGTAAATATAAGTAAGAGTTTGATCATAGCAGGATAAAAATGACCTTTTCCATCAAGAAAAGGATTTTCAAAGAAGACTACTCCCAACTCTACCACTTAGCAATGCCCCTAGCAACGGACTCTTATCTAGCTAGAAAACCCCACATGGGGGCAGCTTGGAGAAACCCTATAAAAGTCACCTTGAACAAAGGGAAGGCGCGCATATGTTGCACAAGCCCATCCGCTGCTTGTGCCCAAATGGCCGAGCACATGTGGCGCCCAAGCATATGTCTTGACTGCCATCTCCCCTCTTAAGATGTGTACTTTTTCATATCTAAAGCTAGGGTATGTGTAAGGGCTGTCTCCACCCTTGGAGAAGGCCACATTCTCCCTTGAGTGTATTACTCTCTCTCTCTCTCTCTCTCTCTCTCTTTCTCTCTTTCTCTCTCTCTCTCTCTCTCTCTCTCACACACACATACACACACACTCACTTTCCCTCACTCCTCACCTTCAAAAATCTCCAAATAAAATCTGTTCTACTTAAAAAAACAGCTTCCTGGCCAAGGCCCCTTGTGGAGTGCCTGGCCAGGGTAAACCCTGTGAGCTCCAGGAGCGCCAGAAGTGAGCACCAAACCCCTCACAGGCACTGAGCGACCCAGCGCTCCCTGCACAGGTGAGGCGGTTGGTGGGTGTGGCCTCTGGGGCAGCGGCCACTCATGTAACTGCAGTTATTTTCCCCTTTCCCAGTATTTTGGACTCACAGCTCAGCCTCCATTACCTAATTCTGAAGAGGACATCCTGGCTATCCCCACCACATTAGGCCAATAGTCCACAAGCCTATTCCAATCAAAATACTCCCCCCCAAAAAACAAAGTAATCGTGAACACAGAGAATTGAACAATCCCAGTGAAAAAGAACATCCTGAAGCTACAGTAGTAGCCCCACATAAGGCACACAGGGGAGCACCAAAGAGGTAGTATTCTTAAAGGGGAAAAAGAGACCACCAGCGAGCAAGTCCATCTAGAATCCTCCCTTGCAGCGAAAGGTGGTCACCGATATGAACTGAAGGGACCCGCCTCCATACTACCATAGCAACATGAAGAAACAGAGCAGATCCCCCCATGAGGAGTGGATGAAGAAAAGAACCCCGAAGCCTCATTAGGAAATTCCCATAAATATAATCTCTCAGACAAAGAATTCAGAGATGAAATGTTGAGGATGTTCAATGAACTCAAAGAACGGTGGAACAGACATCCAGTAAATAAAGGAGGACATGACAGAAACAGTGGAACGGACAGCCAAGAAAGTATGGAAAGAAATGAGAGCAGAAATAAGAAAACTACAAACAGAAGTATCACTAATAAAGGATTCTGCAGATGAAATAAAAAACTTAGTGGGTGTCCTCAATAGTAGAATGACTACAGCTGAAGACAGAATCAGTGAGCTTGAAGATGGGCTGCAGAAAGCATACAGGCAACAATATATAATGGGAAAAAACCTCAAAATAGCTCTAGGGCAAGTCAGAGTACTAGGGGATGAACTCAAGAGGAACAACATAAGAATCATCAGAGTACCAGTACCAGAAGGACAGGGAGGCAACCCCAGTGAAAAAGCAATAGTTAAAGATATCATTGCCGAGACATTCCCAGAGCTGGAGAATGCAGGCATCTAGATCCAAGGAGCCCAAACAGTACCAGCTAAAAGAGACCCAATAAAAAGACTCCAAGACATATCATAATCAGAATGATGGATAACATGGATAGAGATACAATATTTCAAGCAGCAAGGTCAAAGAAGGAAATCACACATAAAGGCGCACCCCTTAGATTTACAGCAGATCTATCAGAGGAAACCTTCTGAGCCTGAAGACAATGGTGCAATATAGTAAAAAAAACTCAATGAAATGGACACCTTACCATGAATACTTTATCCAGCTAAACTCTCACTCAAACTTGAAGGAACGATTTCATGGATAAACAACAACTTCAGGAACTTCATAGACTCAAAACCAAACTTAAAAGAAGGACTATAGGGGCTACTGCAAGACAAGAAAAACCCTACAAGCACAATAAACCTCTACAGAAAGATGGCACAAAACCCCATGACAATAATCTCTCTCAATGTCAATAGTCTAAATGCACCGATTAAGAGACAGAGTGGCAAAATGGATTCAGAAACTAAACCCAACATTCTGCTGTCTACAAGAAACACATTTGAACAGTCAGAGCAAACACAGACTCAAAGTCAAAGGAATGAAAACAATCCTTCAAGCAAACAACTCTCTCAAAAAGGCCAGGGTGGCCATACTAGTATCCAACAGCATAGATTTCAGGTTGAAAAAGATTAAAAGGGACAACGGGGGCCGGAGCGATAGCACATCGGGTAGGGCGTTTGCCTTGCATGCGGCCGACCCGGGTTCGATCCCCGGTATCCCATATGGTCCCCCAAGCACCGCCAGGAGTAATTCCTGAGTGCAGAGCCAGGAGTAACCCCTGAGCATCGCTGGGTGTGACCCAAAAAGCAAAAAAAATAAAAAATAAAAGGGACAGCGAAGGCCATTTTTTAATAATCAGGGGACATGTACAACAGGAAGAAATCACACTCCTAAATATACATGGACCCAATGAGGAACAGCTAAATACTTAAAACAACTGCTAGTAGACTTCAGAGAGGACATTGGTAGCAACACAGTAGTAGTCAGAGACTTCAACACTGCCCTATCCCCTCTTGATAGATCAACCAGACTAAAACTCAGGAAGGACATACTGGTTTTGAACAAAGAAATGAAGAGATAGGGCTAATAGATGTACACAGAGTCTTTCATCCCCCCAAAACTGAATACACATTCCTTTCCAGTGCACATGGAACATTCTCCAAGATAGAACCATGTGCTGGGCCACAAAACATACCTCAATAGAACCAGAACGATAGAAACTGTACCAACTCTTTTTTTCAGACCATGATGCACTGAAGATAGAAGTTAATCACACACAGAAACAGAGAATCAAACCAAACACCTAGAAATTAAACAACTCAATATTGAACAATGAGTGGGTCAGAGAGGAAATCAAGGAAGAAATCAAAAGCTACCTGGAAACAAATGAGAGTGAAGACACCAGCTACCGGAACTTGTGGGATGCAGCTAAAGCAGTATTTGTGTGTTCACAAAGGGCAGCGGGGCTCTATCTCTCCCACCGCCCGCGTTTAGTAGTCTCACGCTGCTTCCCTCATCCCAGGGAGGCTGATGGAGATGGGCCTGCGAAGGAAGGAACAAGTGCCAGCCTGGTCGGTATCAATTGCAGTTTATTCCAATCTCCATTCCCCTTCTGCCTCTGTCTCTCCGCCCTTCTCGCTCTCACTTCTGACTCTGACCCTTACTCGCTTTGTGTTCTTTCTTTCCCCTGCTTCTCACTCTGATGACTCCCTGATTCTCCTTCACCTTGTGCTCTGCTTCTGTGTCTTCTCCCCTGCTTCTCCTAAGTCTTAGTTTACATAACAATCACATAGGGTGGTGACACAAAGGTGGGTCGAAACATTAACAAATCAACAAAGAGAGGTAAGACCACTCCTCAAGGACAAAATCTCATCTAAGGAGATTACTCCAGATTCGTAGGAGATCCGCTCAAGGGTGGGCTCCAAACAAGGATGTGTCGCTTTCTTCTTTCCTCAGCTAGCAATTCACTTACTTCTAATATTTCTAGCAATGTCATTCTGTATGAGCACAGTAAGAGATAGAAACTTAAAGTTTGGTTCTTCCTGGGAACATCTCACTATACATTCCAGACCACAGTCCTCAGGCCAGGTTAATCTTCCTAACCCCAGCAGGGTCCTAATCTTGTTGTTACTTTTGGATCATGACAGCATTTGTCCATGATCATGCCCTCAACTTATAGTTGAGTATTGTGGCGCTTTGGCCTGGCCTGTTTCGATGCCAGGGCAGCTCACAGCTTGCCCTGGGTCCATTCTGTCCCTCGTTGGGACCCTGCTTTTGGGGTGCTTGGAACTATGGGCAACTGAGTTGAGAAACCAGATGCCCAGGAGTAAATATTATTGGAGTCAATTGTTGGATATCATTGGTTTGTCCTTTCCCCCTTGCCACTAGGAGCTTAGGTTTATCAGTCACACCCATCAAAGTGCTCCCGAGTCACTCCCATTCTTTTGTTTATCTGTAACGAATTCTACCAGTTTATCTGCTCTTCCCTTAATCAAACTCTGTTAATTGGTAAGGTCAGAACTTCCTAGGACACTGAATATTATAACATTGCCTTTCTCTCCTCTTTATGCCTTTTGAATAATTTACTTTAAAGCTATGTCTTTTTTGTATAGACACAAGAAGACAATATTATGTTTTTATAACTTAAGACTTAATTGGCCTCTATTCCCTCCTGGGCATCTGCTTTCTCCACTTAAGCCTCAGTTGCCCTCAGTTCCTAGCACCCCAAAGTAGGGTCCCCGACGTGGGACGGGAAGGATCCAGGGCAAGCGGTGAGTTATGTGCTACCCTGGCATCGAGATGGGCCTGGCCAGAGTGCCTAATTCTTAACTATAAGTTAAGAGCTTGATCATAGACAAATGCTGTCATGATCCAGTAGTAATTATGAGACTGGGACCCTGCCAGGGATAGGAAAGACTGATCTGGCCTGAGCACTGTAGTCTGAGATTGAGATGGCCCCAGGAGAGCAATTCTATAAGCTTTAATGCATCTCTTATTGTGTCCATACAAAATAATTAATATTATGAATTCTTATATGTTTGCTGGCTGAGGAGAAGAGAAACACATTCATGGGACTCTGCCCTTGGGTGGATCCTCCTGCTGAAAGAGAATTAAGTCCTAGGAGAAGCATCCCCTGAGGGAAAAGAACCTTACCCTATTGCTGACCACACCTATGTGTATGCCCCAACCCCCTCATGCTGGGGAGATTTAACTAGGCTGTAAGAGTGGGTTGGGGGCCAGATCCATGGAAGCCAGATCCACGGCGCCAGATCCACGGCGCCAGATCCACTGGGGCCAAATCCATGGGAGCCAGATCCACGAGGTCAGATCCACGGGGGCCAGATCCACAGATCGAGAGAGAGACCGAGAGCCGGGAGAGAGGCAGAGAGAGAGAGAATGAAGTAGGATGGGGGAGAAAGAAGCAGGAGGAGAATCAGAGGAGAATGGAGATGGACATGAAATAAACCGATCGAGCAACCAGTTTGGCCTTGTTCCTTCCTTCGCCTGCCTCGCTCGCCTGCGCGCCCTTCCTTTTTATTTTTATTTTTTATACATCAATCAACTCCCAAGTTACAAAGCATAATATTAACTGTCTTCCTGTGTCCATACAGAAAGGACATTCCTTTAAGGTAAACTATGCAAAAGACACTAACTTACAAGTTCAGAGTCCTTAGGAGGATCTGATATTATAAACTAACAGAATCTGATTAGGGGAAAAGGTGATTAACTGGTTGGGAAGGAGGGTACAGAGAAGGGATTACAGATAAACAGAGGAATGGGAGTGACTGTGATGGGAGCACTGTGATGGGTGAAACCCGATAAACCTAAGTTCCCTGAAGCAAGGCTGAAAGGACAAACCCAATGTTCTCTCACAATGTTGAGGGGAAAATTTATAGCTCTGCAAGCGTTTCTCAGGAAGAAAGAAAGGGCCCACATAAATAGCCTGACTTCACAGCTCAAGATCTTAGAAGAAGTCCAACAAAAGGAGCCCAAACCAGGCAGGAGGAAAAAAACAAAAGTAAGAGCAGGAATTAAAGACATGGAAACCCAAAAAACTATGCAAAAAAATCTATGAAACCAAGAGCTGGTTCTTTGAGAAAATAAACAAGATTGATAAACCACTATCAAGACTCACAAAGAAACAGAAAGAGAGAACTCTAATAAATGGAATCAGAAATTAAAAGAGGGACATCACACCAGAAATCAAAGAAATTCAGAAGATCATCAGAGATTACTTTGAAGGTCTACATGCCACGAAACAAGAGAGCCTAGAAGAAATGGATAAATTCCTGGATTCCTATAATCTCCCAAGGCTAAGCCAAGAAGATCTGGAATACCTGAATAGACGTATCACCATCAAGGATATTGAAACAGTAATTAAAAATCTTCCCCAAAACAAAAGCCCAGGCCCAGATGGATTCAAGAGCAAATTCCTCCAAACATTTAAAGAGGACCTACTACCAGTCCTTCTCAAGCGTTTCCAGAAAATTGAACAACAGAAACTCTCCCAAAGTATAGAATAACATAACATGAGGATGAAACCCAAGGACAGTAGACAGATACAAGGGCCAGGAGGATTGCCCCATAGCTGGAATCCTGCTTCATAAGTGGAAGGGAGAAGGCAGATGGAATAGAGAAGGGATCACTAAGAAAATGATGGCTGGAGGCATCAGTTGGGATGGGAAATATGTGCCTAAAGTAGATAATGACCAAACATGATGACCTCTCAGTGTCTGTGTTGCAAGCCATAATGCTCAAAAGGAGAGAGAGAGTATGGGCAATATTGTCTGCCAAGGAGGCAGGGGGTGGATGGGAAAGGGGGGATATACTGGGGATATTAATGGTGGAGAATATGCACTGAAGCAGGGATGGGTGCTTAATCATTGTGTGATTGTAACCCAAACATGAAAGCTTGTAACTATATCAGGGTGATTCAATAAAATCTTTTAAAAAAGAAACTCTCTCAAACAGCTTCTATGAGGCCCATATCACCCTAATACCAAAAGCAAAAAGAAACACCACCAAAAAAGAAAATTACAGGCCGATATCCCTGATGAACACGGATGCGAAGATCCTCAACAAAATATTAGCAAATAGAATCCAGCAATTCATCAAAAAGATCATACACCACGACCAAGTGGGATTCATCCTGGGGATGCAAGGATGTTTAACATTCGCAAGTCAATCAGCACAATCCATCATATAAGACAAAAAACATGATTTTATCAATAGATGCAGAGAAAACATTTGACAAGATCCAGCATCCATGTATGATGAAAACTCTCACCAAAATGGGAATTGAAGGAACTTTTCTCAATATAGTCAAAGCCACCTACCATAAGCCTACAGCAAGCATTGTCCTCAGTGGGGAAAAACTAAGAGCCTTCCCTCTAAGATCAGGGACAAGACAAGGATGTCCACTCTCATCACTACTATTCAATATAGTACTGGAAGTACTTGCCATAGCAGTTACGCAAGAAAAAGACATTAAGGGCACCCAAATAGGAAAGGAAGAAATAAAACTCTCACTATTTGCAGATGACATAATACTATATTAATAGAACTCTAAAGCCTCTACCAAGAAACTCCTAGAAACAGTAAACTTGTACAGTAAAGTCACAGGCTATAAAATCAATACCTAAAAGTCCATGGCTTTCCTATACACAAATAATGAGAGAAGAAAGTGATATGAAAAAAGGCTATCCCATTAACAATCATGCCTCAGAAAATCAAGTATCTTGGAATCAGCTTAACTAAGGAGGTAAAGGACCTGTACAAAGAAAACTACAAAATGGTACTTCAGGAAACAAAAGAGGACACGAGGAAATAGAAACACATTCCATGCTCAAGGATTAGGAGAATTAACATTGTCAAAATGGCAATAGTCCCCAAAGCATTATACAGGTTGAATGTGGTCCCTATAAGGGTACCCATGACATTCTTCAAAGAAACTGATCAAACACTCCTGAAATTCATATGGAAAAACTAGTGCCCACGAATAACTAAAGCCATTCTCAGGAAAAAAAAAAGATGGGGGGCATCACCTTCCTCAACTTCAAACTGTACTACAGAGCAGTAATAATTAAAATGGCATGGTATTGGAGCCAAAACAGACCTGCAGGCCAGTGGAATAGGGTTGAACACCTTACACATACCCTCAAATATATGAGCATATAATCTTTGATAAGGGAGTAAGAGATGTGAAGTGGAGCAAGAAAAGCCTCTTTAACAAATGGTACTGGCAAAACTGGACAGCTACATGCATAAAAATGGGCTCAGACCTCTACCTAACACCATACACAAAAGTCAGACCAAAATGGATTAAAGACCTCAACATCAGACCAGAATCCGTAAGGTACATTGAAGACAAGGTCGGCAAAATCCTCTATGACATTGAAGCTAAAGGTATCTTCAAGGATGAAATGCCATTGACCAAACAAGTGGAAACAGAGATAAACAAATGGGACTATGTTAAGCTAAGAAGTTTCTGTACCTCAAAAGAAACAGTGACCAGAGTACAAAGACAATCTACAGAATGGAAAAGGGTATTTGCCCAATACCCCTCCAGTAAGGGGTTAATATTAAGGATATACAAGGCACTGCTTGAACTCTGCAAGAAGAAAACATTCAATCCCATCAGAAAACAGGGTGATGAAATGAACAGAAACTTTCTCAAAGAAGAAATCCAAATGCCAAAAGACATATGAAAAAATGATCTTCATCACTAATCATCAGGGAGATGCAGATCAAAACAACTATGAGATATCATCTCACCCCACAGAGACTGGCACACATCAAAACAAACAAAAACAACCAGTGTTGGTGTGGATGTGGGGAGAAAGGGACTCTCCTTCACTGCTAGTGGGAATGCCGACTGGTCCAGCCTTTTTGGAAAACAATATGGACGTTTCTCAAAAACTAGGAATTGAGCTCCCATTTGACCCAACAATGCCACTTCTGGGAATATATCCCAGAGATGCAAAAAAAGTACAGTAGAAATGATATATGTACTTGTATGTTTATTGCAGCACTATTTACAATAGCTATTATTTGGAAAAACCCAAGTGCCCAAGAACAGATGAATGGTTAAAGAAACTTTGGTATACCTACACAATGGAATACTATGCAGCTGTTAGAAAAAATGAAGTCATGAAATTTGCATACAAGTGAATCAACATGAAGAGTATCATGTTAAGTGAAATGAGTCAGAAAGAAAGAGACAGACATATAATGCACATAGACTGCACTCATTTATGGAATATAAAGTAACATAATAGAAGACTAACACCTAAGGACAGTTGGAAAAAGGGTCAGGAGGACTGCCCGACGGCTTGATAGTCAATCTCATGTGCTAGGGGAAAAGGTAGCTGGGATGGAGAGAGGAGCACTAAATAAATGATGGTTTGAGGGACTGCTCGGGATAGTAGATGCATGTTGAAAGTATACTATCGACCAAACATGATGGATGCTTGTTACCTGTTTCGCAAACCATAACACCCAAAAGGACAGAGAGTGGGAAGGGGTTGAGGTTGGGGGATGGATACTGGGAACATCGGTAGTGGGGAATGGACACTGGTAGAGGGATGGGTACTTGAACATTGTTTGACTGAAACACAATCATGAAAGTCTATAAGTCTGTAAATGTATCTCATGATGATTCATTAAAATAAAATTTTTTTTAAATTATCTTTGCCAGGGCTGAAGCAATAGCACAGCGGGGAGGGCGTTTGCCTTGCATGTGGTCGACCCGGGTTCAATTCCCAGCATCCCATATGGTCCCCTGAGCACAGCCAGGACTAATTCCTGAGTAAAGAGCCAGGAGTAACCCCTGTGCACCTCCAGGTATGACCCAAAAAGCAAAAAAAAAATTATCTTTCCAAACAATTTTAGGGAACTTACCTATCTCACCCCCACCATCAGCACTCCACATGGTGCCACCAGCACAATTTACTGGCAGCATCTCAATGATTTCTTTTACTCTTTTAAATGAAAGATCAACCACACTGTTGGGACACCTCAGGGTGGAGGGGAGAGACTCCTATTAGTTTTTCTTATTTTTTTTCATATAAAGAGACTTTTTAAAATCTAAGTCAAGGCATCTGTTCTTGCATGTACATGTTGTTGGATATCATTGGTTTGTCCTGCCCCCCTTGCCACAAGGAGCTTAGGTTTATCAGTCACGCCCATCAAAGTGCTCCCGAGTCACTCCCATTCCTCTGTTTATCTGTAACCACTTCTACCAGTTTATCTGCTCTTCCTCTAATCAAACTCTTAATTTGTAAGGTCAGACCTTGCTAGGACAGTGTAAGTTAATATTGTCCTTTTCCTCTCTTATGTCTTTTGAATAGTTTACCTTAAAACAATATCCTTTTTGTATGGACAAAGAAAGACATTTATTAATATGCTTTGGTAACATGGGATTTAATTGGCTTCAAATATTATTCATTCCCTGGCATCTGCTTTCTTGACTTAAGCCTCAGCAGGCCTTACTTCCTAGCACCCTCAAAAGCAGGGTCCCAACGGGGGACGAGACGGACCCAGGGCAAGCAGTAAGTTATGTGCTACCCTGGCATCGAGATGGGCCTGGCCAAAGTGCCTCATTCTTAACTATAAGTTAAGAGTTTGATCATGGACAAGTGCTGTCATGATCTTAAAGTAATGACGAGACTAGGACCCTGCTAGGGATAGGAAAGACTAATCTGGCCTGAGCGCTGTAGTCTGAGATTGAGGTGACCCCCGGAGAGCAATTCTATAAGCTTAATGCGTCTCTTGCTATGTCCTTACAAAATGATTTATAATATGAATACTTATATGTCAGTCGGACAAAGAGAGGAGAAACACACCCATGGAATTCCACTCTTGGACAGATGTCCCGCTGAGAGAGATTCTGTCCTAGTGAAAGCATCCCCCTAAGGGATAGAACTTTACCCCCTATGGATTGTAACCACACCTTTGCATAAGCCCCAGCCCGCTGCAAAGGTAGCTGTGTGAGGGGGCAGGGGGAGAGTTCCAGGGGAGAGAGTGTATAGAGGGAAGATTGGAATAAACTGCAAGTGAGACCAACCATCGTGGCTCCGTTCCTTCCTTCACCTGCCTCGTCATCGCCATCAACCTCCCCGGGGTGGGGGAAGCGGCTGCCCTGTGCCCAGTGCCTGGCGCGGTCCGGTGCAGTGTCGCCTTTGCCTTTTCTTTTTATTTTTGTTTTTACACACATGTGAATAGCACAACCCCCACAAATGTGTACATGTGCATACATCATCCACATCACAGATTTATAAGGCCCATATTTATTCTGTATTTATTCTCACACACACCAAACTATGTACATGCATATAAACAACACATACATATACAAACACATACCACAGAGACCTTGTTTACTCTCACTCCTGGCATCTCTGCTTACAACCCAGCACACCAAGGACTCCATTCCACACACAACCTAGGCCTGAAAGGAAGAGCAATTTTACAACTGTTCAGATGATTAAGTGCCTGAAAACAGCTACCCACTGAGGGGAAACATGAGATACTTCATCACAATTTTTCTGGCCAAAAGTTTGCATACAAATCACTGCCTCAAAGTGTATATTCTAAACAAAGTAATAAAGAGACACTTACAAAACTAATTGGATATCTGAGTTTCCCTGTTACTAGTCTTTGGCTACTTAATCATTCATATATACTCACACTCGATATTAAGCATGCAGCAGCCAGCATCAAAGGGTTTAAAAAAATTAATAGCAGAAGACCTGAAATGGAAAGAAATATTTTAATAAAATATTAGGACAGATATGACAATGATAGTTAGAAATGATCACTCCAGACAAGAACTACTAAAGAAATATTAGCCATATTTTCCTCCTGTGGATTGGGCATAGGTCATTATTCATTCATTTTTATCAGCAAAATAACTGGATTGCAGGAGCATCTGTGAAATACTCTCAAGAGTCCAGATACAACCTACCACTCTCTGCATGGGTTAAAGGAACATACCCATACACACATTTCTGTAGTTAGAAAAAGTTTCTGATTATCACCAAAATCACAGTCATTAAAGCATGAAGGTTATTTTTATAAGTGTACTTCATTTTAAAAAACTGTATTTTGACGACTTGGTGCCAGAACTGCGCAGGAGGAAGAGAGCAGCGTGGAATGCCTTCAAGAGCATCGAAGAAATGGTTAAGAGAACGAAGGACCTTCGACTCCAGGCACATCTTTTCGATTCCACCGTTCTTCCTGCACTAACATATGCCTCAGAGACCTGAGCCCCACGCAAACAGCATGAGAACGCTATTAGGGTATCCCAAAGAGGAACTGAAAGAGCTATGCTGGGAATATCATGTCTCACTCAAGTGAGAGAAGGAATCCAAAGTTCTGACCTCCGTCGACGGTCAAAAATCAGGGATGCTGTCTCGTTTGCCAAGGCATCAAAAATCAGATGGGTCAGTCATGTAATGCGATTCAGAGAGGACCGCTGGACTAGAGCTATTACCAACTGGATTCCACGGGACGTCAGAAGACCTCGTGGCCGCCCACCAACTAGATGGTCAGATTTCTTCATCAAATCCCTGAATGAATGATCTGAGGCTCTTCCTGTTCCTGGAGCAAGCAGATATCACTGGGCTGCACTAGCACGCGACATGGACAAATGGAGACGCTACTGGCACCCGCTCGAGCAAATCAAAGATCAACGGGACTACAAATGATACAAGTGATTTTGATGATTGTGGGATTGATGTTGAAATATCATTTGCCTAAAACTCAACTGTAAATAACTATGTAGATCACAGTTCTCTAACTTTAAAAAATTATTTTTAAAAAAGAGTATTTTGAAAGAATCAAGAAGCAAAATTATTTTTACAACCACAATATATGATAATGTACACAAATGTTAAATATGAAGAAGCCTTGAGCGCGGGGGTGTGGCTCCCATACTCCCAGCACTGCCACGTGATTCTGGTAGGCTCCATTAAAAAAAAAAAAAGAGGATAAAGAACTCTACAAGTTGACCACACACAAAATCTTTAATTCCAAGGTCTTATTGGAAATTACTTTTAGTTAAAACCAATTAATCAACATGAAAGAATATTTCTGATAATAATGACCTTAGTGCCCGCTCGAGCAAATCGATGAGCAATGGGATGACTGTGACTGTGAAGATAGATAAGTGCGGGTTCACAAAATACTGTGTGGGTGCTGTGGTGAGACATGACACATGTGCATTCGGTGGTCCTGAGTCACCTCCTGTCCTCCCCAGGCCTTCCCAGCAGACAGGGAAATTGGGGACAGCAGCTGATGGTGAAAATAGCCTGTTTAATGCAGAGCTGCTAGCATACTTATAGAACATCTGAGGGTGGCTGAGGTAAGGACTAGGTGTGATTCATCATTTACATAGATAAACACTTGGTGGAGGAAATTTACATAGGTCATTTGCATAGATAGAGCATAGGAAATTTGAGATTAGCAAGGACACACTCTGTCTCCCACAACATCTATATTGCTTTTATCTTTCCCTCTAGTTGTATATGCTATCAATACTTGCAGTTGTTTGGATAAACACAGTAAGAGACAAAGACCCCAACACTTAGTTCTCTGGGGTCTGAGAGCAAGCAAAGGCTTTTAGCACTTAATTCTCTGGTCTCCAAGTGCAAGCAAAGGCTTTTACCATAAATCCAAGACTAAGTGCTCAGGTCAGTTCAGCTTGTCCTTCCCCATAGGGTCCTGTCTCTTAAGTCATAACAGCTTGCATCAAAACCATGCATTTATACTTTCTAGACTGTCTCATTTCGATGCCAGGTAGCTTTGCCACTCGCCCCCTGTCCATTCCCGTCCACGGCAGGACCTGCCTTTTGGGGTTTAGAAACTATAGCAACTGAAACCTGAGTCAAGTAATTATGACCAAGCAATTATGCCCAGGAGTACATATATTTCAGAGTTGATCAACTACCAAATATTAGGAGCATAGTGTTAATGGTAGCTCTGTGTTTAACCAAATAATATTGCACTATAGTAAAATATAAAAAGGCTATAGGGGAAATAGAAAATCAGGTACCAATACACAGTACTTCAAGTACAAAGCACAGAATTACCAGAAAGTTTTGGCTTACAAGTAATCAAGACTGACTTGAGGAACTATGACAATGAGAGATAAAATACAAAGGAAAGGTCAAAGATAAACTTTAAATTACGATGTTAGCAAGGGCACAACTAGCTTCTCTGGGAAGAGGGAAAAGGGGCAATTTACTGATGAAGCCTAAAACATTTAGGATTACTATCCAACAGATAAGGAAGTTAAAACAGTAAGTTTTATCATTATCATAATCACATTTTCCTAAACACAGTACATCCTGTACAGCAACATACAAAACAAGCAGGTCATGGAGCCCTAAAATGGCACTTACACAACTGGAACAGAAATGAACAGACCAACAGGATGAAACATGACAGCAATGGGAGGGCAGCATCTGGTACTCCTGGCACACAGAGCAGAACAGACACTGGCAGGGTCACAGATCCTGCTTCTCTGACCAATGCTGTTGACTCATATGGAAAGCTTATTTGTCCTTTCGGTTAAAATAATATTCACTGAAACTAGTGCACAGTAACCATAATGAGCATAATATAGCTGTTCTACCACCCAGGTGGACAAAAGCACATACTGAGTAATGCATTTAAGAGTCCCAGGAACCTGTGTGTGTGCATATACTCTGCCTTTGATGGTAACTGCCACTTCTGGGATGTGGTCTTCCCAGTGACTTCTTCAAAGAGTAGTGTAGACAAGGGAGGAGGACGCTGCTGCAGCCCCGGCACATCTGGCAACTGGGCTCAGAGGTAGATGCGTACCCTGCATGTAGAAGGCGCTGGGCTCATCCCTGGAACTGCATGCTACCCCAGCACTGCTGAGAACGCCTTCCCGTAAACATAGAAACAAAATAAATAGATCAGCATCAAAGAGTGACACATAGGTAAGAGTAGGTATGCTGAACATGGTAAAATTGCTTGAAAAATCATGGTGCTTGGGGGCCAGAGAGATAATACAGCAGGGTGCTCACCTTGCAAGCAGCTGACCAGGGGTCAATTCCTGGCACTCCATATGGTTCTCTGAGTCCTCCAGGAGTGATCCCTGAGCACAGAGTCAGAAGTAAGCTCCGAGCACCACTGGACGTGGAGTACAACCCCCCAAAATGGTGACTGACCTCTGAATATTTCCCCCCAAACTGACAGGCCTGATCTAAGCATGAGAAAAATAATATACAAATCCAAATTGGTAAGGGTTCCACATCTGACCAACATACATCAATATCAAAGTCTGAGGAATTCCAAGGCAAGAGGATCCTAACTAACCACGGTGATTAAATGTGATGTGGATCCTGGATAAGAGCCACATCAAGTGAAAACTAAGGAAGCCTGTGCAAGTATAAGGCAAATTTAAAGGGCACTGTCCATCGCTCCTGTAGCCCATAAACTTATGGACCGGGTGATATCTCCAACTCAGAAGGTTTCATGGCCCCATCCTAGAAAGCCCAGCTACTGAGCTGGTGCTCAAGAGGCCCACATGCAGCTGTGGGAAGGGCTTTCTCTGGCAAAAAGCATCTTCCAGGCACCTTCCAGGCAGCTCATTAGCAGGGCTTACTCTCTTACTTTGCTATCTAAGATGATAATAAAAAGTGAGATGTGGGTGTTCCCAACACGTGTCTTCATCTGGGAGGAAGAGGAATTTACAAATAAAGTGTATGGTCCCATTGCTATGCATCCCACGACTTAAGGCTTAAGGAAAAAGAACTACAGCACTGATTTTTTTCTAAGGAGTCCATCTCCCAATGGTGCTCAAAGGGTCCTGCAACACCAGGGATCCAATTCAGGCCTCGGGTAAAAATATTAAGTTTCAAGTGGCCAAGTCATCTTACATTACTGGAACAGGATCTTTCTGCAGACACTGTGGACTGTGAAAGCCACTACATGTAGGAGCAGAATTTGGACAGATAACTAGAACTAAGTGAGTTACTCAGTAACTAAGTTTCTTTTGTGAGCTGATCTCCTAATGCCGTGACAATAATAGTAGATGTGTGAACATCAGCACACAGTAAAACTGAAAACCTTCCTTTGATATTTATTTTTACTTAATTTCTTCACTAAAGAGAATTACTTATTTTTAAATTAAAATATGCATAAAGATGAGAAGATTCCAGGGCACACCAAAGATATTAATTATATTTAATTAAATACAAGTCTTAAGAGCTCTTCTCCTTTCTCAGTAGTTCTAACAATAGTTACAATGGACACTAATATATCTGTAGGATAACATTGGGTTTGTCCTTTAGCCTTGCCGCAGGGAACTTAGCTTACCTTAAAGCAATGTCCTTTCTGTATGGACACAGGAAGACAGTTAATATTATGCTCTGTAACTTGGAGTTGATTTACTCCAATAATATTTACTCCTGGGCATCTGCTTTCTCGACTCAGTTGCCCATAGTTCCTAGCACCCAAAAAGCAGAGTCCCAACAAGGGATGGAATGGACCCAGGGCAAGCTGCGAGCTACCCTGGCATCAAAATGGGCCAGGCCAAAGTGCCACAATACTCATCTATAGGTTGAGAGCATGGTCATAGACAAATGCTGTCATGATCCAAAAGTAACGACGAGACTAGGACCCTACTGGGGTTAGGAAAACTAACCTGACCTGAGGACTGTGGTCTAGAAAAATATAGTGAGATGTTCCCAGGAAGAACCAAACTTTAAGTTTATATCTCTTACTGTGCTCATACAGAATGACATTGCTAAAAATATTTGAAGTAGATTTACTACAACTATTTAAGTGGATTACTAGCTGAGGAAAGAATAAAGTGGCACACCCTTATTTGGATCCCATCCTTGAGCGATCTCCTAGTAATCTGGAGTAATCCCCTTAGATGAGATTTTGTTAATCTCCTGGAGGGGTGGTCTTACCCTTCTTTGTTGATTTGTTAATGTTCAACCCACCTTTGTTTCACCACCTTATGTGATTGCTGTATAAACTAAGACTGCAAGAGAAGCAAGAAGAAGACACAGAAGAGGGAGAAGACACAGAAGCAGGGCACAGAAGCAGGAAAAGACACAGAAGAAGAGCTCAGAAGTGGAGAGAAGACACAAAAGTGGGGAGAGAAGACACAGAAGCAAGGAGAAGACACAGGAGCAGAGCACAGAGCGAAAGAGAATCATCAGAGCCAGAAGCAGGGGAAAGAAAGAGCACAAAGCAAGTGAGAAGTGAGAGCGAATGGGATTCCAGAGAGTGAAGCAGAAGGGCTCTGGAGAGAGAATGGAAGAAGAGAGATCAGAAGAGACCAGAGGAGAGACAACAGACAAAGAGAGGTCGGAAGAGATCAGAGAGTCTACAGAAACCGAGTCAGAGATAGAGAGACAGATGGAAGAGAGCACAGCGGCACACACAGAAGCAGAGCACAAGGAGGAGCCATGCCAATCAGGTCCATACACATCGGTGGTCCATACACAGCTGCTCGAAAGCACCGAACGCGAGTGGCGAGAGAGAGAGCTGCCCCAAGAGTCCGCAAACAGCACACACACACACACACACACACACACACACACACACACACACATCACCGCCTTCCACATGCAGTATGTATTTTTTACATATGCCCATCATAGGATGTAGCTTAAGAAATAAGAGTTTTATTTAACAAAACTTTTCAATCAACTAAATCTCTTATAAGCAACAAGTAGCTACCTTGGAATTCTCCTATGAGGGCTGGAGAGACAGTATAGCAAGTAAGGCGCTCATCTTGCACACAGCCAACTCTGTCACCCCGTTAGCTCATCGGGAGTAATTCCTGGGTGTAGAGCCAGGAGTAACACTTGAGACTGCAAATATGGCTCAAAAACCTTTTTTTTAAAGAGAGAGAGATGAGAGAGAGAAAGAGAAAGAGAGACAGACAGAGAGAGAGAGAGAGAGAGAGAGAGAGAGAGAGAGAGAGAGAGAGAACCACCTCCGGCACCATTTACTGGACATGATCCAGAGACTCACAAATAAATCTCAAAAGAGTTCAACAAGTTGCAGAATATTCTTCCGGATACCTGCACGTGGCTGAGTCTTCGAGGGCACCTACTCGAACAGAGCATGGGCAGCCCCCACACTTCACACATGGTGCCGTGCCCCAGGCCAGGCTCCACTGCCTTAGGCCAAGCCTCACTCAGAAACTAATCTGCTGAGAAATTCAGGTATGTGGATTTTGTGACTGAAGTCTCCAGACTTACATGGAATTGGGATGGGCTACTTCCCCCATCTCCCTGTACTGCTGAAAGCCCCACATCCATGCACATACCCCAAAGCTGCCACCCAGATAAAAATTTAATGCCACTATATTATTCCTTCAAAAATTCCAGACTTTGTGGAGCAACATCTCAGCCTCTAAAAACATCAATAAATCAGTAGAAGCACAACAAATTGGATGGGATGTAACAACCAATCTCAACAAAACGAAAACACAAAAGACTTAACCTGTAGCACATCTTAGTAATTTCTTATACAAGGACTTAATGATTCCATGATGAGATATGACAATCTTCACTAACTTTCTTCTAAGGAAACACTTTGTGATCATTTTGTTAGCAAATATTGATAACAGCAATATAAAATATAATACTGATGGGTTTCTATGGGGCAGACTTAAGGGATGGTTAGGAAACTTGGAGACAATGGTGAAGGCAAGATGTAAAGGTGGTGGGATTGTGTTGGAATACTGAGTGCCTGTAACAAATCATCATGAACAACTTTGTAAACCATGGTGTTTATATAAAGTGTAAGGGGGGAAATTCACATATGTAGACCTTACCTGCACTGCAGCACTGTTGTCCCATTGTTCATCGATTTGCTCGAGCGGGCACCAGTAACATCTCCATTATGAGCCTTGTTGTTACTGTTTTTGGCATATCGAATACATCATGGGTAGCTTATCAGGCTCTGCCATGCAGGTGGGATACTCTCGGTAGCTCGCCAGGCTCTCTGAGAGGGACGGAGGAATCAAACCTGTGTGGCCACATGCAAGGCAAACGCCCTACCCACTATGCTATCACTCCAGACCTAAACCATGTAAATGCCAAAATACATTAACACAGAATTACTTTAAAAGTGTTACTAATGATAGGTGAAACATGATTATTACCATTATGAAATCCAAGTATAAAATAAAATTTAATGTAATTTACTTTAGATTTCAGAGTTGAAAATGTATAAATGTAAATGAGAATAGGCATTTTATTTTGTATTAAATGGTTGTAACTTTCTTATTTAAATGGGTCAAAATCATACAGTAATCACTAATTGTCCCTTACTGGTTTATCTTCTGATTATTCTATTTGCCAGTTCTTAGTTTTGTTGGAGTAAGCAATATGAATTTGTTACGTGCTATAAGGAGCAGGTTGGGATTAGGAGGGAAACTGACGGGAAGGTGGTGCTGGAACACTAAATGCTTGAAGCAACTGAAAATGAACAAGTTTGTAAATCATGATGTTTTTACTTTAAAAAAAGTTTTAATTCTTACACCAGATAAAGAAATGTACTGTAGTAAAGAGGGCATGCCTAGATCCTCCCTGACCCCAGTGTTTAGAGAGGAGAAGGACAGAGAAGGAAAGAAATGAAGTGGGGAAGAAGAGAACAGAAAGTAATGGGTGAACAGGCATCAGGTTCCAGTTATGCTGTCGATATGGGTGAGAGGTACAACAATATATCCAAAGCACAGACTCAACAACACGGAAGCACGAGTCTAAGCTGCAACCACTGGAACTCTGTAATGTGACTGTCAAGTGGACAAGAGGGCGACAGGGCTGGGACTGGGGAGAGGAGGGAATATGGGAACATTGGGAGAGGGAAGTTGGCGCTGGTGGTGGGATTGGTGTTGAAAAAGTATGTCTAAAACTCAACTATTAATAACTTGTAAAGCACAGGTCTTTAAGTTCAAAAAATTAAAGAATTCTCTTATAAGTTGAGGCTACTGACTTCAAATATAAGCTTTGAAACATAGTTTTAAGAAAATAAACAAAAATGAAAGATAAGCTTACTCTTTAAACCCATGTTCTCCCTGAACACCACCCTGCTTGCTTGCCTCTATGTTTCTTTGCTTGCTTATTTCCATTCTGGAGAAGCCTGTGGCATCTTCTGAACACATTTCCCCTCTTTCCTCTCACATCTTTCTAAGCAACTTTAGTTCAATAAAAACAACCTTGCTTCACACACACAAAAAAAAAATAAGAAAAAAGGCATGTTTTTTTCAAAAGATTAAGCATAATGAATACAAATTTAAGGGTTTTAAAACAATTTTTATGGGAACTAAAATTTAGATGGGGGCTGTGGGGAGAGCCTGAGGGGTGCACTGTGTTTTTGCAGGCGCTCCTGTGGCCCATCGTTGCTTCCTTCATGCCAGTGTTAGAGCCAGCTCCTTGTGAGGGCCATGTCCTTCATCTTCTGCATTCCTGAGCTCCAGTTCTAGTATATGCTCCAGTTACGCCGAGGGCAAGTTCTTCTGGTCTTCAGATCCAGGTGTTCCCTCTCCCCAGGAATCCTGGGAGGAAACAGTCCTCTGTCTTTACTCATGAGGAGCAGACTTTAGCTGGGTGCTTGAACTGAAAACGGTGTCTGGGTCTGAGAGCTGCTAAATTAGTCCTTGCACTTATATTCACTTTCAGAGCTTAAACTGTTCAAACTGTTTAAACCAAGTTTAAACTGTTCCAACCTGAAATCCTGGAGGGATATGTCCGGGGTGGACAACTTTCGGAAGGTGCTTTCACCTAGGGGCCAGGACACTGGTCGAGCGCGTGGCAGAGTGAGCTGTGGAGAACTCACTGTCCCTCCCCGCGGGGGTTGGCACAAATACACCTGCTTTCTACATCTCTGAAGCCCCTTTCCTTACTTGAAAAGTTTCATACATCTGAAATGGACTGTGCGTATTTTTTCCTTGGCAACCTCTTTTGTGTGGAATGGAGTGATAACATAGCGGGTAGAGTATTTGCCTTGCACAAGGCCGACCAGGGTTCGATTCCTCCATCCCTCTCCAAGAGCCCGGCAAGCTACGAGAGTATCCCGCCCACACAGCGGAGCCTGGCAAGCTACTCATGGCGTATTTGATATGCCAAAAAACAGTAATAGCAAGTCTCATAATGGAGATGTTACTGGTGCCCGCTTGAGCAAATCAATGAACAACAGGATGACAGGGCTACAGTGCTAGTATTTCACAAGTGCTGATTTCAATCTCCTGGAACAGTAAGTCCAAACTGAATACAATTCTGAGGTTGGTACGCAAAGACTGAAAGCCGTGGGGTAGCAGGCTGAAGGAACCCGGCAGTCCTCATGGGACTCCTAAGAGGTGCTGCTTTGGAAATCTGCTCTCCTGACTTTGGAGGCTCTCAGTTAACATATGCAGAGTATTTCAAAGTGTAGGATATCATTGGTTTATCCTTTCTCCCTTGCCACAAAGAGTTTAGGTTTATCTGGTAATAATCTCTAAACATTTTAGGACAACACTGATATGTCCTGTTCCCCTTGCCCCAGGGAGCTCAGGTTTTTTTTTTTTAATTTATTTATTTTTAATTAGAGAATCACCATGAGGGTACAGTTACAGATTTATACACTTTTGTGCTTATACTTCCCTCATACAAAGTTTGGGAACCCATCCCTTCACCAGTGCCCATTCTCCACCACTCGTAAACCCAGTGTCCCTCCCACCCTCCCCAATCCCATCTCCCCCCCACCCCACCCTGCCACTGTGGCAAGGCATTCCCTTCTGTTTTCTCTCTCTAATTAGCTGTTGTGGTTTGCAATAAAGGTGTTGAGTGGCCGCTGTGCTCAGTCTCTAGCCCTCATTCAGCCCGAAACTCCCTTCCCCCACATGGCCTTCGACTACAATGTAGTTGGTGATCGCTTCTCTGAGTTGACCTTTCCCCGGAACGTGAGGCCAGCCTCGAAGCCATGGAGTCAACCTCCTGGTACTTATTTCTACAGTTCTTGGGTGTTAGTCTCCCACTCTGTTATTCTATATACCATAGATGAGTGCAATCTTTCTATGTCTGTCTCTCTCTTTCTGACTCATTTCACTCAGCATGAAACTTTTCATGCCCATCCAGGGAGCTCAGGTTTATCACAGTGCTCCAAAGGCAGTTCTATTCCACTGCGTTTATCCGTAAACTCCTCTCCATGCTTTCTTCCCCAACTGGTCTGTCACCTTTCCTCCCTAATCAGACTCTGTTAACTTGTACAGTCAGATTCCTCAGAAATCTATGATTTTATATGTATGAGTGAAAGATTGTCTTTCTCCTCTCCTTATGTCTTTCGAATAGTTTAGTTTAAAGCAATGTCCTTCTTGTATGGACAAAGGAAGACAGTCAATATTATGCTTTATAACATGGGATTTAATTGGCTTTGAATATTATTTACTTTGAATATTATTTACCCTGAGGGATGAATCATCATCATCATCATCATCATCATCATCATCATCTGCTTTCTCGACTTAAGTCTCAGTTTCCCTTAGTTCCTAGCACCCCCAAAAGCAGGGTCCCGACGAGGGACTGAAGGGACCCAGGGCAAGCTGTGAGCTACCCTGGCAGCGATATGGGCCAGGCCAAAGCGCCACGATTCTTAACTATAAGTTAAGCGCTTGGTCCTGGACAAGTGCTGTCATGATCAAAAAGTAATGACGAGACTAGAACCCTGCTAGGGATAGGAAAGACTAATCTGGCCTGAGCACTGTAGTCTGAGATCAGATGACCCCAGGAGAGCAATTCTTTAAGCTTAATGCATCTCTTGCTTTCTCCATACAAAATGATATTATGAATGCTTATATGTTGGTTGACAAGGAGAGGAGAAACACACCCATGGTATTTTGCCCTTAGACGGGTCATCTTGCTGTATGAGAATCTGTCCTAGAAGCAGCATCCCCTGAGGGAAAGAACTGTGACCACACCTGTGTGTAAGCCACAACCCCTCATGCTTGGGGGTTTAACTAGGCTGTAAGAGTGGGCTGGGGGTTCCAGTGCCAGATCTGGAGAAGCTAGATCGAGATCCAGATACAGAGGAGAAGGAGAATGAAGTAGCATGAGGGAGGAAGAAGCAGGAGAATCAGACGAGAATGGAGATGGGAATGGAATAAACTGCAACTGAGACCAGCCAGCCTGGTTCTTGTTCCTTTCTTCGCCTCATCATCACCATCAACCTCCCCGGGTGGGGAAAGCGGCTAGAGACTACCGAACGTGTGTGGTGGGAGAGATAGAGTGCCGCTGCCCTGTGCCCCCCCTTTTTTGTGTTTACGCATCAAAGAACCTTTAAAGTTTTTGCTCTTTCATCTGAACATACCAGAAGGTCCTTTCTAGATTCCAATATTTAGATGCACTTTCTACCTTGAGATCCCTGTTGATCCTTATGATCCCTGCTCCCAATCAGGCTAGAGAGGAGTCACTTGAGACCATGAGGACAATCAGGTCAAAGTCTAAGAGAACACTAGAAGCTTCCAAGCATCATTCTGATAACAAACTGAAAGCTTTCACTCCTTCCTTTACACAGGGCCTTTGTGCAAGGCTCCTGGAATTTTCTTCTGTGAGCTCCTTGCACTCTAGAGGGGAGTCCTAGGAACACCCCACAGGAAGCACAGTGACACCGAACAGTCAGGGAAATCACTGTTTGTTCTACTCAGTGCAGAGACCCCTAACTCCTGGCTCACAGGTTCCTTCCTGCTGACACTCGGCATTCCCAGTGAGAAGGAAACAAGTTTTCAAGAACTCCAGCTGTAGCAGTGAACACAGTAAGACAATGTCCCACCTATGTTGTTTTTGGGGAAAAAAAGGCATCAATTTTGGAAAAGTTGCTAGCAGACTCGGATCTCACTTCCCAGTACCTCAATTGTAGAAGTCACAATGAATTTCTTAGAAGCAACACAAGTTAAAAATCACCAGATACTCAAAATGAATGCTGCTGGCATTAATAGTCTAAAGCGGTGACATTATAATGGGAGAAATGGTTTCGTATCAATTCTTTTTCAGGGGCACCCCTGGTAGTTTTCAAGAGCTACCCCTAGCTCAGAGTTGTTCCGAGTAGGAGATCATCAGGTGCTGGGGAGTATGCAAAGCATGTGCTTAGCCACTGAGCTATCTCTTTGGCCCCTATTATGATGATGATGATGATGATGATGATGATGATGATGATGATGATGATGATGATGATGATGATGAGTATTTTTTGGAGGGGGACTGCGCAGGGGGGCCCACACCCAGCGATGCTCAGGGCTTACTCCTGGCTCTGATCTCAAGGATCACTTCTGGCAGGGCTCAGGGAATAAGATAGGGTGCTAGAGACAGAACCCAGGTCAGCTGCATACAAGGCAGTGCCTTGACCATTATACTCTCTCGAGCCCCCTTATTTCTATTCTTGTTTATCCCTACCCCGACCTTCATCCAATAAGGAAGGGAAATGTTTTTTGCATTTTTTTTGTTTGCTTTTGGGCCACACCCAGCGATACTCAGGGCTTACTCCTAGCTCTGCACTCAGGAAATCACTCCTGGCAGTACCCAAGGGGCCATATGGGATGCCAGGATGAACCCAGGTTGGCCACATGCAAGGCCTTACTTGCATTACTATCGCTCTGGCCACAGGAACGGGTATACTAAAATTAAAAAAAAAATGATAAGCAAGAATTCTTTGGCGAGTTTGAGCTTTTTATACACTAAATTATTACAAGCACACATTTCTTTTCTTTCCTTATTGGCGGGGGGAGGAGGAGAATCATGAGGCCCATGGGGCCCTTCCAATCATTTTCAATCAACTAAGCTCATGGTTCAATGTGAGGGCCCAAGGTTGTGATCCTGCTCAAGTTCTGAAGTTACCTGGGTCACTTCATAGTGCTCAGAGCTTCCAGTATGGGAGACCATGTAGTGCTGGGAATAGAACTGGGATTGGCCAGTTCTATACAGACATACATCTGAACCACTGTACTCATGTACATTTTCTTTAATGTTTTTGTTTATTTTGTCTATGATCAAATCCAGAGCCTCAAAGTGCAAGACAAATGTTGAATATTGTTTTAAGGCAGCTTTTAAATAAACTATCATTATTATTATTTGATACGCGACACGGACGAATGGAGACATTACTGGTGCCCGCTCAAGCAAATTGAAGATCAATGGAATGACAAGTGATGACAAGTGACAAGTGATTATTTGATATCAAATTTTTTAATTATTCAATAATAATTCAATTACTCAAAACCCACCAGTTGCATATACATCAAAATATAACAAAGAAGCTCCAAAACCTTTTCTATGTTTACAAGAACTATAACCAAATGCTTTAATACTTTCTTTAGTCCTTTGTCTTTAGATCGAAATTGAGTGTCCAAGTGCTCTTCCTATTGAAGCTAAGTTTTCACGATTGCCAAACAGAAGAAATGTGAGTGAACCAGTGACAAGAGCTCACAGGAAACTAGGAAGCAGTTTTCTTCACTTCCCCAGTGCCAAACAGGAGGCTATTTCCATGCTGCCATCTCTGAAATGCCAAATGGAAGAATGTCCATCCTTTCAGAGACAAACTGCTCTTCAGTCTAAGTTCAACCTTTTTCTAATGTAAACATTTTAAGGGGTAAAAAGCCATATTCAAAGCAGAAGCCTACTTCTGCTTATACCATGCAGATTCTAAATTCTATTCAGATTTAGTACAATTGCCAGTTAAATGACTACATGTTCAAACAGGATTAGCAAGACATAATACTAATGTATCATGTGGGACAAATGCCACTTAATTCAAGGGTCCCTACATGAGTAATATTATCAACAAAGAAGTAAGTGACTCATAGGCATTTTTTCCAAAAGGCTGGAGTAGAGCAGTATAGATGCTTATTTAGGTTTGCTTCATAATCTGCAAAGTATATCACCAAGATTATTATGATTTTCTAAAACCAAATTACATATCTAATACAGGGAGATTTCATAAGTATGCTGTGAATGAGTTTTTAATTCCATAAATATACATTTTGTTGTATGTAAATACAACACAAGAAGAATGAACTTGACAGAGGGGGCAGAGCAATAGTTCAGCAGGTAGGGTGCTTGCCTTGCACATGGCCCACCCAGGTTCAATCCCCAGCACCCTACACAGTCTCCTGAGCCCTGCCAGGAGTGGTTCCTCAGCACAGAGCCATGAAGAAGCCCTGAGCACTACCAGGTATGGTCCAAAAACAAACAATTTTGAAAGTTAAAAGATACTGAATAGATTATGCTCCAGGAGGAGAGGGTCTTGAAACACCATGTCCAGCATGTGTCCAAGGCCAAAGGAACACTTCCACTTCTTGTCAAACATGCAGATGTGAATCCCCACCCGACCCCCATATTTAAAGAGTAGCTAATTCTGAAGGCAACAGCCAAATAAATATCTTAGTGCTTAACTGGTGTATAGGCGGTGGGGTTGGGGGAGATGTGCACGTGAATAGTAAACTCAAACTTATAGACAATGATCACGTGAACAAGAGGGATATTGTTCAGAAATGTCCTTTTTGTATAGAAACATACAGTTCATGATATGCTTTTGTAACACGGGAATTAATTGACTCCAAATAATATTTTCTCCTGGGCATCCATCATATTTACTTTACCTAAGCCTCAGCTCACAGCAGAGCCTGGCAAGCTACCTGTGATGATTTTAATATGCCAAAAACAGTAATAATGTGCTCTTTGTGTACCTGGAGTGAGCAGATGCCATTCGGCTATACCAGCACGCAACAGGGACAAATGAAGACATTACTGGCACTCACTCAAGCAAATTGATGAACAACAGAATGACAGTGATACAGTGACAGAAGCCTCAGCTGCCCTTACTTCCTAATATCCCCAAAATGAAGGGACATGGATGGACCCAGGGCAAGCTGGAAGCTACCCTGGCATCAGAAAGGGACAAGCTGAATGCCATAAGGAGTATAATAAGTTAAGAGCATGGTCATGGACAAACTCTGTTATGACCCAAAAAGAAGTAATAAGGACCCTGCTGGGGTTAGGAAAGACTAGCCTGGCCTGAGAACCATGGTCTGGGATATATAGCGAGATGTCCCCAGGAAGAGCCGACCTTTAAGCTTAATATATCTCTTAGTGTGTTCATACAAAATGACTAGAAATATTATAAGAAGTAAGTTTACTATGATTGTGTAAATGAATTACTAGCTGAGGAAAGGAGAGAGCAATACACCCTAAACAGGAATCCTGCCCTTGAGCAGATCTCCTAGTAATCTGGAGTGCTGAACTGTAGGATATCATTGGTTTGTCCTTTCTCCCTTGCCACAGAGTTTGGGCTTATCTGGTAATAATCTCTAAACATTTTAAGACAACATTGGTATGTCCTGTTCTCCTTGCCACAAGGAGCTTAGGTATATTGGGTCACACCCATCAAAGTGCTCCCGAGTCACTCCCATTCCTTTGTCTATCTGTAACCACTTCTCTATGCTCTCTTCCCCAACCAGTTATCAGCTTTTCCCCCTAATCAGACTCTGTAAGTTTATAAGGTCAGACCTTTCTAGGACAAGAACTGCCTTGCTCCTCTCCTTATGTCTTTTGAATAGTTTACTTTAAAGCAATGTCCTTTTTGTATGGACAAAGAAAGACAGTTATTAATATGCTTTTGTAATGTGGGATTTAATTGGCTTCAAATATTATTCACTCCTAGGCATCTGCTTTCTCGACTTAAGCCTCAGCTGCCCTTACTTCCTAGCACCCCTAAAAATAGGGTCCCGACGAGGGACGGGACGGACCCAGGGCAAGCGGTGAGTTATGTGCTACCCTGGCATCGAGATGGGCCTGGCTAAAGTGCCTAATGCTTAACTATAAGAATTTGGTGATGGACAAATGCTGTCATGATCCAAAAGGAACGATGAGACTAAGACCCTGCTAGGGATAGGAAAGACTAATCTGGCCTGAGCACTGTAGTCTGAGATCGAGATGACCCCAGGAGAGCAATTCTATAAGCTTAATGCATCTCTTGCTTTCTCCATACAAAATGATTGATATTATGAATGCTTATATGTTGGTTGGACAAGGAGAGGAGAAACACACCCATGGGACTCTGCTCTTGGGCAACTCGTCCTGCTGAAAGAGAATCTGTCCTAGAAGAAGCATCCGCTGAGGGAAAGAATTTTACCCCTATTGATTGTGACCACACCTAGTGTAAGCCACAACCCCTCATGCTTGGGGATTTAACTAGGCTGTGAGAGTGGGCTGGGGGCAGTCCCAGTGCCAGATCTGAAGAAGCCAGATCCAGATCCAGATGCAGAGGAGAAAGAGAATGAAGTAGCATGGGGGAGGAAGAAGCAGAGAGAGAGAGACGGGAGTGTATAGAGAGGAGATTGGAATAAACTGCAACTGAGACCAATCAGCCTGGTCCTCGTTCCTTCCTTCGCCTGCCTCATCATCGCCATCAACCTCCCTGGGGTGGGGGAAGCGGCTGGAGACTACCGAACACGGGCAGCAGGAGAGATAGAGTGCCGCTGCCCTGTGCCCGGTGTAGTGCCCCCTTCCTTTTTTGTGTGTTCACACACTGAACCTTCAATATGAGATCTTGTCCTTGAGTTAACCTCTTAAAACTTTACATCTGTTTGTTATTATGATAATGTTCAACCCCACTTATATATACCATGATTTCCATTTAACTATGCTGTGAGGGCAAAGAGTGAATTATGGGGACTAGAATGATCAAACTATGGTAATGGGGACTACAACCAAAACTATAACTACGGTTGTGCTGTAAGGGAGAGATGAAGCTATGTTGGTGGGGGGTGGGAGGAAGAGAGAAATAAACTCTGTTCCCCGGTCCCTTTGTCCATCCATCACCTTGGGCCGGGTAGTGGAACCACTCTCAGCCACTTGAAGCGCAAGCCCTGGAAAACCCACATTTTTCCTTGAAACTCACAGTAGAAGAGCTCTAGAGGGGAAAAGGCAGTGAGAGAAGGGAAGCTATCTTTATTTGTGGCCTTATACTGGGAGCTCTCTCAGAAGAGACTGAGATTTATATGAAGGGAAGAAGCAATTCTTTTAAGTACTGGGGTGACAATGTTCTAAACAGGGGACGCTATCACACTAGTAAAGAGTATAAATACACCTTTGTAGGGTAACACTAGGTTTGTTCTTCCTCCCTATCCCCAGGGAGCTTGGGTTTGTCGATTACTCCCATTTCTGTGTTTATCTATAACCTCTCTTTGTGTTTTGCTCCCCCAACTGGTTAATTACCTTTTGTCTCCTGATCAGACTCTGTTGACTTGTAAATACTGTTTTTTCTCTCCTTAATGTCCTTTGCATAGTTAGTTACTTCAGAGCTGTTGCCTTTAGTATGGACACAGGAAGACAGTTAAAAAGACATGTTTTTGTAAGCTGGGAGTTATCTGGCTCCAGATAATATTACCTCCTGGACAGCTCTTCTCTCGACCTAGGCCTCAATTGCCCTTACTTCCTAGAACCCCAAAGGCAGGGTCCTGACAAGGGACTGGATGGACCCAGGGCAAGCTGTGAGCTGTGAGCCACCCTGGCATCGAAATGGGCATGGCCAAAGTGCCATAATGCTTAACTATAAGTTAAGAGTGTGGTCATGGACAAATGCTGCCATGATCCAAAAAGTAAAAACTAGATTCGGACCCTGCTATGGTTAGGAAAGATTAATCTGGCCTGAGCTCTGATGTCTGAGATCTGTAGATGTCCTCAGGAGAGCCGCCCTACAAGCCTAAAATGTATCTGTTACTGTGTCCATACAAAATAACAAACATTAGGAAGCAGAATTAAGATGTTATTCAAGTCACAGGTGGGGGAGAGGAGAAACATGCCTTAAGTGTTGTTTTGCCCTGCGGCTGCAGGTGATCATGAAGGCTTTAAATATGTTGACTGCCCTTCCTGAGAAGGGACTAAGAGAGGGGTGTGTGAGGAGAGGTTAGAGGTTAAGAGGTGTGGTTAAAAGAGGCACTAGAAGTGGTTGCTGCGGCCAGAGTAAGGAGTGCGGCCAGAGTGGAGGAGTAGAGAGAGACTAGAAAGAGAGCAAGGCAGCGAGTTGGAGCGAGGAGAGACTTGGCAGAGGGAACAGGAGGAGACAGGAAAGAGGGGCAGTGTGAGACTAGAATGGGGAGTTTAGTGAGGGCACACGGGGAGAACGAAATAAATGCCACTGATCATCAACCAGCCTGGTGACCCTCGGTCCTCCTCCGTCGGCCCATGGTATCGGCTGTCCTGGGTGGGGAAGTGGCCCAAGTCCACCAAACGCAGGCGGCAAGAGGGAGAGTCGCTAGGGATCTCCCTCGATGCCTGGAGATCGCACATACCTTGCTGGCCATACAAGATGTGTGGTGCGTTTGCCAGCTGCAGCTGCATTCCTTTTCTCCCTGCTGGGCACGCAGTGAGACCGCAGCTGCCCTGCCAGTCTGGGTGCCTGGGGAACAGCCCTTGCCATGGGACAGAGACAGAAAGCTTTCAGAAGCAGGTGTGTCTGCTGAGTGCCCTCCTTCCCTTCCACATGCCGAGGAGCACTCTGGACTTGGCAGAGCACAAGGAAGAGCCTGGCCTGGCAACAATGTGTACTAGCACACAGGGATACACAGTGTGAGGTCCAAGAGGACAAGAACAAGTCTCTCGTCTTTATCCCTCAAAAACACGGTTCACCTTCTAGAGAATGGCAGGCACTCCTTGTGTATTGGATAACTGCTGCTGAAATAGAAAAACAGCTACTAGTTTTGTTAGAAGACTAATGAGGAAAGGTTCAGCAAGGTCTCAGAGGAGAGCAATTTCAAAAATGGGTGACTTAAAATGAAGGGCAAGAGATGGGTGGATAGTTCGGCCAGATGCAAGAGCGTGGGCCAAGAGAAGAAGTGCACGAGCACAAGTAAGTGGGCCACATGATGGCAGAGAGAGTTGAACTTTGCAGCATGGTACACTGAGTCCAAGCAGTGGTTCTACAACAGGTGATTCTGTGCCTCCCCAAGGAATACAGGGCAACATGTGGAGCCAACCTGGAAGTCACAACACAGATGGGGGAGGAGGGCTAGTCACAGTCACGGCACCCAGAGGGCACAGGCCGGGCGTGGTGCTGAGCAAGCCACAGTGCATCAGCTAGTCCCCCACAAGACACCAGCATGTCCTGTCAGAGGTGTCCGGTCAAGGAAACCTGTTTCAACTCTAAGCTTCTGGGCTTCAGACCACAGAGTACTTCCTGACACTATCCAGACAGTGAAAATGCTGGAAAAAACAAAATTAAGCAGAGGACAGTTCTCACAGTATCTGGACTAAGTGAGCAACAGATGTACCTATTTCTCCTTCCACCCTTACTGCTCCTAACTCATTATAAGCTTCTAACTAAAATGACAAGAAAGCCATTTAGACTTGTTAGGGACCTAAATAAAACATAGTCTAAGTGCTTTCTGAAAAAGCAAATTCTGCATTTCCTTCAAGTACTTGCAAAACATATTAAATATCCTGCCTCAAAATCTTGAAAAGAAAAAATATCACTTCCTACCTAAAATTTCATCATGATTCCCTAAGAATCACATAAAGAATAGAAGTATAATGGCCTCCTATGTGATATAAACAAAACCACCTCTCAATCAATGTTCCACATATTGAGAAATGCAATTCTGGCGGTTAATTTAGATTAATGAAGAATGTCAACAGAAGAATGTCAACAAAACAGAAGCTAAAAATAGGTGATCTAAGTTAATCTCACTAAGTTCTTTTATTTACTGCTGCTTCCCACGCCTGGCTTCAATAGCCATTCATTTCTTTCTCAAAATTTAAATGAGGGTAAGTAAGGTTCACACATTTGGTGATGACGCCTCTAACTGAACGTCCACCATTAGCTTGGATCCCAACACTAATAATGACCACATTCCTAACTTTTTATTCCCACTGTCATGAAGTACTTTTTCTTTCAGAAGTCCTAGACAACCCTGCTTCTAGCTTCCTGGGGACTGCCTGCCAGCCCCCTTGTACCTATAGTCTCTGTCCTGAAGAGTGTGGGACAAGGACTCCTAGCAGCCATGCCCCTCAGTGGATCCCATGGGACACAAATCTGCTCTAATTTCCCTCTACCTACCACATACAAGCCTATGTTCACTGAAGTGCAGGCAGACCTGCCCCATGTCTCACGCCTGAGTGCTAGAAGCAGAGGTCTGTCTGCATGCACAGATAAAGGCATTCTCACTTTTCATAGGGGGATTCTCCCTCTTGTTGAGTGAATTTTCCTCTAAAGAAATTATAGGAGCATTAACTTTCACATGTCAATTTTAAAGTAAATTTTGCACATGTTATACAACTATCGGGCATATCAATTTGATCTGAGGAAGCAAATTTATCTGGTCATGTCCTTATAAATCTCCATGGGGATGAGACATCCTGTTCTATGTACGTGCAGAAGTACTTCAGAGCAATATTCTACTTCACTCTTGGTCTGATGGATGTGGAAGAAACAGACAGAGCTTCCCCCAACATTTACCAGTTGGGAAAATTTTCCCACATACGTGGATCACCTAAATTCACTTTGATCTCTCGCAACAGAATTGCTGAGAAGAAGTATATTACAAATACTGCTGCCGACTAGACACTGTCTGCACACCCCTGGCCCCAGTGCTCTGTATTCAATCCCTCCCTAACATGGGAAAGTCATGCACTCACAGCATGAGAGCACCACTTCACAGCAGCCAGTCAGACAGAGCACTACAACTGTGAGCAGTGTCCTGCCTTCAGTGCACTGCTGACACAGAGGCCAGCACACCTGCAGCCACCCAAGAGAGATGGCACTTCTGCGAGGTGCTCAACACAGCTGGGCTGGACAGTCAAGAAAAGAGTTTAGGAGGTGAAGTAACATCACGTGAGGCTGACACCCAAGGACGGTAGATACAAGGGCCAGGGGGATTGCCCCATAGCTGGAAGACTGCTCCATGAGTGGAGGAGAGAAGGCAGATGGAATAGAGGAGGGATCACTACGAAAATGATGGCTGGAGGAACCAGCTGGGATGGGAGATGCATGCCGAAAGTAGATAACAGAATAACACGATGACCTCTCAGTGTCTGTTTTAACGTTCAAAAGGAGAGAGAGAGTACAAGCAATATTGTCGGCCATGGAGGCAGGGGGAGGGTGGGAAAGGGGGGTTATACCAGGGATATCAGTGGTGGGGAATGTGCACTGGTGGAGGGATGGGTGTTTGATCATTGTGAGAGTGTAACTCAAACACAAAAGCTTGTGACTATCTCACGGTGATTCAATAAAATAAAAAAAAAAATTAAAGGGAAAAAAAAGAGTTTAGGAGTCGAAAAGAAACAGAGGCCCACACTGAGAAGAGTGTGACTAGCAGGGAGCTTCTTGGACACTTACAAGGCAATGAGGACATAGCTGTCTGCTACGCCTGACACAGTGACCACTCCTTGGGAGACTGCCTCTTGAGTCTCACGTGCTCAGCAGACATGCAAATATCCCTAAACTCTCAGTGCTGAGAGAAGCCATGACATTTAACACATCGACCTTGGGGAAAACATCACAGCCCAGAGAACTCTTACTGGAGAAAGTATCTGTTGATGAAAAGACCTTTGCATTATAGAGTGGGTAAAGGCAATGAGGACTAACCTTGAGAATAATGTCAAAGTCTTTGTTCTTCATGCCTGTGTTCCCCCCTTGAACATGTATCTTTCTGTCTCTTTGCCTACTTGCTTGCTCTTTAAGCTTGTGCTCTCTATTATTTAACACATATTACTCTCCTTCTCCCACATCACCTCTTTCTAACTTTCTAAGTAAGTTTTGTTCAATAAAAACTAGCTGAGAGAAAGAGAATAAGGTCAAAGGCCAGAGCTGGAACATGAATTTTAGAGTCAGGTCCACACCCCACTGCAGCCACCCATAGGGAAGAGAAGTGCCACACCGTACAATGAAGTGTGCGACAAACTGATGGGAGGGCACCGACCATCCATGGCAGGTTTGTTATCTCTGAGGTTGAAGGAGGCTTCAGCTGGAGATGTAGGTGTGGGGGCAGGCTGGCAGCTGGACTGAGCTCTGGGCACAGGGTGTTACCACAGCAGAGTAAGGAGATGGGAAGAGACATCAGCTCTGCGGCAGGTGAGGACCAGCACTGGGCAGGAGATTTAAAGTCCACCATAGCCCACCATCCCAGACCATCATGCCAGCTTGGCCCCTGGAGGAGAAGCAACCGCTGGCGTAGACAGTGTGGTGGCCACACTGCAGCGTGCAGAGTGGAGGCTCATAAGCGAGCATGCTCCTTGGCAGAGCAAAACTGAAGCTCTGTCAGCAGGGAGAGGAAATGAGGGAGAAGGTCCAGCAGACCAGACAGAAAGATTTGGGGGAAGACTCCCAAGGGGTTCTTGGGAGACCTGGGGCTCCTTCCAGCATTCAATCAGGTCAGCAGTTCAATGTGAGGCCCGCGGATGCAGTGCTCCTCAGGTCCTGCAGTGCCAGAGAGCACTGGAATGCTCGGGGCCTCCATGGGCACACCCCGAATCTACAGCAGAGAAAAGAGGGGACACAGTAGGGATTAAGGGAGATCACACTTCAGGTAGGCATGCTATGACCATCTATTTTTGAAGAGATACGAAAAGAACTCCTGAAACATGCACAATAATATAAACTCATGTTACCTTAATTTTTCAAACTCAGACTTGAAAGGCTGCCGTCTAGGGGCTGGAGTGATAGCACAGTGGGTAGGGCGTTTGCCTTGCACGCAGCCGACCCGGGTTTGATTCCCAGCATCCCATATGGTCCCCCGAGCACCGCCAGGAGTAATTCCTGAGTGCATGAGCCAGGAGTAACCCCTGTGCATCGCCGGGTGTGACCCAAAAACCAAAAAAAAAAAAAAAGAAAGAAAGGCTGCCGTCTAGAAGTGTTTACACACACTGTTCCAGTCTATGTGGTGCTGTGGCAGAGGGGGGTTTCTGCACAGCATAAAGGGGTGACCTCTATATGAATAATGAATACTATGAAGGCAAAACTCAAACTTTCAGTCAGAAGAGATAAGTCTTTTGTTGTTGTTTTCCCCTTTTTTGAGGGGCTAGGGCGGGGGTGGTGCTGGGGGGTCATATCCAGCAATGCTGGCTCTGTGCTTCTGTGCTCAGGAATTGCCCAAACAGTGCACAGGGACTATGCAATGCCGAGGATCAAACCAGGGTCAGCTACACATAAGGCAAGTGCCTTGACCCCTATACTATCTCTTCAATCCCCAATCATTTTTAAAAGAAGAATCAACTTCTTTGAAAGAGGATCAACATTTCATCTCCTAGACTTTCTGGATTCATGGAGATGGTGATTTAAATCAGATATCAAATCATATATAATTTTACATTATTTCATGTTGTAAGTCATAAGAAAAATACCAAGATGAGCGGGAAATGTGTCTCAGTGGAGAGACTGGCAACATGTACAGAAAATCCCAACAATAAGATAAAGGTAGATAACCATCTGTAGAAGACTATGAGAATGCAGACACCTGGTATTCAGACCAAATCAAAGCCTGACATAAAGACCACACACTCAGCTTGTTTAATCACTAGGACAAAATACAACCTTACCAATAATATAACTTTATACTAATTGAAAACAAAGGGTTTCTAAAATCTGAATTAATAAGAAAAGCGAAATTTAGACAATTTTAGGATATAGCTATCTAAATGGAAGCTAAATGGATTTCATAAAATAACAGCGTCAAGTGTAAACCAAAGAATGTATTTGAGGGTCACCAAAAATTGAAAATTTGGAAAGATTTAAGATTTTCCTCATCACCATGGCAGAGCTGACAAAGGTAGATAGGAAAATACAAATCTGAGAGCACTGTATGACTGGCATTTAAAAATGCAGATATAGGGGCTGGAGTAATAGCACAGCGGGTAGGGCGCTTGCCTTGCACGTGGCTTACCCAGGTTCGATTCCCAGCATCCCATATGGTCCCCCAAGCACTGCCAGGAGTAATTCCTGAGTGCAGAGCCAGGAGTAACCCCTGTGTGTCACCGGGTGTGACCAAAAAGCAAATAAATAAATAAATAAATAAATAAATAAATAATGCAATAAAATAAAATGCAGATATATAGGGCAGGGAGATAGTTCAATGCATTAGAGTGCATACCTTAAATTAAGGAGACCCAGTCCAATCCACATGGTTCCTAGAAGCAGACCCTGAGCACAGCCAATTGTGGCCCAAAGGGAAAAAAATTTGGATAACTCTCAGAAAGTTGCCCAAGATACATTCTGTTAGAGTTCACACCTCTGCCCTTGTACATTTTTTCTCGTCTATGTCTATCCTTTGTCCATAAATATAAGTACTACATGCATTAAAAAATTAATAGGGAAGACTTTGGAACAGGTGTTTCTAATAGACAGTACCCAGCACATGCCTTCACTAATCCCTGGGGCCTGGTAGATTTTTGGTTGTCCTACTGGTCCAACCTTTATAGCAAGCTTCTCTAAGTTCCTTTTGTAAGTGTAGGAAGTATTTTCAAAAGCTATTTCCCACTTATCATAATATCCTTTTGAGAGACCATTCTCTAAGCAATCTGTAACAGGAGACTGGCCATGCTTCCCACTCTGCACTGCCCACAGGAAGCTCAGAAAACATTTGCAGCTCACTTTTAGCCAGTCTCTGTTCACCAGTGTAAACACACTACTTGTATGCCTGAATTTTCCTGCAGATACTCTCTTAATTCACCTAGAAACAACAAAAAAAAACGAAGTAATAATTATTATTACAGCAAATATTTTTTTGTTTATGATTACGCATTCTAACTCCATAAATTATCTTAATATCCTTTGCCTTATGTATTTGTAGAAAAGTATAACTGTATTTGAATATATATTAAATGTTATATATTTATACCTATTAAGTATCTTGAATTTGAATTTGGAAAGCTTCATGTGTGAAATATGAGTGGATAACCAGAGCAGCATCTGACATTTTTGGCCTCAGAATGCTAAAAACTTTTTCCATATAAACGTATGGCAATAGCATAACTAGACTAAAAAACCACCTAATTATATCAAACAGGGATGTTCTATTTTCAGACATCAAGGGAAACCTATAATCCAAGGCGATCTGAAAAGTGTGGTGAAGAAAACTGCTCCAAGGGACACAGGGATGCAGGAAAGAGATAGTGCACTGCTGCTCCAGAAATAAGCTCTCCAGGGACGTGACATACCTCCTGGATGCTTTGTTTCCAGAAGGAGGGAGTCTACCAAGGGAGCTCCAGTCAAACAATGTAGAGGAAAACGTTAACATTTAGCAGGGAAAACCCTCAGCTCTGCTGACTTGAAAAGTAACCTAGGCATATGTCACCTCTTACAATTTCTTGACTTACTTTTACCCTTTGGCCACTCCAAAGACTTTGAAGATGCTTTCTTATTTTCCTCCATTCACCAGGAACATGCTCGCCCAGTATGACAGTGAACAGTCCAGATTGCCGAACTCCTGAGGAAGAACCCAGTCCCTTCACGGTGATTTGTTGAGCGGCCTGCCCATGGCATAATGAGCCTACAGGTCACCATCTGTCTTTCAGTCCTCATAAAATGAGCCATATGTTGTTTTCGTCAGTAGCTGAATTAGGAGTAGAACACTGGATCCCCAAGAAAAAAATGCTAGAAGTCCACTTTTACTAAAGAGGAATGCTTTTCTGTTACAATTACAGCCTTTCAGTTAAAAGAAAAAAAACACAAAACTTTTCGTTTGTTCTGTTCATCCTTTGATACCAAATCTAATGATTTCTCAAAGCTTCTGAGAGGGCTTGTCCAGAAGATACTGGGTGAGCAGGTTTTATGCCCCACCCCCCACTTTTTTCCTGTAGTTTGACCTGGTGATATAAAGAGACAGAAACAAGCAAATGAAAACTATCTTTCTTTTTGTCTTTTTTTTTTCTGGCTTGATTTTCTTCTTTTGAGAAGACATGATACTTGCACTGATGAAAAACATTTTTATAGTCAAGGTCTTTTTATTTATTTATTTTTTTTCCATTCTTTTTTTTTGTTTGTTTTAAATAAATTATTTGTTTTTAATTAGTGAATCAACGTGAGGGTACAGTTACAGATTTATACATTTTTGTGCTCATGTTTCCCCCCATACAAAGTTCCAGAACCCATCCCTTCACCAGTGCCCATTCTCCACCACCAGTAAACCCAGCATCTTTCCCACCCTCCCCAGTCCCATCTCCCCATCTCCCCCCACTCCACACTGCCACTATCACAGGGTATTCCCTTTTGATCTCTCTCTCTGATTAGTTGTTGTGGTTTGCAATAAAGGTGTTGAGTGGCCATTGTGTTCAGTCTCTAGTCTATATTCGGCCCGCATCACCCTTCCCCCGCATGACCTCCGACCACATTTTACTTGGTATTCCCTTCTCTGAGTTGCCCAGAATGAGAGACCAGCCCCCAAGTCATGGATACAACCTCCTGGTACTTATTTCTACTAATCTTGGGTGTTAGTCTTATAGTCTATTATTCTATATTCCAAAGATGAGTGCAATCTTTCTATGTCTGTCTCTCTCTTTCTGACTCATTTCACTTAGCATGATACTTTCCATGCTGATCCACTTATATGCGAACTTCATGACCTCATTTTTTCTAACAGCTGCGTAGTATTCCATTGTATAGATGTACCAGAGTTTCTTCAACCAGTCATCTGTTCTGGGGCACTCAGGTTTTTTCCAGATTCTGGCTATTGTGAACAGTGCTGCGATGAACATATAAGTGCAGATGTCATTTCGACTATTGCTGGGTCAAATGGGAGCTCAACCTCTAATTTTTTGAGAATCGTCCATATTGTTTTCCAAAAGGGCTGAACTAGTCAACATTCCCACCAGCAGTGTAGAAGGGTCCCTTTCTCCCCACATCCTCTCCAACAGCGGTTGCTTTTGTTCTTTAGGATGTGTGCTAGTCTCTGGGGAGTGAGGTGGTATCTCGTGGTTGTTTTGGTCTGCATCTCTCTGATGATTAGTGATGTAGAGCACTTTTTCATGTGCCTTTTGGCCACTCGTATCTCTTCCTTGGGAAAGTTTCTGTTCATTTCTTCGCCCCATTTTCTGATGGGGTTGGATGTTTTCTTCTTGTAGAGTTCAACCAGTGCTTTAGATACCATTGATATCAACCCCTTATCTGATGGGTATTGTGTAAATATCCTTTCCCATTCTGTAGATAGTCTTTGTATTCTGGTCACTGTATCTTTTGCGGTGCAGAAGCTTTTTAGTTTAATATAGTCCCATTCGTTGATCTCGGTTTTTACTAGGTTGCTTAGTTCCATGTCATCTTTGAAGATACCTTTATCTTCAATATCGTGGAGGGTTTTGCCGACCTTGTCTTCAATGTACCTTATGGTTTGTGGTCTGATGTTGAGGTCTTTAATCCATTTTGATCTGACTTTTGTGCATGGTGTCAGGTCAAGGTCTAAGCCCATTTTTTTGCATGTAGTTGTCCAGTTGTGCCAGCACCATTTGTTAAAGAGGCTTTCCTTGCTCCACTTCACATCTCTTGCTCCCTTATCAAAGATTAGATGATCATACATTTGAGGTTGTGTGTGGGGATATTCCACCCTGTTCCATTGGTCTGCAGCTCTGCCTTTGTTCCAGTACCATGCTGTTTGAATTGTTACCGCTTTGTAGTAGAGTTTAAGGTTGGGGAGGGTGATGCCTCCCATCATCTTTTTCCCAAGAATTGTTTTAGCTATCCGTGGGCTCTTTTTGTTCCATATAAGTTTCAGGATTGCTTGATTCGTTTCTTTGAAGAATGACATGGGTATCCTTATAGGGATCGCGTTGAATCTGTATAATTCTTTGGGGAGTATTGCCATTTTGACAATGTTGATTCTCCCTATCCATGATCAGCGGATATGTTTCCACTTCCTCATGTCCTTTTCTTTGTAGAGGTCTTTTACTTCTTTAGTTAAGCTGATTCTAAGGTATTTGATTTTCTGGGGCACGATTGTGAACGGGATTGCTTTTTTCATGTCCCTTTCCTCTGTCTTATTGTTTGAATATAGGAAGGCCATGGATTTTTGGGTACTGATTTTATAGCCTGCGACTTTACTATACAGGTCAATTGTTTCTAAGAGTTTCTTACTAGAGCTTTTAGGCTTCTCTAGGTATAGTATCATATCGTCTGCGAATAGTGAGAGCTTGATTTCTTCCTTTCCGATCTGGATCCCCTTAATATCTTTTTCTTGCCTGATGGCTATTGCTAATACTTCCAGTACTATATTAAAGAGAAGTGGTGAGAATGGGCATCCTTGTCTTGTCCCCTATCTTAGAGGAAAGGCCCTTAGTTTTTCTCCATTGATGATAATGCTTGCCATAGGTTCGTGGAAGATGGCTTTGACAATCTTGAGGAAAGTTCCTCCAAAACCCATTTTGGTGAGAGTTTTTATCATGAATGGGTGTTGGATCTTGTCAAATGTTTTCTCTGCATCTACTGATATGATCATATGGTTTTTATCTTTACTTTTGTTGATATGCTGGATTATGTTGATTGATTTCTGAATGTTAAACCATCCTTGCATCCCCGGGATGAATCCCACTTGGTCATGGCGTATGATCTTTTTGATGAGTTGTTGGATTCTATTTGCTAGTATTTTGTTGAGGATCTTCGCATCGGTGTTCATCAAGGATATTGGTCTATAGTTTTCTTTGTTAGTGGTGTCTTTGTTTGCTTTTGGTATTAGGGAGATATGTGCCTCGTAGAAACTGTTCGGAGGGGTTCCTGTCTTTTCAATTTCCTGGAAAAGCTTGAGGAGAACTGGCAACAAGTCTTCTTTAAATGTTTGGAAGAATTCGCCAGTGAATCCGTCTGGACCTGGGCTTTTATTTTTGGGGAGACTTTTGATTACAGTTTCAATTTCCTTGAAATTTATGGGCCTATTCAGGTATTTCAAGTCTTCTTGGTTCAGTCTTGGGAGATTGTAGGAATCAAGGAATTCGTCCATTTCTTTTAGGTTCTCTTGTTTCGTGGCATACAGACTTTCAAAGTAGTCTCTGATGATCTTTTGAATCTCCTTGGTTTCTGTTGTGATGTCCCCCTTTTCATTTCTGATTAGGTTTATTAGGGTTTTCTCTCTTTCTTTCTTTGTGAGTCTTGCTAGCGGTTTATCAATCTTATTTATTTTCTCGAAGAACCAGCTCTTTGTTTCATTAATCTTTCGGATTGTTTTTCGGGTTTCCATATTATTAATTTCTGCTCTAAGTTTTACTATTTCTTTCCTTCGATTTGGTTTGGGTTCCTTTTGCTGGTCCTCTTCTAAGATCTTGAGCTGCGAAGTCTAGCTATCTATATAGGTCCTTTCTTCCTTTCTGAGGAATGCTTGCAGAGCTATAAATTTTCCCCTTAACACAGCTTTAGCTGCATCCCATAGGTTCTGGTAGCCTGTGTCTTCATTCTCATTTGTTTCGAGGTATCTCTTGATTTCTTCCTTGATTTCTTTCGTGACCCACTCATTGTTCAATAGTGAGTTGTTTAATTTCCAAGTGTTTGATTTGGTTCTCCGCGTCTGTGCGTGATTAACTTCCATCTTCAGTGCATCATGGTCTGAGAAGATAGTTGATACCATTTCTATCTTCCCGATTCTATTAAGGTATAATTTGTGACCCAGAACATGGTCTATTTTGGAAAATGATCCATGTGCGCTGGAAAAGAATGTGTATTCTTTCTTTTTGGGGTGTATAGCCCTGTATAGGTCTATTAGCCCTGTCTCTTCCATTTCTTCCTTCAGAGCCATTGTTTCCTTGCTGAGTGTTGTTCTTGTCGATCTATCTAGAGGTGATAAAGCAGTGTTGAAGTCTCCTACTACTATCGTGGTGCTAGTTATGTCTTCCTTAAATTCTGTTAGGAGTTCTTTTAAGTATTTAGCTGGTCATTCATTAGGTGCATATACGTTTAATAGTGTGATTTCTTCCTGTTGTACATATCCCTTGATGAATAGGAAATGACCTTCGTTGTCCCTTCTAATCTTTTTCATCCTGAAATCTATGTTGTCGGATACTAGTATGGCCACCCCCGCTTTTTTGAGGGAGCTGTTTGCTTGCAGGATTGTTTTCCATCCTTTGATTTTGAGTCTGTGTTTGTTTTGACTATTCAGATGTGTTTCTTGTAGGCAGCAAAAAGTTGGGTTTAGTTTCCGAATCCATTTGCCACTCTGTGCCTCTTGATTGGTGCATTCAGACCGTTAACATTAAGAGAAATTATTGTCATGGGATTTTGTGCCATTTTTCTGTAGGGTTTGTTGTTCTTATAGGTTTTTTTCTTTGTCTTATAGTAGCCCTTTGAGTCCTTCTTTTAAATTTGGTCTTAAGTCTATGAAGTTCCTGAGCTGTTGTTTCTCTGTGAAATAGTGTATGGTTCCTTCAAGTTTAATTGAGAGCTTAGCCGGGTAAAGTATTCTTGGTGAGGCATTCATTTCATTGAGTTTTTTCACTATATCCCACCATTGTCTTCGGGCTTGGAAGGTTTCTTCTGATAGGTCTGCTGTGAATCTAAGGGGTGCTCCTTTGTATATTATCTCCTTCTTTGATCTTGCTGTTTGCAGTATTGTGTCTCTATCCATAGCATCCATCATTCTGACTATGATATGCCTTGGGGATTTTTTATTTGGGTCCCTTTTAGCTGGTACCCTTCAGACTCCTTGGATCTGGATGTCCATATTTTCTAGCTCTGGGAATTTCTTAGCAATGATGTCTTTAATTGTGTTTTTTTCGTTAGGATTGGTCCCCTGTGGTTCTGGTACTCCAATGATTCTTATGTTGTTTCTCTTGAGGTCATCCCCTAGGACTCGAATTCGCTCTAGAGCCATTTTGGGGTCTTTTGCCATTATTTGTTGTTGCCTATATCCTTTCTGCAGCTCGTCTTCAAGATCACTGATTCTTTCTTCGGCAGTAGTCATTCTACTGTTAAGGGCTCCTACTGAGTTTTTTATTTCATCTACCGATTCTTTTCATTGTGTCACTTCTGTTCGTAGCTTTGAAATTTCTGCTCTCATTTCTTCCTGGATTATCTTGGTGGATCGTTCCAATGCTGCGTCCATATTCTCCCTTAACTTATTGGATGTTCGCTCCATAGTTGCTTTGAGTTCTTCAACCATCTTCACGATTTCCTCTCTGAATTCTTTATCAGAGAGGTGACTGTATTTCTGGGGAGTCATTGCTGGGTTTGCTGAGACCCTCCCTTTCAAATCTGCTGGTGGTGGGGATTTTCGATGTTTCTTCATGTTGTTTTGGGTTTTACTGTTTGGCGCTCTCCTTAGCTAGAGAGGACTCTCAAGAGAAAGCATGGGGCTATGATCTTTTTACAAAGGGCTTTATGTGCAGCTTGATGTGTTCACTGACAGTTTTTGTAAAATTAGGATAGGCTAGGTCAGTTGACTGTTAACGTATAGTGACTAAGATGACCAGGGTATTCTTCAGAGGAATAGATTCTATCAATTATGGCTAAAGCACAATGCAATGAGTGGGAAAAATATCTTCGGCCACGCCCCCTTTGAGGCCATGCCCCCTGACGTGTGGCCACGCCCCTAACACCCTGGTGGAGAAGGAAAGTGAGGGCCCCCGCCGCAGGGACAGTGAGAGGCGCAAGAGGGGCTTGGGGTCTCCAGACCCCAAAGCGTGGGCGTGGGGGAGATCGCTGCATTCTTCAGCAGGGGTCAGGGTCTCCGAGGGAACGTCCCAATTTACCTGGTCAGGTGGGGAGGGAAAGTGAGGGCCGCCGCCCCAGGGACAGTGAGAGGCGCGAGAGGGGCCTGGGGTCTCCAGACCCCACAGCGCGGGAGTGGGGGAGATCGCTCGGTCTTTTTATTTTTTAAAAAACACTTCTTGTTCATGCCCAATTCAAGCAGCTTAATCAATGGCTGAATAAGTAGGAGTACTTATACATTATTAAAAAACAAAAAAACTTCTTATGTCATGAATTTCCAAGAGATAGGTTCCAGCAGCTGGGTCTCCTTTCTCTCAGGCTTCCTTTTTTTTTTGCTTTTGGGTCACATCCAGTGATGCTCAAGAGTTACTCCTGGCTCTGCACTCAGGAGTTACTTCTGGTGGTGCTTCAGGGGACCATTTGAGATACTGGGGATCAAACTCAGGTTGGCCGCATTATTATGTCCAATGCACATTAATTCTCTTGGTAAGAACCCCTTTCAGGCCAGAGGGATAGTACAGTGGGTAGGGTACTTGCCTTATACAGAGCCAATCCAGGTTCAATCCATGGCACCCAGATGGTCCCCGAGCTTACCAGGAGTGATCCTTGAGTACAGAGCCAAAAGCAAGCCATGCGCACTACCGGGTAGGGCCCCCAAACCAAGCTATCATCATAATTATCACCATCATCGTCTTACCCTTTACTTGTTTATTTATCACAATGTCAACTGTCAACACTATGCTGGGTAACATTGTAAACTCTTCCAGTTTTGCCATGATAACATTTGTGGAACCTTCCTCTTTTAACAGTGCCCATTCCCATTATGTCTACAATATCATCTTTCTTGTAGATCTGCATGTATGTGGCAAAAGGAACAACTTCATGTTTTCTAAAAGTCCTAGGGAACATGTAACAAGTGCCCCTCCTCTTTCCCTTTGTGTTGTTCATTCGCATAATTTATCAAAAGATGGCAGTTCCAACCAAAAAAATCTCAAATGGAAACATTTCCTAAGAAACATTTTTCCTGTTATCTTGCATTTAGAAACTCTAAGTCAAAAAATAAAATTAAAAATAAAAATAAATAAAAACCCTAAGTTGCCAAACTCAGTGAGAATAACTCAGCTCATTTTGAATAAAGTAGCTACTAATGAATTTGTTATCACTTGAAACAGTACAAAAACTGCTATCTAATGCACTATTGATTATGAGAGCAAGAACTATCCAACTGTGAAACACTGTTTTCCTCACATCATCCTATTACAAAATAATAAGCAGTAGCAGCACAAAATGTTCTGGGTTTTAGCTTGGTTTCATTTATTATTTTTAAGCAAAATATAAATTAGTGTGCCTATGGCTTAAAATTGGGCTGGAGCCATAACACAGAGGGTAGGGCATTTGCCTTGCAAGCAGCCAACCCAGGTTCAATTCCTCAGCCCCACTCGGAGAGCCCGGCAAGCTACCGAGAGTATCTCACCCACATGGCAGAGCCTGGCAAGCTTCCCGTGGTGTATTCGATATGCCAAAAACAGTAACAACAAGTCTCACAATGGAGACATTACTGGTGCCCACTCAAGCAAATCGATGAGCAACGGGATGACAGTGATGGCTTAAAATTATGTGATAGGGCACAGCACAGCACTTAAGAGAACTCCAGAACTGAGGCACTCAGGTAGGAGTGAACTGTGAACACTACTGCTGAGATGCAGATAAAAAGCTCCATCAACCGACCTCCCTGAGGCCTCACCAATGATCTGATCCATGGTCTGCAGTGCCAAGCATAATCATATTTACAAAATTGGCCACAAATTCGTCACTGAAAGGCCAAATGTTTTCTGCAAGGCTAATATTTTCATTTGAACTGAGAAAAATAACTCCTGAACCAAACTGAATGGTAAAAAAACAAATTTTAGCTTTATAGATCATGTGACCTATTTATCCTGATATTAAAAGTTGTCACCAAAATAATACATCTCAGAGAGATAGTACAGCAGGCAGGGCATTTGTTTTGCATGCGACCACCCGGGTTCTATTCCCACCACCCCATAGTGTCCCCAGAGCCTGTCAGAGTGAGAGATCGCTAAGCATAGAGTCAGAAGTTTGCTAGGTGTGGCACCAAAACCAAAATAATAATAGTAACAAATCTCTTAAATGCCTATAAAGGTCTATTTAGCATATCATAATTCATGTCGAGTTGCATTTATGTTTTTTCAAAGTCACCAACTGTCAACGATGAGCAAGGGTCGTCTTCATAGATCCTCCTAGCTATTTTATTAAAGATAATTCTGATTCTGACCCGGATCATTCCTCACAGAAAGGTAATTTAAGGGTGTGTGTGTGTGGTGTGTGTGTGTGTGTGTGTGTGTTTGGAGGGATGCATTTATTTTTTGTTTGGGGGCCACTTCTGGTAGTGCTCAGACACAGTGCTCAGAGAAGCTCTAAAAAAAAAAGATGATGGCCCAAGAGATACTCACATACCTAGAACATGTGCTTGGCCCACAGAGCGCCCTGGGTTCAGTCCCAGCATTGCATGGCCTCCTGGGCACCTGGGTAATGCTACTGGCCCACCACTGTTGGGGAGGACACACATACACACACACACACACACACAGAGGAAAAAAAATAACAAAGAAAAATAAGTTGCCCATCACAACTGTACATGTTTACATACAGGTTTTACACTGAAAAGCAAGAAACTGCTGTAGCTGTGACTGCCACTAAGAAGCCAATGAGAAGTGGGTGCTGCCGCTGCACATTAGTCCTCAGGCCCAATGCAACAATCGTAGATGAAGCTGTACTGTCCACTTATCACTTTACTCTGTTAAAAAAAAAAAACTGTGCTGGGGCTGGAGTGATAGCACAGCGGGTAGGGCATTTGCCTTGCATGCGGCCGACCCGGGTTCCATTCCCAGCATCCTATGTGGTCCCCCGAGCACCGCCAGGAGTAATTCCTGAGTGCAGAGCCAGGAGCAACCCTTGTGCATCGCCAGGTGTGACCCAAAGAGAAAAAAAAAAACTGTTTCTGAAGAGACAGAAAACTAGGAACTGTATTTCCATATGACCCAGAAATTCCACAGTTGGCATCTACCTCAGGCCCAAACACTCTGCTCAGAAAAGATACCTGTGCTCCTGTGTTCATTCCCGTACTGTTCACAGGAGCCCAAATCTGGAAACAACCGAAGAGTCCAAGGACAGATGACTGAATCAAGAAGCTATGTACATATATACCATGGAATACTACTCGGCTATAAGAAAAGATAAAATTGTGCAACTTGCTGCTACATGGATGGATGTGAAGAGTATCATGTTGCGTGAAGTTAGCCAGAAGGGGAGGGACAGATAAAAAAGGATCTATCGTATGCAGGACATAAACATAATAGGGGAATAGCAAATGCCAAAAGGCAACAGAAACTAAACTGGTCTTCAATAGAAAGTTTCCTGTAAGTTTCAAAAGGTGCAATGGGCATGCAGGGAGTCGAGAGTTCAGCGCCAAAGAGCTGCCTCCCCAGGCCAGATGACTGTGACAGGCAGAGGAGCAAAGCTAGCGGAGGAATGGAGAAACTGGGCCCCGGACTTGTCGGTAGACAGTTTATTCCTCTCTCCTCCCCAACATAGTCCCATCTCTCCCTTACGGTGCCGTCATAGTTATCGTTTTGGTCATAGTCCCAGCCATCACAGCTCCATCATCCTAGTCACCTCACAGACGTCAAAGTCCTCTCTTTATCTCTTCTTTCTTGTCTCGTCATAGTCTCATAATCCTCTAATTCCAGTCATCATCATTATCTGATTCTCCTTCCAGTCCTGGCAGACCCTCTAGTGCTCAAAGTCTCCATCAGTCTCTTCCTCTAGTCTTCAACGTCTAGTCGTCAGCCTTCTCATTCCCTTACCTCTTACAGCATAGTTATATAGAAATCATGAAGGGTGGTGGGTATACACAAAGGCGGGGTTGAACATTATCATAACAACAAATAGAGGTAAAGCCACTCCTTCAGGAGGTTGACTCAAGGACAAAAATCTCATCTGAGGGTTCAGCACTCCAGATTACTAGGAGATCTGCTCATGGGAGGGATTCCATCCAGGGTGCATTGCTTTCTCCTTCCCTCAGCTAGTAATCCATTTAAACAATTATAGTAAACTTACTTCTTATAATATTTCTAGCAACTTCATTTTGTATGAACAGTCCTCAGGCCAGGGAAGTCTTTCCTAACACCAGCAGGGTCCTTATTCATTTACTTCTTTTTGGGTCATGACAGAGTTTGTCCATGACCATGCTCTTAACTTATAGTTAAGTTTATGGCAGTTGCCCTGGCCCATTTCGATACCTGGGTAGCTTACAGTTTGTCCTGAGTCCATCCAGTCCCTTGTTGGGACCCTGCTTTTGGGGTGCTAGGAACTAAGGGCAACTGAAGCTTAAGTCAAGTAAATATAGATATTCAGGAGTAAATATTATTTTGGAGTCAATTAACTCCCATGTTACAAAGCATAGCATGAACTGTCCTCCTATGTCTACCCAAAAAGGATATTGCTAAACCATGCAAATGACATAAAGGAAGAGAAAAGCAATATAGGATTATTAGCGCCTGATGGAATTGGTTGTGCCTCAGGGCCACTGTTGTGGGAGTAACTTGATAAACCTAAGGGCCCTGCAGGAGGAGCACGGATAACCCAGTGTTATCCCACAGTTTTCCATGGGTTTCCCATGGAGGGAAGCAGATATTCTGGTGGAGGGTGTGATGCTGAATAGGGTTATGCACAAAACCCTGCCACTAATGGCATTATAAATCACAGTGTCTAAAATACAATTAAATTAAAAAATGAAAAGACAGAGATGTGTCCGGAAAATGTGCCAGACTGAGCAGTCTGTGACACCCCAGAGCAGGGCAGGTGAGCTCAACACCAACCCTAGCAGCCAAAACCCTCCACACTCCACAATCATCATGCTCATCCAGAAACTAATCCATTAAAAACTCATGTGTTCGAGTTTTGTGACTTGAATTCTCCAGGCTGTCATGGAATCAGGGCTGAGCGAGCTCCCCAGGCTTCCATGTACTTTCAGAAGCCTCAGAAGTCACTGCCATGAACCGTCTCTGGCACCAAGTAATCTCATAAATAGGCCATGATCCAGAGACTCATAAATAAATCTTGAAAGAGATCAACAAGTTGCAGAGATGCTTCCAGCCCCCACACAAGGTGAATCCTCTGGAGCACCTAAGTTATCATCCAGTTAAAAATTGAGCGCTAGTGTAGGATAACACTGGGTTTGTCCTTTTAGCCTTGCTGCAGGGAACTTAGTTTACCGTAAAGGAATGTCCTTTCTGTATGGACACAGGAAGACAGTTAATATTATGCTTTGTAGCTTGGGAGCTGATTGACTCCAATAATACTTACTTCCGGGCATCTGCTTTCTCAACTCAGTTGCCATTAGTTCCTTGCACCCTAAAAGCAGGGTCCTGACGAGGGACAGAATGGACCCAGGGTAAGCTCTGAGCTACCCTGGCATCGAAACGGGCCAGACCAAAGTGCCACAATACTCAACTATAAGTTGAGAACATGGTCATAGACAAATGCTGTCATGATCCAAAAGTAACGACGAGACTAGGACCCTTATGAGGTTAGGAAGACTAACCTGACCTGAGGACTATGGTCTGGAATATATAGTTAATGTCCTCAGAAAGAACCAAACTTTAAGTCTGATATATCTCTTACTGTGCTCATACAAAATGACATTGCTAGAAATATTACAAGTAAATTTACTATAACTATTTAAGCAGATTACTAGCTGAGGAAACCCTTGTTTGGATCCCACCCTTGAGCAGATCTTCTTAGATGAGATTTTGTTAATCTCCTGGAGAAATAGTCTTACCCTTTGTTGATTTGTTAATGTTCAACCTACCTTTGTCTCACCACCCTCTTATAATTGCTATATAAACTAAGACTGTCAGTGGGAGAGGAAAGACAGAGAAAGGCAGAGGTAAGACACAGAAGCAGAGGTAAGACAGAAGCAAGGAGAAAAGATAGAAGCGGAGAGAGAAGACACAGAAGCAAGAGAGAAGACTCAGAAGCAGAGATGGAGAGAGGTCGGAAGAGGAGAGACAGAGACAGAGACAGAGATAGAGAGCACAGTGGCACACACAGAAGCAGAGCACAAGGAGGAGCCATCCTGATCCAGTCCATACACAGCAGCTTGAGAGCACTGAAAGCAAGCGGCAAGAGAGAGAGAGAGACAGACAGCGCCACCTAGAGACTTTCGAACAAGGACACATCATTACACACATCACCCCCTCACGCGCGCGTGCCTTTGAATTTTTTACACTCTAGCTGTTATCATACCATTCAAAATTTTGAATTCCTGGAGCATGCAGCCACATTTGCGGCCACACAACTCAAGTACTACATCACCGATAAACCAGAAGTAGCACAACACATTGAATGAGATGTAAAGTAGAAGATAACCAATCTAGATTAATAAAATATAAACATACAAGCTTAACCTGTAACAACATGTTAGTAATCTCTTATACAAGGGCTTAATGGCTCCATGGTGAGATACAACAATCTGAACAAACTTTCTTCTAAGGAAACACTTTTTGGTAATTTTTAGCAAATTAATTATAACAAGCAATATAAAATAAATTATTCAGGGCCTGCTATGGGGCAGGCTTGAGAGGTAGTTGGGAAAATTAGAAATGATGGTGGTGGGAAGGTGTAATGGTGGTGGGCTTAGGGGTGGAATATTGAATTTAACAAATCATCATGAACAACGTTATTTAAAAAATAAATAAAACATTCAAAAGAAAAAAGAGAAATGAAGCAAGAAGACTTCGAGGAGAGAACTGCTATAGGCTCAAGTTTCCAGAGCAGGCTAGAAAATACATCTTCACTGACTCTCTTCTTCATCTCTTCCTGTACAGTGGAGTGATTGGGGTGCAAGCTCCCCACCAAATAGCTCCTATAGAAGGCAGAGGAAAGCGGCACCCAAGCACCTGAGTTCAATGAATACCAAAGGACAAATAACACCCCCCCAAAAAATACTAGGAATAATGTCAAGTTCTTTTACGAATAAGCCGGCGACATGGTTTTAAATTACTTTTATTCAAAACTGAGAAGCCTGTTGCTGAAAAAAAAATTCACAATATCAGTGAGGTAGAAAGGCAAAGAGAGAAGTCCCTTCAGTTCAAGGACAGAAGCCACAAGGCAGGCGCCTCCAGGGCAGGGCCAATGCAGTCCAGCTACTCTCAGGGATACAACCATCCTTCTCTCCATCCTCTTCTCAAATCCCTCCCATTTGGGCCAGAGTCAATGGCTTCTATCTGAAGGCAGCACTGGCAGATTATGAGAAACCTCAGATCCAATAATGAGGACAAAAAAGTTAAGTAGGACAGTTTGTTGACCTGAACACCCACCATGTTCTGATTCTGAGCAATGGCTCTTCTGGGATTCCTCCTCATTTGGTTCTCATTTTCAAAGATCTATGCCAAATAAATAATGACTAAAATATATTTTAATAACAAAAGAACACAAATATGTAATTTATGGAGGTGAGAAATTTTTCCTAAGAATACAGCAAAGCTCCAATGAGGCTTGGGTATTAGTCTGGAACGTTCTTTTTACTTCAATAGCTGACGGAAAAAAGGCTGCTCCATCTCAAGGCCATCATTCCTGAAGCCTCTAGGACTTCTTCCTGGGCAACACAGCTGGTGCTCCCTCCTCAGAGCAGCACCAGGGTACTACACCTCAGCACTGTGAACTCTGCAGGAACCCCATCCTTTCCCTTGGTTCTTTTACTTCAACCTTCACTTCCAAATCCTCTACAGGGCATTAATTACTCTATTCCAATTACATTGCTCCACAAACAAGGAAAACACAGTATCACAGAGCTCTAAATGGATTAATTTTTTATTATATTAACAATTCAGTACATTGTAATTGCATCATTACTGCATATACTGCTGCATATTAAAAAGGAAAAACATAGTTCTTTCCCTTTGCGCTCAGCTCCACTGACTTTGAGTTTCCAAATACCACGCTGTGTGGAACAGGATCAGAACAGCAGCCCCATGGATGGGAAACACTCTGTGATCTCAATACACAATTTTCTAAACTAAAGCTCTTTGTAAAACGAAGTTCAGAATAACATTCTATCAGGAGCTTTTTGTTTATATCTCTCAAGTTTTCATAGGGAGGAACTCACACTGGTTCTTTATCAATACATGTAACTCAGTGCCCCGTCAGAAAACAATCTCTCTGAAGATAGAGATAACATTGACTTTACTGTCTCCAAGGACAAGTCCCTAGAATAAAGTCAAGTGCATGGTACCCACTAATGATGTAAAACAAACACCATTACTATGGATTTCCTATGCAGGACAAACCAACACACTCCCTGTAGTGTACAAAGAGCTAATAGAGTGTCCGGAAATCCCTTACCTCCTGAACAGCCTACATTTAACCTAGCAGCAGAAGAAACTTAAGGCCATGTGGGTTAGAAATTTAAGGGGCAGAGCAGTAGTATAGCAGGCAAGGTGCTTGCCTTGCATAGAGCCATCAAGCCCCACCAGAAACGGTTCCTCAGACCTGCCAGTTGTGGCCAAAACAAAAAACAAAAAAAAATAAGAAGTCTAAGCTAAAACTGTGATTTCTTTCATTTTGTTTCCACTTCATTTGACCAGCTGGTTCCAGATTCTCACATTCAGTCCTGACACACAGTACATTGTCTAGTCCTCTCAGGACCCAAAGAGATCCTGTATGACTAAAAAGAGGAATAAAATTAGCAGCATGGTCATTGAAACATTCCAACTAATAAAGAAGGGCAAGAGCCATCAGGCCAGAAGCCAAGCCCCTGATGAAGCCCCTGCCCCATCACATGCCCAAAGCTTTTCCTGGTGCCAGTCCATCCTCCAGCATCTGTCTCCTCACTACTCTGAGGCCTGCTGACCCCTCCCATCCCCAAACGGTTTGCAGGAAGAGTGAGATGAAAACAGGAGAGCAACCCTAGAGAGTGAGGTCACAACAGATGTTGTCCTCAACTACACTTGCTGCTATGACTCAGGAGCTCCCACACCCTTCTCCATTCACTCGTCAGCTTTTATGGCATCTGCACACACAAGGAGACCCGCCTCTGCCCACCTGCACTGTTCAATCTCAAGTCACCCTCTGGTCGAGAGGCTGTAGGACCAGCCACCCCTGGCTGCACAGCTCCAGGCTCCACAGGGCAAGATCTTGCCCAGAACTGCATTATTAATGCTGTAATAAGAATATTCAAAATGATGACCAGCCTAGTAAAAAGTTCTTCAGTCCTTTACATTACTGTAAACAGTCAAAATAATCATCTCTTCATTCAAAAGTGTCCATCTGAAAAGCATACAGGCACTCTGGCCACAGCATGTCATACTGAACCATGCTTCAAGCACCCTCCTAGCACACGGCACTGAGGAAAAAGCCAGGACCTTAACAAATCACCAGGAAATAGTAAAATAAATTTGAAATGAAAAAAGGAAAACACAAAGGTTTTTGTAAAAGCTGCTACAGACAGTGCCAATTTTCACCTTCGGGTTTTCCAGTTTAAAATAAAGAAAAGACCAGAATTCTGTATCATACTAAAAAACTATTCCCTAGATAAATGTCTTTTCAAAGATTCTATGATTGCCTTGAGCTAACTTGTCCCTGTCCAGAGCAAGCCCTGTGCACTGCCTGATGAGGCCCAAAACCAAACAAACAAAAAAGCCAAACTTACGAGCAAAAGTCTAAGGACACCTTGTCTCCTTGTACTACAGGACTATCACCCCTACGGAACATGGCAAATGGTTATCACAATGCTGGGGCTTCCCAGAGAACTAAGTGTGCCTTGGATGATGAGAAGCATTCTTGATAATTCATTCACAAAGCACTCGAGGTTCAAGCTCCATCTAATTCCTTTTACTAATGCCAAACATCAGTAAGAGGAGGGTTATAGCTGTAACACTGCCTCCTTCCAAGACTTGGAGCAATCTATCTGGTAGCTGGTGCCTAATGAACATCCTTCTTCTCCTGTTCCTGTCACCACTGGACAGAAATGGATCACGGGACTTACTTGGATAAGGATTGATGCTGAAAAATCACTAAACTTGCATTTTTCTGTCTAATCTCTTCCACAGACCAGACGGCAGCCCATGCAATTTGTTTTGCTTCTCTGGGAGCCAAGCTCCTCAGTTGTAACTCCACAACACATTTTCATGCATCGTGGAAGCTTTCCCCTGTTTTTGTCACTGCTCCTCGGTCTCCTGAGAGATTACACCTTAGACAGTAAGAAACAGTTCAGAAGTAGCACTGCTGTGAAGAAAGCAGTGGCATGGGAGGCCAAGGAGGGACAGGGAAAAAACCCAGCTTCAATTAGTACCTGATTCTTGTTACTCCACCCCAGTTCTGTCCAACATACTGCAAGGACCTTCTCCCTCAAACTAGAAAAGCTACATGACTATTTCCTTCTGGAATCTAAGTAAGTCAAGCCCGGTGCATTTGAACATCCTATTCTAAAAATGTTACCAGAGGAATAAGCTAGTGCTTTTCTTCCTTCCTCAGCCTTTCCTACTAAGCACTACAGACATTTTGTTCTATTTTGTTTTGCTTGGGAGCTACACCTGAGGTGTTCAGAAGTGACCTGGAAGTGCTGAGGGGACCAAGTGGAGAATCAAACCAAGGCCTCCCATATGCAAAGAAAGAACTCCACTCCTCTGAGCTATCTCCCTGGCCCAGCACTGAAGACGTTTTGTTAAAATCCAACCTTTTCCCATGAAGTGCCTACTCAGTGTGCAGTTCCACATGCAATTTCTGAGCCGGGGCCTTGTTTCCAAGGTGACCAGTGAGAACAAAGCACCAAGATAGGACTTGCACACTGAGTATGCAGATGAACTAGGTCACTCAGCAGTACTGGCTAATGGGCAAGAAGATAGATTAAAGCCTTCTATTCTGTCTCCTTCATTTCTACCAGGAGGAATTTGGGATTTTTACAACAGGCATAATGATCCTCCTTTGGCAACATGGTTTTCGAAATGCAAAACTCCAAAGAGAGTTTGTTTACAACTAATCGAGCGAAAAGCAGCTTCTGTTTGGAAAGTCTGAAGGAAGAAAGAAAGAAAGGGGTTCTACTGAATCTCATTTCAGAAATTTGCTCTTGCAGTCCCTTGTAGATCACCAACAACGGCACAGGTGCCCTGCCAACTCTCCAATTCACCACCATTACAGCTCACACAACCACAAGGAGTCACACAGCTCCTGATGGTTCTGTGCCCCCAGGCCCCTTCACCCCACATCCCCGACCCCTCACCCCACCCCGAGGCCAAGATGAGGGAAGGATGTGCTAACAGCTGGAGACAGAGGGGTCAAAGCCGGAGTGAGGGCTTCGCGAGAGCAGCCTGTTCTACGACAGCTGTCCCCCCAATGGGCAGCACACCGCAGAGACATGGGCCGAATAGGACGAATATTCATATTCAGACACCGACAACCTGAGAACGCAACTCAGCAGGGCCAGGCAGCTCTCCCCAGCTTCAGACACCGTGGACACAATGAGTTCAGGCGTTCTCAGTTGCAGACAGAGACCCATCGTATGTTCTAAGGCTGACAACTTGTTTCCCACCTTCTGCAGATGCCTAATTATTCATCTCTTCCCGGACTGCCTGCCTTTCTCTCAGTTACATGAAGAGAGAACACATATTTCACCACACTGACAAGATGGGCAAGGAGGGCCAAGACACAGTCAGTTGGTCCAGGAAGCCCCTCCATCCCTGTACAATTTCCGCCTCCACAAAGACCATGGCACTCACACCCCAAGTCCACAAGACCCAGTCATTTCCGAGCTTGGAATTTCTCTGAAGGCATTCCTTCACTGTCCTTTGACTTGGGGTTACTGAATGAATCCAGGCCACCTTCCTCCCACCACGGCAGCTGCTTCTGTGTGCTCTGCAGATGGGTCACTTGGGTCACTCAGTTTCTTTTGAGTCCTTTTGGTTTCCGGCTGTATGAAAGAGACTGCTTGAGAAACTTAAAAAGTAACACTTTTCCATGGTCTCAATTAGTCTTCCAAAACACTATTGAGTCTTCAAAATAAGTCAGCTGTACCAATGTCACATGAATGGTGTGACCTTAAGAGATAGCAGAGGATCACAGAAATCTGTTTCTACCCTATGTCTCACAAGGCAAAGAAAGGGCAATGATGAGTGTGAATGTAAATTTTTTTAATTAACATTTTTCTGTTCCTGAGTCTGTCACTTCTGAAGAAATTTTTAAATTAACATTGTCTATTTTCTAAAGAATCTCTTCTCTCTTCCCTCACAAATTATAAAATTTCTCCCATTTTCACGGTATCCCCAGTGACTTAGAATAAGTGCCAGGCCGATAAGATGAAACAATGGAAAAGAAAGCCAGAAAAAGTCCAGTTAGGGTGTTCAGCATACCTATCTCTCCTCAACAGCTTCCCCGGAGGAGGTATCAGACCTGCCTTTGTCTGAGTGCTCCCAGAAGACTTCAAATGCTTCTTGCAGTGAGCCCTTGCAGAAGTGCCCTGCATTTCTAGAGCACCATATCCCATTTCTTCATTTATGACATGCCATACTTACTATCTGATACATACCCTGAAAGGTTGGCCTCAAAATAAGCTATTGCTATTACGCTCTACAGAAAATTGAGTCCTGGGACAGGTTTGCGACTGGGAGGCTGACAGCTTGAAGGGGGCAGTTCCATGCTCATACTCTGGCCCAGCCCCTCCAGTGGTCCCAGCAGAGGCACATGCACCTTGGCTGGACTCAGGCTGGAAAGGACACCTGAACGCCTGTAATGCCAGACAACTACAGGCACCACACTGTGAGGGCCTGCACAGCAAGCTCTAACTGACAAGCTGGACACAGAACATATTCTGCATTGTACTATTTCTGCTGGATAAAGGAATCCCCTAGTACTGGCCAGTCCCGGGATGGAAGCAGCTCTAAGCCCCCCATATGGGAGTTCATCAGCCAGATTGCTGGCCAGGAGAGAGGAGGCTGGGGCTACTCCTGGCGGGTGGCTACACATACAGGAAGAGTGGGGATAAAGCTGGGAGGAGGGCGGCAGGTGTTAATTCCCTGTCACCCTGGCAGCACCACTATAGAGTGACTGATGACAGACACAGGGCCTGTACTTCCTCCTCTGCACAACTGTCTGTACATAAGCTGGATGACTGCTTTTGGTCTTGATCCCCCAGACACACGACTGAGAGCTGGCATTGCCACTACATCCAGACCACCACCAGAAGCAGAATGCCAACCCCAGGGACTATGCCATCTCTTTACACAAACTTTATTAACATACAAAGATTTTCATTATTTTGTGTTAAAAATGTTCTTTCCAATCGAAGTATAAAATGCTGAGACCAAATCACTGAATCTTTTACCTGGTGCTGCAGCATCAGTCACTACATCTCAAGGAAATGCTGCTATGGAAAGTGGGGTCCTCTCCCCCTCCCACCTCTGTTATTTCTACAACACACCAAGCTCCACTGAAGCCCACTCCTGCATGAAACACTGACCATGCCACTTCAGCTGTGGAGCGAGGAACAACACAGACTAGGAAATGCAGGCGCACCCTGAGTTAGCACACACTTGGTACAAGTCCCAGGCTCTTCGCTCCTTTTTATTGGTAAAGGACTTTGTAAAATGGGTGTGGTGCTTAAGAACATAGGTCTGTATAAGCAGACTGCAGCCTGTCCTAGCTAGATACACTCAGGTTGCAAGCACCTATACACCAGGTATAGTGCCCAGTCCTCTCTTCGCCATATCTTGCTTCCAGAAAATTGTGAGCTGCACGTCCACTTATGATTAAAGAGTGGGAGGTGTGGGAGGTGAACTCAATTGTGGAAGTTCCAGAGCGGCAGTTGACAGCTAGAAGGCTATCAGCATGGACCAACAGACTTCCAAATCTATGCAATTCCCACTGACCTCTGAAATAGGCCCTTCCTGGTGACAAGACCTGTCAGCCTCATTACGGGCACTGAGAAAGTCCAGATCCTGCAAATACAAAGGCAACTTTTAACCCATCCCAACTCACTTCCTGCATGCCAAGTACATCAGAGCCCAGATACTCAGACACTTGGTTCCCTTTCATTTGAGTTTCAGCAATTTCACAGTTACCTTCATAAGATAAATAGCTACAACATTTTGAGATTTTACAACTAGGAATTCTTGAGATAACTGAAATGAAAAGCCACCTCTTTGGGAGCCTGAGTGGTCACAATGAAACACATTTTGGAGTGCAGTGACCCCCACACCACTGCATGTCAGGTGGGAAACCAAGTTTCCTTGCCATCAGCTTCAGCAATGGGCTACCAGAACAAGAAACCTGCTGCACAGGTTTTCCTATGCTCTCTTCTCCTCAGCTACAAGGCAGATACTCTGTTTTTCTAAGTTAAAAAGCAGGAGCAACTGGAACTAAAGATGTATTTGACAAAAAAAAGAGAAAAAAAGAAGAAAGAATGTGCCAGAAAATATTTTTTTATTTATTTTATTGAATCACCATGTGAAAAGTTCTCAGGCTTATGTCTCAGTTATACAATGTTCAAACACCCGTTCCTTCACCAGTGCCCATATTCCACCACCAAAAACCCCAGTATGCCTCCCACCCCCACCCCCCACCCCCGCCTGGGTAACTGATAAATTTCACTCTTCTCTTTACCTTGATTACATTCCATATTTCAACACAAAACTCACTATTGCTGTTGGAGTTTCAACACAGACTCACTATTTTTGTTGGAATTTACCCCCCAAGAATACAGCCCTATTGACAAGGAAATATTTGATATTGAGTTTTCCACTGATGAGAATGAAGAGATAAAAAGTCGGTTTACAATTTCTGTATTTTAGTAATTAAATCCAGGGAGATTAAAGTTGGAAACTGAATCATTTCCCTTCCTGGAGCAGCATGGAGCAAAAGCTTAGTTCACAGTCTGGATACATGGTTGCAAGCACTCTCTGGAACCCCAAGTCTTATAGCTGCCTCTGGTTCTTGCTCATTCGGCATTTACGCGGCTGTGCAGAGACATGGCCACCCGCGTCGAATCTCGGCCGGAGCCTGAGCTCCGGCCCCGGCCCGAGCCTGCCCAGGTGTCCCGGTTTCAAGTTCAAAGCACACTTTTTTTTTCCGCGCCACAAAGTTCATACCTGCTCAAAGGACCCATAAAATGTCGGACACCACGCCTTCTCCCACGGGAGGGAGGAGAGACCAAGGGAGAAGGATATTTCCTCCGTTAGCCGGCGTGGGGCAAAAGCTTAGTTCACAGTCCGCATACATGGTTGCAAGCACTCGCCGGAACCCCAAGTCTTATGACTGCCTCTGGTTCCTGCTCGTTCGGCATTCCCATGGCTGTGCAGAAGCATAGCCACCCGGGTCGAATCTCGGCCGGAGCCCAAGCTCCGGCCCCGGCCGGAGCCTGCCCAGGTGTGCCAGAAAATATTCTGTTCCTTTGTTTTTTCATATCCCAAAACAATGAAAGTGCTAAGTTTGCCAAAGAATCACATCATAGGAAAATAAAGTTCCAAAAGTTTTCTAAAAATAGTACATGGTCCAAAAGGCTGTTTAGAAAAACTTCAAATGCATCAATCACATAAAAATGTAGATGGTTCCCAATTTCATAGATTATAATCTTAAAAAGTCATTTTTATGAGTTTTTCCATTTGGAAGGTAGTATCTTTCTTTAGGAAATAATCACTAGTAAGATTTTAAAGGAACAATCACATCTCACAGTGATTCAATAAATTTTTTTAAAAAGGTTTTAAAGGAACATTAGAAAAATCCTTACAACAGAAAAAAATTGAAGTTATAATTTTCTTTAGGTATACCGATATTTGCAGTTAAATATGTATTGACAAGTATACATACCATACAATCATTCCACAATCAATATTTAAACTTTCCCACCACCTCCAAAAAATTCCCTTACTAATCCCCATCATGCAAAACCCCAGACACCATTCATCTACTTCTTCACAGGAAAGCTAATCTTGCCCAGTATAGAGATTCTATAAATAAACATATGAATTGTGGTGTTGATTCATGTCTCACGCTTGGTCTCAGGACAATGCTCCTATAATTCCCATATAGCGTTTTGATTATCCATAGTTTGGATTCTTTTGGCTGTTTAGTGGCACACTTGTGGAGTGGATATACCATAACCCATTTACTCATCCACTGGTCCATTTCCAGGTTAGGGCTCTTATGAATAATGCTTCTATAAGCACTCATATCTTTTCTTACCAGTAGCAACCATTATTGGGTTTTCCAACACTGGAAAATCATTTTACACTGCAATTAATGGTAGGGCTTGAAATTTACTCCAACTAATGTTAAAATTTCCCTCAATTTTTCTATTGGCAACACTAGAAACATTTTGCCCATGATATTCTTTTTGGCACAGACCACTACCTCTCTCTGCCCCATGAGCATTCACACGCTCATACAAACCAGACTGAATCCCTGATGAAGTTGCAGACCATCCCATCTTTCCCTCAAAACTGTCCATTTTCCAAAGCCACATTCTTCTGCTCTTCTTCCTCTCCCACTAGAAACCAAAATCCTTCCCTTGTGTCTAACTGCTCATGCTTCAGGAGAAAGCAATCTGGTGAATTGTCTGGATGAAGATGCTCCAACTGAGTTAAGGAGACTGTTGTGTCTATAATTCCTCAGCACTGCTTATTCCACAAGTGCCTGACAGGCAGGACACAGGACGATTCTACATGAAGCCACATGAGAAGTGAGTGAGTCCAAAGGTAGGCAAAGTTTTCTATCGTTAAAAGACAGGAAGTTCACTGTCTTAATATACTCAGTCATATGCTCAGTCCTTCTAAGTGACATGTTTTTACATTTCTTTCATTCCCCAATACCAGCAAGCTCACAGATTCTATTACTTTCACTGTCACTGTCACTGTCATCCCGTTGTACATCTGTTTGCTTGAGTGGGCACCAGAAACGTCTCCATTGTGAAACTTGTTGTTACTGTTTTTGGCATATCGAATACGCCATGGGTAACTTGCCAGGCTCTGCTGTGGGGGCTAGATACTCTCAGTAGCTTGCTGGGCTCTCCAAGAGGGGCGGAGGAATCGAACCCGGGTTGGCCACGTGCAAGGCAAATGCCCTACCTGCTGCACTATCGCTTCAGCCCATTCTATTACTTTAGAACCAATGCCGCCAAGTGGCAGCATGGCAGTGTGAGGGAATGCAATGTGAATAATGGACATTGTTATGGCACTGAAATGCTGTCCTCAATGGTTACTGTCTGCTTAAACAGCATTCTGCCAGGCAGAAGGCTCTACCACATTTCCAGTCCTAGAAACATGCAAGTACATCGTCGTCTGAAGAATCCCACAGTTGGATCATTAATGTTATATATTTTTTCATGGTGTAGATAAATACACCTGACATAGATCTATTGTAACAGATCAGATTTCAGAAGCTCAAGGATGTAATCTGGAGGTAAACGCATGCTTGTCACTTTAGGAAATAAGGCTGAAACCAGCTCAACTGATAACTACTTTCTCACCATCCCCCAGCTTCACTTGTGTTGTATTGTTGATACCAAACAACAAGAAAAACAGTTTAGTCCGTTCCTGCACTTCATGATGATATGCCTAAAACAGTAACAACAAGTCTCACAATGGAGATGTTACTGGTGCCCGCTCCAGCAAATCGATGAACAGGACGGCAGTGCTACTTCTTCTTGAGGAAAAAAATCAGAGAAATCAAGCCTGACAATGTGAAAAGAAACAAAATTTGAAGATCTGGAGAGATGGTGCAGAGGGTAGGGACTTGTCTTGCTTGCGGTTGACCTATTTGGAGCCCCAGTACCCTGTAGGTCTCCCCAGGACGCTCAGGGATCACTCCTGAGTAGAGCCAGAAGTAGCCGCTGAGCTTTTCCAGGTGTGATTCACAACAAACCAATAAAATACAATTTGATTCCAAAGATGCTTTCTTGCGGTTCTCACTGTCAGTTGAAACTACGATTTCCTCTTTTACAGGAGCGTAAATCACACATGAAGTACTCTGCAAAAAGGTGAAAGGCGAACTGGACCAAGTGACACGCTGCTGTCCTTCATGGGTGCTGTCCAGACAGTCATTTCCAGAGCAGAGATCACTGGGCCAACAGGTCCCCCAGGGAAGGACACCACCAGCCCCTATCCCCAGACTCAGGAAGGAAGTTGCTGAGAGTTCTCCCTGCCATCACCAGCAAAGACAGAAGAAAGCTCATCTAAGAGCAGCATGCTGGATCCCAGATGCCACACTGAGTCCAGTGGTGCAGGAAGAAGTCACAGAAAAGCATTCTGGTGTTGATCAAAGTACCTGGGTAACAACATATGGGAAGGCCTTTGAATCTCAGACCTGAACCCCACACAGCTCACCTCATCAAACAACTTCTCTTCTCTTAGGATTCTAACACCTACCATGATTCTCTTTTTACCTTGGTGTCCACAAAACTTAGACTAAACATTATGCTCATTTACAATAACATCACTAATCCAAGATTCTGGGGTCTACTATTTCCTTTTCACTGGGGTTTTCATCATATAGTTGCATTTCATCAATCCTATCATCTACAATACATTTGGCTAGAAAATTCCTTGAATACAACTTGCCTGTAAGAAGATAGGTTAAAAATTTATTTGCTAAGCCTCAAATAAAAGCAGTAGACACTGTAGTTATTCGTGAAATGTCACGATTAATGAAGATTTCTCAAAATACAGGTTTAACTTTGGAACCTTACTTCAACATAACATGATAGGCATAGTGCAAGACTGAATGATGGAAAAGCTGATTGAATTCCCAAGACTACCAGCATGTCATCAGCCACCACTCCCAAGCAGATAAGCACACCAAGCAGGAACACTCTATTCCTTGGAAATTCCTTTAGGACACTGCAGTAAAAGCCCTGGGCTTCTCCCAAGAAAAACAGGCACCGTGAACACCAGCTCTAAGTCTGACACAGCAGTTTAAGGCACTTAAATTGTCCCAGGAGACAGTGAGTGTGGCGCTTGGAGAAACAGCAGCGAGGATGTGACCACCACAGTGAGTACACTGCCCCTCCTTTCCAGAGGCCTCAGGAGCAGCTCTTCCAGATACTGGAGGCTCTTCCACTTCCCCAGGACATGCCACATGGGGCAAGCCAGAGCCTGGCAGATGGTGTCAGAAGGAGCGTCCCAAGGCCCCTAAGCAAGGGTGTGCAAGGCTCCTCTACTACGAGGTGGTAGAACACATTTCTCCAGAGAGAAAGAAAGCCCAAAATACACCTTGTATATAACTCAAATAATGCAGACCAACACTTACATCACTCCCTTGTGGAAGATTTGAAGGGTCTTATGTAGCAAATCAGGGCTAGAATGGACAAAGCTTCTTAAACTGTGGATAAAGACCACATACATCTTCATGTAACTGAATGGGGGGTTGTAAACCATTTGTTAAATTTGTTTAAAATAAATTTATTTGCAACTTATTAATAGTACATGTTTTACTTATATACCTATTTGGGGGCAGGAGCACACCCAGTGGTGCTCAGGGTTTAGTTCTGGCTCTGTGCCCAGGGATCATTCCTTGTGGAGCTCAGGGCAGCCTAAGAGGTGCCAGAGATCGAAGCCAGACCAACTGCATGCAAGATAAGAATCCTACCTGCTTAACAATGGATCTGGCACCTATATACCTATTTGATATATCTACCTACCAATATATCACAGGTGGGAAAATTTTAAGCCCTGAAACAGGAGACCACAGTCTCTAGACAGTAATAACAAAAGGGTGCCATGAAAAAAATTTCTACCAACACTGCGGTGGGAATGTAATCTAATTCAGCCTCTACTTTAAGTAGTATGGATATTTATCAGAAAAGTAAGAGCAGCAATCCCACTTCTTAGCAAGTACTCCCAGAACACAAAAACATTCACTTGAAAAGATGTGTGCACTCCCTGTTAATTGCAGCCGTTAGTACAATAGCCAGGATATGGAAATAGCCCAAACGTCCAATGACAGAAGAATGCATAAAGAAGGTGTGATCTATACCACAGTGGAAGGCAGACACCTGGAAGAAGAGCAACGATATGCAGTTCACTGCAATGAGGAGGAAACTAGACGCATCATGTTAAGCACAGCAGTTCAGAGGGAGAAGGCCAAACACTGGATGATCTCACTTGTCTGTGGTGTGGTGGAGAAACAAACAAGGTAATAGACAATATCCAACAATGATGAGCCCTTGATATTGGATTACACAACTGATTGCCAATACTGGACTGCAACAGTATAGATTGTATAGGGACAGTGGTGGGGTGGGGGTTGGTGGCACATCAATGGTGTTCTTTTGTACATCATACCATATACCTTAACACTAGGGTAACCATCTTACCCAAACTGTAATAAAAATGCTTTTAAAGAAAAAGAAAAAGGCCAGCCAACAAAGAAACTCTACTGTCCAAGTTCTGCACCAGTCTACTATGGGACCAGAACAAAGACATGCCAACCAGCCCATTAGCCAAGGAAAGGGGATGAGGGGTGGGATCTGCACCAAAAGCAGGCATGTTTGTGTGACCCTTTGCTGGGCCACCAAGTCAGGTGTTAGTAAGAACTCTTGTTCTCTGAGCTATGGTAGAGATACCAGCAGCCCACTGATGCAGGAACAGAGCGGGAGGAAGGAGGGTTATGCGTGCGGTTCCACCCTGAAACTCAGGAAGAGATCTCCCTTGGAGGCACAGGTGTGCTGAAGGACAATTCACCAGGGGACTGCCCTCTTCTGGTGAGTGCCCTCCATGAGACAGCAGGAAGACCCCACCTGCAGGGAGCAGGCAGAGAGCAGAGCCTGAGGGAGTCACAGGGCTCTGAGCAGAAGGGCCAGGGGATGGCCCACTCCCTGGCATCTGTGGCATCAAGAGCCCCTTCCTTCCAAAGGCACCCGTAAAGATGGACCAACAAACCACCACCACGTCCACTGCCTCTTCTGCTCCACTCACTTGCCTTCAGCCACTAATTCTCATTCAAAACAGGCAAGTCAACTCCTTCCTGGCTGGGATTTAAAATGCAGTTCCAGAAATAGGGTGCCAGGCGCTTACAGTCACCACCCACTCTGGAGCCCACAGCCCCAACAGAGGGAAGGCACCAGGCCCGAGAAGCACCCTCAGATGGGCACAGCAGCAGCCCTATTCAGGGCCACAAAGAAAATCAGCAATACCCCACTGTGGTAACTCACTATGCCTGCTGAGCTCACGGCCCTCGTGCACCCTGTGCCACCACAGAGAAGCACCTAGCACCCCTAGTACCTTCAGTACTCAGTCCTGTAGAGGCGGACACCTGAGCCCATGGAGGCCTTACTTCCAGGCTCCTGGAGGCAAGGGTTCTCAGAGCCCCAAGGACAGCATGTGACACAATGTGACTGGCTAGATGAGCCAATGTAGGTATTCCCTTCCAGCTGAGACATGGTGAGAGGCCACCGGGCTGGGCAGGTAAATGGCCCCTCTTCAGCCCTCAGTGATTCCCGTGGCTTTCTGATGGGTCGTGGGAAGAAGGGAGATATGCGGGGTAGGAGCTGAGTAACCATTATCGGAAAAGCAGGTGAGATGAAAGGACATCTAAGTTCCAGAACCTCTGCCCCAGAAAGAAACCTCTGGCCCAGCAGTAAAACCATCAGAATTTCTTTGCGCTATCTCCGTATTAAGGAAGGAGAGAAACGGGCTTTTCCTGGCAAAATGATACTTTGAAATACCAAGTACGAAAGAATGTGAAGAAGGACAGCTCTGTCACAATCCCTGAAAAGGGAGTGGGCTTACAACAAATGGTGCCTGTGCTCTGTCTGGGGCACAGACTGTGCCACCCGTGATCATCACCAAGTCTATGCTGAATAGTCAGCACTCATCGGGCACACAGGAAAGGTGCTCTACAGTTTTGTTTTGATTTTTTACTTGAGGCACTGTGATTTGCAATACTGTTCATGAAACAACATTCCCACACCACACCCTCCACCAGAGTAGCTCACCTCAGCCCACCCCCAGCACTCCCCCCAGCTGTGGGTGGCCAGCTCAGTTCTGCAGACTCTGTTCTCAGTTTCTATTGCCTCTAGCCACCTTCCATTCCCATGTTTCCTTATATCCCACATATAAGGGAGATAGCTCTGAATCTGCCCCTCTCCTGACTAACTGCATTCAGCATGATACTCTCCAGACGATTCGTGAGCAGAAAACTGCATAGTTTGGTCTAGAAAGGGGACTTTGTGAATGAACAAGAATCCAAGGAGCCTAAGTACTTAGTCGCAACCTTTTTCCCATCACCTGTGATCCCTAACAGTGCAAGGACCTTCACACAACACCAAGAGCCCAGACCTTCCCCTCATTATGCAGCACAGCCCCAGACAATATACTCTGTGTCTGTGAATGTGCCAATTGTTGCCCATGAAATAGTCAAGTCTCTGCTGCAGACCAAGTTTTCAATAACAACCAGGAAACAACTGCTATAATCCCGTCCTGCTTGAGCTCTCAGTGGCTGTTACAGCATCACTACTACAGACTAATTTTTTTAAGTGGATGACAAGAGGTGGGCAGGTTTATGAAGTTAAAAATATGTGGGCACTATTAGTACTGAATACCAGTCGTTCATTTCAAAGTTCTCCCAACAATGAGCAGAGTCACAGTTTCCCACTGTTTTTCAAGTTTATCCCTCCCTGAGCGCGACCAATTATCACTTCCAGCCTTCATCTCACTGACTGAAGGGCCCCTTGCCTCTCTTTATCCTCCCCTTAGTTCTGGAACTGCTTCTTTCATAGAGCTGTTCACTCCAGAATTTTACCAAAACAACTGCAAATTGTGTAAACAATGATTTCATTTTGAGAAAAGCATTTTAGCAGAAGCTTCATATCTCAAAGCACAAACAAACTTTAGTCTATCTTCTAAAGTCATTTGTTGTCATTCATCTATATTTTGCAAAAGTAGAAACAAACTTCCCAGACCCAAGACCCAAAACTCTAATGACTAAATCAGAACCCAGGGTTCCTCTTCAACTTGGGATCAAGCCTGCCACACCTGCAGCCCTTGGGAAAACTGAGGCTGCCTCAGGTACCATGGAGCAAAGCTCACAGGCTGAATGATGGGTCCACGTCCAGTTGACTGGGCCAGAGTGAGTGGGATGACTTGCCCAGGATGACTGTACCAGGTTCTTCAGAAATAAAGAAATGACAATATATTTTAACGTTTCACTGAACAAATTAACATTTTTAATACCTGAACGCTCATGACTAATTATGCTCTTCATAAGATAGTTACAAGATTTATAAAACATATTAATTTGCAGTGCACTACAGGCTGAATGTAATGAGAAATATATTTGAATTTGGATGATGCATATCATCTTCTCTCAATCTGCTAGTGTGTGAGCAAGCATGTAAGTTCATAGGGAGATAACAGTAATGGCATCTCCTAGGCCCCTTTCTTGCAGGTGGGGCCCAACCTAAAAAGCCTCGAGACCCACGATGTGCAGCAGCTCCCTCTCAGCACACAACACTCTGCCCTCACGGCCGACACCACAGGGAGGGTATTTCACGGGAAGTCCTACTTACAAGGAGATGATGCTGACTAGCTGGAGACATGATAATTCATGCCGCAGGTTTCCAGAAGGAAAGGCAGAACCACCCCAGCTGCTGCTCTGGATCAAGGTCCAGTTTGTATGCATCAGGCTGAGAGGGTCATCTGCATCCTTTGAATTTCTCTCACATTGAACTGGTATGGCAACCTCTACTGCAAAGTCTTTGGGCCTTGGGAAGAGGAGATCCTAAAGCCCAGCTTTTCTGGAAGTTTCATAGAAGGTGTCTGAAAAGTTTAGACCAGCCTGGAAAACTCAGGGGCAAAGGGCACCCAGAACAAGTCCACTCACATGGCAATCTACTCCCATCTCCATCTCTCTCATTGACATTTCTTTCTGTCCACTCTGTTCTATGATCCTTGCTTTTCTCCACACTGAGAAAAGCCCAGAATTGGATTTCTGGAGGGTCCGCTGCAGAAGTTTCCTTACTGCTCTTAGGGAAAAGAAAAGCACTGCAGTAAACACACGTCCTGAGCCACAGACATGCTTTAGGTCTGAGGATGAAGAGAATGTACTCAGGGTGTCCATTTCCAGGTAGGGGAGGAGGGATAAGGCACAGTAGCCCCACCTAGCAGGGAGCAGCGCCTAGAAAATACAAACGGCCCTTAGCATTGCCAGTGAGGCAGGAACTGGAACAAGGAGCATCAACAGGAGCAGACAAGGAGCGTGTTTCCACAGAATGCTCCTCTCCCCCGGGCTCATCCAAACACCAGGGCGGTGTGCAACGTTTCTGACTGCATGCAGTGGTTCCTCAGTCTCTTTCACACTAGTGAAACCAGCGCCTACTGCCTGTCTTCCCACAGAACCTGCAGCACATCCCCTCTTGGGGCTGTGCACTTTGCTTCCTGCTTACAACTAACCCTCGAAGAAAAGGAAATGTGGGGAAAAGGTAATAGGAGCCAGTCTGGAGGAGCTGCACACGGCACCCAGAGACCACCGATGAGGGTCTCCAGGGTCCTGAAGCTGTACCTTGGAAATGCTCTTGAAACTTAGGTGGCACAGCATTTCATAGGACCAAAGAAACATGTACAAAATCTTTACCTAAGGTTGAACTAGTTCTAGTACCCAAGGGACACTAGGGCCATCACTCAACCAGGACCAGCCCAGCCCTCACATGTAATGCAAATACACATTGACTTTGAAGGGGCTGAGCCAATGATTTCTACCATCAAGGTTTTTGTAACTCCATGACAGCTTTCTCTACTTTCCCAATAACAAAGATGAGATTGTTGATGGGCTGTAAAGAAGATAAAATCTGAGTTGCTGCTTTCCTCATAAAACAATGATACACATTCACAAGTCAATCAACATAATTCATCATATCAATAAAAGAAATAATAAGAACCATATGATCATATCAATAGATGAAGAGAAAGCATTTCACAAGATCCAGCATCCATTTATGATGAAAACTCTCAGCAAAATTGGCATCGAAGGAACTTTCCTCAATATAGTCAAAGCCATCTACCACAAGCCCATAGCAAGTACCATTCTCGAGACCCTCTGCTCGTACAGACTATGATCCAAGAGGTCTTCTAACCCATCTTGGCACCCAGAGCGGCTTCTTACAGACATGCATCTAGACTGTGAGCTGAACTATGACTGCGCCACCCGGGGAGGGATTTTCCCTTTCCACCCTGCTTCTCTGCGCGGAAAATGGCGGCGGTGGCATCATCCACCTGGCGAGAGCCACCCTCTAAGACTTCCACCCAGAGGTAGAAACTTTGCAATGTTGGGCTCATAGGCGATCATGGGATGGGGGGGCGGTACTGGCACGCCCTTGGCCCAGATAAGATCCGGAGCTGCTGCTCATGAAAAAGACCCTCTGCTCCTAAAGACTATGATCCAAGAGGTCTTCTAACCCATTTTGGCACCCAGAGCAGCTTCTTACAGAAATGCATCTAGACTGTGAACTGAACTAAAACATCAGAAATCCAAAACCGCAAGGCCACAAAAGCGGCCGCGCAAGCTCATAGAATCTTCACTCTCAGCAATGAAAAGAAATTATTAAATGACGCCTTTTCAGCAGGCCTGATTGTTGGGGGGAAGTTCCAAACCATAATAGTGAGTTCTCTATTGAAACATTGAATGTATTCAAAGTATAGAGAATAAAATGAAGATCATTAGCTACTTAGGTAGGGGCTGGGTGGGAGGGGGGTACATTGGGGTTCTTGGTGGTGGAACATGTGCACTGGTGAAGGGATGAGTGTTCAATCATTGTATGACTGAGACTTAAACCTGAAAGCTTTGTATTTTTTTTCTCATGGTGATTCAATATAATAAAATAAAAATAAATAAATTCTTATAAAAAGCAAGTACCATTCTCAATGGGGAAAAACTGAAAGCCTTCCCTCTAAGATCGGGCACAAGATAAGGTTGCCCGCTTTCGCCACTCCTATTCAATATAGTACTGGAAGTCCTGGCCATAGCAGGTAGACAAGAAAAAGATATCAAGGGCATACAGATAGGAAAGGAAGAGGTCAAGTTATCACTATTTGCAGACAATATGATACTATACTTGGAAAACCCTAAAGACTCTACAGAAAAGCTCCTAGAAACAATAGGTGGATATAGTAAAGTGGCAGGCTACAAAATCAACACCCAAAAGCCCATGGTTTTCTTATATACAATTAATGAAATAAAAGAAAGAGACATTAAAAAAACAACCCCGTTCACAATGGTACCTCAGAAAATCAGGTACCTTGGAATCAGCTTAACCAAAGAGGGGAAGGACCTATCCAAGGAAAATTACAAAACACTATTTCAAGAAATAAAAGAGGTCACTAGGAAATGGAAACACATTCCCTGCTCATGGATACGGAGAATTAACATTATCAAAATGGCAATATTGCTCAAAGCACTATACAAATTTAATGCAGTCCCTATCAGGATACCCATGACATTTTTCAAAGAAACAGACAAAACACTCCTGAAATTCATAAACCACCACGAATACCTAAAGCAATCCTTGGGAAAAAGAAGATGGGTGGCATCACCTTCCCCAGTTTCAAATTCTACTACAAAGCAGTAGTAATTAAAACAGCACGGTATTGGGCTAGAAACAGACCTGCAGACCAATGGAACAGAGTTGAATATCCTGTCACAGACCCCCAAATATATGGCCACTTAATCTTTGACAAAGGAGCAAGAAATGTGAAGTGGAACAAGGTAAGCGTCTTCAACAAGTGGTGCTGGGGAAACTGGATGGCTACCTGCAAAAAATGAACTCTGACCTCCATCTAATGCCGGCACAAAAGTCAGATCAAAGTGGATTAAAGACCTCAATATCAGACATGAATCTATAAGGTACACAGAAGAAAATGTAGGCAGAACTCTCCATGACATTGAAGCTAAAAGCATCTCTAAGGATGAAACAGCACTGACCAGGCAAGTGGAAGCAAACATAAACAAATGGGACTACATCAAACTAAGAAGCTTCTGCACTTCAAAAGAAACAGTGACCAAAATACAGAAAGAGCCCACAGAATGGGAAAGAATATTTATCCAATACCCATCTGATAAAGGAGTAATATCCAGGATATACAAGACACTAGTAGAATTATATATGAAAAAAACTTCCAACCCCATCAAAAAATAGGGAGAAGAAATGAACAGAAGTTTCCTCAAAAAAGAAATACAAGTGGCCAAAGGGCACATGAAAAAATGCTCCACATTGCTAGACATCAGGGAGCTGCAAATCAAAACAACAATGAGGTAGCATCTCACACCCCAGAGACTGGCACACATTCAAAAGAACAAAAGCAATCAGTGCTGGCGTGGATGTGGGGGGAAAGGGACGCTCTTTCACTGTTGGTAGGAATGCCGACTGGTCCAGCCTTTCTGGAAAACAATATGGACAGTTCTTCAAAAACCAGAAATTGAGCTTCCATATGACCCCGCAATACCACTTCTAGGAATATATCCTGAGGATGAAAAAAAAGCACAGTAGAAATGACATCTGTACCTATATGTTCATTGCAGCACTGTTCACAATAGCCAAAATCTGGAAACAACCCAAATGCCCTAGAACAGATGACTGGTTAAAGAAACTTTGGTACATCTACACAGTGGAATACTATGCGGCTGTTAGTAGAGATGAATTCATGAAATTTGCTTATAAATGGATAGACATGGAGAGTATCATGCTAAGTGAAATGAGTCAGAAAGAGAGGGACAGACATAGAAGGACTGCACTCATTTGTGGAGTATAGAATAACATCACATGAGGCTGACACCCAAGGACAGTAGGTACAAGGGCCAGGAGGATTGGCCCATAGCTGGAAGCCTGCTTCATGAATGGAGAGGAGAAGGCAGATGGAATAGAGAAGGGAACACTAAGAAAACGATGGCTGGAGGAATCAGTCGGAATGAGAGATGTGTGCCGAAAGAAGGTAATGGACCAAACATGATGACCTCTCAGTGTCTGTGTTACAAGCTATAATGCTCAAAAGTAGAGAGAAAGTATGGGGAATATTGTCTGCCATGGAGGCATGGGGAGGGTGGGAAAGGGGGGGGTATACCTGGGGTATTGGTGGTGAGGAATGTGCATTGGTGGAGGGATGGGTGTTTGATCATTGTGTGGTTGTAACCCAAACATGAAAGCTTGTAACTATCACACAGTGATTCAATAAAATTAAAAAATAAATAAATGAAACAATAATACAGACTTTAATTTCCAAACTCTTGTAAGCCAGTCAAGGAAGCTGTGAAATCTTTGAGAAATAATTTAACAGCAAAAGAAAAGTGTATATTTCACTTTGCACTGAAGTGAATCAGTGGATTCCACTATTCAAAGAGGCAATGCCAAACCATATAAATAGCTCCATAAATTCGGTTTACCAGGATCCCTTCCACTTATCACCACTTTGGCCCCTTCATTTATAGATAGGGAGAGCTGGGCACAGAGAGATTGTTTCATTTGACAAGGACATATAGCAATTGAGAGGCTGGGCAAGTCCTAAACCCCAGCCAATAATGAATGACTTCATTGTTCCACAAAGGTATCAGAGGATGTTAGCAGTCTGGAAAAGGCTTGTGAGCTTTGGAGATGAATGTCAAAGGCATAGCCAAGCCCTCCCTGAAAATCGGGCTGACGGAGCCAGGGCCACAGCAAACAGCACAGGAGAACCCTCTGGCTCATGCAGTCTCATCTTCCCTCCACAACAAAGGGAGCCCCATCTCACATGGTGGACACACCCAGAGCAACCCAGGGGCCTCACAGGGGCTCCACCTTCTCACACTCCAGGCCAGTCTCCCTTCTTTCTGCTGCTCCTGACCCATGTGGTTCCTCATCTGCTAACACAAGCTAGTGCGGATGGTACCAGCCTACCAGCTAGGCCAAGACACCGCCAAGGCCCTGACTTCCTGTCCTAGCAGTCAGGATACATATGAGCCACGTCAGGGTCTGCCTATCATTTCCAAAGCTAAGAGCTGGACAAGCCCCAGCTGTCCCAAAAACCACTTGTCACAAACCCCAACCTTTTCCAATCACTTCGTGCATTGGCTGCCTCCATCCCAGAAACCCATGTTGGTGCCATAGGGCCTGCTGCCAAAAAACCTGGAGTGCACCTGCTCTGCTTTCAGAAGGGAGCCAGCAGCTTTCAATCGGAAATCCTGAAACAAGCACTTCCACGTCAACCTATGGTCCCTGGCACAATCATGGATAATAGGCTGAATTTTCAAAAGTCGTAGAGCTTTAAATGTTTATCCATTTATTAGATTTTACTCAGATTCACAGGAACTATCAAAATTTGCCAAGGACAATGATATATCAAGTCATCATGGCAGAGTATGGGGGAAAGTTTTCAACTAGAAATGAACATGCCTTGAGGTCGGAGTGATAGTTCAGCAAGTAGGGCATTTGCCTTGCAGATAATCAACCCAGGTTTAATCCCCGGCACCCTATATGGTCCCCTGAGCCCACCAGGAATGATACCTGAGTGCAGAACTAGGAGTAAGCCAGGCACTTGTGAGCACCACATGGCGCCTTGCTTTTCACTGGCTGGAATTCTAATCATGGGAACCCCTAACTGCTACAGAGGAGCCTCACTCTCTGGAGGCTGCCCACCCATGAGGAAGTTTGGGCCACATGAAGGCGGCACATGACAGGAGTGCATGGTGAGCACCATGGAGGAGCCACATCTGAGCCATCCCACAAGAGTGGAGGTGAGATCGGGTGGGTCCGACCCCAGCTGTGCCCGGAGAGTCTGCAGACATCACAGAGAAAAGAAACACAGTGTTTCTTTAGTGTGCCCGGCCCACCTATCCTAGAGCCTGAAAGTAGCGGCTTCCAGTAGCAGCAGGTCTGCATCTACGATCAGGGATCTTCTCCCAGCAGTCTCAGCAGCGCCTCTGCCAAGTGACCTGAAAATGGGAGCCGGGCAGAAAGGGAAGGCAGGCCTGTGGACCTGAGCTCTGCTGTCTGAGGAAGCAGAGCTGACAGGAGACACGCCAGCTCACCAAAGCACATAGGAGAGGGGCCAAGTGAGTGGGCAGGTCCAGACACAACTAGGGCGGTGGTCTCTCTGTAAGTTTCCAAGGAAAAGGGCGTGGGGGCACGTGGGAACTCAAACGTTCGATGGAACTCAAAAGCCGCCTCCCCTTGAAGGACCAGGGGAAATGGGGCCCCAGGCTGGTCGGTAGACAGTTTATTTCTCTCTCCTCCTCCACATAGTTTGATCTCTCCCCTCATGAAGTTGTAGTCATTGTTTTGGTCGTAATCCCAGTTATCATAGTTCCATCATCCCAGCCTCCTTTTAGATGTCAAAGTCCTCTCCTTCATTATCTCCTTCTTTATCTCCCACCTAGTCTCATCATAGTCTCATAGTCCTCTACTTCCAGTCATCGTCGTCATCTCTTTCTTCTTGTCCCCAAGACCTCAGTCCCAAAGTCCCAAAGTCTCAGCTCTCATCCTCCTAGTCACTGAGTTTCTAGTTCTCAATATCTATTCCTCTAATACCTCACAGTCCCAAAGTCCCTGTTCTCCTCCTCTAGTCTTCAACGTCTAGTCTTCAGAGACCCTCCAGTCCTCAATGTCTAGTCCCCTTATCCCTTACAGCATAGTTATACAGAAATCATGAAGGGTGGGTACACACAAAGGCAGGGTTGAAATTATCATAATAACAAATAGAGGTAAAGCCACTCCTTCAGGAGATTAACTCAAGGACAAAATCTCATCTGAGGGTTCAGCACTCCAGATTACTAGGAGATTCGCTCAAGGGAGGGATTCCATCCAGGGTGCATTGCTTTCTCCTTCCCTCAGCTAGTAATTCATTTAAACAATTATAGTAAATTTATGTCTTATAATGTTTCTAATCATTTTATATGGATACAGTAAGAAATATATATTAATCTTAAAGGTTGGCTCCTCCTAGGGACATCTCACTATATATTCCAGAGCATAGTGCTCAAGCCAGGTTAGTCCTTCCTAACCCCAGCAGGGTCCTTATTCAGTCATTTCTTTTTAGGTCATGACAGAATTTTTCCATGACCATGCTCTTAACTTATTATACTTACGGTGCTTAGCTTGTCTCCTTTCAATACCAGAGTAGCTTACAGTTTGCACTGGGTCCATTCAGTCCCTTTGTTGGGCCCCTGCTTTTTTTTTTCTTTCTGGGTCACAACCCAGCGATGCTCAGGGGTTACTCCTGGCTTTACACTCAGGAATTACTCCTGGCTTTACACTCAGGAATTACTCCTGGCGGTGCTTGGAGGACCATATGGGATGCCGGGGATCGAACCCGGGTCGGCCGCATGCAAGGCAAACACCCTACCCGCTGTGCTATTGCTCCGGTCCCAGGCCCCTGCTTTTGGAGTGCTAGGAACTAAGGGCAACTGAGGCTTAAATCAAGTAAATATGGATGCCCAGGAGAAAATATTATTTTGGAGTCGATTAACTCCCATGTTACAAAGCATAGTATAAACTGTCTTCCTGTGCCTACACAAAAAGGACATTGCTAAATAAACCATGCAAATGCCATAAAGAAAAGAGAAAAGCAATATAGGATTATTAGTGCTTGATGGAATTGGGTGTGCCTCAGGGGCACTGTTGTGGGAGTAACTCAGTAAACCTTAAGCTCTCTGAGGGAGGAGCAAGGACAACCCAATGTTGTCCAATATCCATTGACAAATTTAAAGTTTCTGGACGGGTTGGGGAAGGGGAAGTGTAATAAGGAGAAACCTGTGTTAATTTACTTTAAAGCATTAAAGTTACTTTTAAGGATTAAATAATGCCCTCATGAACCATATGCTGAATCAAAACTATCTAAAATGTGACCTTATGGGAAACAGGGTCACAGCAAATTTAATCTGGAACACTGAGGTAAACCAGGTGGACCCTAACCCAACAGGCCTGTGTCCTCACAAAGGGTATTGAACATGAGGGAGAGGCCGGGGTGAGGGACTCTGAGCCAAGGCAGACCACTGACCGGGGCACCTACCCAGAATGGGACAAGTCCTCCAAGAAGCCACCTGCCAACTTCCAGGTTCAGGCTCTGAAGGCTGCAAGAGACCACACACACGTTCCCCTTCTCCAGGTCATGGTCAGAGGGCCTTGGTGACAGCAGCCCCAGGGAGATGACAGTCTTCATCTACAGGGTGAGGCCCAGAGGACAGCGGACAACCACACTCTCACTCTGGGGCACTTTCCTGTGCCAGAAGCAAGTCCCCTTCCCTGTCCCCTCCACACTGGGCTGCTGCCACCAGGCTGTTTTGTGCTTCCTGCAGCTGCCTGTCCTGGACACTCCCTACCAAAGGAATCATCTGCCATGGGACCTCTGTGAACTGACTCATTTTGTGTGTATGATGCTTTCAAGGCCCACCCAAGTCATGATGTGACATCAGACTTTACTCTCTAAAGCTAAGTAACTGTCACTCACCAGATTGACATTTGAGCTGCTCCCACTTTCCAGCTATTGTGAGTAACATTCTGCTGAGCACATTTTTCATATGCACCTGTTTTAATTCTCTTGGAAACACACCTAGGAGTGAGGTTGCTGGGTCACGGGGTCTCTCTATGCTTACCTCCTGAGGAGCCACCAACCTTTCCTACAGCAGTGAAAACACCCTCATTCACATCAGCCAGGCCTAAGGACTCCTTAGGAAGTTCAAAGCAAGTGAGGTAAGCACTAGAATTGTGTCCTGAAAAAAACAGTATCAACCATGTTTAGGGGAAGAGCAGAGTCGGTGGAGGCCAATGCTCTGACAACATTCCCACGGAGATGCTGGGAAAGAAGGTGGTCACCTGCAGAGTTAAGAGCTGGGAGTTAGCCTCTAGGACACAGCACAGAAGGAGGCAGCCCTGGTCTGAAGGGTGGGGCAGTGGAAACTCATCGCAGAAAGAAGGTGATAAAAAGGAGGTAACTTGTAAAACTGGTGAAATCAGAGTGAGGAAAGGGCCTGAGCAAAGTGGCAAGATTGGTCAAACTGTAGTAAACAGATCTGAAAAGGCTCTAAATTCTGACACTTTAATAAGAAGATAAATGTACAAGTTTACTTCTTCCTACACTTTTCCTTATTTTCTTTTTCTTCCCTTTTTTATTTTATTTTCTTTGGAAGGGGGCAAGACATGGAGAGAAATTATTTACTTTCTTTTCTATTGAGTTTAAGAGTAAGTTTATGTGGTAAAATTTGACTTTTATCAAAACAGGTAAATATTTTTTAGACTGGACAAATTTAGATAACCTAAAACAGACCACCCCAAAGGGAGTTGTGAGAAATATCTGATTATGTAAGAACTTCTTACTGCTTCTTACAAAGCATTTGAAAGCAGGGAAGACAGCTGGACATGACTTCAAAATATCACTAAGAAATCAACAGCAATTAAAGCAACAGAGAGTACTTGTCCATCTACACACCCTCCCACCAACTAGCAGGTAATTATGAAGGCTAATCAAAAGATGAGAATCCTAAAAATAAACATAATAATATCTTCTGTTCCATTTCAAAATTACAGTTTATTTTGTTCCTTGAAAGCCTTAGTTCCAGAGATTATAAAACTCTTTACATATCAATCAAGAGTGTAGTTAATCCTTTAAGACAAGATTGTAAAGGACGAATGTTAACTTTGTAATTATGTGAACAAAGGATGTCTGTGAAGCAATCATAATCTTTAGAAGAATAAGGGAACCAGCTAAGCTTTTGGAAATGGAACCCTGAAGTACGCTCCCTGGTGACCCACAGCACTAACATAAAATCAATCATTTGAACAACACACATACACAGAGTCTCATCGTTTCACATTCACATCCCTCAAAGATTTTTTTGCGGGGAGGGGGAGTGTTGAGCCACACTCAGGGATGCTCAAGGGTTACTCCTGGCTCTGCACTCAGGAATTACTTCTGGGGGTGCTCAGGGGACCATGTGGGATGACAGGGATTGAACCCAGATCTGCACCTGCAAGGCAAACACCCTCCCCACTGTACTATCACTCCAGCCCCAAAGACCCACTTTTATCAACATGAGATGTGTCCTCCCAAAGTAAGTCTGGAAATCAAATATTTATGGTAAGTCTATGTGAGACAGAAATAAAATTGGCATTGGGACCCTGTAAGATATCCTCTTTGGGGGCTGTCGAGATAGTACGGTGGGTACAGCATTTGCTGTTGACTTGGGTTTAATTCCCAACACCCCAGATCTGGGTCCACAGAGCCCTGCCAGGAGTGATCCCTGAGTGCACAGCCAGGAGTAAGCCCTGAGCATCCCAGAAAAAAAGAAAACAAAACAAAAATAACCTTTTTTTGTTTCATATGAAATCAATGAGGTTGGTTCCAGCTTCATTACTAGGTAGAGGACATTGGAAAAGTAACAAATAAATTGTACTAGTCAAAGTCAGTCACCTATGCTGGTATGACTCCCAGTCCTTTCCACATCCTGAACAGAGGCACCCTCATCCCTGTCTGATGATTACACAAGGGGGCCTGGAGTGCTCCAAAACAGTTCTCCTGGGGCCACTGGGCCACTCCTGGATGCACTCAGCCAGTCAGTCCTGTCACTGCAGAGCTGCTCAGGCCCGCAGTTCCAGGAGGCCTCCTTGCACTTCACCAGCGCCTATTGGCAGACATGTCAGTGCCACGGGCAGAACCCAGGCCTCACCCCACTACGCACCTGTCCTCCACCTGAGCCAATTCCCAGTCTGTGTTACGCCTGTGTTCAAGATAAAGGTCAGAGGTACGGAGGCTCTAAGTCTTGCCTCCGTCAAGAGAATTACAATGAAAACTTTCACCATCCCAATCACCAGAGTACCCACTTCGCTCTGCCAAGGTCCCAAAGGCCCCTCCTTCCCTGGCCTGGGAACTCAGTTGTATGCACCAGCTCTTCAGTTCTGTTTCCTTTGGGCCTCTGTTGCTACCTTTACTGTGCATCTTTAAACCTCAACTGAGAGAGATTACTCTGTATTTGCCCCTTTCCTTCCGACTGGCTTCACTCTGCATGACACCCTCCAGTGCCATCCATGTCACAGCAAACTGCATAATTTTATCCTTTCTTACAGCTGCATAGTATTCCATAGTATTCCAGTGTATATATAACACAACTTTTTTTTTATATTGTTTCTGGACAGTACCCAGTGGTGCTCAGGGCATACACCTGGCTGTATGCTCAGGAATTCATTTTGGCAGGGTTTCAGGAACCATATGAAATGCCAGGGATCAAACCCAGGTCAGTCACGTTCAAGGCAAATGTCCTACCTACTTGCACTGGTGAAAGCGATGAGTGTTTGATGACTGTATGATCAAAGCTCAAACATGAGAGTTTTGTTACTGCACTTCATGGTGAATCAATTAAAAAAAAAGTCAATATGGGCCAGGGATCTGGCTCAAAGGGCTGGACCATATGCTGTGTATGAGGAAGCTACACTTTGATCCCTGGAACACAATGCCCAGAGCATCACTGGGATTGTCCCCCATCACCACCCCAATAGAAAAGTAACATGGGCCAGGGACGTGATTCAAGTGGTATAGCACATTATTTGCATATGCAGGATCCCTGAGTTCAATCCCCAATGCTACTCCCCACAACTAGCAGTCATCCCCTAATAATATCATATAAAACTAAGGCAAGATGAGGACCCTTTCTGATCAAAGGAGTCCATGGAGACATGACAGCTGAATGTGGTATGTGACCCTGAACAGGGTCCTTCTGCAAAAGGATGTGATCAGGAAAACTGGAGAAACATGAAAAACAATTGATGAGAGCTAGAAGAGTTATTTTATTTACATCTTTTCTGCAGTCTTTTTAGTTGCTTCAAAAGAAGGGGGGCTTAGTAAACACAAAAGTAACTACAACATTATATGAGTAAATGTAATACATTAAATGATCTGTGGGTGAAATTCCCAATGAGTAAAATTTAAAAAAAAGAATTGTTTCTTTCCCTCTTTTTGCTTCAAAAAAAGAATCAGACCTCTATCATCTTCGTTCAGAGTAAGCCCCAATGTGGTTCTTTTTCTTTACTTAACACAAACGACACCTTGAATTACTATGAAAACAGAGCACAGAGCAGGAAATTTGTCTATAAAACTATAATAAATGACATCTTCCTTCTCCCTGCTGAGCAGAAGCTTCATTCCCATGAACTGATGTAACTCAGAACATACTTTTTACATAAAAATAACCATGGTACTGGAAAGAGAAAAAGCAAATCTTTGGAACGGACTGCTATTGTGAGCCAAAGAGAATGATCAAACAGGACACAAGTGGGGCAGTGGTGCTGGACTCAGAAGAAACAGATCGACATAGATTTTCTGAAGCTGGAAGTTAGAGGACACATGCCCAGAATTTAGATGGCAGTGGTACGACAGACACTCTTCCAAGCATCCGCAGCTCCCCTGGCAGGTCGAATCTCATGACAACAGACACCACGGCAACAAGAGTGCAGGAATCCACAACGTGCAGCCCATGCCCTCTTTCACAGCCTTCCAGCCCCTCACCTGCTCCCAAGCGCCACACAAGTGTAAGTACAAACAGCAGATGAGCCAGGAGTGGAGCTCAGGGGTAACAGGGTATGCTTTGCATGGATGAGGACAAGGGCTTGTGCATGAGCACCAAAACTAATAAAACAAGTGAACAAACCAATGAAACAAACACCAAATTAGGTTTACAGAGAACTCTAGGCTAAGACAATTTGGAGAAACTGAATAATCTTTTCCCAAAAGTCATTCTTTGTTCTTTCTCCTCTGGAAAAGGCCCTTGAACACATGTGTCATTTCCTCTCTCCCCAAATTTAAGTGAGTTTATTTAAATGAAACTATTTTGCTTCACTAATAGCAATTTCTTAAACACAGAATGATGACTCGCTCTACAGAAGGAGCCTCTTGAAGTCCCCTGAACTCCCTCAACAAGTGCAAGACTATTCTTACTAGCAGGGAGAGAAGGGATCACCGCAGCTTTGCAGGCCCCTCTGCACTCTGCACTGCACCACCTGTCCCAGACACTGAGAGCAGAGCCCCTGGACACACAGGGCCCTGCAGTCTCAACAGCAGTGCCCACCCTGGCATGGTTAGTTATCATCTGAAGTCTGTTCCAGAGTATTCGAGTTGAGGCAGTCTGCATATGAGGAGAGTGTGTGCTAGCCTCTCCTGGGAAGGACTGCGCATGGCACACAGACACACTTCTTGGTCACCCTAACCCAGAGGAAGCAGCTCCCTGCACCAGGCACATGCAGGGCCCAGAATCACAGCCCTCCAGCCTCACCGAAGCCCTCACAGCTGGTTCCTGCCGGCCACTCAGAGCGAGTCCGAACAACACACACACACACACACACACACACACACACACACACACACTTGCTAGAGTTGACTATATCTTAAATATTCTGCCCTATCAGGACTTCAGAGAGAGCCTAAAAATATGTGCATTCATATTTTTCCCAAACACATTCTCATAAGCTTCATTGGCCAAAAAAAAGAAGGCAAAATGTATCCTTCCTAACTGAAATGACTACACTTTGGTAATGAGAATGATTTAAACATTTCTTTGTCTATAGAAACATGTTTCAGAAGCCCTTTAGATGAGTTCACAATTAAAAAACATAGTTGTGTACGTTTTGCCACAATTTCAAAATGAGAAAGAAAACCAACAACCATAAGCAAAGAGTCACATTATCCTATGCAAACAATAAACAAACATAATGGCCCTAAATTGGCAAAAGAACAAATAGCAGAGTGTTTTTTCTTGCGTATTTCCCAATTGTCCAGTTGCACACCATGTGTATGTAATCAGAATTTCTTCTGTGGTGTTGGGATCCAGGGCAGAATCAATTCCACTACGCAGCAGCCAACAGTGGGTTTGGATGGGTGCACAGGGAGGACCTTCACATGAACAGTTGCAGCGTGGAGAACAGATGCCCACAGCACTTAGCACAGCACCCGCCACACCTAAAGGACCCCACAGTGATGAAGAGGGGTGAGGTGATGAAGGCATAGGAGCGGCTCAGCAGTCAAGTGCATACCTCCCAGGCACAAGACCCTGTGCTCGACGGATCCCTGCACCAAACACACATGAAAAGAAGGCTGAACGGGGAACTAACAGCAGTGCCCACCTAAGTCACTGGTAACTCCCCTCTGCTGTCTCTTCCCTGGACTGCAGAGCTGTCTTAGTGTTCTAACCAAAGACACAGCTCATTACTGCTCATTTCAAGTTTCAGAAGTCATCAATAAAAGTGGTTTCTTAAATGGATCATGGTCAATCATCCTAAGTACTTAAAAGATAAGAATTAGCTCTACACTGGTATTCAAGTGATAGTAGTTGATCAAAACAATCACCATGTTTTAAAATATTAGAGCAGGAGACATGGTCCCATGGGTAGGACACTTGCTCTGTACATGACTGACCAGTGTTTGATCCCCGAGCACCGCCATAAGTGATCCCTAAACACTGAGCCAGCAGTAATCCCTGAGCACCACTGGGTGTGAAATAAGTAATCCCTGACAGAGAAAAAGTGCTGCATTTTAAAAACTCAATGCAGGGCAGACAGCCATCATTACCAAAAAATGAGAGTGTCAATGGCTAAACGATAAGAGAGTACTGCCAGGAACTCAGCTCCCTTGGCCCTCAACTCTGCGCCCAGCGAGACACTGCTGTGCACAGGAACAGACACTTCCAGGGCCCCCAGACTCCCAGGGCCTCCCAGGGGTCTCACAGGGGCTCCCCGGGGCTTTCGGGGTTCCTGGCCATCCTGTGCAGAGGTGGAGAGGGCAGCACCTGCCCTCAGTGACATTCAGAAGAACAAAACTCACCTACACTAGCAGACTGTCACATTCAGAGTCGTGCCAGGAAGTGCCCTGAGAGACACAGCAGAGGGAGGAATCCGGAGCAGTCGGTCGTGCACCCAGAAAAGGCTCCTGCAGGCTGGCTGGGAGCACTATCGCTCTGCTCGCAGTCCTTCCCCTCAGCAGCGGGCACAGTCTCTGGGGGTCCCTGATACTCCCTCAGTCAACAGGTCCCTTTCCTGGATAAGCTCTTCCTGGGCACTCCTGGGCGACTGAGGGGGCAGCCCCAGCCTCAGGCCCAGTCCAGATCCCATGAGAACAGGCAAGGAAGCAGGCTGGGTGATAGGAAAGGCAGGGTGACACCAAGTGTCCCTACGGGCAGTGCTGCCCAAAAGGGAGACGGGATCCTCCCACACATACCCCGCACAGGTGGCCGAGGAGCCAGGAAGAGCTGAAAGAGCTCTTGAGACGGAGGCTTACTGGAGGGAGTTTGAGGGCACCCTTGCCCAAACCTAAAGTGCTCTCGAGACGGAGGCTTACTGCAGGGAGTCTGAGGGCACCCTTGCCCAAACCTAAAGTGCAAAGGCCCTCAGTGGGGAGGCCGCTGAGACATGAGATGCCACAGCGCTTGGCACAACAGAACAGGAGCGGCTGTGAAGCATCGCAACACGGGAGCCAGCTAACTGCAACACTCCCTCTTTGGCACCCCGGCTGAAAAACCGCCATCTGGAAAGCTTAGAAGATGAAAGACATTATCAGGGTTCTGCTGGAATATTTCTGGTAGGCAAGGAACACATGATGCCAGAACTTAAAAGAATCACAGATCTGATCACCTCGTTTCACCTTTCTTTTCAACCAATCCAAATTCAGTCAGTTGTAGCAATTTAACTGCCAAAGAAGCCTTCCTTGCAAATGCTTTGCTGAATCATCAACTAGCAAAATCTCTCCATAAGGCCTCTGTCTAAGCCGAACGGCCAAGCAAAGAGGGTAGGATTGCTTCTCAAGAAGAAAGGGGCTGAAACACAAAGCAGGCAGAGACTGGCCACCAGTACCAAGGGATTTCAGCGGGTCCCTTGGTACCTCAGCAACAGGGACCCTAAAAGCACCTGAAATCTGGACTTCAGGGAAGCTCTACCTCAGGAGGGCCATGCCTGCACACCCCAGAGCTCGCCGCCAGCTGCCTCCTGCTTTTCTGGCCTTCTCATGGCTGCCTGACCACCACAGCTCTTCCTCAGCACTGGCCGGGCCACTGGGCCAACATGAAGCAGGGAACAAATTCTCAGGTCTTGAGCCCCGGGATTACAAAGAACCAGGGGAGGTGGGGTGCTGAAACTTCAAGCAACAGCATCCAATTTACTTAGAAAAGAAAAAAAATGTATTTTCAGTCTAGTGCAACAACAACAACAACAAATAAATAAATAAATAAATAAAAACATCTCTTCTGGAGGGAACTAGTGATTTGAAAGCTTCTTGCTCCGGCTTCAGAGCCTTCCCTAAGGCAGATACATGTCCCTCCAGGCAGAGACGAGGAATCTGAGCCTCGAGCTGCTTTTAGATCCTCCCCTTGATTCAGTGCGACTTGGCACTGTGTGTGCCATGGTCTCATACCTACAGCTAGGCAGGGGAGGGCCCACCATCGCCAGGCTCTTCCAACACACCACACACCCACTGGCCCGAGGTGAGAGTGGTGAGGACTGACCTGGAATTGAAACAGAACAGCTGTCCAGGGTCTTACTGTCAGGAGTTTCAGACCGGGGGCAGGAGCACCCTCCTAGCCCAGGTGGTCTTCCATTTCTGCCAGAACCTTGCCACCGCCCACAAGCACATGCTGAAGTCCCAGGTGCACAGGACACTCTCACCCCTGAACAATGTGGAGGTGTCCGTGCGTGCTGCCAGCTCCGGAGCACAGAGCATCTCCACCCAGAATCAGGATCAGCAAGAATCACCTTTTCCTGTGCTCTGCTTCCTGCAGGACCCCGTGCCAGAGTGGTGCAGTATGCCTAAGCCTTAACCAGGTCACTGTAGGGATCACGACCCAAGACTAATGAACTCGAAGAGTGACAATCTTTACCCCTCATTATCATTAGTGAAGACCACAGGTACAAACCAAAACAACTGGAAAAACCAAGACTTACTGACCCTACCAGGTGCTGATATTACAGGCACACTGCAGTGGGAGTGGGGAATGACTTTCTTATTTTTTGGAAGTAATAAAATCAAGATGTGGATTTAAAAAGTCACCATAGGGGCTAGAGCAATAGTACAGCAGGTAGGCATTTGCCCTGCACGTAGCCTACCTGGCATCCCATATGGTCCCCCGAGCACTGCCAGAACTGCCAGAAGTAATTCCTGAGTGCAGAGCCAGGAATTAACCTGGGTGTGTCCAAAAACCCAAAATAAAAGTAAAAAAAAAAATTTTTTAATAAATTAAAAGCCATGGGCTGGCGCGATAGCACAGCGGGTAGGGTGTTTGCCTTGCATGCAGCCGACCTGGGTTTGATTCCCAGCATCCCACATGACTCCCCAAGCACTACCAGGAATTATTCCTGAGTGCAGAGCCAGGAGTTAACCCCTGTGCACAGCCGGGTGTGACCCAAAAAGAAAAAAAAAATAGAAGTCACCGTAGGGCCAGAGAGATAATAGAGTGGATAGGGTGTTTGCCTTGCAACTGACCCACGTTTGATCAACGGACCCCAAGTGGTTCCCCAAGCCTGCCAGGAGTGATCCCTGAGCACCAAGCCAGGAGTAAACCCTAAACACCAAAGAGTGTGGCCCAGAAATGAAAAATAAATATAATAAAATAAATACAAAGTTATTGCATCTCCAACCCAAAGTACTCCAGAAGTTTTAGGGTCAGAGGCCTACTGAGATGCAGAAATGAAGCCAGAAAAATTTCTAAGTGGTGGAGTTGGAGTGATAATACAGTGTAAGGGCTTGTCTTATAAGCGGCCAACCCAGGTTCAAGCCCCAGGACGCCATGTGGTCCCCCAAGTCTCACCAGGAATGATCCCTGAGCATAAAGCCAGGAGTAAGCCCTAAGAACCAGATTTGCTGCCCCCCACCCCACCCCACCCCACCCCCCAAAAAAAGAAAGAAATTCTAACTGGTGCCAGCATCAGAGAGGAAAATTTTCAGCAGAAATACGAGGCTGTAATAAAAACATGAAAGATGACTGGCAAAAGTTCTGGGCTCTTCCCCTTGACAACTCCCTAGCAAGAGATTCCTACCTACAGAGAACACACCATGGGGAGCAGTTTAGGAAAATAATCTCTGCCAAGGAAAGGAGTGGGAGGGCGCATTCCCAGTTGGGGGTTACCAACGTTTCAAGTTGGGAGGGAGGCACTCCCATTCTGGGCTCACCCACATCTCAGCTCTCTCCCTTCTTAGACACAGCGTGATCTCTGGATGTATTCCTCCCTCTATCTCTCCCCTCTCATTTCTGGAATATTCTTCTTCCCTATTTTCTCAGCAACTATTTACAACAAACAGAACCTGCACCGAGGATTGGCTTTCCTTCTCCTACGACTCCTCACTCAAGCTTGACCCATGGCTCCCCAAGGCCTTGGGCTGTGGGCACAGCCCCATGCTGAGAAGAGCAACTAGAAAGGACTGCAAGTTCTTGTGGTAGATTTAACCAGTCCAAACACCCCCACCAGGCATTTTCCAGGAGACCAGTGGGCCCAACAAGAAGGTGACCCAATCTCCCTCTCTGGAGGCTATTACCTCCCTTTTTCCACTTTACCTAAGTCACCTGCAATTTTAGGCAAAACATCTAGAAGACCCATTTCTTCGAAGGAGCCACTTCTCCCTCCTGCATCACTGAGGTCATAAGCAAGGATGCAGTTAGCTGAGCCCCTACAAGCCACGTGGTACTGAATACAGACACGTAAGGAAGAAGCGTGGCTTGGTGGTGAGTGATTCTGGGTGGCGTGACAGAATACTGCAGGTCTCAACTGGACATCAGGGAAACCCCACAAGCTCTCAGGACAGCACAGGGGAAGAAGTGAGAAGAGAAGGAAAGCCAGAGGGTTGCACAGGTCAGCAGGAAATAGAGAGTGGCCATGAGTATCGAGGCAGAAAGGATGGGGGTCCCAGCTGCACTGAGGGGTGGGGAAGCAGTGGTGTTCATCTGCAGCAGCATTTCAAAACTGAGACTGCCCTACCCCAGTCTCCCTGTTCACAATAGATAACATATTTCCACAATCCAGACGAGAAGGATTTTCCTAAGCAGCTCCATACTATCCGTGTGTGCGGGACCTGTTCACTTCTGTCACGGACAACAAACTGACTCCGAGGCTGCCAGCTCAGAGTGAGACGGAGAGTCTGCCTGGAGTGACACAGTGACACAATCAACTCTCACACCCTTCAGAGACGGAAACCTGGAAGATATCATTCAATTCACATTTATTTCTTCAATGAGAGATTTGCTTCTGAACAGAATGAAAAGTGACTGGTGTCCACTCTGAGATCTGGTGGCCAGAGGGAAGGAGTAAGGTTTGGGCTACTCTCTTACCCCAGAGAACAGGTTCTCCTGGAAGGGATCACACACAGAAAGCAGAGCAGTGGACAACCTGTGATCCGCCAGGCAAAACTGACTCTGACAAGGAAGACACACTGAAGTCAGACCCCCCAGTGTGTGTCAGTCGCCTCTTTCCAGTGGCCCTGACAGCACACGAGACCCAGCAGCATTTGTCACCTGAGGGGACAGTAGCCACCACAGCCCTCCGTGCCCATCGTGCGTGGCAGGCACAAAGGGCTCTGCCTTGTCAACATTCACAACAAAGGAGCACTGTCTGGGACCAAGCCTGGGAACAGAGCACTGTTTCCCTGCCAAGAGTGTCACATCCTGGATTTTCCAGAAAAGTTTTCTTTGAATATTCAAATATCTGTCAATTGACATGCACATCTATGCACTCGGTTTCCCTGGCTATCTGCATTACTTGCAGTAAAATGAATTTATCAAATGTGTTTCATTTGCGTGATATTAAAAATGTTTGATTGTGAGATGCTTTGTCCCAATGTTAAAGGTGAAGGGGTGGCACTGTTTTTTAGCATTTAATTTTTTTATTTTAAAAATTATTTCATCAGGACCCTCTGCGCCTAAAGACTTTGATTCCAAAGATGTAACACATTCGGGCATCCAGCGCAACATCCGATAGCGATGCACTGGGACACCGAGCTGGGCTACAACTCTGTGCTGCCGGGGGTGGATTTTTTTTTTTCCTCCCCACCCTGTCTTCCTGCACGGAAAGCGGCGGGCTGGCGGCACCATGTGGCAGGCGCCATCTTCTGTGACTCCAGACCCACAGGTATTCGGATTTTACTTTGGGGGCTCCCAGGAACTCATGGGAAGGGGGCGTAACCGGCACGCCCTCGGCCCAGATAAATCCGGAGCTGCTGAGCGCGAATCGGACCCTCTGCGCCTAAAGACTTTGAATTCAGAGACTTCTTACAGCAATGCACTGGGACTGTGAGCTGGGCTATGTAATTTCTGGCAGAATTTTCCCTGGACTTTATACAGAAATACAAATCCAAGACTTAACATTTATAATTGTCAGCAATGTGAAATGGTTCCATTTGAACAGGTCTGACTTGGGGGGGAAACTCCAAATAATAACAGTAAGTTTTTGTTGAAATATTGAAGGTTTTTAATGTAGCAGCCACCTCTGGACTGTGAAGTAAGCAAAAGCCCCACACTGGCCGACGCGGCGTGGCGTACACCATACTATGAGGCGCGGGAAGGGGGATGAGGGGGAAAAAGACAAAAAAAGGGAAGAGGAAAAAGAAAAAAAAAAGAGAGAGAGAGAGTTATGTACTTGTAGCAGTGGGGCTACATATCCCTTCATTTCCAGCAATGAAAAACTAATTATCAAATGTAGTAGGTCTGTCTCTCTTGGTTGGAAACTCCAACAACTATAGTGAGTTTTGTGTTGAATTATGGAATGTAATCAAGGTAAAGAAAAAATGAAGTGAAATTCATTAGTTATACAGTAGGGGTAGGGGGTGGGGGCGGGGGGTATACTGGGGTTTCTGGTGGTGGAATATGGGCACTGGTGAAGGGATGGGTGTTTGAATATTGTATAACTGACATATAAACCTGAGAACTTTGTAACTTTCCACATGGTGATTTAATAAAAATTTTTTTTTAAAATAAATAAATAAATAAAAATTATTTCATCACTAGTGTTTTACCTTATATTGCATATACTAATTCACTTAAAAGTGATGCCAACTGGCCCTGAAGCTAAAAGTAACAACAAAAATAAAGAGAGAAGAGGTGCCAGAAGGTGTGAGGAAACACAAAGAGAATCTGGGCTCAAAAGGAAAGATTTTATTCTGCTGGTGAAAAACAGTCACTGATAAGTCTCTACAGATGAAGAAGACCAGAACAGAGGTGGTGAGAATCAGAAATTAAAAGATTCAAGAGATTATGACCCCAATTGGAGAGGGTGGCAGAGGAGACAGAAGGGATAGAAGGGATTGGTTGTTTTGTTTTGTTTTGGAGAACTCTAATATATATATATATATATATATATATATATATATATATATATATATATATATAAAATGAATCACCGTGAGGGTACAGATGCAGATTTACATATTCTCGTGCTTGTGTTTAGTCATACACAGCTTGAGTACCATTCCTCCACCAGTGCCCGTTCTCCACTGATGACCCCATCATCCCTCCCACCCCCCCACCCCGCCTCTGTGGCAGGGCATTCTCTTTTTTCTCTCTCTCCTTTTGGGTGTTGTGGTTAGCAATGGAGGTCTTGGGTGGCCATCGTGTTCGGTCCATACTCTGCTTTGAGCCCGTCTCTCCCATCCCGAGCGGGTCCTCCCACCACATTTTACTTGGTGTTCCCTTCTCTATCTGAACTGCCTTTCCCCCAGCATGGGAGGCCGGCTTCCAAGCCATGGAGCAAATCTGGTACTTATTTCTCTATTGTTGGGTGTTAGTCTCCCATTCTGTTGTTTTAAATTTCGCAGATGAGTGCAATTCTTCTATGTCTGTCTCTCTCTTTCTGGCTCATTTCACTTAGCATGATACTTTCCATGCTGATCCACTTATATGCAAAGTTCATGACTTCGTCTTTCCTGACAGCTGCAGAGTATTCCATTGTGTAGATGTACCAAAGTTTCTTTAACCAGTCCTCTGTTCTCAGGCACTCGGGTTTTTTCCAGATTTTGGCTATTGTAAACAGTGCTGTGATGAACACAGAAGTGCAGATGTCGTGTTTTTTAACCTTTTTATTGTATCACTGTGAGCTAGACCCTTGCAAAGCTGTTAAAGTTTGGAATTCTATCATACAGTGTTCCAACACCCATCCCTCCACCAGTGTCCGTTTCCCAGCACCAGTGTCCCCAGGTTCCTTCCCGTCACCCCCACCCCCTGCTTGTCTCTCTGGCAGGTGCTTCTCCTCTCTCTCTCCTTCTCCCCTTTAGAGTTGAACATACATGATCACAGAAATTGGTGGCATGCTACTCAGGACTTCTCCACAGTCAGAACCTCTCAGGGGAGACAGACCCAGGCAGAGAAAGCTGGAACCAGCCCCTGCAGAGCCCTCTCCAGCACCAGCACATTTCTACATCTGTAGAAAAATAAACAAAGAGAGGAATACTGACTCAGTTGTGTGTTATTCGTGCACCCAAGCCCATTTTCAGAATGCCATGTCGGAGCTAGGCTAGGGAAGGAGGGGCCTCAGCTGTGCACAGGTGAAGCAAGCCAGGACCTGAGAAGCAAGCCAGGGCTGGGGCAGATGGTCACCTTACAGCTGAGCAATGCGAAGAACTGACCAGTGAGACACATGGCAAACCTGCTCCATGCCCACATATGACCCTCCTCCAACAGCTCTGCCAAGAGTGGCCCCTCAGCAGAGCCAGGAAGAGAGTCCAAGCACATGTGCGCATGACCCCACCCTCTGCCCAAATAACCCAGTGTCTATGAAGGGGCACAGCAGGAGAGAGGTCAGTTCCCAGAGGACAATGCAATGGGCATACTGTCCACTGCACTAGAGAGGACTTCAAACTTAGGGAAGCAAGTAGTTTTTAAAGGAATGTGCCCTCCACGGCTTCCGCTACATCGAGCCACAGCAGTCAGAACCCTCCTAAGGTGCGGTCAGCACAGCAGTCAGAACCCTCCTAAGGTGCGGTCAGCACAGCAGTCGGAACCCTCCGAAGGTGCGGTCAGCACAGCAGTCGGAACCCTCCGAAGGTGCGGTCAGCACAGCAGTAGGAACCCTCCTAAGGTGCGGTCAGCACAGCAGTCGGAACCCTCCTAAGGTGCGGTCAGCACAGCTCCTAAGGGGCACAGGAACAGGGACAGGAACAACCCAGACCCTCCCCCAGTGAGAAGACTGGGACTAGGACTCTGAGGCACAAAGGAACCAGGGTAACAAAACTAGAGAGTAGCAGACATGGGACTCAAACCCGACTCTATGACACCAAATCCCACTGTTCAACTATTCAAAATGCCAGCAGGCAAAAGGGTGGCTTCTGTCAGAGGGGGGCTGTGAAGTGCTGACACTCTGGGCTCACAGGGGCTGCTAAGGGCCCAGATCTCAGCAGGACAGAGCCAGGCTCTAGCAGGGGTCCCTATGCAGTGGGTGAAAGCCCAACTCCCAAGTCCACTAGCCCCTTTGAAACCCTACAGAACTGCAGCTTTCTATAAAAATTCACTGAAAAGGATAAAAGTTTGTTTTCAGTCTTTTCTTTCCTAATATTCCCGGCAAAGGTATGAAATAAAAATAGCTTTTTATACAAAGATGATCTCTATTAATCTGTGCTTAATGTTTAAAAAATAAACTATATTAAGAAACTGAAAAAAACTGGTTAATAGCCTCTTCATTTTTATAACAAACTGATTGGACTGAAGAATCAAAGGTCACTTACAGACAATTACTTCACAAAAAAGCGTTGATTATTTTGTACATGAATAATCAAGCATATTTATTCACCAACATAGGTGAACAGTTTAATTGGCTTCAGGTATAATAGCAGAGGTTCAGAAACTGCAGGCCTTTTGGCCTTCTGGGGCCCGATGGGGACAGCTGGTGGGGTTGAAGTTATAGTACAGTAGGTATGACATTTGTCTTCACGGGGCCAACTCAGGTTTGAGTCCCAGCATCCCTTATGGTCCTCCGAGTACCACCCGAAGAATTTCCTGAATGTAGAGCCAGGAGTAACACCTGAGCATCACCAGATGTGGCTCAAAAATCAAAAATAAAAAAGGGGGGTCAGCTGGAGAGAGAACCCTGGGCTGAGGTTTCTGGGCCCAGCCTGAAGGCCCAGCGGTACCTGAGTGGTAGCTGAGTGGTGCCTATCAGACTGAGGTTCCTCCCTTGTCTCAGGAAGCCTCTCAGCCCCCAGAATATGGCTCTACTGCTCTGACATCATGCCTCTGTTACTGTTCCTGTTGCTGCCTCCTTGCCAAACTCTTTTGTTGACTTATATATTTTTAATTTTTTGATTGAAATTTTTTGGTTTATGGTGCTATTAATAATGGTTTCTCATGAACAACACCACAACCATCACCAGCATACACCCTTCCTCTCTCCCAAGGACCCAGGACTCCTCCATCCCAACCCCACCTTCCTCCACAACTCAATTTGTGGGTCAGTTCCCCCATTACTTTTTTGTTATTGCTTTTTCCCTTTGTTGCTCCCTTACTGTGTATCTTTAAGCTCCACACATGAGAGAGGTCATTCTATATCTATCCCTTTCATTCTGACTGACTTCACTCAACATAACATCCTCTATTTTCACCCATATTTCTAAAAAGTATATGATTTTGTTCTTTCTTGGAGCTACATAATATTCCATTATGTATACAGACCACAACTTCTTACTCATTCATCTGTGATTAATCTTGATTGTTTCCTCATCTTAGCTACTATACTAAATGGTGGGCATAGGTGGGCATAGATCCTTTCAAATTAACGTTTTTGTGCTTCAGGGCCAGATGCCAAAAAAAAAATGCTAAAATTCCTATTTCTGGGGAGAGGTCTACATACTGCTTTCCAGAGAGGCTGAATGAGGTGACATTCCCACCAGCAGTGGATGAGGGTTCCTTTCTCAGCACAACCTCGCTAACACTGGCTGTTTCCAGACTTCGATATGTGCCATCCTCACGGGCAGGAGATGGTATCTCGGTGTTGTTTTGATTGCATTTCCCTAATCATGAGTGACGATGAGTACTTTTTCACATGTCTCTTGATGCCACGCTCCTCTTAAAGAGTGAAAGGCACAGACGGCACTTTCCACACTAACGGAAATCATCTCATTGCTAACCCACTTATTTAACTCCAAGTGACTGCACGGTTCAGGGGGCACCACTGTGTCCCGGGGGCTGTGCAGACCAGCCAGGGAATGAGCAGCCCTGAGCAGAGGTTCCTGCCCCAGGTGACACCTACTAGGGCTGAGCTCAGGGCTGAGAAGATGGTGGCTCTCAACATTTCTGCGTGAAAGACTCTAAGTATCCTTTAAACTGTTTCTCTCGAAAAGACTGGCTGTAAGTGGAACCAAACCAGCACCCGTGGTGGAGTGCTGGCCGGAGTGGGCCTCATGAGGGTGGGACAGCGCCCGCCTGGGCTCTGAAGCTGTGGGAGCTACCGCAGCCCTCGGCACTCTGGGCAGCTGACGTTAGCATGAATGAACAGGCCTCTTTGGCTCCAGCCTGGCACTACCATGGAGCACAGGTCCCGGAATTGAGGGGCGCCAGGGTTCCCACCACGAGGGGCCGGCTCGGGCACCTCGCCACTGGCAGGGCAGCCTCCCACCCTCTCTTCCCCAGACCAGCCCATGCTGCCAGTGCCATCGTAGCACGTTATGGAGGAAAACCTCCCCTCGTGCCAACTGTCCGGAGACGGAGGATGGGGGTGTGCCCCTGGACAGGGTCTGCCAGATGGGTGGCTACGGCCCACCCAGAGTGTCCAAGCCATCAACGGCAGCAGCCCTGACCTCTGCTGGGGCCTCAACTACTGCTGCCCCTGGACCCCAGAGGGGACAGGGCCACCAGTGGGTCAAGCAGACATAGGGGGCATGTCTGATGGCGCCCTCAGCCTTCCTGACACTCTAGAATTGCCACTTTGCCTCTAGCTGGCCTCCAACAGTTCAGGACCAAGTTTTCCAAGAAATTAAACTTCCAAGAGTAAGGTATACGGGAGCCACGCCCATGAATCAGCTCTGGCTCAGCCATACAAGCTCATTTATCAGCCTTGCTCCAGAGACCCCTAAAGCAATCTCGAGAAAGATCAAAACCCGCAGTTAATCTTGGACTTGCACAAGTCTGAAGATACCTGGATAGATCAGTGGGGGGTGGGTCTGCCTGGTGCCTGCCCAAGCAGAATCCCCTGCAGGCATTTGCTCCCACAATCCAAATCACCACCATACCCCCAGCCAGACTCCGCCACCTTGGGACAGACCTCACAGAAATAGTAATCTCCTAAAAACTCAGATAGGCAGGTTTTGTGACTGAAATCTCCAGGCTTTCTCAGAATAAGGATGGACTACCTCCCCCCTCCTCCCTATACTCCTGGAAGCACCAGCAATCACCCTGACAAACCAACTCTGGCGCCACCACGTAAGCTCTTTTATTGGCCTCACTTCAGAGACCCATAAATAAATCTAGAAAGAGATCAAAAGCCACAATTACTCTCAGACCCATGCAAGGATGAACAGATTGGGGTAGATGGGGGGGCCCACCCTTGTGCCCACCCAAACACAGCTCCTGGAAGCCGCTTGTTCCCACGATCCAAAATCACTGCCATGCCCCCAACTGGATTCCACTGAGATATTAATCTGCTGAAAATACAGGTATGCAGGTTTTGTGATGAAATATTTAGGCTTTCTCAAGGTCAGAATGGGCTACCTCCCTCCGCACCCCCCACCTTCCTGTACCTTCCTGGAAGATCCGCAGTCACGGCCACACACCAAAGCTGCCACCCAATTAAAAACCTACTTCAGCTTTCCCTTCCAGATAGATGACCTCTTAGCACCTGTATTGTAAATGACAATGCATGAAAGGTGAAGAGGGGGAGGGGGAGGGGGAGGGGAGGGGGGAGGGGCAGGGGGAGGGGGAGGGAGAGGGAGGAGGAGAGGGAGGGGGAGAGGGAGAGGGAGAGGGAGAGGGAGAAGAAAGGTGCCTGACATAGAGGAGGGGAAAGAGACTTGGGGGGAGATGGTGGGAGGGAAACTAGGAACATTGGTGGTGGGAAATGTACACTGGTGAAGGGATGGGTGTTGGAACACTGACTGAAACCCAATCATGAACAGCTTTGTAATGGTCTATCTCATGGTGTTTCGATCACTGTATCACTGTCATCTCATTGCTCATCGATTTGCTCAAGCGGGTGCCAGTAACGTATCCATTCGTCTCTGACACATTCAGGGTCAGGGGAATGAGGCTCATTATTGTTACTGGTTTTGCCATATTGAATACACTACGGGTAGCTTGCCAGCCTCTGCCATGCAAGATTCTGGCCTAATTGTGGTGATTTGATAAAAATAAATAAATAAATGAAACTGAGCTTAGGGTTCACCTGTAAGTCCTCAGGGGACCCTAAGCCACGCCGGGGACTGAACCAGTGTCAGTTATATGCAAGACAAGAGTCTTGGCCCCAGTACTATCTCTCTGGCTCCCTATTGAAAATGAATTCCTAGACCATGAATTTCTTTTTTTTTAAATTTATTTATCTTTTTATTGAATCATCATGTGGAAAGTTACAAAGCTTTCAGGTTTAAGTCTCAGTTATACAATGCTCAAACACCCATCCCTTCACCAGTGCACATATTCCACTAGACCATCAATTTCTTAATCCCTGAATCTCGAGATTACCAAAGTCAACATACCCTAAAGGGATGACTGTGGGCAAGGCAGTTCACAGACCACTGAAGAAAGGAAACTATTAAGTCGAATTTGACTCTAAGTGCCAATGAGATTCGTGTTAGAAACTTCAGGAGTAGGTTTCAACATCTAATCCCATAAACTCGAGACCTCTTTCCATGGGACTCCAAGTTTTAGGTCTGATGACTACACACACACATATTATTCTTCTGATGTGTGAAGGAGCAAAACCTATTACACATTAGGTAAATAAGCTTTAAAGACATATCGCCAAAAAGCACACTATCTGAACAAATGTTTTCACTTGGCTTTCATCACCTGCACAACTGACATTAGAAATGCTTCTCTAAATTGCCCGAGCCAACTTGGAGGTAAGCTCAGGGTTACATAACTGGTATTAAAAAAAAAATATTCCATAGGTACGAAAAAGCATACTCTTCTCAAACTGATTCAGCAGAGCCAAGTGGTTTCTGAGACAGGCTCTTCCAGCCCCTCTGTAGTTCTTAGTTTCCCTGGGCCTGAACTTTCTCCAGTCTGTCTCTCCTTTCAAGTCCAGATGTCTGCCAGTGTCTGCATCTTGCCCCGTCTGTGCCCAATAGGTCAACTGGGCTCCTTATGTCTCTCCTCCCATTACCGCCAGTAATCCTGGAATCTGCTCTGTTTGCACAAATCAAAACTCACACATCTATTTGCGTCTCACCCAAGTCAGGGTAGAAGTCCTCTTGGTAAACATGCTTTGGTGTCCCTTGGTTCCCTGAAAATATAATGGTCTTTAGTCTGAAAGGGACCCTCTAGATTTTTTTTAAAAAAGAGGAACAACAACATTTGTGGTGTGGAAACAGAGGGCTGGTCAGACCATCCAAGAATGGGCATGAAGAACAGCTGCAGATGACTAAGGGGAAATCAGGGCACAGGACAATGTAGGTCACAGGGGAATGGAGCAGCTGCCCAGGGAGAAACCCCCTTGGACAGATCCAGAAGCAAGGGAAAGGTCTGGCAATACAGGCTCCTCTGGTGGATGAAGGACAGCAGGAACACAGTTACGGCTAGAGTAAAGAGACCCATGACATGGCATGCTCTGCCCTCCCAAGGAAAGCTGAGGTTCTTGAATATGGACACCACCTTGGGGAGGTGATGACGTACAGCCTGCACCCCACACTCAGTGGGCTGAGCATCAGCACTCTGGGGTGCACCCTCGGGCTGTGCTCAGGGCTGGGTCCACCATCTCACCAAATGCTGACAATTATCCCGGAAGGGCACCACCGTCACCCTCTTTTGTCTGAAAAAGTCAGTTTAGAGAGATGAAGTCACTGTTTATGGTCACAGGCACATGGAAGGCCAAGCAGCTTGACTTTTAGCCTCTATCCTACACATTGCAATGTTCCATTCCCAACATCAGGGGAGAAGGGCAGAGTGAAATTACAGGGCAAAAAGAAATAATGTCCCTTTCCCTTTCTTTTTTCAAATCATCTCATACTATCTGGAGTTTGATGGTTATCTGCATTCAGTAATTTTTAAAAATCAAATAAAACAGATGTACAATTGTAGATCAAGCTCATCTCCATAGAATCTTCATACACCTATTAGGTTGTTTAAATAATAATATCAACAGCACTAAAAAACGACAAAGAATGTTAAGTACTACCCAGGAGATCATGCTTAATCTATTCAGCATGAAACTTTATGTACAAATTAACTGGAAGTCTTTGCTTTTCTAACTTCAAAGTCACATATGGAACCCATATGAAGCAGAAGTTAGGGGTTTGCTCATTCCAAAGTATAAGAGTAATACATAATAAATAACCTGAATACTGACAACACAAGCAAGGTTAATTTTAATCAAAATGATTGCACCAAAGCTGCTTGGTAGAAACAAATGGAGTCCAAGTGCTGGGGCCTGAAGCTTGGGCAACTCAACCTCACACAGCCCACGGACGGCACGCCAAATGCCGGCTTCATCCTCAGATCATAAATGGCAATCAGATGTCTCTCCACCAACCTCAGCAAGACAAAATCTGCTGCCCCCTCATACACTGTGCCTGTATACAGCAAGGCCACATCAGCAGGGACACTGTGCACACAAAAGCAATTGTTCCAGTTTTAAAAATTAGTCTCGGCTGAAAATTAGGTGGGGAGAGAATGTAGGGAAAGGTAAAAAGGTGTGGAAGAAGCGAAGATTAAAACAAGAGGCCTTAAATTTCTTACAAGGTCCCTCACTATAAATCCTAAAATGACATAAATAACCAGGGCTGCAAAAGATCAATATGAGATAGTTCTAAAACTTGGGCACTAACAGGACCCACCGAAGTATTCTCAGGTATATTTGCTGTTCCTCCTCAGAGTTCTTCCATCAGCAGTGAACCATATTAAGAGTAAGAAAGATTTATCTTCCCTAAAAGCAAAAAGCTCTGTCTTCTCCATTCTAAAATGAAAATCACAGAGAAGGGGGCGGGGAATAAAGCATAAAGAATACTTCAAATCTAAATGTTCTTAGCAAGAACTCATAACTTGGTGTTCCAGTTAAAAAGATACAGGATAGCTCAAAGAGTTTATTTTCTAGTCTTCATCTAAAAACCTAAAATACAATAATTTTTTCCTACTTGCGTCTTAGATCCTAAAACTAATCTTCAATTTTTATTTTTAGCTTTAAAAAAAGACCTCCCATTTTAGGGCTGGAGTGATAGTACAGCAAGTAGGGCACTAGGTAACCCGGGTTCGATCCCCAGCACCCAGTATGTTCCCCAAAGCATGTCAGCAATGATCCGTGAGTGCTGAGTCAGGAGTAAGCCCTGAGCACACAAGGGATGTCCCCCAAAAAAATAAAAACCAAAACACAAACCAAAGAAAAACAACGCTCTCATTTAGGATCGGTGAGTGAGAAAGCTCAAAGACCTGAAGACTGTTTTGCAGAGGCGGCCTCGGGTCCTTTCCCAACACTGCTGGGAGCACCCATCAGTGACACCCCCCAGCCCCAGCACTGTGCCAGCAGAGCTTGAGTGCCACCGTACGTGACAAAAAATAACAAATAAATTGGCAATTTTTATTAGGTTGCACTTATTTAAGTGGTAATACTTTTCAGTCTTCCAAGTATACAGTGATAAGAAATTTTAGTTATTTCATCACAAGTGCAACTGTGTAAAGATCATGTAATTTATTTATTTTTTTTGCTTTTTGGGGTCACACCCGGCGATGCACAGGGGTTACTCCTGGTTCTACACTCAGGAATTACTCCTGGCGGTGCTCAGGGGACCATATGGGATGCTGGGATTCGAACCCAGGTCGGCCGCGTGCAAGGCAAATGCCCTACCCTCTGTGCTATCGCTCCAGCCCCAAGATCATGTAATTTAGATAGTTTTTCTTTCCCCAAAGGAGCACATTTCTAGTTCTTTTCTAAATCTAAAAATATAGGTGCATGAGGGTTATATATCGACAAGAGAAAGAATATATATCTATACCTAAATATATTTTTTCACAAAATATAAAATATTTTAGTACTTTTTTTTGTGTCTAAAATACTAGTTCTGTAGCTTACAAAAGATGAGTAAACACAACTTTCAAACTGTACTTCATATAGCTTTAAAACCCTTAAAGATGAGAGTAAAGAAAGAATGTTAAGGATTATTAAATCCCACAGACTCAGGAAAAAGATGAAAATGCCACATATATTAGCCATGTTTTCATTAAATTTATTCTTTCAAAAACAAATTGAAAAATAAAAAAGAACTAGTACTAAATTAGTACTAAAAACATATAACTTTCCTTAGGGTTCCAAAGGTGAGGCCAGAAATCATCAGCAGTATTTCTCAGTGGCACATATTACCCACCCTTGGACAAGCTCAGCACCAACACTAAATGTGCTGGGGAGTTTCAGCTACGTTTTCTTGTCTACCTAAAGGTCATGCTAAAAACATTTCAAACTAAGAACCTGGTATTTTAAGCCTTTGTTTTTCAGTGTCTTAATATTACAACTCAAGTACAGGTTTTTTTTAATGCCTAAAGGAGATGTATTGATTCATTTTAGCTCCATAAATTGATGTTTATTTACTGGGCATTTGGAAAATACTTATTTTGTTATCCTGTGGAAGAGTATTTCCTTCCTAAAGTCCTAAGAAACACTTAAAAGCTAGTGATGCAGAAGCATGTTTTTCCTTTACGAAGTTCAGTGGCTGAAGGTGGTAAATTCAAATCTTTATGACTATAATTGAAGCTCTCAATCTTTTTTTTCCATCCTGGGGTATTTGTTCACTGTTCTCAGAGCAGTTATTTGACTAACAGTCTCCATCTCCAATACAACTCAAACAAGAATTATGTGCACGGGAAAGCATCATTAACAGTACTGTAAATCACAGAACCCTGATCAATAAAAAAAAGTATAGAAATATTTATATAACTGGAACAAAGAAAAAATTGGATTGTGGTAGATATTTTTCTCTCCTTTCTAATTTTGGGGGAGTTTTTTGGGTTTGGTTTTGTTTTGTTGGGGGGCCACATCAGATGGTGCTCAGGGATTCCTCCGGGTGGTGCATGGGGGACCATATGCAGTGCCAGGGATAGAACCTGGATCAGTCACAAGCAAGGCAAGCACCCTATCCACTGTACTAACCCTCTGGCCCTCAATTACTTACTTTTTCCTTAAAAAAAAAATCTATATTACATCATGATATTCTTTTCACAATGCAAAGCACAGTGTGTCTTATCCGAAGAAAATGCCTTGAGTAAATGAACTCATTCCAAAAGTGGTTAATTGTAACTTACAGGGTAACAAAAGGGATTAAATGTAACTTAAAGGAAGAGCAGGAGGAAAGAAACCCAAGGTGTCGGGGGCTGGGGGGAGGGACTTCCTAAGTAGTTACAGTTGACTTCCTATAAGCCCCGGAGCCAATTTTCCAGTCTTTTTTCCTCTTTGTGCCTAGGATGTGACTGACTTAGCAACTTTTCAAAAACAGTGAGAAGACACATTATCTCCCCCACAACCCGCACACACACACACATACCACAAAAAGAACTAACCAATGGGCTGGAGCAATAGCACAGAGGGTAGGGCGTTTGCCTCGACTGGAGTTCGATTCTCAGCATCCCATATGGTCCCCCGAGCACCGCCGGAGTAATTCCTGAGTGCATGAGCCAGGAGTAACCTCTGTGCATCTCCAGGTGTGACCCAAAAAAAAAAAAACAACCAAGAGTAGACAAATATTTAAACACTTCAACACATACCCCTAACCATTTTGTATCTAAGGATTCATCCACCTCACTAACAGGTTCTGGCTTATAAACGCATGCCTCTACTTCAAATTTCTTTTTTTTTTCTTTTTTTTTTTTTTGCTTTTTGGGTCACACCCAGCGATGCTCAGGGGTTACTCCTGGCTTTGCACTCAGGAATTGCTCTTGGCAGTGCTTGGGGGACCATATGGGATGCCGGGGATCGAACCCAGGTCGGCCGCGTGCAAGGCAAACGCCCTACCCGCTGTGCTATCGCTCCGGCCCCTACTTCAAATTTCTTAAAAGCAGCATTCCCCAAAGTGTGATTCCCTGGAGATCTGGGTGCCAGAGGAAACTATTTTAGATTCTTGAATTAAATAACCTCAGGTAACAAAATTGTTCCCCTTGCAACTCTCCTTTAATCCTCTGTCCCAGTCAAGAAGAAAGGCTTGGCTTTTTTTAGGATGCTAAACACTGTACATTGGCGGGCCTCGAAGGAAGAAAAGAAGCCTCACCTGGACTGCCAGCAGGCACCAAGAGATGCTGAAAGTTAATACGCCATGTTACTGTCACTGTATGCATTTCAATAGGGACAGTTTTCTAATTACCTTTTAAAAGAAATGTACTGAAGTTTTAAAAGCAAGTTGATTAAAGAAGGAAATAAGTTTGAACTGATACAGATCACGGCAGCTGAGAATGCAAAGGGCACAGCAGCCCCAGCAGCCCCTCTGCCTGTGTCCCCTCAGTCCCTCTCAAGGTTCTCCCTTTGGGGCTGGAGCGATAGCACAGCGGGCAGGGCATTTGCCTGGCACGAGGCTGACCCAGGTTCAATTCCCAGCATCCCAGGGTCCCCCAAGCACTGCCAGGAGTAATTCCCGAGTACAGAGCCAGGAGTAACCCCTGTGCATCGCCAGGTGTGACCCAAAAAGCAAAATAATTAAAAGAATTCTCCCTTTGCACCAAGATCCCTCCTCATGTGCACATTAAAATATGAGTAAAACTGGGGTAGCTTACGAAGTTGTCTAAAACCACGCAGGCCATCTGCAAATGACTCTGGGCCTGCCTGCTCCAGTCACTCCAGAAGCTGCCAGCCAAGGTCAGGAGGCAACTGACTGTCTTCCCAATGGGAAGTTGGAGCATTTGACGAACCATGAGGGCAGTGGTGATCAGTGGGTGATCAAGAGCAGCAGTGTCAGGGTACTATGGATAAAACAATTACTTTAAGAATGCTTCCTAAGCTGAGGCAATGATTTAAAGTGCGGTTTTGCATGCAGGTGGCCTGGGTTTGATCCCCAGTTCATGGTTCCCCAAGCACCACCAGGAATGACCCCAAACAGAACTCGCGGTAGCCCCTGAGCACCAGCAAGTGTGGCCCAAAATCAAAATGAACAAATAAATAAATATGCTTCAATATCCTGTCACAGTGCATAGATAGGTCCTTCATACCAGTGAACACTATAGTAGAAGTTCTACTTAACCCTCCCATTTCACCCTTCCTCTTTCTCATTTAACAGCTCATTTTTCTATATGCATTCAGGCTGAGAATGCATAGGGAGACTCCTTTAACTAATTTACCAAGATTTAAGGCTTTTTTTTCTCCCATATTTGAGCCGAGTTGGAAAAGAGTATGGTGGAAACAAGGCAGCCCTTGGACTTCAAGGCAGACGACAATCCAAGGGGTGTACTTTTGCGACATCCATAAACCCTAATTCTCCCAGGGGAGAACTAGGCAGAACTCATTCACCATGAAAGTAGCCCTTTTAGTCAAGGATCCAGATGTCTGGCCAAAATCCCTGCTTACTGACTCAATATTCACCTTCACAACCCAAAGGATTTGTCAAAAATATATTTGGAGTAAAGCAACCACCCAAAGAGGCAGGGTTTACAGCCACACAGGTATTTCCAGAATATCCAGACAGAACAGATGTTGATAACACTATAGGCAGAAAGACAGGGGGAGCCCTGGTAATGTGTACTGGGAGAGTGTGGAACCTGAACCAGCCAAAAGTATGAAAGCCTCTGAAACACAAGACCTATCTGAGGAGACCTGAAAAATCAGTGAAATGCAGAATTCCAGACCCAGACCATGGCTGGACCTCCGAGGAAGAGATACTCCCTCACTGGAAGGAGGGCTATGCTAACAAATTCAAAAGAGGACCATCAGCAAGGTAACCTCCTAAGCAAGTATACTAGCAAGAGACTTGGGGGAATAGTAAGAGGAAAGTATACATATAACTAACTTGAGGAAATGGCCTGCATCCCTGCCTGAGGCCAGGACTTTGCTTTTATTCATTCTGGAGAAGCCTATATTCTCTAAATATTTTCTCTTTCTCTCTCTCTCTCTCTCTCTCTCTCTCTCTCTCTCTCTCTCTCCCCTTCCCTTTCTCTCCCACCCTCCTCACTCTCCCACCCTCCCCCATCTCTCTATCTCTCTCTCCTCTTTCTCCTCTCTACCCTCTACCCTCCCCCCCTTTCCCCTCTCTCCCATCTTTCCTCTACCTCTTCCTCTCCTCTCATTTCCCAAATAACCTGATTTGTTAGGTTATTTGTCCAACTGAATGTTATTAATATTAACATTAATAACTCTGTCCAACTCCTCCTGAAATTCTTCTTTGTTTTTCTGTGAGGGAAGGCAATGGTAGAATATTTGACTGACTTTCCTTTCCTTCAAAGAGCATGAACTTGCTCCAGGCCTGAGCTCCACATTCCAAGAAATGGGACGGCAGGAATCATTTCTCACACTGGGCAGAACAAGTCGGACGCAGGTATGGTTTGACGGCTGCCTCGTGGGGCTGGTGGAATGTGAGGTCTATATGAAGTAGGGGATCAGAGAAAACTCTCATCAGTCCTCAACTTCCCAGGCACTTCCCCTAGAGACTGAGGGGGTGAAGAGAAAAGTGGGCTGCCATCCCTCACCTCCCCAATTCACATGAGCCACTTCCCACTCCCAACAAAATCATTCTTTTTCCTCTAGGTTCAGGCCTAAAACCAGAGGTCAACATCAGGAATTCAATTTTCCAATATAAAATACTAGTATGTGACATCTTGATTTTGCAAAGAAAATGAAGACTGAAATGAAGTGATATGAGGTAGCAGTATAGACCAAGACTTTAACAGTTATCACCACTGTAAACACATTACCTTCACGATAATAAAATTCGTAAAAGAAAATGGAAAAGTCAACAACAAACAAGAAACATGAATTTATGGGCTAGTATCCATGACAAGAATAACATGCCATTAATTACAATGAAAGAAAATTGCAAACATGTTAGATTTTTCTCATTATTCTGAAAATGCACTTCTGTAGGCAGAAGATTACAGAGAACAATGGTAAATGCTACAGCATATGATCTTTACAGTTCTGAGAAAAAATAATAACCAAAAGAAAGAATGGGTGTTGGATAGAAGAGAAGGAAATTTTGAAAGCCTACTGAGGGTTCTTCAGGTGTATACACACAAACACCCCTAGTCCTCATGACTCCAAGATGTACGTTAAGTCTTTTTTTAAAATTTTAATTTTTATTTATTTATTTTTTAATAAGAAATATTTTATTGAATCACCGTGAAAAAAAAAATTACAAAGCTTTCAGGTTAAGTCACAGTCAAATACTGATTAAACCCCCATCCCTTTACCAGTGCACATGTTCCACCACCAAGAACCCCAATAAACCCCCCTCCCACCCCACCCCCCATCTAAGATGTACGTTAAGTCTTAATATCACTATTCACAACATTAATACTATTATGAATAACATAAATCAGTGCCACTATTAATAACATTCAGACTACGGCTGACAAAGCACAGGAGTCAGCCTGACTGTTTCGACCCCCAGCACTGCAAACCCCCACACGCTGCTTGGTGCAGTCCTGAGGCCCCTGGCACTGCTGAGAGGTCCAAGCATCGAGGTGTCCTCAAGCCTCAGGACTGTGCTGTCCCGGAGTAGCCACAGGCCTCCTGAAGCCTGCCTGAGAATCTCCCACCATGCCCCAGTGTAGAATGGCATTTTGTAGGTAAAGAGGAACCTATAACTTGCAAAGTGAGTAATTTAATCATCCTAAGGTGATAAGCATGGGAAAGGAGCTGGGGGAAAAGTCCAGACATTCAAAATCCAACCTTCCTAACATCAAACTCCTGGGACTACCTGCCAGCTCCTGCACCCAAGTCAGAATGCACCTCTTATCACTCAAATATAAACAAATTTCCTAAAAATAAACAATGACTTATGGCATCTCTATCAGTTAAAAGGTTTCCTAAATTGACAGTATGTAGCTTTAAAACAAAACTAAGTTTGTAAACTACCCATCCTGTTGTCTCCTTTATCTATCTGGTCCCCAACAACTGAGAGCCAAAGAGACAGCCCAGTGGGCAGGATTTACCTGCAGAAGCACTGACCAGAAACCACAGAGCACAGAGTGGCCCCTGAGTACTACCTGCTGTAGCACCCCCCTGTACCCCCTAAAAAAAACTCCACCAAAAAATTTACTTTCAGAAGTAAAAAAAAAAGGTTTGGGCACTAAATGCTTCAACAGTGATTGCTTCAACAGTGATTAGAAGACTTGCTTGACAAAGTTAAGTTTTAAAGTTGCTTTAGGGAAAATGTTAACAGTTAGGGGAAGTTTTTCTTGGAAGGAAAACATAATACTTTGAGAAATGCTTAAGTCAAGTATCCCTCTTGTATTAGGGCTACTTAATTAAGTATAAAGCATTAAAATAGCTGGCCTGAATATCAAGCACAAGCTGTTCCCTGCAGATTTTTAGAAATCTGAGCCTTAGTGCCAAGTATATTTTAGAAACAATTCTCAACAAGTGAAGAGTCCAATGTTTTATAATATTCTAACTAGTAAAACAGAAGAAGAGGTATAGAATATCATTATGCCTTCTCAGTGGGGAGAGACAAATGTTTTGTCATCCTCTTCCAAGTATTGCTTTGTGATTGGTGTGATTACATTATTTTAAAATGATGCCTCGCACTGCACATTTAAGAGAGCTCTCCAGGTGATTCCAAGACCAGGCTCCTGAGCAAGGGGCTCAGGCACCTTTCTGGATGTGGTGTTGGCTGTTTCCAGTAGTGGTGATACTAAAACCCCAGTCAAACAGCTCAGAGAAAGGAATTTAGCATTCAATTCGATATTTATTTCATTCAAAATATTTCTTCTTTGGTAATCCATACTGTAGGTGGAAAAAAGGAAGTCCAAAAAAAAAAAAACCCAGGAGAGTTCATGATGCAGTCAGGAATTGGCTATTTTACACTGGAACCAAGTGATCAACGCCAGGTTAAGGAAGACTCCTGTGTGTGCTGGAGAGCAGCTCTTTGTGAAGGGCCACAGACCTGTCCCTGTGGGGCACTCCAGCCGCATGACGCACTGACCAGGACACCAACTGGAAGAGGTGCCCAGAGCAGGAGCTAAGGAAGCAGTGCTGGTCCCAGGGGCTGGGGGAGTTCCTCCACCAGGAGGCCAGCCTGCAGGCCAGCATGCAGGGCAGAGCAGTGGGCGCCCAGCAACGGGCAGTCTGGTTCTTCCCTGGCCTGCCAGAGAAGCTACCAGCCTCCTGCCATGATGCTGCTCTACCAAGGAATTGTAACACAAAAGGCTCTCTTTAGCAAAGATTTTCTCATTTTATTTTTGGGCTTTCAAGCTTAAAAATAAACTGGCATTTTTGGATTAATGAAAAATTCCATGAGAGGTAAAACAGGCTCTGTTATTCTTTTCTCACAAGTGAGAAACGCTGTGTGGTATGCTGGTGAGGCGTCCGCTGCATTCGAGGCTCCATCCCACACACCCAGCTCCCCCTCAGGGCCTCTCTGAGAGCAGAGACAGCAGCGAAGGCCCTGCATGAAAAACAAGCCAGAGCTCCTCAACGCAGTGAAGCACTGATTCCTACTTGGGAAGTTTCGTAGACTGAACAATTGTCTATCAGTCTATCACCTTCCTCATTTTCATCCTAAATGTCTCAGGTTTCTCAGTGGTGTGAAGAGTGGCACATGCTTTTAAAAAGTTATCACTTCTCAACATGAAAAATGCCTACTTGATCCTTTATTTTACAATATTGGTGAAGTCAAGTTCAAAGGGCAAGCTAGAGCTAGTATCACTGGAAGAAACAACACTAGAAGCGAATCCTGGTGTGTTCTTCACGACCTCAAGTCAGGCCACAAATCTAATTCCGTTTTCTTCCTCTGTCACAAAATGTCATAATATGCTGGTGAAATCTTTGAGATGCTTAGAAAAAGAGTAATTACAAAGTTCTGGCAATATACAAGCTGCTTTCACCCTTAACCTGAAGACTGACTCTTATTGCAGGCAGACTGAGACAGTGATTATATAAATGAACTTACCTTGATGCAATTTTATGGTAGTTGAACATTATCTGGTTGTTCAACTTCTCCCCTTAGCTTCATTCCACTGGCCCAGCCATATTAAATGAGCAGCCTTGGTGTCTTCTTACTGACCCAAGAGTAGCCAGAAAAAGTCTCTATTCAATTTCGTTCCCCACTGAGGTCTGAGCACCTTCCTGACACTCTTCCCATATGACACTTTCAGAACCAAATTTAGCTTTCTTCCCACCATCTCTCTGTAATTCAAATGGCAATTTAGACTCCCAGATGGTTGCCATTGAAGCTAACAGATGTCTAGCAAATTAAAACAAAAATTATGACTTATAAGCTCTGATGTATCATCATTTCAGAACACTGTAAAATGTAGACTGATTCCTAAGACAAGACTCCCTGCCTCATGCCCCATCTCAAAGGTTCCTAACTCTCACCTCTGAATTCAAGATCTCTGAGTACAAATCAGAGGCAATATCCTGCCATTAGCCCCAGATAAAATGCCAAATAAAGCCACACTGCAATGATTGCAAGCACATCACAAGAAAAGGCTGGCCTCAAATATCCCACACAGCAAAGAGAAAAACGATGTGGCTCTCCCGGGTCATTCCCAAGGGTGCATGGATCCAGGCGGCTTTCTTTCCACAAGTGACGATGACATCACAGGACCCAATTTCCTCATTTCTGTGGCAGATTTTTTCAATGTTTTTATGTGTGTTAACATTCATGGTTTTAACATGCAGTCACTGCACCTTCACCAACACCCATGTACCCAGACCTTCCACCACTGCCCTTTAATCACTTCCAATCTGCCTCCCCACCACAGCTCGGCAATCTCATTTTTACAATCCAAGGCCCATGGAAGGCTTTAAGTGGACCTTTTCTACCTGGTAATAATGATGCCAAGGTACCAAGCTAAAGTATTCTATGATACAGTACCAAACAGTAATGAAACATGAGGAGACTAACAGCACGGACATTCATCTTTGTTAAATATTGAGATTTCAATCTGGTTAACACACTTCTGAGGAACCCTTGAAACTACAACTCCTTTAGGTAATGGTACATTTCCACTATAAACATTTCTTTTATGAAGGCTCAAAGCATAGGCTATGTTCCAGATACTGCCACAATCCATATGACCTTGACACTTGTCCATCAAAGGGTAGAAGATCTTTCTTTGTTTCCTGTAAATTTGGCAGGCCCTCAATGTGCTTTAATCAACAAAAATGGCATTGCCACAAGGCCAGGTCCAGGATAGCCTGACCAGTAGGAGCTGCTGCTCAAGCCACAGAGGCAGGAAGAAATCACATGGAGGTGCTCAAGTCAAGAGCCATAGCTGACTCCCAGGAAGCACCAGTTATCAGCTGCTGAGTGGTGTGGGCACCACAAAAAGCCTTTAGATAACTTCAGCCAAAAGACCGGTCTCCACTACTGTGTAAGAGACCTGGGGCCAATGATCCAGCTAAGTCTAACCAAATCCTAAAACATAACAATTAAGACTTATTTTAAACCACAAATATCTGGGCTTATTTTCATTGCAGCAACAGAGCAGAATACTGAGACAATTCACTTGTCTAGCAATAGTTAAATTCTGGAATCAGAATCCAACACGTCAGAGCAAAACATCTTTTATTTTGATGAGATGTGGGGCTGAGTACCCAAAAGAAACAACTTTAAAACAGAATTCCCGGGGCTGGAGCGATAGCACAGCAGGTAGGGCGTTTGCCTTGCACGCGGCCGACCCGGGTTCGATTCCCAGCATCCCATATGGTCCCCTGAGCACCGCCAGGAGTAATTCCTGAGTGCATGAGCCAGGAGTAACCCCTGTGCATCACCAGGTGTGACCCAAAAAGCAAAAAATATATATAAATAAATAAATAAATAAAAAATAAAACAGAATTCCCAAAGCAGCCTCAGGGTTTCCAATTAGTGTCCCAGCATGATGACAGCCTTGATAAGGCCAACTCCCTTCAGAAACTTGAGTTCATTCACGCAGGAAAGGGAGAAATAGGTTTCCACACCCCTGCGATAACCAAGAAGAAAGGAGTCTGTATTTGTTACTCAGATTATCATTACCCATTACTGGAAAGGATTCCTATTTTGTACATAAAACCCTAATAATAAAAATACACATAATGACTTTATGGACTACATTTGAGAGTCATGTTGGGGACAGGGAAAATAGGGTACTATACCAATAAGTGAGGAAACCAAAAAAAATAGGGAAAATGTTTTCTTAAAATATATTTTTGAGGAAAAATATTTTTAAGTATCTTTGGGGTACTTTTGAACCACTCCTGGCATTGTACTCAGGAATCACTCCTAGTGATGCTCAGGGGACCATGTGTGATACCTGGGGTCAAGCTGGGGTTAACCAGGTGGAAGACAAGGTCCTTCACCCCTGTACTATATTTCCATCCCATAAAAAAATTATCTCCAGACAAGTCTGAATAAGAGAAGATGTCTACAATCTAACCAGTGCCCTAATATGTTGCCTTCATTGCATATTGATATCCATCTCTTACCGTTTTCTTCCTCAGAATATTGGAATTCAACAGGCTCCTAAATTTTCAGAACTAGTAAGAACCTTACAACTCAACATTTTTTTTTCTTTTTGAGTCAACAAGAAGTCTCACAATGGAGACAGTATTGGTGCCCACTCAAGCAAATTGATGAACAATGGGATGACAGTGCTACAGTGCTTTTTGGGTCACACCTGGCAATGCACAAGGGTTACTCCTGGCTTTGCACTCAGTAATTACTCCTGGCGGTGCTCAGGGGACCATATGGGATGCTGGGAATTGAACCCGGGTCGGCCGCGTGCAAGGCAAATAACCTATCCGCTGTGCTATCACTCCAGCCCCACAACTCAACATTTTAACAGCTGAGAAACTGACAGTTAACTCAGTAGTCAGAAGTCAAACTACCTGCTAGGAAAAAAATATATATATGTATGTGTGTGTGTGTGTGTGTGTGTGTGTGTGTGTGTATTCAGGTGGCTGCACAATATATTCAATATCTTTCACCAGAACTCACCTCCTACTTTCTTTACTGTAACTCAAATTTATTCCATGTTTTGCACTGGGAAAATGAAAGCTCAGAGCTTGTGTTCTCTCCACAGCTGTAAGCAGACTGAGACTGCTGTTTCTCTCAGCCACAGACAGGGCAGTGACTGCAGAGAACCGAAGCCTGCAATTCCACAGCAGCAGTTATACCCATCAAGTTCTTCAACCACTACCATCTCAGTCTGAATGACTTTACCTAAATATCACGGCTGCCTCCCTGCTGATCCACACAAGCAGCCATAACACTAATACACTGACATTCAGAACTGGGTAATGCTGAAGCAGGCAAGGGGATAGGACAGCTACAAGGAACATCCAAGTGAATAGCTTTGGAGGAAAAAATAGTGTAGAGAGAACAGAATAAGGAAAAGGAAGAAAAGAGAGTGCAGAGAACAGAATAAGAGAAAAGGCCTTATAACAAAAGCATCTGCTTAACAATTCTGCATGGGGAAGCTGCTTTAGTTCCACAGCCAAAGTCAGCTTTCAGGCTTCCCATAATTTCCCCTTGGAGATGGGGAGGGGATAGATATCAAAATTAGATAAGACAAGCTCTATTCTAGAACTATCTCTGCAACCATTCTGTAGGTCTTTAAAGTTTTCAACAGTTACAGGTGGTTTGCTGCAATCTATAAAAATACTAAATTTCCTTATCTGTACACACAAATTACACCAACAATCAGGGAAATTGTCCCAAAACCCTTTATTTCCTTCCTACTTTCTTCTATGAAACTGCAGAGAAAGCCCTGCATGACCTATGTTCTATGTTGCTTGGTGGTTAAAATGTGAATGAACACACACACACACACACACACACACACACACACACACAGATTTGGAAAGCAATCAGGTAAAATCTTGTGCTTACTACTTAGCCAGTTCCAATCCTGATTCAATAGTCCTTAACTGTCTTCCAAACTCAACTTCTGATAAAATCAAAACACCTCACTCACAAATGTGACTACATACCACTTTCAAATATCCCCAGTATCTCTCTCTCTCCTCTCTCTCTCTCTCTCTCTCTCTCTCTCTCTCTCTCTGTGTGTGTGTGTGTGTGTGTGTGTGTGTGTGTGTGTGTGTGTGAAGAGGTAGAAAGCAGAAGCAAAGAAAGAAGAAATTTCTTTTTATGCTTATAGCACTGTTTGGTTACAAACAGGGAGTGATCACTAACAGGAATTATTATCACTGGCAAAAGAGAAAAAACTGCCTTAGAGAACTGAAATTGATATATGTATTCATATTTCCCTCCTTCTCTTTATCAGTCCTAAGGAGAGATGACATGGTCACACAAGTTCCTTCTACAAAGCATCCATGACAAATGCAAGATACTCCTAAAAATAATCGAAAATTTAAAATATCCTGGTACATATGTGGGTAAAAATATTTTAAAACTTTATTGACACCTATTCTCAAAGCTCTGTGTGTGTGCGTAATCAGAATTAAAAGGAAATCCTAAATACAAAACCCTGTTTTCAGACTGCTGTGGATTATTTTGGATCTAGTGGCTGACTTATTGTTTATATCACACTAAAATAAAACTTGGAGAACCCACCAGATAGCCACCATCTTTACTTCCCAAGGGGGAAGGGAGTGAGAAGGAAAGGGAAGAGGAAAGAGGAGTGAAGGGGAAAGGGGAAAGGGAGGGGTAAAGAGTAGGAAGGGGGAGAAGGGAGGGCATGGGATAGAGAGGGGAAGGCGGGGGAAAGGAAAGGAGAGGAAGGGAAAGGAGAGGAAGGAAGGGAAGGGGATGAGCGGGGAGGAAAAACTAGACCGTTTTTGAATCAATGCTTTTCCCTTGTCCTAATCAACTCTTTGTCTCGTTTGCGAGGGCAAGAAAAAGACTGAAAACAAAAGAGTAGGCGCCCCCGTCTAATGACAATAGATGCCCAGCACGCCGTGCCAGCGAAGCCAGATGTGATTTCAATCTCGCAATCGCGGTGCACGCATCTGCTCCCTCGGTGCCCACTAACGCGTCCCCAGCCTTCTCCTTGCATTTCTCCAAGGTCTCCCCACACGGCCGCTCTGCACAATCCCTAGAAACGGGGCTGGGGGCGGGGGACGCGCGCGTGGCACCAACGCGGCGGAACACCTTGATGGCGATTTGTCATCCCCCGACGCCGATGTCCACACGAGATCGCTGGCCCCTCGCCCCGCACGGCGCGGGCAGTGGAAGGGCAGCGGCGTCCGCATCCCACACAAAGCGCGGCGCTGCGGGCGGACGCGGCCGGCGGTCCCGGCGCCCGGGCCTGCGCCCCACGCGCGCGCCGCCTTTGTGCGCCGCGGGGCCGGGGTCCGCGCGCGGGGCTGCGGGCTCCCCAACTTACCCAGAAGATGACATTGAAGCCGAAGATGAAATACTTGATGCAACAACTGACTTCGGGACCCTTGTAGTGCTTCCCGGACATCCTCCGGGCTCGTGCAGACGCTGGCCCGGCAGCCCGAGTCCGAGCCGGAGCGCGTTTCTCGCGGCAGCGCGCGCGCCGCCAGCTGGGCCCGAGCCCGCGTGTCGGTCCGGCCGCGCGTCCCGGCGGGCCAGGGCGGAGGCGGCGGGGATGCTGGGGAGACGCCGCGGCCCGCGCGCCCCCCGCCCTCGCTCCGCCTGCGGCTCCTCCCCGCGCCACTCCGCCCGCCCCGCCGGGCACGCGCACTGCCGGGGCACCGCTCGCCTCCCTCCGCCTCCTCTTCACACTTCCATCCTCCCTCCTCCTCCTCCTTCTCCCTCCTCCCTTCTCCACTTTCCTCCACAGCCTTCATCCTCCTCCTTACTCCTCCTCCTCTTCCTTCCTTCTCCATCCCTCCTCCACCTTCCTCACGCTCCTTCCTACGCCCTCCTCTTCCCTCCTCCTCCTGCTCCCTCCTGCTCCTCCACTTTTCTTCACCACCCTCGCATTCATCCCTGCTCCTCCTCCCTCTGCCTCTTCCTTCCTGCTCCTGCCTTCTTCACTTTCTCATGCTCATTCCTCCTTTCTCCTCCTTCCACCTCCTCTTTCCACTTTTCTCCTCCTCCTCCTCCTCCTCCTCCTCCTTGCTGCCTCCTCCACCCTCCTCACCTCCTTCATCCCCCACTTTCACCCACCTTCCTCCACCTCCCTGCTCCTTCCTTCTGCCCGCAGTCCGTGTGCTGGGATAGAAGGTGGGCTGAGGGAGGAGCAAGGGCGCTCAGTGCCACATAGGCGGGCAATAGGGGGTGCAGGGGAAAAGTGCTGGGGAGATGGTGGGTGGGGTTCTGCATCCCCTCCCAGAATCTGAGCCTGAAAGGAAAGAGTCTGTACATCGCTGGGAAGCAAGTGCTGAAACAGGTGGTCCTGGGCAGGTGGAGGTAAGATTGGGACAGGGGGTCAGGAGGCTTGCAAAGGGAGGTGTACTGTAACCCAGAGTTACTTCCAGCCAGTCTCGCCACCTGCAGGAGAAATATGCTTCTTCACCGCAGTTAGGCCCACACAGGAGAGGTGGCCTGAGGTGTCCAGGCCAGGTACATTTATAAACAAGGCATTTTCTAGGGAGACCTGACTGGTTCTTATCTCTAAGAAAGAATCCAGAGTTCTAGGGTGGTCCTCTGGGGAACATAACTGGGTTTTTAGATCATCAACCACTGACCTCCCAGAAGAATGAGACACATGCTGACAATTTTTTAGAAACCTCCTGGAGGAGATGTGAATCTTTGCGATCTCTGTTTCGGGAGCATTTCCATGGAGAGACAGAGAGGATACTTGCATTCCAAGGAAGAAAGGAGTACTGTCCAAGCCTTATGCAAACGTCTGTGGGAAAGTGTTTTTTAAGTATTCAGAAAGCTATAAAGATGGTACCAACACATGAAGCCTGCAGCTGAGCATAGAAATATGCCGGGACTCCAAGAGCGTATTTATGGACTTGATTTTTAAAACTTTAGCATAGGCTTTTCCTCATCAACCACCTCTCACTTCTCTCAAAAACAGACTGACAAGCTTACTACAGACAGTGCAGAAGCTTTGGAGAGGTAAGAGTTTGCTTTTTCTTGCAATAAACCAGACTTCAGGCTGGATTTGGCTCCAGATAGAGGCCTCAGTACCCACAGATGGGAGAATCAACCCATTCAGTACCAAGACTTGGACACAGATGCAAATGTGTCTAGCCCTGTGGGTGAATCTCTCTCAGAAATGCCTTTCACCAACAAGTAAACTACTACCAGTCTGACAATTTCAAAGACAAGACCAACCTACAGCAAGACATCCCTGCTTACAGCAATGCCTAGGAAGCCTTGCTTAAACCTCTTCTGTATTATCACTTGTATCACTTGTCATCCCGTTGATCTTCGATTTGCTCAAACTCGCGCCAGTAATATCTCCATTTGTCCCTGTCACATGCTAGTGTAGCCCAATGATATCTGCTCGCTCCAGGAACAGAAAGAGCCTTAAATCGTTCATTCAGGGTTTTGATGAAGAAGTCTGACCATCTCATAGGTGGGCGGCCACACGGTCTTTTGACGTCCTGTGGAATCCAGTCAGTAACAGCTCTAGTCCAGCGGTTGTCTCTGAATCGCATTACGTTTCTGGTCCATCTGATTTTTGATGCCTTGGCAAATGAGACAGCATCTCTGATTCTTGACCATCGATGGAGGTCGGAACACCAGATTCCTTCTCTCACTTGAGTGAAACATGATACTCCAAAAATAGCTCTTTCGATTCCTCTTTGGGATACCTGAGTAGCGTTCTTATCCTGTTTTTTTGTAGAGCCCAGGTTTCTGAGGCATATGTTAGTGCAGGAAGAACGGTGGAGTCGAAAAGATGTGCCTGGATCCAGAGGTTATTCATCCTCTTAGCCACTTCTCGACACTCTCGACGGTGTTCCACGCTGCTCTCTTCCTCCTGCGCAGTCCTGGCGCCAGGTCGTTCTGTATTATAGTTCTTGTGTGTTGGAGTAGAGCTCCTGTTGCAGACTAATGGATAAATCAAAGGACAGGTCTATGCAGACTCATAACACAATTCAGAATAGGTTTAAAAATTTGATCTGATAAATGCATGCATTGATCTTTAAGAAGGACTTATCTCAAAAATAAAAACAGAAAAGGGACAGTTCAGATAACTCATTAATAATGGGCAGGGAGAGAAAACAGTAGCAGAATTCTGACTTTATATCTCAAAAATAGCTTCTAGGAGAATCAATAAAATAAATATATTTTAATCAGAAGAAAATATAATATTTTTTAGATTTGTTTAGAAATATTACTTAACTTGGTAGCATTACAAGGAAATGATTGATACATATGACTAAGTAAAACTTAAAACTTCCACATATCAACTTTTTTTTTTTTTTGCTTTTTGCGTCACACCTGGCAATGCACAGGGGTTACTCCTGGCTCTGCACTAAGGAATTACTCCTGGTGGTGCTCAGGGGACCATATGGGATGCTGGGAATCGAACCCAGACTGGCTGCGTGCAAGGCAAACACCCTACGCGCTGTACTATCGCTCCAGTCCCCATATCACATTTTCTAAAGGCAACTGAAGTCAAAATGACACACTGACAACAAACATGAAAAGTCTTAAAATCTGTATTACATGTAGGCCTCATGACTAAAGTGAAAGACTCCTTGAGATTAAGTATAAGCAGGAAATCATGTAAGAATATACAGAAACAGTAACAAACACATGAGGAAAAAATAAACTTAATAGTAATATAGAAATAGGCAAAAATATAAAACCCAGAAGTTCCCATTTGCTTACACATTGAGGTATCCTTATGAGCAATGTCATCTATTTGGAAAACATTTTCCTGCACTTAACAGGTCAGAACGTCCCTTCATTTTGTCTCAACAATTCCACTTCTGGGGATCTACCCAAAGAGACACTCCAAAATATAGTGAAAATTACATGCTGCAGTTTGCATATCATAGCATTTATCTATTGTGTGAGACTCGGTCACATCAGGAAGCTCCTGGAGGAGGCCCAGGTCCAGCCCCGAGGAGTTTCCAGGGTTGCACTGTTCCAGTCCAAGGCGCCCAACTCTCTGCCCAGGTGCTATGCTCACCCTTCATCTGTGAGCTGACTTCCGGGACTCATACTCCAGCACTCCTGATCAGCATTTCCGGGCCCTCTCTTTCTCTCCTTAGCACCTCCTGCGTTCATCCATTTGGCACTTCAGAGACTGCCTGCGATGACTTGTTTACCTGCCTGTGCCTGTCTGCATCCCTCTGCAGACTCCTTTCACGGTGTGGTGCACCTCCTTTTAATCTGAGAGCCACTAGCGACCTACAAATGTGGCAGGTACTTGATAAATATTTATTAAAGTAATGGATGAATCATCTACTGAAACCTTTTACAGCCATTAAGGATGATGATTTATAAAGAGTACATGGCAACATGTGAATACATAATGATGCTATCATTTAAAGGTACCATGTACAGAACTACCTGACACACACATATACATATGTATATATATATATTTTAAAGATGCAGGAGAAGGAGGGGTAGTACATGGGTAGCGCAGTTACCTTGTATGTATCAGATCTGAGTTCGATCCCCAGCACTACATATGGTCCCCCAAGCCCTGCCAAGAGTGATCTCTGAGCAAAGAGCCAGAAGTAAGTTGTGAACACTGCTGAATATGGCCCAGAAACAAAATAAAACAAACAAACAAAAAATATGAAACCCTCAAGATGCAAAAGAGTACGCACAGCTATCACTGATGGGGAGGAAAGCATATTGTCAGAGAGTGGAAACAAACATATGTGTGCTTGCCCCTCCTTGCTCAGGGGTAGGCTCTGTATGTGCGGGGGGGGGGGGGGGGGGAAGACACTGGTAATGGTGGTTTGGGGCACAGTGGGTGCAGACAGAACAACTAGAGATAAGGATGGAAAGAAAGTAAGCTTCTTTTTATGCCCTTCTGTTTGTTTTCAAATTCTGTACTGAACACGATATTCCTGTTTTGAAATATGAATCATTCAACAAAATTGCATACAATTTTATGAAAAAAGGTTTATTCTGCCAAATAATAATAGTCATTAGATTGTGGAATTGTGAGATTTTGTTTTCATGTTGCTAGTTTCTGATTTATTTTAATGTTATATTACTTTTACAGTTAAGATTCTTTAATTTATTAATAAAGACATAAATAATAATGAAGTTACCGTTCTGTTCTGAAGGTCTCAGCTGCTGGGGCTCTGCTGGGGGTGGGGAGGGAAACTCAACCCGCCCCCCCCCAAGGGGCCCCAGTGAAGACAGCCAGGCATGGGGGGAGGAGACTCTGAGTCGCTCTCTTCTGGGAGTTTTGTTTTATAGTCTCTGGATTTTGGGTGTTGATGGGGTTAAAAGGCACCGGGGGCAGTTTGTGGGTGTGACTGCCTAGCTACTGGAAAATCTCAGGGTAAAATCTCAGGGCTAGGATGAATGAAGACATTACTGGCGCCCACTCAAGAAAATTGATGAAAAATAGGATGACAGTGATACAGTGATACAGTGAACCATTCTGTTATTTCATCACAGATCCTTCATGACTTAATAATTCTGCTTTATTAAAAAATAGTAATAATAATTCTGCTTTATTTAAAAGAGAAAAGAGTATGTTTTCTGACAGTATGATGATCATCTCCTTTATAATAATGGAATTTAAAAACAGTTGAAAATCATTCAGCTAGGGCAACTCAGAGAAGGGAACACCAAGTAAAATGTGGTTGGAGGTCATGTGGGGGAAGGGTGATGCATGCCTAATGTAGACTAGAGACTGAACACAATGGCCACGCAACACCTTTATTGCAAACCACAACACCTAATCAGAGAGAGAGAACAAAAGGGAATACCCTGCCATAGTGGCAGTGTAGGTGGGTGGGGAGACGGGACTGGGGAGGGTGGGAGAGATGCTGGGTTTACTGGTGGTAGAGAATGGGCACTGGTGAAGGGATGGGCTCTTGAACTTTGTATGGGAAAAACATGAGCACAAAAATGTATAAATCTGTAACTGTACCCTTAAAAAAATAAATAAATAAATTTAAAAATTAAAAAAAAATCATTCAGCTTAAAAAATAGCTAATTTCCATCATGGAAAAGTTAATCACTCTTTCAAATGGCAACGATAAGTAAAGCAGCAGTATTTCAACCTAAGATACAACTTAAACAGTTTGTAACTATATCAAACTGTATCTATATCCCGTTCACATTCACTCTCCTCCTCCCCTTCCCCCTCCCTCGTTCCTCCTCCTCCTCCCCCTCCCTCTCCCCTCTCTCTCTCTCCCTCTCCACCTTCTCTACTTTTCCTTCTCTGTAGCCAGTACTGTTGGTTGTCTACCTACCCACAGAAGCTCATTCCCTCTGTCAACAGCCATAAGCTCCGGAAGCCTGGCCCGGCCTGTCCAGAGAGTGAGTCCTGAACTGAACGCTGTGGCTCTTGCAGTCACATGCTCAGAAGTACATGTGCCCTAAGCTGGCTGGAAGATCTTTGGGGAAAGGGGGAGCCTCACAGCTAAGGCATGGTTCTTTTTACTTTGAGTTTGTATTTGCATGGGGTACCTGGATCCTCTGTAGCCTGACACAAACCCATAGTAAAGAAGGCAGAGCAAGGAAAGTGAGACAAATCTCAACATTTCTCCAAGGCGCTGTGAGGTGGCTAACTGAAGCCTACACCATCTCCCTATTCCCAGAACTGGCTGGGGGAAGGTTGTATGTGAGAGGTTTGTTTTTATGCTACAAAGTAAGCAGACCGAAGCAGATACTTGTTCATGCAACACAGCACCCAAAAGTATAAACAATCCGGAATCCATCAACAGTGGATAAAGGTCAGCAAGATAGTACAAAGGGTAAGATGCTTGCCTGGCATTCAGCTTAACTCTGGTTCAACCTCACATCCCACCAGGAGTGATCCCAGAGCACAGAGCCAGGAGTAAGCCCTGAACACCCATAGGTGTGGCCCAATCTCCCCTTCAAGAAAAAACAAATGAATGGATAAACTCTGGTATAGATATACAATGACTATTATCCAGTCTTTAAAAAGATATAGCATTTTGGTACATACTAGTGACATGGATGAACCTTAAAAACACTATGATAAGTGGGGGGGGGGGAAGAGAATAGGTATTATTCTCTAAAAAGAAGAATAGATATCATGTGGTTCAACTTCTAGAAAAGGACAATTCACAGGAAGTGGGTCAAAAGTTGCCAGGGACTGAACATGAGGGAAAAGGAATCCTTGTTTAGTTATTACTGTGCTCTGTTCTGGGTATGAAGGAATGGTATCTGGGTATGGTATCTGGGGGTGGACTCCACGATGGCTGCCCATGACCTTAACTGCTCATTTCACTGAACATGAGCCTGTAAAGATAGCTAAGATGGAGTCACAGAGAGAGCATGGATGCCATCCACCGCACTCTTCCTCAGCACCACATCTAGGCACACCTGGAGGGCTAACCACCATGGATGACCTAGGTAACAGCACTGCAACCTCGGGGCTTTCACTGAGCACCGGCCATCCTGGCCAAGAATCACCATGAGTAGCCCCCAGGCCCACGAGCAAGCACCACTTTAGGAGGCCCTAGAAAATGTCAGAATTGTCAATTTTATGTTTCGGACATTTTACCGTGAGAAAAAGTCTGTACTTAGAATGAATTACAAATTGTAGAGTAGTTCAAAAGCATTGAAATTATAAGTTATTCTCACAAAGTATGATAAAAAAAATGTCTAATTTATGCTCCTGTTGTGTGTGAGACATGTGGAGACGTTACTGGTGCCTGCTCACGCAAATCAATAAACAACAGGACGACAGTGCTACAGTGCTCATGCTTCTTTTTTTTCCAGTGCTCATGCTTCTAACACATGCTTTCTACTTAGGAAATCTAACAAAACTATAAAAATAAAGGCGAATGAAACCTGTCTTCAATTCTGTGTTCTCCCTTGAATACGCATCTCACTTGCCTGTCTCTACATCTCTTTGCTCTTCAAGTTCATGTTCTCTCTTAAACATACATTAGTTTTCTTCTCCCCCCTCACATCTAAGTAAAATAAATATTTGTTCAATAAAATCTATCTTATTCACTAAAATTTTTTTAAAGGTGAATGCATACAAAAGGATCTATTTGGAGGCAAGAAAGATAGTACAGGGGTTAAGGTGTTTCCTTGCTTCAGTGGAGCCCGGAGAGATCCCTGGCAACTAGTATGTCCTCTAAGCACAACCAGAAGGGTTGCCTGCACACAGAGCCAGGGAGAAGCCCTGAGCACCACCAGGTAAGGGCCCAAGTTCCTCCTGAAAAGGGGAAAAAAGTGGGATTTACCCTGGCATCCCCTTTATCAAGGAGCTTCACAGAGCAGGGAGAAAAGTCTGCAAAATTTAAGTCTAAGAAGGCAACTCCCAGAATGACCACCAACTGGGAGCTCTTTGGCACTACTGCAGCAACGTGGGAAGATGCCGTCCTTGACAACATCGACGAGGAATGTGATCGACTAGTTCAGCACCTCCATGACTGTGTGAAGAATGCTGAGAGTGAGGAAGCCACAAACAGACACCTGTCTTTGGAACTCTAGAGCTCATTCGTCGACGTGGTTTGGCGCGAGCCTCAGGCAACCACAAGCTAACGTCCCAGCTCACAAAGCTGTGTAGAGATGCAATAAAGGAAGACCTCAAAGAGAGAAGAGCAGCAGTGTTGGCCGGTACGGCAGAAGCTGGGAAAAGTATTCGCAACGCCAACTGTCCTTCGCCAACTACAAGACCAAGATGACTGCCCTCCGACGTCCCGATGGATCTATCACATCTTCCAGAAAGGCAATGGAGAGGATTATTCATGACTTCTATTTGGATCTCTTTGACAGCCATGTCCACCTGCCCAGGTACCAAATTCCGCAGGACGGATATGTCATTCTCAACGTTCTCCCTTCTGAAATCCGACATGTCATTTCATTGGAAAAGACGCGTACAGCACCTGGTCTGGACAAGGTCAGACCTGAACACCTGAAGAATCTGCCGCCAGTACTCATCAATACACTGGCTCGGCTCTTCACGCGCTACCTGTCTGAATGCAAGGTTCTGTCTCAGTGGAAAACCAGTGGGACTGTTCTGTTGTACAAGAAGGGAGACATCCACAAAATCGGCAATTATGGCCCAATCTGCCTGCTGTCTGTCGTCTACAAGTTATTCACTCGTGTCATCCTGAATAGAATAGGCAGAACACTAGACGAAGGACAACCATGTGAGCAAGCCGGGTTCCGAAGGGGATTCAGCACGATAGATCATATCCACACAGTGACCAAACTCATTGAAGTTTCGAGAGAGTTCAAGATGCCGCTCTATCTGACGTTCATCGACTTAAAGAAGGACTTTGATTCTGTTGAAACTGAGGCAGTCATCGAATCCCTGGCCAAACAGAGCATTCAAACTCAATACATCAGGATCCTCCGTGAGCTGTATTGTGGATTCACCACCAGGATCTCACCATTCTACAAGGAAGTGATCATTGATGTAAAGAGAAGGGTGTGGCAGGGTGATACCATTTCACCGAAACTCTTCAGTGCTGCCCTTGAGAACATCGTGCGACAACTGGAATGGGAAGGAATGGGAGTGAAGATAGATGATCGGCAATTACATCACCTCCGCTTCACTGATGACATCGTTCTCATAACACCAAACATTAGCCAAGCGGCACAAATGCTGGCCAACTTCGACCATGAGTGTGGAAAGGTCGGATTGCAGCTGAATCTCAACAAGATGATGTTCATGAAAAACGAACTGGTCCCTGAAGATCCATTTGCTCTCAATGGAACGAACATCTCCGAATGCAGCAGCTATGTGTACCTGGGTTGAGAAATCAACATGAGGAACTACTTGGTGCCAGAACTGCGCAGGAGGAAGAGAGCAGCGTGGAATGCCTTCAAGAGCGTCGAAGAAGTGGTTAAGAGAACAAAGAACCTCCGACTCCGGGCACATCTTTTCGATTCCACCGTTCTTCCTGCACTAACATATGCCTCAGAGAACTGGGCCCTACGCAAACAGGATGAGAATGCTATTCGGGTAACCCAAAGAGGAATCAAAAGAGCTATGCTAGGAGTATCACGTCTCACTCAAGTGAGAGAAGGAATCCGGAGTTCTGACCTCCGTCGATGGTCAAAAATCAGAGATGCTGTCTCATTTGCCAAGGCATCAAAAATCAGATGGCTGGTAAAACCCTCCACGATATTGAAGATAAAGGTATCTTCAAAGATGACACAGAACTATGCAATCTAGTAAAAACAGAGATCAACAAATGGGACTACATTAAACTAAAAAGCTTCTGCACCGCAAAAGATACAGTGACCAGAATACAAAGACTATCTACAGAATGGGAAAGGATATTTACACAATACCCATCAGATGTGGGGTTGATATCAATGGTATATAAAGAACTGGTTGAACTCTACAAGAAGAAAACATCCAACCCCATCAGGAAATTGGGCGAAGAAATGAATAGAAACTTTCCCAAGGAAGAGATACAAATGGCCAAAAGGCACATGAAAAAGTGCTCTACATCACTAATCATCAGGGAGATGCAGATCAAAACAACCATGAGATACCATCTCACACCACAGAGGCTAGCACACATCCAAAAGAACAAAAGCAACCACTGTTGGAGAGGATGTGGGGAGAAAGGGACTCTTCTACACTGCTGGTCAGAATGCCGAATGGTTCAGCCCTTTTGGAAAATAATATGGATGCTTCTCAAAAAATTAGAAATTGAGCTCCCATTTGACCCAGCAATACCACTGCTGGGAATATACCCCGGAGAATCAAAATAGTATAGTTGAAATGACATCTGCACTTATATGTTCATTGCAGCACTGTTTACAATAGCCAGAATCTGGAAAAAATCCGAGTGCCCTGCAACAGATGACTGGTTAAAGAAACTTTGGTACATCTATACAATGGAATACTATGCAGCTGTTAGAAAAAATGAGGTCATGAAGTTTGCATATAAGTGGATCAGCATGGAAAGTATCATGCTAAGTGAAATGAGTCAGAAAGAGAGAGACAGACATAGAAAGATTGCTCTCATCTGTGGAATATAGAATAATAGACTAGGAGACTAACACCCAAGATTAGTAGAAATAAGTACCAGGAGGTTGACTCCATGGCTTGTAGGCTGGTCTCTCATTCTGGGCAACTCAGAGAAGGGAACACCAAGTAAAATGTGGTCGGAGGTCATGTGGGGGAAGGGTGATGCATGCTGAATGTAGACTAGAGACTGAACACAATGGCCACTCAACACCTTTATTGCAAACCACAACACCTAATCAGAGAGAGAGATCAAAAGGGAATACCCTGCCATAGTGGCAGGGTGGGGTGGGGGGAGACGAGACTGGGGAGGGTGGGAGGGATGCTGGGTTTACTGGTGGTAGAGAATGGGCACTGGTGAAGGGATGGGTTCTCGAACTTTGTATGGGGGAAACATGAGCACAATAATGTATAATTCATTTCAATTCTTTTTTTTTTTGGTTTTTGGGTCACACCCGGCGATGCACAGGGGTTATTCCTGGCTCTTCACTCAGGAATTACTCCTGGCGGTGCTCAGGGGACCATATCGGATGCTGGGATTAGAACCCGGGTCAGCCGCATGCAAGGAAAATGCCCTACCCGCTGTGCTATCGCTCCAGCCCTTCATTTCAATTCTTAATGTAATTTTATTAGATCAATAAAGTCCAGATGACAAAAAAAAATTTTAAGTAAGATTTTGAGTCAATGATTGCAATTTTACTAGATTTGACATCTTTTGTTGTTTTTGATCATTTTAGTCAGGTGATTGAAAAGCTACAAACATTATAAAATAAAATTTAAATGTAAAAAATATTAAAAATTGTAATTTTCTGTACTCTGGTGAAGGGATGGGTGTTGGAACACTGTGTGACTGAAACCTGACCGTGATCAGTTTTGTAACTCTGTATCTCATGTTGACTCAAAAAAATTAAATAAAACAATTTAAATTTTAAAAAAATCAGATGGGCCGGTCATGTAATGCGATTATGCGATTCAGAGACGACCGTTGGACTAGAGCTGTTACAGACTGGATTCCACGGGACGCCAGAAGACCTTGTGGCCGCCCACCAACTAGATGGTCAGATTTCTTCGTCAAATCTCTGAGTGAACGATTTGAGGCTCTTTCTGTTCCTGGAGCAAGCAGGTATCACTAGCTCGAGACAGGGACAAATGGAGATGTTACTGGCACCCGCTCGAGCAAATTGAAGATCAACAGGACTACAAGTGATACAAGTGAAGTCCTCAGGAAGAACCAAACTTTAAGTTTGATATATCTCTTACTTTGCTCATACAGAATGACATTGCTAGAAATATTAAAAGTAGATTTACTATAACTATTTAAGCAGATTACTAGCTCACACCCTGACACACCCTTGTTTGGAATCACACCCTTGAGTGGATCTCCTTAGATGAGATTTCCTTAGATGAGATTTTGTTAATCTCCTCGAGAAATGGTCTTACCCTTCTTTGTTGATTTGTTAATGTTCAACCCACCTTTGGGTCACCACCCTATGTAACTTGCTATATAAACTAAGACTGTGGGGCACTGAGGGGGAGAGGAAGAAGATAAGGGAGACAGAGGAAGAAGGAGACCGAAGAAGGAGACCGAAGAAGGAGACCGAAGAAGGAGACAGAAGAAAGAGACAGAAGAATGAGGCAGAAGAACGAGACAGAGGAAGAAGACAGGGAAGACAGAAGAAGACGACACAAGAGAAGACACAGAAGATACACGGGAAGACACAGAAGCGAAGGAGACAACACAGACAGAAGAAGACACAAGCAGAGACAAAGCGGTCGGAAGAGACCAGAGGAGAGACTACAGAGACAGAGACAGAGAGACAGACAGAAGCAGGAGAGACACCGAAGCAGAGCTCAAGGCAAAAGAACTGAGGGTGAGCAGGCGCGTGAGAGAGAAGCAGAACGGGAACGGAGATGGGAATAAACTGCAACTGATACCGACCAGCCTGGCCCTCGTTCCTTCCTTCCTTCGCCTGCCTTGTCATCGCCATCAACCTCTCCGGGGTGGGGGAAGCGGCTGGAGACTACCGAACGCGGGCAGCGGGAGAGATAGAGCGCCACTGCCCTGTGCCCGGTGTGGTGCCCCTTCCCTTTTTTGTGTGTTTTCACACAATGCAACAAGAGTTGCTACAAGCAGAAATTCTCTCTGGAAGTGGGTCTCAGGCAGTCTCCAGCATACAAGCTTGAAGAAACCAGCTTCTTCCACAGAAGCTATGGACACCTCAAGCCTCAGCCAGACAAACAGGTCTGAAGTGAGGTGAGCTGGGAACACAGATTTTCAAGCTGATCACATGAGTTCTCAAAAATGAGGTACCTTTCCTGCTACACTGTCCACTCCTCCAGCCAGAGCAGTAGTGCCAGGGTCAAGGGGAATGCCCTGCATGTGGCTCCCTCTGATCCACGCCCAGCACCACACCATTCCCTGAGCATTGTTGGGGTGGCCGAGGTATTCCCCCAGCACTGCAGAAGCCAAGTAGCACCAAGTCCTTAGGTCCCTGAATTAAACTGCTGGTCTGGTTGGCTGAGAATCCCCAGGATGGCCCCTGGGCTCCCCTGAGCACAGTTTGGGACATCCAACATAATAATAAATCAACAGTCAACTCAAGATTTTCTTTGTTGTGTGTTACCTTGCAATTACTCCATATGTGCTAGACACATGATACTATTTACTGAATTAATAATTTTAAGAAAGTTGAACATGAAAAGTTGCTAGTTGCAAGTTGGAGTGCAGTTCTGAAACCCTAACAGGAAATGCACTTGATCATGAAGGTAAGCGATATTACAAACAATAGAGAAACACTCCCCAGAGGGAGAAAAATCTGTGTTCAACTTTGTTCCAGCTTCTCCTCCAAAAGGCTCAACTTCTGCTGCATTTGTAGTTCTGCCCAAAACCCCCACATTCACCCGGTAACAATAAATGTTGTTGACAGAATGAATGACAAGGCAAAAAATAGCTTGCAGTACTTTTAATTTTTTACAAGTGTAGAAAGCACATTAAACCATCTGCTGATGAAAATATGCATGTTTTGACTTGCATATGAATCAAATTAACATACATAAATCCAACATCTTCACACCGCTAGAGTCACAGGCATAGCCAATGTAATTTTCCATGTTTCTTCAAATTCAGTGATTCCAGAGTGACATAATTAAGTTATCAGGCATAAAGTATTCAGTAGTGACATGATTAAAATCTAACTTTTATTTCAAGTCAATAAGGGTTTGTCTTACACAAATAAAAAGGCAGAAGATCATTAATAATCTTAATTTTTATTTTGTTGTCTGGGGGCCACACCTGATGATGCTAAGGGGCTATTTCTGCTTCTGTACTCAGAAATCACTCCTGGGAAGCTCAGGGGACCATATGGGATTCCAGAGATCAAACCCAGGTCAGCTGTAAGCAAGGCAAACTCCCTACGCACTTCACTATCTCTCAGACCCCCATGATCTTAGTTTTTATCTGTTTGTTTTTGGGCCACACTGGCTATGTTCAGGGCTTTTCTCCTGGCTCTGTGCCAAGAGATCACTCTTGGTGATGCTTGGGGGACCATGCAGGATGCCTGGGATCAACCAGAGCCAATTGCATGCAAGCAAGTAAGCACCTTAACCTCTATACTATCTTAATTTTACGTTCAAATTTCCTCTATGAAAACCTCATATCATGGGCCAGAGAGATAGTACATGGGAAGAATATTTGCCTTGCACGCATCCAACCTGGATTCAATCCCCAGCATTCCATAAGGTCACCAGACTTGGCTAGGAGTAATTCCTGAGTACAAAGCCTGAAGTAACCCCTAAGCACCACTGGGTGTGGCAAAAGATAATTAATTAATTAAAAATGAAGATGTCACCATGGGAAATGACAATTTGAGTTACAGAACCAGAGCTATCACTTTCATTAAGATGAACTGGGGGGGGGGGGAAATATGAATTGGTATTGGTACAATTACTGTAGTACCTACTACCTGATTGCTCTAGGAGATGCACATTTCCAAGGGACAGCTTCTGTATCTCAGCTTCTACCTATCCCTCTAACACAACTGGTCCTTCATCACCAGTCTCCAAGATCCTGAATGGAGCAGGAGAGATTTTTCCACAGAAAAGAGAAAGTTGGTCCACTGACACTTCCTAATGGACAAGGCAACTGCTGGGAGGAAGAGCACAACAAAACTGCACTCCTCTGTGGAGAGCAGCACAAGATCTGGATGGATCAAGACAATGAAGGAGGGTGAGATCACTCTTCTTAAGAGATACCTGTTCCTGGCTTTTAAATCCCAATCTGTCAGCATTCAAGAACATAGCTTGAAGGTTAGAGAGATAGTACAGGGGTGAGGCAAGCTCTCGCATGCAGCTGACTCAAGTTACATCCCAATACCCTATACGGTCCCTGACCCAGGTTTGATTCCCAGCACTTCATATGGGTCCCTAAGCCCTACCAGGATTGGACCCTGAGCAAAGAGCCAGGAGTAAGCCCGGAGTACTGCCGGGTGTCATCCTGAAACCAAAATTAAGATAAGTTCTTAAAAGACACAGCATGAGTGGAATCCCTGGCACCCTAAAAATACCCACACCTGGGCCCCTGGGTCTTGCCAGGACTGCAGGCACTGAGTCACTGGGAACAACAGAAATGATTCCAGCACACTAACTCTGTAACAATAATCATCCAGGGCCGGTGACTGCGCGGGGAAGGAAGAGTGACCAAAGGCAGAGAGAGTAAGAAGAGGGCAAAGGCTGGAACCTGGAAATGATTACACTCATATTTATTCATACATAAGTACATAAACCCATATTACATTGGCTGCTGATATAAATCAGAGGGAAAAGGAAGGCCACTTATGGAGAAAATGTAAACAGAATAAATTTTCCCAATTTAAAGGCTGCACATGCTAACTGAATTACTCAGTTATTGAACTTCCAATCCTATTTTTCTATTAAATTATTAGGCACAAATACAGTGCAAGAGGCTGGAGCAATAGCACAGCAGGTAGGGCATTTGCCTTGCACATAGCCAAACCAGGTTTGATTCCCAGCATCCCATATGGTCCCCCAAGCACCACCAGGAGTAAATCCTGAGTGCAGAGCCAGGAGTAACCCCTGAGCATCACCAGGTATGACCCAGAAAGCAAAAAAACAAAACAAAACAAAAAAACTACTGTGCAAATAATGTGAGTTGTGCTGTAAGACTGAGAGGTGCCAGGTAAGCCACTGCATTATGGATTGCCATAATCTACATGAGTTTGCCATGGCTAGAAAAACAAGTTTCTGTGTTACAAGCTTTGTTGAGAAACCATTTGCATGCCAGCACTCAAATCAGCATTGGTCACATGCAATGTCATGAATTTTTTTTATGAGTGGCCACAAATGAAAGATGCCACAAGACCAAGTCCTTCCTACAATACTGACAAAGACAATTTGCAGTGATGCCAGAAATTAAATGACGGTATGTTTTTCAGGGTGCTTGGAGATCATTTAGAGATAACAACCACTTTCTTTCTGATATCTGGACAAAGGTTGTGAGTTAAATGACAGCTTGAAAAATCATCCAGCACTAGCTTGTCACAGTGCGGGGAAGAGGGAGAGGGCAGTGAGGACAGAGAAGAGACCACTGTGACAATGACAGTTGGAAACAATCACTCTGGACAAGAATTGATGCTGAAAGTAGGTAAAGGGACATATGTGATAACCTTATAGTATCTATGTAGTACCTGTGCCATAATGACTGAAAGGAAAGAGAGAGAGAGGGAAAAATGTCTGTTGTAGAGGCAGACTGGGGGTGGGGGTGGAAGGAGGAAAACTTGGGGACATTGGTGGTGGGGAATGTACACTGGTGAAGGGAAGGGTGTTGGAACATTGTAGACTGAGACCCATTCATGAACAGCTTTGTAACTGTGCACCTCACAGTGATTCAATGTAAGCATTAATTCAAAAATAAAAGAAAAAAGAAAGAAAAATAATCCAGCATTAAGCAATCTAAGATCATGCTCCTAGTTGCTACAAGTCTTAAAAAAATGGAGTCTTGCAGCTGGATTAACAGTACAGCAGGTAGGCATTTGCCCTACTTGCAGCCAACCTGAGTTCAGTTCCCAACATCCTATACGATCCCTTGAGTACTGCCAGGAGTAACCCCTGAGCATTGGTGGTGGACCCAAAACCAAACAAACTAAAAAAAAAAAAAAGATGAAATCTTTGGACCACAGATGTAGCTCAGTGACACAGCACATGCCTCACAGGTGCGAGGTCCTGGTTTGACTCTCAGCACCACAAGAACAGAACCCTCTCTTCCATTACGTTAACACAGAGGTATAACTTGATTTTTCATGACCCATCTAAAATCAGGCTTATACTATCAAATATTAGCAACTCAGCACAGCAAATGCATGTTATACAAATAAACAGTGAAAACGAGTAGAGTGGTTTAATCTCTTAGGTACAACTGTTTGGGAAGAATCTTCCAAGTTTTTGAATAAATTTTAAAAAACATAGGAAATAAACATTGATTCTTCTCAGATCCCTTCGGCAGCACATATACTAAAATTGGAACAATACAGAGAAGATTAGCATGGCCCCTGCACAAGGATTACACACAAATTCGTGAAGTGTTCCATATTTTTGGGGGGCTGAAGCGATAGCATAGCAGATAGGGCATTTGTCTTGCACGCGGCTGACCCGGGTTTGATTCCTCTCTCCCTCTCAGAGAACCTGGCGAGCTACCGAGAGTATCCCACCTGCACGGCAGAGCCTGGCAATCTACCTGTGGTGTATTCGATATGCCAAAAACAGTAACAACAAGTCTCACAATGGAGACATTACTGGTGCCTGCTCGAGCGAATCGATGAACAACGAGACTACAGTGCTACAGTTCTCCTCAGATCAGAAATATATTTCATCCATGTTAGTAGCTGTGTCTCCTTCCACTACAAGCAACATCCCAAGAAGTTGAATTAAAGCCTGGAAATGATCTGAGGATTATTAAAATTATATTAAATGCCAAATATAACTCCAAGTATCTTCTCTTAATGCTGACTGAACATATATAAAAACATCTAGTTCTCCTATTCAATTATGACTCCTTAGATCGCGTTAATTTTTCTTCAGATAGGGTAGGCTGGTGGGCCGTGTGGGCCATGCCTCTACATTCTCCTCTCTAGGGAGTCACGGATGGGCCCAGACGTGCCGTATTGTGGTCCTGGGAGGGGAACCGTCAGCTAGCACCCACAGTGGTGTTTTTGTAGGCCTGGGGCACCACTGCATCTTTGTAGCACATTTGCTGAAACTACTGTTAGGGCGAGTACCTCTCACCCTGAAGGCCTTGCCTCCCCCCACCCTTCTTTCTACTGTTAGGGCGAGTACCTCTCACCCTGAAGGCCTTACCTCCCCCCACCCTTCTTTCTCCAGTGCGTCTCTTGCTTCTCTCTCTTCCCTGGACTCTGGGCACCGCATGGAAACCAGTGATTTGACCGGGCCTGTTTAATACTGATTTTGATGTGGATTTGGATACACACTGACTCCTAACCGGAGGCTTTCTGTAGACCTGTAGCTCAAGCTAGTCTTTGGGTTAGAACTGCAAGACCACCTGTCTCTCCACTCCTCTGGCCTTGTCTTACTTTCTCTTCTAGAGAGGACATGAAAGTATTTTTTTCTTTACAGCCTCCTGTTTAAAAATAGTGTTAAGTAAGGTGGTGTGTGTATGTGTGTGTATGTGTGTGGGGGGGGGGGAGCGTGTTTCTGTGTCAGAGGCTAAGGGAGCAATTATTGTAGCTTGGTGCGTATTATCTGGGTTGTGAGAGACACAGCCAAAACCTTTAACTTTTAAGTTTCTCATAATATCAACGCTCTGCACTGGTGCTGTTGTCTTCTGTAGACACTTGACACTGAGGATCACCAGGCTTGCCAGGCTCCTGCAGCTGTGAGGAGCTGTGTCCTCCAAACGCCATTCAACCCAGATACCCTGACAGCAGCTGGACTGGACCACAGAACTGACCTCCATTTGGCCAGGATTATGCTTGTGTGGATTATGGGATCAAGGTGAGCCTCGTGTCTTCTGCAAATACCTTCCTCTGCTGTACTGCCAGCATACTGCAACTTTGTGGCATAGGCTTGGTGGAGGGCACTATGTTGTTGTGCTCCCAACTAAAGGAGTGCAGCAAAGCCCCCCGCCCAGTGCAGATCTTCTTCTGCTCATACCCACCCTGCACCTTTGTGGTCCAGTTGCTGTGCACTCTAGGCCTTTCTGAAGAACTGGGGAGGGAGTAGCTCAGGGACTTGGCTGGCTCCCTTGTTTGCTGCTAGGTAGTTCCTGCTCAGGCCCTCTATCCTGCTTCAAACCTTATGTCACCCTACTTATATGTCCTGTGTAATTCCTCTCCATGCCTAATCTGTTTATCTGTTCAAATTCTCTCTCCTCAGCTCTGGACTCCTTGCTTTTGTGTATTTTTAAAATATGGCTTCTTCTTTCTCAGAACTCTTCCAGGCTTCTTGGATCCCTTAATTATTATAACTTTTCAGGCTTAAGTTACAATAGAACACAAATTATAATTAAGTTTTTCTGTCTCAAATTTGTGATAACATGTATGCCTAAGAACCCCTAAGAGAGCTAAACAGAACCTAGAAGTAAGCTACAACACCATCAGGACCTAGAAATGCATGGAAATTAATGAAAGCTCTGCAAGTCTTTTTATTTTATTTCATACACACACAGGCACGCATGCACACATACTATATATGTGTATGTGTGTGTGTATAACTCCTGGGCTAGAGCGATACACAGTGGGGTAGGGCATTTGCCTTGCACACAGCCGACCAGGGTTCCTTCGTCCCTCTAGGAGAGCCCAGCAAGCTACTGAGAGTATTCCGCCCACATGACAAAGCCTGACAAGCTACCCGTGGTGTATTCAATATGCCAAAAACAATAACAGCAAGTCTCATAATGGAGACATAACTGGTGCCCACTCAAGCAAATCAACGAGCAATGGGATGACAGTGATACAGTTATATAGTGACATAGAATTGTACAAGAAAAAAAGCTCCAACCCCATTAAAAAATGGGGAGAAGAAATTAACAGAAGTTTCCTCAAAAAAGAAATATACAAGTGGCCAAAAGGCACATGAAAAAATGCTCCGCATCAGGGAGATGCAAATCAAAACAACAATGAAATATCATCTCACACCACAGAGACTGGCACACGTTCAAAAGAACAAAAGCAACCAGTGCTGGCGTGGGTGTGGGGAAAAAGGGATGCTCTTTCACTGTTGGTGGGAATGCCCACTAGTCCAGCCTTTCTGAAAAACAATATGGACAGTCCTTCAAAAACTAGAAATTGAGCTTCCATATGACCCCGCAATACCACTTCTGTGAATGTGTCCCAAGGATGCAAAAAAGCACAATAGAAATGACATCTGCACCTATATGTTCATTGCAGCACTGTTCATAATAGCAAAAATCTGGAAACAACCCAAATGCCCTAGAACAGATGACTGGTTAAAAAAAACTTTGGTACATCTACACAATGGAATACTATGCAGCTGTTAGGAGAGATGAAGTCATGAAATTTGCTTATAAATGGATAGACATGGAGAGTATCATGCTAAGTGAAATGAGTCAGAAAGAGAGGGACAGACATAGAAGGACTGCACTCATTTGTGGAGTATAGAATAACATCACATGAGGCTGACACCCAAGGACAGTAGATACAAGGGCCAGGAGGATTGGCCCAGAGCTAGAAGCCTGCTTCATGAGCAGAGAGGAGAAGGCAGATGGAATAGAGAAGGGAACACTAAGAAAATGATGGCTGGAGGAACCAGCTGGGATGGGAGATGTGTGCTGAAAGTAGATAATGGACCAAACATGATGACCTCTCAGTGTCTGTGTTGCAAGTTATAATGCCCAAAAGTAGAGAGAGAGTATGGGGAATATTGTCTGCCATAGAGGCAGGGGGAGGGTGGGAAAGTGGGGGCATACCGGGGATATTGGTGGTGGGGAATGTGCACTGGTGGAGGGATGGGTGTTTGATCATTGTGTGATTGTAACCCAAACATGAAAGCTTGAAACTATCACACGGTGATTCAAGAAAAAAAATTTTTTTTAAAGGCATTTGCTGTTCACATGGATGACCCCAGCATCCATGCAGGAGCACCTTTCTCCTGGGGGATAGAAAGAGGTGGTGGGTGCTTAGATGGCAGGAGCAGAACCCCCGTGAAGGAAGAGAAACCAGGGGTCCTGAGAGCTGGGCCAGCACTCCCCACCTCAGATCAGTAATCCACTAACCCTAACCCTGCTTCCTCACCTGTGAAGAGAGGCCAGACTGAAGTATGCAATTTGGATTTCAGCTGAAAGACTCTAAAATCCTATGCCTGTGAGTCCCAAACCCCAGGGTTCCAACAGAAAGCAATGGGTCTTGCCCTGTGAAGTGATGGAGTCGCCTTGTCTAGTTCATACACTGGGACTTCATGTCGTTCTTACTTTCTCCTTTGGATAATGGAATTTCCCCCATAGTGCTAGGGGGCTCTTAGCTGTAGGAGACTGATTCATACCAGATCTGCACTCCAACCTTTTGACCTGTCTTCCTGCTCAGTTAGGAGCCATTTCTGCCAAAATAGCCAATGAGTACTTCCCCAATGATCACAGCACTATCCATTAAATGCAGAGCTCAGATTGACATTCTTAATGTCTGCATGGGAGACAGTCCTATAGAAAAAGATTGGTACTTTAGTGGTAGTTGTGGTGTGGTAACATATATTTTTATTTTTTAATTTTTTATAGATTCACAGGGTAACACATATTTTGAAGAAGCATAAAACTGTAACTCTAAAAAATACACAATTGTGTAATGTCATAAGAAGGGACATCCGGACAGTGGTGGAGTGTTTTTGGCAATTTGGTGGAGGTGAAAGTGCAAAAATTTTGTACAAAAGTGATAGTATTAAATACTTGTAAAAACACACAAAGTCAAACAATAAGAAAGGGAGCTTTGGGACAGGGAGGTGGCTCTTACACAGGCAGATTTCAGTCCCAGCACTGGTCCATATCAGTGGGTGCGATCGTGGCACTGGGGTAGTGATCCCCAACAGCACAAAATGTGGAACAGCAGCAAGCACAACATCCAAGTATGAACCCCTGGACACTGCAGGGCACGGAAGGGGAGGGAAGGAGGAGCAGGACAGGGGAAACACTTGAAGAGTGGGGAAGAGAGTAAAAGAGAGGGGAGGGAAGAGGAGGGGAGGGGAATGAAGAGTAAAGGAGAAGGAGGGGAGGTGAAAGGAAGAGGAAGGGGGGAAGGGGAGGCAAGAAGAGAAGGGAGTCATTTGAAAGAAAGCTTGCAAATCCACTAACTAAATAAGGCAACTGTTTTCTTCACTTCTCAGCCCTCTAATTCTTCTGACAGTCAAAGATCATCAGGCAAATATTAATCAACCAGAAGGCTCCTGGTAAAGTGCTAACCAAAATTAATAGAATCTGCAAAAGAGAGAGATGCTTGAAGGACATGAAAGAACAATCTTGAAGAGAAGCTTGTGGTGCCTCTTCCATGTTCACAAAGAGGATCTTATTGTCTGCCTTCCTTCTCACGTCAAGCTGCCACCTCTCTCCTACCCGCCCTTATCTGACACAGTGGCTCTCAGTGGGGGCTGCCTGGCAGGTTCACCATGGAACTGTTCTATCATGTAGCAGCCTGGGGTTCTTCTGGGATTCTGAGTCAAGAAATGAAGGAATGGAGTTTTTTAACTATTTTCTAGGATGCAGGTGTATCTATGCGTGTGTGTGTTCAAGATCAACAGGTGACTTTTATGTATAACTAAGATTTGTAATGAGGATAATCTCTGCTTAACTATTCTCTCTTTACTTTATGCTGCCACCTCTTAAAAAAGATATTAATGATCTCCACAATGTCTATTTTCATCTGGGTGTCTCTTGACCCATCAGCAACTTCCCTGCATCTCCTGTCTGCTGCTGCTGACTTCTTCCCTGACTTTGGTGCCCAGTGACATAAAGCATCTCTTTCTACAGCATTCCCAGGTCCCTAGCATTCTCTCTGTGCAAACTTCACTCACCTCTTTGCATCCATTCCTAAATTAGGGTCCAGTTTTCCTTCTGCTGCCATTCCTCCAACGAGGCTCCCTATATTTGTGGGCCACATTGTTCTCAGGGGTCTCATTCTCCCATCTTTGACTCTTATCCATCCTAATCTAACTTTGCAAATTATTTATTTAAATAATTACAGTGTGTAGCAAGACCAAAAACCAGAATTATGCACAAAGGAAAGGCCATAAGATTTACAGCAGAGCTATCAAATGAGACTCTACAAGCCCAAAGAGAATGGAGAGATATTGTACCAAAACTCAATGAAATGAACACCTCGTCAAGAATACTCTATCCAGCTAGATTATCAATCAGATTTGAAGGAATGATACAGAGCTTCATGGACAGATGGTAACTTAGGAAATTCAGAGCCTTAAAACCAGTTTTGGCGATCCGGAGCAGCCGCGTATGACACGGCCCCTCTGCTCCCTAAAGACTATGATCCGGCAGTTCTACTAACCCATTCTGGCACCCAGAGACTTATGGAAATGCATCTAGACTGTGAGCTGAGCTACGACCCCATGCCGCCTGGGGAGGGGGAAGGATTTTCTCTCCCAACGCTTTCTTTCTACGCGGAAGATGGTAGCGGCAGCAGCACCAACACCCACGTGGCATCCGCCATTTTCTAGGACTCACAATCCAGAGGTACTTGCTTTGTAGTGACGTGGCACACGAGAGATCATGGGATGGGGGTGTTACCAGCACACTCTCGGCCCAGATGAGATCCGGAGCAGCCACGCACGACACGGCCCCTCTGCTCCTTAAAGACTATGATCTGGCAGGTCTACTAACCTATTTGGGCACCCAGAGACTAATAGAAATGCATCTAGACTGTAAATTGAGCTAAAACAACAGAAATCCAAAACTGCGTGGCCGCTATTGTGGCTGCGCGAGCTCCTATAATCTTCATTCTCAGCAATGGAAAAAAAAACTATTGAGTGATGCCTTTTCAGCAGGTTTTATTGTTGGGGTAAAATTCCAAATAATAATGGTCAGTTCTCTGGTGAAATGTTGGATGTATCCAAAGTATGGAGAGAATAAAGTGAAGATCATTGGCCACTCAGATGTAGGTGGGGGTGGGGGTGGGAGGGGGATATATTGGGGTTCTTGGTGGGGGAACAGGGGCACTGGTGAAGGGATGGGAGTTTGATCATTATGTGACTGAGACTTAAACTTTAAAGCTTTGTAACTTTTGTCATGGTGAATCAATAAAATAAAATTTAAAAAAAAACAGTTTTGCAAGAAGCATTAAAAGAGCTTCTTTAAAGAACAGGACAATCATTCTATGTCTGTCCCTCTCCTTCTGACTCATTTCACTCAGCATGAAACTCTCCATATTTATTTATTTATTTTATTTTATTTTTGCTTTTTGGGTCACACCTGGCAATGCACAGGGGTTACTCCTGGCTCTGCACTCAGGAATCACCCCTGGCAGTGCTCAGGGGACCATATGGGATCTGGAATTGAACCTGGGTCGGCTGCGTGCAAGGCAAACACCCTACCCACTGTGCTATTGCTCCAGCCCCAAAACTCTCCATATTTATAAGCAAATTTCATCACTTCACTTTTTCTAACAGATGCATAGTATTCCATGTGTAGATGTACCAAAGTTTCTTTAACCAGTCGTCTGTTCTCAGGCACTGGGTTGTTCCCAGATTCTGACTATTGTGAATAGTGCTGAAATGAACATAGAATAAGGACAGTAGAAACAAGGGCCAGGAGAATTGGTCCATGTTTGGAAACCTGCCCCAAGTGCTGGGCGAGAGGGCAGTTGGGGTAGAGGGACCACTAGGACAATGACAGCTGAAAATGATCACTCTGAATAAAAACTAAGCGCTGAAAGTAGGTAAAAGACCAGACAAAATCTCAGTACCTGTATTGCAAACCATAATGCCCAAAGGGAGAGAGAAAGAGAGAGAGAAAATGGAGAGGGAGAGAGAGAGAGGGAGAGAGAAAGAGAAGAAAAGTGCCTGCCATAGACGAAGGCTGGAGGTGGGGATGTGGCAGGAGGGATACTGAGGACAATGGTAGTGGGAAATATACACTGGTGAAGGGATGGGTGTTGGAACATTTGCTGAAACCCAATTATGAACAGCTTTGTAACTGCTTATCTCATGATGATTCAATTAAAAAAGAAGAAGAAGAGGACAGGATCTGAAAGATATTACAGTGCGTGGGGTGCTTGCCTTGCATGTGGCCAACCTGGGTGCAATTTCTGGCACTCCATATGGTCCCCGCAAGCCTTGGGTCATCCCTGATTACAAAGCAAAGAGTAAACACTGAGCATTTCTGGGTATGGCCCCCAAAAAACAAAACAATTTTTTTTAAAGACAAGACAAACTTCCCAACATGGGCATCGGGTACAGAATTCACCAATGGTTTGTATGGTTACCTGTTGGATAATACTGGGTTGTCCTTGCTGCTCCCGCAGGGAGCTTAGGTTTATTGAGCCACTCCCATTATAGTGCAACTGAGGCACACCCAATTCCACCAGACACTAATAATTCTACACTGCTTTTCTCTTTCCTTTATGTCATTTGCATGGTTTATTTAGCAATGTCCTTTTTGTATAGACACAGGAAGACAACTGATGCTATGCTATGTAACATGGGAGTTAATTGACTCCAAGATAGTATTTACTCCCGGGCATCCATATTTACTTGACTTAAGCCTCAGTTGCCCTTAGTTCCTAGCACTCCGAGAGCAGGGTCACGACGAGGGACTGATGGATCCAGGGCAAGCTGTGAGCTACCTTGGCATCAAAATGGGCCAAGCCAAGTGCCATAATACTTAACTATAAGTTAAGAGCACGATCATGGACAAACTCTGTCATGACCCAAAAAGAAGTAACTGAATATCCTGCTGGGATTAGGAAAGACTAACCTGGCCTGAGGACTGTGGTCTGGAATATGTGGTGAGATGTCCTCAGGAAGAACCAAACTTTAAACTTAATATATCTCTTACTGTGTTCATACAAAATGACATTGCTAGAAATATTATCACTGTATCACTGTCATCCCGTTGATCATCAATTTGCTCAAGTGGGCCTAGTAAGGTCTCCATTTATCCTAGCCCTGAGATTTTAGCAGCCTCTCTTTACTCATCCTTCCCAATGGTGCCACACTGGAGGCTCTTCAGGGTCAGGGGAATGAGACCCATCATTGTTACTTAATTTGGCATATGAATACGCCATGGGGAGCTTGCCAGGCTGTCCCCCATACGGGCAGTAAAGTCTCGGTAGTTTGCAAAGTTCTCCAAGAGGGAGAACTAAGCTATCAGAGGTCTTCAACTGCTGGGGCTCTGCTCAGGGTGGAGAGGGAAACTCAACCCGTCCCCTCCGAGGGACCCTGGTGATAACAGCCAGGTGCGGGGCAAAAGACTCTGCCAAGCAGAGAAGTACTATAAGAAGTAAATTTATTATAACTATTTAAACGGTTTGCCTTTCCCTCCCCGCCCCAAGCAGAGCCTTGACAGTTGAAGACCTCCGGAACCCAGTCACAGCCATGCTCAAGGCCACTTTCCACACGTCCGTACGAGCCTCACGCATGAAGGGACCAGCAGAGGAACCCAGGTGTGCGGGACCCGGAGCTGAAATCTCCAAGCCTGCTTGGAGATATTTTGAGTCTGAGCCTTCTCCATCCAGACCCCCCCATTTTCCAGTAGTCTGGCAGCCACACTCACAAACTGTCCCCAGCATCGTGTAATCCCACCAGTGACCAACATCCAGAGACCTTAAGACCAAGCTCCCGGAAGCTTTGTGGCCGCGCGACATCTAATAGCCTTGTTCTCCTTCTTGGAGAACCTGACAAGTTACCAAGAATCTATTGCCCGCACGGGAGAGCCTTGCAAGCTCCCCATGGTGTATTCATATCCCAAATGAAGTAAAAAATATATACATACCTCTTGCATTTGGCAAAGGACAGGCAAGTGTTGCGAATACTTTTCCTGGCTTCTGCCACATCGGCCAACACTGCTGCTCTTCTCTCTGTGAGGTCTCCCTTTATTACTTCTCTGCACAGCTTTGTGAGCTTGGACATTAGCTTGTAGTTGACTGAGGCTTGTGCCAAATCACGTTGGTGAATGAGCTCAAGAGTTTCCAAAGACAGGCGTCTGTTTATGGCTTTCCCACTCTCAGCATTTTTCGCGCAATCATGGAGGTGCTTAGCCAGTCGATCGTATTCCTTGTCGATGTTGTTAACATGGCACGTTCCCACATTGCCACAGAGGTGCCAAAGAGCTCCCAGTTGGTGGTCATTCTGGGCGTTGCCTTCTTAAACTTAAACTTTGAAGTCCTTTCTCCCCACTCTGTGAAATAGAATTTTGCACAAAGGAGACGGTGGTCCAATCCTGTTTGGAATTTTGGGTCAACAGCAACATCAGTCAGGCAAAACCTTCTATTGAATATGACAAGGTCAATTTTGTTGTGGAACTGTCCACCAGGAGACATGCATGGTGGTTGTAGGCCACCCTAAAAGCCTCCATCCCTCTTGGAGAGCCTGGAAAGCTATCGAGAGTACCCTGTCCGCACAGCAGAGGCTGGCAAGCTACCCGTGGTGTATTTGATATGCCAAAAACAGTAACAACAATGGGCCCCATTTGCCTGACACTGAAAGAGCCCCTAATACAGCAGCGTTAAGAAGGATGAGCAATAAGACCTTAGAAAAGGACCAACAAAAGGAGCCCAAACCAGGCAGAAGGAAAGAGATAATAAAACTTAGAGCAGAAATTAACGCCATGGAAACCCAAAAGACAATCCGAAAGATCAATGAAACCAAGAGCTGGTTCTTCAAGAAAATAAACAAGATTGATAAACCACTAGCAAGACTCACAAAGAAAGAGAGAGAGAGAACCCTTATAAGCCGAATCAGAAATGAAAGGGGGACATCACAACAGAAACCAAAGAAATTCAAAAGATCATCAGAGACTACTTTGAAAATCTGTATGCCACAAGAGAACCTAGAAGAAATGGATAAATTCCCCGACTCCTATAATCTCCCAAGGCTGAACCAAGAAGACCTGGAGTACCTAAATAGTCCAGTTAATGTCAAGGAAATTGAAACGGTAATCAAAAGTCTTCCCAAAAACAAAAGCCCAGGTCCAGACGGATTCACTAGCGAGTTCTTCCAAACATTTAAAGAGGACCTATTGCCAGTTCTTCTCAAGCTTTCCAGGAAATTGAAGAAACAGAAACCCTCCCAAACAGTTTCTATGAGGCTCATATCTCCCTAATACCAAAAGCAAACAAAGACACCACACAAAAAAGAAAACTACAGGCCAATACCCCTGATGAACACAGATGCGAAGATTCTCAACAAAATATTTGCAAATAGAATTCAACAACTTATCAAAAAGATCATACACCATGACCAAGTGGGATTCATCCCGGGGATGCGAGGATGGTTTAACATCCGGAAATCAATCAACATAATCCATCATATCAACAAAAGAAAAGATAAAAATTATATAATCATAGATGCAGAGAAAGCATTTGACAAGATCCAGCACCTGTTTATGATGAAAACGCTCGCCGAAATGGGTATAGAAGGGACCTTCTTCAATATAGTCAAAGCCGTTTATCACAAGCCTACGGCAAGCATCGTCCTCAATGGAGAAAAACTAAGAGCCTTCCCTCTGAGAACAGGGATGAGACAAGGATGCCCACTCTCTCCACTTCTGTTCAATATAGTACTGGAAGTACTTACAATAGCGATTATGCAAGAAAAAGATATTAAGGGCATTCAGGTAGGAAAGGAAGAAATCAAGCTCTCACTATTCGCAGATGAGATGATACTATACCTAGAAAACCCTAAAACCTCTACCAAGAAACTCCTAGAAACAATAGACTCATATAGTAAAGTTGCAGGTTATAGAATCAATACCCAAAAGTCCATGGTTTCCTATATGCAAATAATGAGATATAAGAGAGCAACATGATAAAAGCAATCCCGTTCACAATTGTACCTCAAAAAATCAAGTACCTCAAAATCAGCTTAACAAAGGAGGTAAAGGACTTGTATAATGAAAACTACAAAACGCTACTTCAGGAAATAAAAGAGGACACAAGGAAATGGAAAGACATCCCCTGCTCATGGATTGGAAGAATTAGTATTTTCAAAATGGCAATTCTCCCCAAAGAATTGTACAAATTCAATGCGATCCCTATAGGGATACCCTTGACATTATTCTAGAAATGGAGCAAGCGCTCCTGAAATTCATATGGAATAATAAGCCCCCACAAATAGCTAAAGCAATTCTTGGGAAAAAGAAAATGGGAGGAATCAACCTCCCCAACTTCCAATTCTACTACAAAGCAGTAGTAATTAAAACAGCATGGTACTGGAACAAAGGCAGAGCTGCAGACCAATGGAACAGGGTTGAATACTCTGACACACCACCCCAAATATATGATCATCTAATCTTTGATAAGGGAGCAAGAAATGTGAAGTGGAGCAAGGAAAGCATGTTTAACAAATTGTGCTGGCAAAACTGGACAGCTACATGCAAAAAAATGGGCTTAGACCTCCACCTATCACCATGTACGAAAGTCAGATCAAAGTGGATTAAAGACCTCAACATCAGACCAGAATCCCAAAGGTACATTGAAGACAAGGTCGGCAAAACCCTCCACGACATGGAAGCCAATGGTATCTTCAAGCTGACACGCCACTGGCCAAGCAAGTGAAAACAGAGATAAATAAATGGGACTATCTCAAACTAGTGCAGGAAGAACGGTGGAATCGAAAAGATGTGCCCGGAGTCGGAGGTTCTTTGTTCTCTTAATCACTTCTTCGACGCTCTTGAAGGCATTCCACGCTGCTCTCTTCCTCCTGCGCAGTTCTGGCACCAAGTAGTTCCTCATGTTGATTTCTCAACCCAGGTACACATAGCTGCTGCATTCGGAGATGTTCGTTCCATTGAGAGCAAATGGAGCTTCAGGGACCAGTTCGTTTTTCATGAACATCATCTTGTTGAGATTCAGCTGCAATCCGACCTTTCCACACTCATGGTCGAAGTTGGCCAGCATTTGTGCCGCTTGGCTAATGTTTGGTGTTATGAGAACGATCTCATCAGCGAAGCGGAGGTGGTGTAATTGCCGACCGTCTATCTTCACTCCCATTCCTTCCCATTCCAGTTGTCACATGATGTTCTCAAGGGCAGCACTGAAGAGTTTCGGTGAAATGGTATCACCTTGCCACACCCCTCTCTTTACATCAATGATCACTTCCCTGTAGAATGGTGAGATCCTGGTGGTGAATCCACAATACAGCTCGCGGAGGATTTTGATATACTGAGTTTGAACGCCCTGTTTTGCCAGGGCTTCAATGACGGCCTCAGTCTCAACAGAATCGAAGGCCTTCTTTAAGTCTCTGAACATTAGACAGAGCGGCATCTTGAACTCTCTCGAAACTTCAATGAGTTTGGTCACTGTGTGGATATGGTCGATCATGCTGAATCCTCTTTGGAACCTCCGACTCTGGACACATCTTTATGATTCCACCATTCTTCCTGCACTAACATATGCCTCAGAGACCTGGGCCCTATGCAAGCAGGATGAGAATGCTATTAGAGTATCCCAAAGAGGAATCGAAAGAGCTATGCTGGGAATATCATGTCTCACTCAGGTGAGAAAAGGAATCCGAAGTTCTGACCTCTGTTGACGGTCAAAAATCAGGGATGCTGTCTCATTTGCCAAGGCATCAAAAATCAGATGGGCCGGTCATGTAATGCGATTCAGAAACGACCGCTGGACTAGAGCTGTTACAGACTGAATCCCATGGGACATCAGAAGACCTCATGCCGTCCTCCAACTAGATGGTCAGATTTCTTCACCAAATCTCTGAATGAACGATTTGAGACTCTTTCTGTTCCTGGAGTGAGCAGGTATCATTGGGCTACACTAGCTCACGACAGGGACAAATGGAGATGTTACTGGTGCCCGCTCGAGCAAATCGAAGATCAACGGGACTACAAGTGATACAAGTGATCTCAAACTAAGAAGCTTCTGCACCTCAAAAGAAACAGTGACCAAAATACAAAGACAATCTACAGAATGGGAAAGGATATTTACGCAGTACCCATCCGATAAAGGGTTGATATCAAAGATATACAATACACTGGTTGAACTCCACAAGAAGAAAACTGCCAACCCGATCAAAAAATGGGGTGATGAAATGAACAGAAACTTTACCAAAGAAGAAATCTGAATGGCTGAGAGGCAACATGAGAAAATGTTCAACATCACTAATCATCAGGGAGATGCAGATCAAAACAACAATGAGATGTCATCTCACACCACAGAGACTGGCCCACACCCCAAAAAACAAAAGTAACCGGTGTTGGCGTGGATGTGGGGAGAAAGGGACTCTCCTTCACTGCTGGTGGGAATGCCAACTGGTTCAGCCCTTTTGGAAAATATATGGACGATTCTCAAAATGTTAGAAATTGTGCTTCCACTTGACCCAGCAATACCACTCCTGGGAATATATCCTGGAGAGGAAAAAAGGTATAGTAGAGATGACATCTGCATTTCTATGTTCATTGCAGCACTGTTTACAATAGCCACAATCTGGGAAAAACCAGAGTGCCCAAAAACAGACGACTGGTTAAAGAAATTCTGGTACATCTACACAATGGAATACTATGTAGTTGTCAGAAAACATGAAGTCATGAAATTTGCATATAAGTGGATCAACATGGAAAGTATCATGCTGAGTGAAATGAGTCAGAAAGAAAGAGACAGACATAGAAAGATTGCACTCATATGTGGAATATAAAGTATCTGAGAGGTACAAGCTTACAATGATGCAATTTCTGGCAGATATTTCTCTGGACTTAGTTACTAAAATACTAAAAATACAGAAATCCAAAACCGTGCGGCCACTAGTGCGGCCACTCAACCTCATATCTCTTCATTCTCAGCAATGGAAAACAAATTATCAAATACTTCCTTCTTAGCAGGTCCGAAAAAGGGAGGAGAAACTCCAAACAATAATAGTGAGTTTTTTATTGAAATATTGAATGTAATCAAAGTAAAGTGAAAGTAAAGTGAAATTTACCAGTTACACAGGCGGGGTGGAAGGCTGGGGAGGGGGGGAGTGGGGGAGAGGTATACTGTGATTCTTGGTGGTGGACTATGTGCACTGGTGAAGGGATGGGTGTTCGAGCATCGTGTAACTGAGACTTAAACCTGAAATCTTTGTAACTTTCCACATGATGATTCAATAAAAGAATAAATTAATAAAAATTAAAAAAAGAAGTATGAGCAAGGACAGGCTGATAAAATCTCAGGGACGAACTAGACTGCCAAAATGAAGAAGGACTAAAATGACTGTCTGTACATTCAACGCACATACGCTGGCACTGGAAGCATCCATCGAGGACCTGATGGTGCAAGCGCAGAAGATCAAGAACAACATCATTGGTCTGACTGAAACGAGAAGTCATCAATCACATCATGCCATTTTCAACACTGGAGAAGAACTGTTCCTCAGAACATGCAACAACAGAGGCATCGGTGGCGTTGGTGTCCTTGTCAAGGACAAGGCTCATGAACTTGGCCATGAGCATTGATTCTTTCGAATGCCTAACAACCTGAATCGGATGGTTATGCTTGAATAGATGTGGCTCACTGCTGGCAGTTTCTATCTTCATCATCTACGCACCAACATCCAACTACAATGAAGAAGAAACTGAGAAGTTGTACATGGAAATGGAGAAGTTCTATAAAGAAGACCACACCTTCTATGAGATCATTGTTGGTGATTTTAATGCCAAGATAGGACCAAGAAGGTCGCCCGAAGAACTCCACATTGGGACCCATGGCCTAGAATGGAATGAACAGGGTGAGAGACTGTCTGAGTTCATCATGTCAACCAAGACCATCCATGGTAACTCACAGTTCCAGAAGACCGAATCTAAACGTTGGACATGGGAGTCTCCATGATATAAACCTGATCTAAATTTCCAGAAGGCATTGCACCTAGTAGGTCCCTAAACTCCACATAAATGAGAAACCAGTGTCTATAGGCCGAGGAGGAGCAACAGGAGTTCCCCACTGTTAGAAAAATGCATGTACAGTCTAGCGGTTTTTCCAAAACTTGGACAAGTTTCACCTTAGAGTCCAAGAGTCACACTTCCAGTGTTTTTTCTTCCCTCTCTTTGTTGTGGTGGAAAGTACACAGTGTCAATGATCTCACTGAGATCACACTTGGCAATGACGTTGGTGGTTCAAAGAATTAATCTCAGGCTCACACATACAAAGCAGAAATTCTATCACTGAGCCCCATCACTGGTCTTCTGATTTCTAGCATTTAGAAACTGCTTTGAAACATTATCCAAATAAAAACAAGCAAGAAATTACATATCACTGTATCACTGTCACTGTCATCCCATTGCTCATCAATTTGCTCAAGCGGGCACCAGTAACATCTCTATTGTGAGACTTGTTACTGTTTTTGGCATATCGAATACACCACAGGTAGCTTGCCAGACTCTGCCATGCGGGCGAGATACTCTCGGTAGCTTGCCAAGCTCTCTGAGAGGGGCAGAGAAATGGAACCTGGGTCAGTCATGTGCAAAGTGAACGCCCTACCCGCTGCGCTATCACTCCAGCCCAAGAAATTATATATAGCTGCTAAATTAATAATGACTAAAAACTTACAAAATCAGAATGCTCTTCAATAGATAAATGCATAAACAACTTGGAGTAGAGCTATAAGACGGAACAGAACGTGACACCTAATAGAACGTCTCAAAATAAATCCACTCATCTTGGTCAAGTAATTCACAACAAAGAATCTAAGGTTATATAATGGGGAAAGGGTGATCTGGGAAAACTGCTGACACACACACAGAAGAAATCTGGACCTCTACCTTGAGCCACACATAAAAACTACTTGAAAATAGATTAGAACTTGAATTTAAGGTGTGAAACCATAAAACTAGAGGAAAACCCAGGCAATAAGAATAGATGGTAAATGTCTGGACCTTACTCTGACTCGAAAAGCAAGGGCAACAAAAACTAAACAAGTGGGAATATATCAGATGAAAAAGTTTCTCCACAACAAATGAGATTATCAATAAATTGAATGGGAAAAATAGCTAAAAATTCTGTAATTGGTAAGAGGGTAATACTTAAGGACCAGAGATATGGCTCAGATGGTGGCGCATGCCTTGGATTTCATTCCCAGCACCACTCATTCCCACAAATTCTGTGAGGTATAGTCCAGGTGGTCCTGAAGCACCACCACACCCAAGCACCAACAGATATGTCTCCCCAAAATAAGCACTATAGCACCGTTTTCCCGTCGTTCATTGATTTGCTCGAGTGGGCACAAGCAACATCTCCATTGTGAGATTTGTGTTACTATTTTTGGCAAATCAAATATGCCGAGGGTAGCTAGCCAGGCTTTGCCCTGGGGGTGCAATACTCTCGGTAGCTTGCCGGGCTCTCTGAGAAGGATGGAGGGATCGAACCCGGGTTGGCCACACATAAGGCAAATGCCCTACCCACTATGCTATCACTCCAGTAACCAAAATAAGCTAGAAATCAAAATATATTTTTATTTTATTCAATAGTACAACAAAAACCGCAGACATTTCAATTAAAAGTGGGTAGTGGGGGCTGGAGAGATAGCACAGCGGGTAGGGCGTTTGCCTTGCACGTGGCCGACCCGGGTTCTAATCCCAGCATCCCATATGGTCCCCTGAGCACGGCCAGGGGTAATTCCTGAGTGCAGAGCCAGGAGTAACCCCTGTGCATAGCCAGGTGTGACCCAAAAAGCAAAAAAAAAAAAAAAAAAAAAAAAAGTGGGTAGTGGATCTGAATAAATAAATGAAGATAGAAAGGGGCCCAAAAGGTATGAGAAAAGATCAAGGAAATGCAAATTAAAATCACAATGAAACAATACTTCACACTTGTTAGAAACATTATTTAAAAAGAAAGGAATGAAAAAAAGAAAAGGAAAGGCAAGTGCTGGTGAGGGTGTGGGGAAAGGGACTCCTGGGCACTGTTGGCGAGAGCGAGAAGCAGCACACACAGAGACCCTAGAGCTCCCGGCACTTAGGGCTTGGAATGCAGGAGGTCTGCAGAGGCTGAGGGGGAGCAGTTAATAACAGGGAGGATTTGGGATCTCGGACGTTAAGTGATTTAACTAGCTTCCATCAAAATACCAGTGGTTCCTTATGTGCACGAGAAACCACTATTACCAGTACTGCAAACCACAGAATCTCAATCAATTTAAAAAACATACAAAATAGCGTGCTGAAAGTAGACTAAGACTGAACACGATGGCCACTCAATACCCCTATTGCAAACCACAACACCCGAAAGGAGAGAGAACGAAATGGAATACCCTGCCACTGAGGCGGGGTGGGGGGGGGATGGGATTGGAGGGTGGAAGGGAACCTGGGTTCATTGGTGGTGGAGAATGGACACTGGTGGAGGGATGGGTTCTTGAACATTGTATGAGGAAAACACAAGCACGAAGATGGGTAAATTTGTAACTGTACCCTCACGGTGACTCACTTATTAAAAAATAAATAAAGAAAAAAAACAAAAAACACACACAATAATAACATAAAATACTAATGGTCTCTGCTCGTTAACAGATAAAATTGGGGGCTGGAGAGATAGTACAGTAGGTAAGATGCTTGCTTTGCACAAGGCAGACCTGTTTTGATCCCTGGCATCCCCTCTGGTCTCCTGTGCACTGCCAGGAGTAATTCCTGAGTGCAAAGCCAGGAGAAATCCCTAAGCACAGCTGGGTGTGGAGGGAAAAAAAAGATAAAGTCACTTTTATTTTTTTTGTGTGTGCGAATCAAAATAATTTTTATTGGAAGAAATTTACTTAGAGAAATGTGAGAGAAGAGCAAAGAAGAATACACGTGTAAGTAAATGTCGCGCGCCGCTTCGTCCAGCGAAGAAACACGCAACTCGGAGATCCTTTTGGCTGCGATTTATTTAGGAACTTTCTCATGCGTTGGAGAAGAAATCAGGAAAGGGGACGTGGAGTAAGGCGGAAAAAGGGACGCATGAGGGAGAACCCACTAGCTAGGTGACCTCCCCCCTTATATACCTCTCGCTGCCTGCTTATGCCCACGTGTCCGCATCTGATAGGTTAGTCACAGCTTATGGGCGTGGCAAGACATCCTGTTTCCTTATTAGGAGTTGTTTTCGAAGCACACAGGTGTTGATTACAAAGAGCGCTACAAAGCATGGTCCCATGGTGGCTCTCCACAAGTAAAAACAAAGAGATAAAGTCACTTTTAAACATTGAAAAAGCTTCATGCACAGCTGAGCTAATGGACCATCTCACCTCCTCTGTAACAACTGATATGGGTATGATGTTCTTATGACCTTATAAAATAAAATCTCTCTTGCATAAGAAAAATGTATTTGCTACTAAAGCTCTCTTTCTCCTCTGTATAACCCTCTGTTTTACACTGGCACTGTCATTTCATTCACTTTGCTGGTGCCCTAGTAGTTAATAAAATGTAGGCCACATTTGAAAAAAATTTGTCCAAGATATTTTGTCTCTAACACTTACAATTTGATCATGCTCCATATGGTTTCATATTGCCATAAGTATTCATGTTAAGCCACTAGGCAAAGGAGTTGGTAAATAAGAAACCCTCATCTGTGGAGTTCATGCCCAATTCAATCAGCTTAGTAACTATCTCATGGTGATTCAATAAAATTTAAAATTTTTTTAAAAAGATGACAATAAATAAAAACACACAAAAAAATTCAATCCACTTAATCAATGGCTGAATAAATAGCAGTACTCCTATATTTAAAAAAAACTCAGATATGTAGGAACTTGTGACCTAAAGGTATAATTTTTACTTTTGGCAGGAGCCAGGGGGGTACAGGGAGGCTGGCCTACACCTGGCTATGCTCAGGGCTTACTCCTGGCTCTGAGTTCAGAGGTTACTCCTGGCTGTGCTTGGAGGACCATATGTGGTACCATGGATTGAACTCAGTCAGGTGCATGCAAGACCAGTGCTCTACCCACTGTACTATCTCTCTGGCCCCTAAGGGTATTGCGTGTTCAAAAAAGGAATGAGAAACGTGTGCTCTCTCCTGCCACGTGCATTCCGTGGCCATGAGCCGCTTCCCCACCCCGGCCTGCTGTGGCTGCCAACTTATGCATGAGGGAGGGAGCAGGGCCGCCAGGTGGGTTGTTGATCAGTCACAGTTATTCTTTCCAATCTCGTCTCCCTCGGCTTCCTTCCAGTCGCACCCACTCCCGTATTCCTTCTTTCCCCTGTGCTCGTCTCCCCGCACTCCATCTTCCAGCCTTAGTCTAGCCCCCAGCCTCCAAGGGTCGTGGGAGCAACTACACCTAGGTTCAACAGCACAATCAACATATGGAAAGCCCCTCCCTTCCTCCTGGGGACGCTCTTCTAAGACCAAGATCTCCTGCCAGAAGATCCGCTCAAGGGCAGGATTTCATCTACGGGCATACTTCTCCTCTCCTTAATCCATAAACGACCATCTCAGATTTACTTACTTCTTAGTAATCTTTCTAGTCATTTTGTACGGACACAGTGAGAGACACAATAAGCTTACAGGGTGGCTCTCCTGGGAACATCTGGCTATAGATCCCAGACTACAGTGCTCAGGCCAGATTAGTCCTTCCTAACCCCAGCAGGGTCCTTGTCCAGTCACTTCTCTTAGGGTCATGACAGAATTCGTCCACAACCATGCTCTTAACTTGTTGTATTTATGGTGCTTAGCTTGTCTCCTTTTGATGCCAGTGTAGCTTACTGCTTGCCCTGGATCCTGTTTTGGGGGTGCTAGGAATTAAGGGCAAAACTGTTATATTTACTTAAGTCAAGTAACTATAACAGATGCCCAAGAGTAAATATTATTCTGAGTCAATTAACTCCCAAGTTACAACTGTCTTCCTGTGTCTATACAAAAAGGACATTGCTCCAAAGTAAACTATGCAAAGGACATAAGGAAAAGATAAGATCAATATTTCTCTTACAAATACAAAATCCAGAGTCCAGAATCTGAGCTTACAAGTCACAGGGTCTGATTTAGGGATATGGGTGTTTAACCGATAAAAGAAGCAGAGCACAGAGAAGGGGTTAAAGATAAACACAGAGGAATGGGAGTGTGATGGGTGTAACCCAGTAAACTAAGCTCCCTGCAGCAAGGGAGAAGGGACAAACCAATGTTATCTTACAGGTATAATTTTGAAAGATAATTGTTTAGAGAATTCTAATTATGTTAAACATCAGGAATACAGTAATTTATATATATACATATGTGTATGTATATATATATATATTTATACACACAGGACTGGAGCAATAACACAGCAGGTAAGGCATTTGCCTTGCATGCAACCAACCCGGGTTCAGTTCCTCCATCCCTCTCAGAGAGCCCAGCAAGCTACCGAGAGTATCCTGCCCACATGGCAGAGCTTGGCAAACTACCCGTGGTGTGTTCAATATGCCAAAAACAGTAACAACAAGTCTCACAATGGAGACGTTACTGGTGCCTGCTCAAGAAAATTGATGAACAATGGGATGATGGTGCTACAGTGCTATATATATATGTGTGTGTGTGTGTGTGTGTGTGTGTGTGTAGATATATATACACACACACGTCTGTATTGTAACATCTGGATTATTATTCAGGGATTATTTGGAATTGAATTATCACCACAATTTTTCAGTGAACAAATATATAAAAGGTTTTTTGTTTTTGTTTTTGCTTATCATTTTTGTCTCCGGCTTAATAAAGCAATTTAATAAAGATCCATGTATGTACTGCACATCGAATCACCATAGACAAGAGAGGAAACAATTTGGTTAACCCAGAAGTTTCCTTCTGCCTGTGACTTTTTTTTCATCCAATTGACCTCAGGCCGGACCTCAGGCCGCTGCTGATTCTTTTTCTTGAGTTCTAGAATCCTGGTTAGATTGACTCTGACAGGATCTACTCTTATTTTCTTTCCAGTCTTTTAAAAAGTTTCTTTTATTTATTTTCCAGCTTTATTATCACTATTGTAGCTTAGGTAAATGCAGTTGGTCACACGTTAATTAATGCTTATGGTTTTGATGTAGTTCCTGCATCTTACTGCCACAAAAGGGTCTAAGACCCTTTATGGTCGCCACCCGGCCCCCATTGTCTTTATGTTACTTCTAGCTCAGCCTCTTCCTCCAGCCTCCAACCCCCTCTTCTCTGCTGACTAGCCTCGCTTCTGGCACTCAAGGCCAAGGTTTGTCATTGTTCAGTCTTGGAACTCTTTCTATGGGCTGTCACTCTTGCTCCTTTTGCTCCGTGTACTTTTCAGGCAATTCTCCTGTAGCGTGCATCACTGCACCTTTCATTTAAAGAACAACACTGTTTTGTGGATATACCTGTGAACTTAACACGCCGGTGGGTCTCCCGTGGTGGTGTTTGTGTGGTGGTTAGGGTCGCAGAGGCTGTGAGCATTCAGGTGCAGGAAGTCGTGGGGACTCAATGCTTGAATTTTCTGTAGAAACACTTAGGAGTGGAATGACTCAATCATATCGACATGTGACTTTCTAAGAAAATGCCAACGTCTCCCAAGGGGTGTATTGGTCCACCTTGCCCCTTGGCAGTGCAGGAGATGCCAGTTCCTGCTCGTTCTTCCCAGCACCGGTCGATTTGCCCACTCCTCTGGCCCTGCCTCTATCTACTTCTCATTTGCATTTCTCTAATCTCTCCGTGATACTAAGCATCTTTTTCATGTGCTGCTTTGCCACTGTATTATCTTTTCATCAAAAGCTTGTTCAAATCTCATGCCTAGTTATTGTGTTTCTAAAATTAAATTTTGAGGGGGCTGGTAGGGCATTTGCCTTGCACGCGGCCAATCTGGGTTCAATTCCCAGCATCCCATATAGTCCTCTGAGCACCGCCAGGGGTGATTCCTGAGTGCAGAGCCAGGAGTAACCCCTGTGCATTGCCAGGTGTGACCCAAAAAAAGCAAAAAAAAAAAAAAAAAAAAAACAATTAAATTTTGAGAGTTTTTTTTTTAACATTGTGGATACAAGTCCTTTGGCAGAGATGTGATTTGCAAATTCTGTGTCTGTGGCACGCCTTTTATTATTTGTGTGTGTGATGCTGGGGATGGAACCCACAGGCTTTGTTGGGGATGGGCAAGTGCTCTGCCTCTGAGCAACCTCAGCCCTCTCTCATTACCATTTTATTCGTATCTTTCAAAGAACAATTTTTAATTGTGATCATTAATTCTGATAGCCCAGTGGGTAGAGCGTTTGCCTTGCATGTGACCAACCTGACCAACCCGGGTTCAATTCCTCTGTCCCTCTCGGAGAGCCCGGCAAGCTACCGAGAGTATCCCACCCGCACAGCAGAGCCTGGCAAGCTACCCGTGGCGTATTTGATATGCCAAAAATGGTAACAACAAGTCTCACATGGAGACGTTACTGGAGCCCACTCAAGCAAATCGATGAACAATGGGATGACAGTGCTACAGTGCTATCATTTTTGTAAAATACATGTACATGCAAACACAAGCATTTTTCTTAAATGTGGTGTCTAAGATTCCTTAGAGTCCTTTTTGTAAACACTGGAGAAACTGTTCCACAAAGTAAAATGAATTCCTGCAAAGATTAAGGAATGTCAGTAAAAGTTCAAACAAAGGTTGTCACTTACTAAGTATGTATTCTGCTGAATACTGCATTAAATAACTGCAAAAAAAAAAAAGAAACCCTCATTCACGGTTGGTGGAACTGTCATCTGCTTCAGTCCCTATTGAAACCAGACTTCTCAAAAACTTAAAATTAGGCACCAGGAAGATATTACAGCAGGTAGAGCACTTGCCTTGCATATGGCCTAACATGCATTCAATACCCAGAACCCCATATGGCCTCCTAAACCCTGCACAAGAGAGATCCCTGAGAACAGATCCAGGAGTATCTGAGCATCCCCAAGTGGGACCAAAAAACAAAGTAAAACTTCACAGTTCAGAGAGAGAGAGAGAGAGAGAGAGAGAGAGAGAGAGAGAGAGAGAGAGAGAACAGTGCCTGCCATAGAGGTGGGCTTGGGTGGGATGGGAGGTGTTGGGAGAGAACCTGGGGACCCGATGCTGGGAAATGTGGGAAATTTATGGTGGTGGAGGGATGGGTGTCGGAACACTGTATGACTGAAACCTAATCATGAACAGCTTTGCAAGGGTCCATCTTATAGTGATTTAATTTAAAAAATTTTAAAAACCCTTCACTGTTCAGAAGAAAACTGCCAACCCGATCAAAAAATGGGCTGATGAAATGAACAGAAACTTTTCCAAAGAAGAAATCCGAATGGCTAAGAGGCACATGAGAAAATGTTCAACATCACTAATCATCAGGGAGATGCAGATCAAAACAACAATGAGATATCATCTCACACCACAGAGACTGGCCCACATCCCCCAAAACAAAAGCAACCGGTGTTGGCGTGGATGTGGGGAGAAAGGGACTCTCCTTCACTGCTGGTGGGAATGCCGACTGGTTCAGCCCTTTTGGAAAACAATATGGACGATTCTCAAAAAATTAGAAATTGAGCTCCCCTTTGACCCAGCAATACCACTCCTGGGAATATATCCCGGAGAGGCAAAAAGGTATAGTAGAGATGACATCTGCATTTCCATGTTCATTGCCGCTCTGTTCACAATAGCCACAATATGGAAAAAACCAGAGTGCCCGAAAACAGATGATTGGCTAAAGAAACTCTGGTATATTTACACAATGGAATACTATGTAGCTGTCAGGAAACATGAAGTCATGAAATTTGCATATAAGTGGATCAACATGGAAAGTATCATGCTGAGTGAAATGAGTCAGAAAGAAAGAGACAGACATAGAAAGATTGCACTCATATGTGGAATATAATGTAACTGAGAAGTACAAGTTGGCAACGATGCAACTTCTGGCAGATGTCTCTCTGGACTTAGTTACTAAAATACTAAATTAGAGAAACCCAAAACTGAGAGGCCGCTAAGTGTGGTCACTCGACCTCATACCTCTTCATCCTCAGCAATGGAAAACAAATTATCTAATGCTTCCTTTTCAGCAGGTCTGACTTTAGGGGAGAGACTCTCCAAACAATAATAGTGAGTTTTGTTGAAATATTGTATGCAATCAAAATGAAAGTAAAGTGAAATTTATTAGTTACACAGGCGGGGGGGGGCTTAGGGTGGGGGGGGCTAGGGGCGTGGGGTGGTTTGGGGTGTGAGGGGGCGGGGTGGAGCTATACTGGGATTCTTGGTGGTGGAATATGAGCACTGGTGAAGGGATGGGTATTCGAGCATTGTATAACTGAGATTTAAACCTGAAAACTTTGTAACTTTCCACATGGTGACTCAATAAAAAAATTAAAAAAAAAAAACCCTTCACTGTTCAAAGAGATAGCACAGTGAGCTAAGCACATGCAGATTGCATGTTGGAGACCTGTATTCAATCTCCAGCATCACAGGGAACCCTGTGCACTGCTGGGGCAGCTTCTGAGCACAAACCTGAGAGTAGCCACTGAGTAGTACTAGGTTAGCAAAAACAACAACAACAACAACGAAACATAGAACTTCCATATGACCCAGCAATTCTGCCCCTTGGCATCTATCCCGAGTGCACAAAACATTAATACAAAAAGGCAATATGCCCACCTGTGTAAACTGCAATGCTATTTACAATAGCCAAGACTCTGAAATAACCCAAGAGCCAGCAATACATAAGTGGATTAAAAAAATGTGGTTCGGGGCTGGAGCGATAGTACAGCGTGTAGGGTGTTTGCCTTGCACGTGGCCGACCCGGGTTCGATTCCCAGCATCCCATATGGTCCCCTGAGTACTGCCAGGAGTAATTCCTGAGTGCAGAGCCAAGAGTAACCCCTGAGCATCGCCGGGTGTGATCCCCCCCCCACAAAAAAAAAGCAAAAAAATGTGGTGCATATCCACAATGGAATACAATACAGCTAGATGAAAAGATAAAATCCTGCAATTTGCTGCAATTTTCACACAGTTGGAGGGCCTCATACCAAGGAAAGTGAGTCAGAAGGAGGGCAAATACCATATGATCTCTCTCATAGATGAAGTCCAAAGAAACAAAGCAACAAATGAACAACTGTCAGTGAAAATAACCCCTGAGTCTGCCCACAGAGCTAAGACTGTCCAGCAGGATAGGGCACACAAAAAGGGACCTAGAGACAGTGGTGGAGGGACTGTGACAGTCTGGTGGTGGAGGAGTGCAGAACATCACAGGTTTGCAGACGTTGGCCTCTGCTAAGCAATCCTTTCTTATGCTTTGCCATTAAAATCAAGATACTAACCTCTAACCTATTCTTTCTTTGAATTGTTTATCAATTTTTACCCATAGATTCTATCCCACAACAAGGCATTTCTTTGTACACTACAGTACAACTGAATAAATTAATGAATGAGGAAATGAAACAATTCTGTATCGATGGCAAGCTGCATTTGTCAAGCCTTGGCTCTATTAATAACATGTATACAGCCTTGGGCAGGTTAGTTTCTCCAGGACTGTTCTCTCTTGTAGGAAATGCAGATACTATATTTACTGTAAGAACTTAAGATAACATAAGTAAAACCCATAAAACACAGAAACCAGCAGTAAATCTCTCAATAGGAATCATTAACCAGAATTTTACTCTTCGGGGATTATACCTCCAACTCTCAATAATCCATATGTGGATTATTCTCTGCAAAGTAGCTCCAGCAAAATTTTGAAAGTAAGTAGATTTTCCCATGAACTCTTCATTTACTCTTGGCTGACTTCCCACCACCAATCTCATATGTTTATAGAAGCAAACAGCTTGATATTGAGCTACACGTTACATTAGAAGGAAGGTAAATCTGTGGCCACAAATGGGATACATTAGAAAACCAAACATTTATGACATTTGGATCCTTTTACTTAAGTACTTGCCAAGATTGCTCAACAAGCCAGATATTTTAAAATTTTAATTTAGTTGTATTCCAAAAGGAAACAGGATAGCCTGGCCAAATAATTGTGTGGTTTTGACATTTTTTAACTTAAACTTTTAATCATATCTATGTATGAACACCAATATACTTCTCACAACACAGCTTTTCTGGCCTCTAGAATAGCTCAGGTGGGAATAACATTGGCCACATCTGACTCGATCCCTTCTCAAGGTCCCTGGGGTGGGACTGATGTAACAGGGCTGTCAGAGGGTAATGGGACATCCTAAGAAGCTGACTCTATAAGCTAATGGAGAAGGAGCAAGATTACAGCCATGCAAGGAAGCTTAAATGTGGATGCCCAAGATGGTGGATTGCGGTGGTTACTGCTGAGGACCTTAGGTTCCAGAACAGAAGGGATAAGGCAAAGAGACCAGAGGAAAGACACTGTGCTTGTCATACATCACTAGAGGCTAGTGGATCAAGTTTTTAAAGGGAAAAAAGAAATGTCCATATTCCTGGTGTAGGCCGAGAAAGAAAAAGAAAATGAATGAAAGGAAAAGCCAGCAAGGACTAAAGATCCTTCCCTGGCTCTCAGTGATGTGCTTAGGAAACCCTGCCCACCTGCACTGACCGCTCCCCTCCGCTGAGAGGAATGGGGCCTGTCCTGTGCCCTTCCTCCCCCTTCAATGTGTTGGTGAATCCACAGGCGTACACAGGCATCCCCGCAGCTGAGTGTACACTCACCCCTCAGAAGGAAGCCCTGCTCCTCGCTTCCTCCTCAGCCCTGGAGACCACTGGTTGCCTGTTGGTCCCCACAGAACAGCCTATTCTAGATTTTTCCTGCCAGTGCAATCATACGCTCTAGTGGCTTGGGTCTGGCCTGTTTCACTTGGCAGACTGCTTGCAGTGTGCCTCCATGCTGCCTGCACTTGGTTCCTCTTGATAGGGATGCCATTCCATGGTAAGGCTACCCACATTTGTTTATCCTTTCGCTATCTGATGGACATCTGGCTTGTTTCTCCCTCTTGGCTATAGTGAACATTGTGAATAAACACGATGGGTTTCAGATGATCAGATTCTGTGTGACAGCTATTTTTATTGCCTATCTGTATAACCCCCACCTCTGCCCCAGGAATGAGCAGGTCCCATGGCAGCTGCAGTGTAACCATTGGAAGAGTGATTTTGAAATTATCTGTCCAAGTGGTTTCACCATTGTCTATCCAAACAGTAACATGGGAGGCTCACTGTAACCTCACCTGCATCTACTCATTATTTGGTTCTAAACAATTTATTTAAGTGAAACAAAGTGAAAACATAGTATTTGCTTCTGGGGCAAAAGAAAATCCACTATTATTAGTATTTTGATAAATGCTCGGGGTGGATTTCTCAGTGACAGGAAAAGGGGTGAAGCTGTGAGTTTGGCCCTCAGAACTACCCACAATACAATTCCAGAGGAGCTGTTGTCTGAGCTCCCCAGTGCCACAACAGAGTGTGCCGTCTCCAGAACAAAACCCTTGTGTGCATGCACCACAACTAAAAGTGTGTGAGTCCCAGCAGCTGCGTAAACACCATCACCAGTACCACAACTCCTAGCAAGCTGTGTGTAAATGGGAGAGTGACCCCCAGCAAGCACCGCCAGTACGTTCTAAAGCTAAGAGTCCAACCCCCACAGGCAACAGAGCTGAGTGTACAAGCATCACAACCAAGCATGAGAACAATGTCCTGTCATCACACCAAGAAGGGGAAAAGAAACATTTTATTCTCTTCTATATGGTTCTACCAAAAAGGTGAGTTGGCTTGGGGTAGGAGAGGCACATACTGTAATAATTTGGTTAGTGAAGGGAAGATCCAAAGTTGGATGTGATATGTGATATGTGGATCAAAGCACTAGAAAGCAAGTAGGATGTTTGCCATATCCCCCGCCTGCCCCTGGTCTGACCCCCGGCATCCCATATGGTCCCCAAGCACTGCCAGGAGTAATTCCTGAGTGCAGGACCCAGGAGTAACCCTCGAGGATTTCTGGATGTGGCCCCAAAACAAAAACAAAACAAAAAAGTTGGAAGCGACAGATGTGAAGATTAATTCCTACTTTACACCCCAGCTTTCCCACACCCCACATTCACACTGGGTGTTGTTTCCAGACCCACTGGCATGATTAGTGTTCCCTGGAGTGAGGTTTCCAGCGCACCTGCACCCTTTCCAACAGGCTATGTACAAGCTCGTTCTCATCACTACACAGCTCTGTCCTGTCCTGATGAGAGAGGCATGAGTACTGTGGCTACGTTCACGGGGCACCTACAGCCAGCAGGTGTGAGCACCCTGTGTTGGTGGAGTTAAGGATCAAGGAAGACTTCACTGGTGCCCACGCTCACTAAAGGTTTCCATGGAGGAAGATAAATTAGACCTCCACAGGGGTCTCTGTGTTTGTGAAAAAAAAAAACAACAGCTGCATCTTAGCTTTCTGATGTGTTCTAGACGCAAATCTATCTTACAACCAACTTCTCCCTGAATCAGCTCACAGAGGATATTTAGCTCTTGCCTAAAGACTATCCGAATCTTCCCTGGCAGAGGCTGGAGGGTAGCCAAAACAGCTCCTCTGACACTTGGAGAAGTCTGATTCTGTCAATTATTTTCTGTTCTATATCCTGTTCCCCCCCCCCAGGAAAAAAATCTATTTTCCTGTGTGGAGAACATCCTCTTTATTCCCTAATAATGCTCCATTGTCTTTCTGTTTTCAGTTTGTGGGAAACCACCTTCCAGTTGTCATGGGAGTCATGATGTCCAAGCATCTCCTTTTCCAGAGAGGTGAAGCTGTCGAATCAGTAACCAAAGGCTTGCCTTTAATGGAAACAAACCATCTGTGCCAATATGACCATAGAGTTTGATCAAATCATTGGTATTTGGATTGCCTTAGCCTTTTCCCTCCCATCCAGTCCTGCTTACCACACTTAGTCTCTATAATAGGTCCTAAAGTGGTCACCAATGAGCCCAACACTGCTGCTCTTCTCTCTTTGAGGTCTCCTTTATCACTACTCTGCACAGCTTTGTGAGATCAGACGTTAGCTTGTGGTTGCCTAAGGCTCATGCCAAACCACATTGGTGAATGAGCTCGAGAGTTTCCGAAGACAGGTGTCTGTTTGTGGCTTTCTCACTCTCAGCATTCTTCGAACAGTCATGGAGGTGCTGGACCAGTCAATCGTATTCCTCGTCGAAGGACAGCATCTTCCCACGTTGCCACAATAGTGCCAAAGAGCTCCCAGTTGGTGGTTATTCTGGGAGTTCTCTTCTTAAACTTTGCAGACCTTTCTCCCCGCTCTGTGAAGTAGAATTTTGCACAAAGGAGACAGTGGTCTTATCCCATTTGGAATTTTGGGACAACAGCAACATCGGTCAGGCAAAACCTTCAATTGAATGTGATTTGGTCAATTTCATTGTGGAACTGTCCACCGGGAGACTCCCATGTCCAGCGTTTAGATTCGGCCTTCTGGAACTGTGAGTTACCATGGATGGTCTTGGTCGACATGATGAACTCAGACAGTCTCTCACCCTGATTGTTCCATTCTAGGCCATGGGTCCCAATGTGGAGTTCTTCAGGCGACCTTCTTGGTCCTATCTTGGCAATAAAATCACCAACAATGATCTAGTAGAAGGTGTGGTCTTCTTTTTAAAAAAAATTTTACTGAATTACCATGAGATAGTTACAAGATTTCATGTTTGGGTTACAATCACATAATGATCGAACACCCATCCCTCCACCAGTGCACATTCCCCACCACCAATATCCTGGGTATACCCCCCTTTCCCACCCTCCCCCTGCCTCTAAGGCAGACAATATTCCCCATATTCTCTCTCTACTTTTGGGCATTATGGCTTGCAACACAGACACTGAGATGTCATCATGTTTGGTTCATTATCTACTTTTGGCATGCATCTCCCATCCCAACTGGTTCCTCCAGCCATCATAAGGTGTGGTCTTCTTTATAGAACTTCTCCCGCTCCATGTAGAACTTCTCAATTTCTTCTTCATAATAGTTGGATGTTGGTGCGTAGATAACAAAGATAGAAACTGCCAGCAGTGAGCCACATCTATTCAAACGTAATCATCCAATTCAAGTTGTTAGGCATTCGAAAGAATCAATTCTCATGGCCAAGTTCGTGTTGACAAGGACACCGACACCACCAATGCCTCTGTTGTCAAATGTTCCGAGGAACAGTTCTTCTCCAGTGTCGAAAATGCATGATGCGATTGATGCCTTCTCATCTTGGTCAGACCAATGATGTCGTACTTGATCTTCTGCGCTTGCACCATCAGGTCCTCGATGGATGCTTCCAATGTCAGCGTACATGCGTTGAATGTACAGTCATTTTAGTCTTTCTTCATTTTGGCAGTCTAGTTCGTCCCTGAGATTTTATCAGCCTGTCCTTGCTCATACTTCTTAACGCTGCTGTATTTGGTGGCTCTTTCAATGTCAGGCAATGAGGCCCATTGTTGTTACTGTTCTTGGCATATCCAATATGCCATGGGTATCTTGCCAGGCTCTGCCGTGTGGACGGGATACTCTCGGTAGCTTTCCAGGCTCTCCAAGAGGCATGGAGGCTTTTAGGGCGGCCTCTAATCACCCTTACAGGTGTTGGCCATGGTTCACACCATATTTGAACCTCATCAAATGTGGTGCAGTAATTATGGAAAATGGGTATTAAGTGTCTTATAATGTGTCTAGAAGCGGCTTGGATCGTGGCAGTGGCTGGGTAGTGGAGGTAGTGGAGGTTGGCTAACGAGGTATTATCTGGCGTGGGTAGGGTGGGCTGTCTGGGTGTGATCCCTGGGGCACCGGAGATTGAGGGAGGCAGACAGAGGATCTCTGTTTCCGGGTCTCGTTGAGCCTGGAGTCCAAGGTCACAAAGTTCTGCTTTACCTGGTTCTATGAGGCTTCACTCATGCATGAAGTTCGGCCCAAGTGTTCGGAAAGTGGCCTGGAGCATGGCAGTGTCTGGGTAGTGGAGGTCGTGGAGGTCAGCTGATATGTATGTATCAATAAATACATTTATTGATAGATTTTTTAATATGGATATTATTGAAAATATTTTCTTAAATTCTTTTTTACATTGTACATATATTATTTTGCCTTGCACACAGCTGACCCAGGTTCAATTCCTCCATCCCTCTCAGAGAGCCCGGCAAGCTACCAAAAGTATTCCTCCCACTGCAGAGCCTGGCAAGCTACCCTTGGCGTATTCGGTATGCCAAAAACAGTAACAACAAGTCTTGGGGCTGGAGCGATAGCACAGCAGGTAGGATGTTTGCCTTGCACGTGGCCAATCTGGGTCGATTCCCAGAATCCCATATGGTCCTGAGTACCACCAGGAGTGATTCCTGAGTGCAGAGCCAGGAGTAACTTATGCGCATCACCGGATGTGACCCAAAAGGCAAAAATAAAATAAAACCAAACAAAAACAGTAAAAGTCTCACAATGCAGACTGGTGCCCGTTTGAGCAAATCAATGAACAACAGGGACAACAGTGCTACAGTGCTACATATATTATTATTGTTATATAAATATTTAGTACATAAACACATGTGTAATTTTTGTATGCACATATTTTGTCCTGTAGATTTGATAGATGTTGTCCTGTAAATTTGATAGACTAACTCCAATAAGTTTTGCTGATTTATGGTCAGTAAATAGATGAAGTTTTATGGTTTTTTTTCTTTTTGGGTCACACCTGGCAATGCACAGGGGTTACTCCTGGCTCTGCACTCAGGAATCACCCCTGGCACACCTCAGAGGACCATATGGGATGCTGGGAATCGAACCCGGGTCGGCCACGTGCAAGGCAAACGCCCTACCCGCTGAACTATCGCTCCAGCCCCTGAAGTTTTATGTTTTTCTTTCACATCTGATGCTTTTTATTTCTTTACTAATTGCTTTGGATAAAATTTCCAGTAAACGCGTATCAATAGTGGTCAAGGTTAGCCTTTTTTTTCTCTTTTTTGGGTCACATCTGGCGATTCACAGAGGTTATTGCTGGCTCTGCACTCAGGAATTACTCCTGGCAGTGCTCGAGGGACCATACGAGATGCTGGGAATCGAACCCGGGTCAGCCGTGTGCAAGGCAAATGCCCTCCCTGCTGTTCTCGCTCCAGCCCCCAAGGTTACCCTCTTAAATATTGTTTCTGACTTGAGGAGAAAACTTAATATTTTAAAATTAAATGTGATATTTGCTGTTGGTTTTGTGTAATATTTATGAGCATATTGAATAAATTACTTAAATGTGGGTTTTTTTTGTTCAGACCTAGCTGTTCTCGGGGCATACTTCTGCCTCTCTGCTTTGGGATCAGTCCTGTTAGGACTGTATGTGGTGCTGGAGATTGAATCGGGCTTGGCCAAGTGCAAAACAAGCAACTTAACCCCTACACTTATCTCTCTGATTCCTTAATTATTTTAAGGAGTGTTACATCATGAAATGGCGCTGATTTTTTTGTTGTTATTTTGTTTTGTTCTTTTGGGGGGCTATACCCGGCAATGTTCAGGGGTAATCACTGACTCTATACTCAGGGATCACTCCTGGTGGTGCTTGGGGGACCGTATGGGTGCCCGGAATAGAACTGCCTCTGTACTATTGCTCTGGCCCTTGAATTTGTTTTAAGTGTTTTTTTTTTCCTGCCTCGGTTGATATGATTGGTGTTTTTCCTTCACACAATTAATGTGGTCTATTACACTATTTGGTTTTAGTATGTGGACCAATCTTTTACATTTCTGGGATAAAGACATTTGCTTAAACTTTTTATTACTGTTAATTTGATATTGTTTTGTTGATTCATGGTGCTGAATGCAGAGCCCTATACTTTTCCATTCATGTAATATATTTGATTTGATAGGAGCTGGTGTTATTGGTTTAGCATGTTAGGATGTCATGTTCTTAGTATTGTGGGTTAAGAGTTAGTTTAGTGAATTGAAGAGATTGGTTCAAAGGTCTGGAGTTCATGCTCTGCTGGCAGGAACCCTGGGTGTGAACCACCTACCACATGATCACGAGTGGGGCTGTGTTCCTAGAATTAATGGGTCTGATTAACTAATGGGTATAGTTAATGGGTATAATCAAAAGGAAATAAAAAGGAATTAGGCTTAGAGTTTGAATTGTTCCTTAGAGATTATAGTGGTAGCATTAAATATTATGATTACACTAAGCTTAAGATATCAGGATCATAATTAGGATGTAATGGTTATGATATAGGGTTACAGTTTATTGGATTTTTTTCTATTGTTGGTTTAGAGTTAGGGGTTATGTTAGGATGAGAGTGAGAGTATATAATGAAGTGTGTTCTTTCTCCTACTAATCCATCTGATGTTAATTTGATTGCAAGATCAGCCAGATGGGTAGGGGGAAATTATCTCTCCTCCCTGACAGAGGTTGGTGATTCATTTCTTCCTGTTGCAAATTAACATTTTATTGCATATGTAGATGAGGAACAAAGAATTTTCCCTCTGTTCTTAGATTCTTAGCTGATATCCTCCTATAATAATAATAGAAGTGATAGAATTAAAGGCTTAAAAAAACTGTAACTCTTTGTGTACATGGATACACCCAGGAAAAAAATAATAATTTCTCATATTTACAATAGTGTTGCCTCTTATGGTTTTGAAGCATGTTATCTCACTTCTACATCACCAGTTCAAGACCCTTTAACAGTGCCTTTGTCTTACTGCCAGGTTCCTCCTCTCTCCCCACTTGCCCCTTTTTTGGCATTCTCATTTCTATAATCCAGGGCCAAGGGGTCGCTCACATTTGAGGTCTCTCATTCCCTTCCTATTACACTATTTTCACAGATAATAGAGTACCTTTGACATTTGTCCTTCTTCTGATTTATTTTGCTAAATATGGTTCCTTCTAGTTCTACCAAAGTTGCAGTAAATTGCATTATTGTATATTTTCTTGTCAGTATAAATTAGGAAACTAAGACTCAGAAATTCTATTTTTGGAGGCGGGTGTTGGGCCACACCTGCTATTAGTTCTGGCCAGGGATCACTCCTGGAAATGCTCAGGGAACCACATGAGATTTGGGGACCAAACTGTGGTCGGTTGACTGTGTGCTGATTTATGGTCTGTAAATAGATGAAGTTTTATGTTTTTCTTTCACATCCAATGCCTTTTATTTCTTTACTAATTGCTTTGGGAAAAAATTCCAGTAAATGCATATCAATAGTGGTCAAAGTTAGCCTTTTTTTTTTCTTTTTGGGTCACACCTGTACTATTGCTCTCTACCCAAGACTCAGAAATTCTTACTATTTACAGCTCAATATCAATTGGTGGTAGAAGAGGAATATATATAAAGATCACACTCATCTGTGGAATTATAAAACAACAGAGTAGGAGACTAACACCCAAGAATAGTAATATATAATACCAGGAGGTTGGCTCTATGGCTTGGAAGCTGGCCTCACATGCTGGGAGAAAGGCAGCCCGGATAGAGAAGGGAACACCAAGCAAAACGTGGTTGGAGATCCCGCGTGGAAAGGGAGATGCGTGCTGAAAGTAGACTAGAGACTGAACACGATGGCCACTCAATACCCCTATTGCAGGGGCTGGAGTGATAGCACAGCGGGTAGGGCATTTGCCTTGCACGCGGCCAACCCGGGTTCGAATCCCAGCATCCCATATGGTCCCCTGAGCACCGCCAGGGGTGATTCCTGAGTGCATGAGCCAGGAGTGACCCCTGTGCATGGCCGGGTGTGACCCAAAAAGAAAAAAAAATACCCCTATTGCAAACCACAACACCCAAAAGGAGAGAGAGAACAAAATGAAATACCCTGCCACAGAGGCGGGGTGGGGTGGGGGGGAACGAGATTGGAGGGTGGGAGGGATATTGGCTTCATTGGTGATGGAGAATGGGCACTGGTGGAGAGATGGGTTCTCGAATATTGTATGAGGGAAACACAAGCACAAAAATGGATAAATTTGTAACTGTACCCTCATGGTGACTCACTAATTAAAAAAATAAATTAAAAAAAATAAAGAAGTGGAGGGGCTGGAGCAATAGCACAGAGGGTAGGGTGTTTGCCTTGCACACAGTTGACCCAGGTTCGATTCCCAGCATCCCATATGGTCCCCTGAGCACCACCAGGAGTAATTCCTGAGTGCATGAGCCAGGAGTAACCCCTGAGCATCTCTGGGTGTGACCCAAAAAAGAAAAAAAAAGTGGAATATAAACACTGCCAGCTAAACTTTAAACCCTGTTCTTTCTAACCTCTATGTTCTACTGCCATATATTCAGAAAATGGTTCTTTAATAATAATGATGACAGTGATGAGGACGGTGGTGGCAGTAATGAACGTGGGAGTAGGGGTGAGCCTGGTGATGGTCGTGATGGTGAAGACTAAACCAGCTCCTATCTTCAGGGCCTACGGCCTACTGTGCCACACGCTTAATCTGATTTAAAATCTAGGAAACATTTTATTTTAATTAAAATGTTTAGTTAATTTAATTTAAAACATTTTATTTTAATTATTTTTGGAATTGTCCCCTGGGTACTTGAGAAGCTGAATCAAGCTTGGTACAATGAGCTAGAAGACCACGTGGTGATGAAGTGGGAAAGAAGAAAGCAGGAGCCATAGTTTTCAATTAGGTCATGAGGGATCAGATTTTCATCTCATCAAAATCTTACAGGAACTGAATAAGAACTTAAATAAGGGGAAGGTCAACAGGAAAGGCAGAGCAGATATTTCACCTTTGAGGCCATCACTTTGATGCAGGTATTTGCTCTGGATATTTGAGATGGCCTAAAAATAATTACATTTTCAACTTTTAAAATTACTGAGTCACGCCCTCCGCCCAGATAAGATCCAGAGCTGCTGCGCGTGAAACAGACCCTCTTCTCCTAAAGACTATGATCCAAGAGGCCTTCTAACCCTTTTTGGCACCCAGAGCGGCTTCTTACAGACATGCATCTAGACTGAGCTGTACTACGACTATGTGCCGCCCAGGGAGGGATTTTCCCTCTCCACCCTGTTTTTCTGAGCGGAAAATGGCAGCGGCATCATCATCCACATGGCGAGAGCCACCCTCTAAGACTTCCGCCCAGAGGTAGGAACTTTGCAATGTTGTGGCTCATAGGCGATCATGGGTAGGGGGCGGTACCGGCACGCCCTCAGCCCAGATAAGATCCAGAACTGCTGCTCAAGAAGCAGACCCTCTGCTCCTAAAGACTATGATCCAAGAGGTCTTCTAACCCATTTTGGCACCCAGAGCGGCTTCTTACAGAAATGCATCTAGACTGTGAACTGAACTAAAACATCAGAAATCCAAAACCGCACGGCCGCAACAGTGGCCGCGCAAGCTCATAGAATCTTCACTCTCAGCAATGAAAAGAAATTATTAAATGACGCCTTTTCAGCAGGCCTGATTGTTGGGGGAAAATTCCAAGCCATAATAGTGAGTTCTCTATTGAAATATTGAATGTATTCAAAGTATAGAGAATAAAATGAAGATCATTAGCTACTTAGGTGGGGGCTGGGTGGGAGGGGGGTACATTGGGGTTCTTGGTGGTGGAACATGTGCACTGGTGAAGGGATGGGGTTTCAATCATTATATGGCTGAGACTTTAAAAAAATTACTGAGTGATGTGCAGCACAGCTATCTTATCTCAGTGCAGACTCCGTCCCCAACTCTGAGTCTGTGTTCTGAACCTGAGTCCTGGGTCTGGAAGCTGGACTGGGGCTGAGTCATGACGAGTGGGACAACATCAGGCAGATGGCCACATGTAACAGGGATGGTTCGCCCCGATCTCTACCCCAGGGAGGGCATTCATCCTACTGCTTCTTCTCAGCCCTTCCTTCTGCTATGCAAGAGCTGCAACTCAAATTGTCTGGTTACTAACCTTCAGCAGTTGTAATCGTATCAGTGATTTACTTTTAGCTAGAAAGTATCAGGTACATTAACAAATATGTGTTCTTTAACATGAGGGAAATCTCAAGAAGAAGCCTCTGCTTTCATGAGTTTTCATAAAATGTCCAGTATCTTTGGTGGATTATGTTCTACACTAGAAGGGAAGTTGGAGATGTTAATTAGGACTAGGAATCCTAATTACATTAATAAGGCACTAAACACCTAATTACTCAGTATTGATACCCAATTAAGTGATAGATACTAAGTATTTTATATTAACCAAAACTGATTTAACTGTAACTGACTTACTGAACAAGTGCGTCTGTGATGTGGATCTAGGGCTCAGTATTATTTCTGCACTTTTCTTGCTTGACCCAGGCTTTCTCCACGCAAGCTAAGAGTACTGGGACCACAACACTCACATCTGACTTGCCTATAAAGACTAGAGCCTGTTCAGATAGCTTCTGTAAACATCTCTCAGGAAAGACTCAGCTTGTCCCAGCATGGTCTAGGGCATGGGGCATTCTGACCCAAGCTTGATCCCCGGCACCACATGTGGTTCCTTGAGCTCCCCCAGACAGGATTCCTGAGCAGAGAGCCAGTACTAAGCCCTGGGCACAGCTGGGTGTGACCCTTTCACCAGTGTTCCCTCTCTCCTTCCTTCCTTCCTTCCTTCCTTCCTTCCTTCCTTCCTTCCTTCCTTCCTTCCTTCCTTCCTTCCTTCCTTCCTTCCTTCCTTCCTTCCTTCCTTCTTTCCTTCCTTCTTCCTTCCTTCCTTCTTTCCTTCCTTCTTTCCTTCCTTCCTTTCTTCCTTCCTTCTTTCCTTCCTTCCTTCCTTCCTTCCTTCCTTCCTTCCTTCCTTCCTTCCTTCCCTCCTCCCTCCCTCCCTTCCTCCTGCCCTTCCTTCCTTTCTTTCCTTCCCTCCCGCCCTCCCTCCCTTTCTCCCTCCCTTCTTCTTTCTTTCCTTTCCTTCTGGTTTTGGGCTTATTCCTGACTCTACTCAGGGATCACTCCTGGCAGGCTCAAGACCATATGGGGTACTGGGGATTGAACCTGGTTGGCCGAAACTAGACAAGTGCCCGACCTGCTTTATTGTTGCTCCAACCCCACCCCTAATTTTGACCTTTTTCTTTTCTTCTGACACAGTTGGTATTGCTTGGGGTTACTTCCTAACTGTGCTTGAGGAACTATGTGGTGTGTAGGATAACATTGGTTTGTCCTTGCTCCTCCCACAGGGAGCTTAGGTTTATTCATTTACTCCCACTACAGTGCTCCTGATGCACACCCAACTCCTTCATGCACTAATAATCCTATATTGCTTTTCTGTTTTCTTTATGTCCTTTGCATGGTTTAGCAATGTCCTTTTTTATAGACACAGGAAGGCAGTTGATGCTATGCTTTGTAACATGGGAGTTTATTGATTCCAAATAATATTTACTCCTGGGTATCCATCATATTTACTTGACTTAAGCCTCAGTTTCCCTTAATTCCTAACACTCCCAAAAGGAGAATTCGGGCAAGAGACTTGGATGGACCCAGGGCCAGCTGTAAGCTACCTTGACATCAAAAAGGGATAGGGTAAATGCCATAAGAAGTAAAAGTTAAGAACACAGTCATGGAACAAACTTTGTCATGACCCAAAACGAAGTAACTGAATAAGGATCCTGTTGGGGTTAGGAAAGGCTAACCTGGCCTGAGAAATGCAGTCTGACATATATAGCAACATGTCCCCAGGAAGAGCCAAACTTTAAGCTTAATATATCTCTTGCTGTGTTCATACAAAATGACTAGAAATAAATAGATTACTAGCTAAGGACGGAGAAGGCAATAAGCCCTTAGATGGAATCCCACCCTTGAGCAGAAGTAGTAATCTAGAGTGCTGAACCCCCAGATGAGGTTTTTGTCCCTGAATTAATCTCCTGAGGGAAGGGCCTTACATCTGTTTATTGTTACATAATGTTCAACCACAACTATGTGCACTCCCGCCCTTCACGATTTCCACACAACTACACTCTAAGAGAGAAGTGGGGACAACGAAGGGTCACTGATTACCAACCAGCCTTTGGCCCGTTCCCTCCTTACCCATTCTTTCTTTCCCGTGTTCCTGCATTTGTCTATTACCATGGTCGGCCTGGGAGTCTCGGTTCTCAGTCACCAAACACACGCACTGAACGCACTCACCGTTTGGACTGACAGTCCTGCCATGGATTGAACCTGGAACCCCCACATACAAGAAAGTGTGCTCAAAGGTATGCTCTCCATACCTCTGAGCTACCGCCCCGTCCCTAAAATTAATTATTAAAGTAATACATGATCCCAGACAATATGAGAATTCCATAATAGGTAGCACAATATGGAGTTGGATGTTTTCTTCTTGTAGAGTTCAACCAGTGCCTTATGTACCCTTTATATCAACCCCTTATCGGATGGGTATTGGGTGGGGCGAAGAAATGAACAGAACCTTTCCCAAGGAAGAGATACAAATGGCCAAAAGGCACATGAAAAAGTGCTCTGCATCACTAATCATCAGGGAGATGTAGATCAAAACAACCATGAGATACCACCTCACACCACAGAGAATGGCACACATCCAAAAGAACAAAAACAACTGCTGTTGGAGAGGATGTGGGGAGAAAGGGACCCTTCTACACTGCTGGTCAGAATGCCGAATGGTTCAGCCCTTTTGGAAAATAATATGGATGCTTCTCAAAAAATTAGAAATTGAGCTCCCATTTGATCCAGCAATACCACTGCTGGGAATATACCCCGGAGAATCAAAAAAGTATAGTTGAAGTGACATCTGCACTTATATGTTCATTGCAGCACTGTTTACAATAGCCAGAATCTGGAAGAAACCCGAGTGCCCTGGAACAGAAGGCTGGTTAAAGAAACTTTGGTATATCTATACAATGGAATACTATGCAGCTGTTAGAAAAAATGAGGTCATGAACTTTGCATATAAGTGGATCAACATGGAAAGTATCATGCTAAGTGAAATGAGTCAGAAAGAGAGAGACAGACATAGAAAGATTACACTCATCTGTGGAATATAAAATAACATAGTAGGAGAATAATACTCAAGAATAGTAGAAATAAGTACCAGGAGGTTGACTCCATGGCTTGGAAGCTGGTCTCACATGCTGTGGAAAAAGGCAGGGGTGGGGAGAGATGGGGTTGGAGGGTAGGAAGGATACTGGGTTTTTTGGTGGTGGAGAATGGGCACTGGTGGAGGGATGGGTTCTCGAACTTTGTATGAGGGAAACACAAGCACGAAAATATTTAAATCTGTAACTGTACCCTCACAGTTATTCACTAATTAAAAAATAAATTAATGAAATTTAAAAAATAGGTAGCACAAGAATCTAATTATCCCTTCATCTTCACTTGTTCATTGTTTTATTTGTATTGTTGCTTCTCAAGGAAGGGAGCATAAAATGAGGCCCCCATAACCATGCCATCAGACTCCGCACCAGGCTATTTTCACTCGGGGCGCCCCAGAGGGGCGTGGGTGAGAGACGTCCCCATCCCAAGGGACAGCCCCAGCAGCCGACCTCCACGACCCAACTGCTGCCATGCTCCAGTTTACTTTCCACAGGTTCGGGCCAAGCTCCATGTATGAGTGAACATATTCCTAAACCACATCATAAGACACTCCCTACTCATTTTCCATAATTATCACACCATATTTGATCGGAAGCAAGATGGTGCCAAACTCAACTCACCATCTTTCTCAGACAACATGAGGCTCAGCACACCAGGCATGGAACTCTATGTGTAATCCCTGCTGGAACCCTACGTGATTCCTGATCAACATCACCGGCTGTTTTCCAAGATTCCGACAGAATGGCATCAGCGGATCACAGAGAAACCCCGGTGGCAGCCACAGTGTCGCTGCCTGCCCTGGCTGGGCGGAGTCACAGAGCCATTGGACAGAGCCGTGGCGGCAGTGCGGGCAGTGGCTCATCCACTGTGGGGTGCTGCCAGCCAACCTCCGGGTGACCCGGGACTCCGCGCAGGTGTTCAACCTGGCACAGACCCTCCGAGATAGGGTCCCGCTCTGCCAGCTGCTCAACAGCCTCCGGGTGCACTTCATCAACCTCAAAGAGATCAGCCTGAGGCCGCAGATGTCCCAGGTGCTGCCCAGAGACGCAGGCAGGTGCGTGTTTGTCAGTGTGCAGATCATCACAACATGCCAGTCGACCAAAAGCTTACACTCGGTAGACTGCGAACACCTGTAAAGTCAATTAGAGGCCGCCCCAAAAGCCTCTGTCCCTGGCGGAGAGCTCGGCAAGCTACCGAGAGTATCCCCCTGCACGCAGAATCTGGCAAGGTACCTGTAGTTGTACCCAATATGCAAAAACAGTAACAATAACGGTCCTCATTCCCCCGATCTTGAAAGAGCCCCCAATACATCATCGAGCTACATTAGCATGCAAAAGGGATGAAGGGAGATGTTACTGGCACCTGCTCGAGCAAATCGATGAACAACGGGATGACAGTGATACAGCATTGCTTTCTGTGAATTTTGTGAAACTTTTTGTTATTTATTATTATTATTATTATTATTATTATTTTGGTGTCGGTCAAAAAAGCCCATTGTTGTTACTGTTTTTGGCATATCGAATTGCCCCCCCATACAGCAGTGTTAAGAAGGATGAGCAAGGAGAGGCTGATAAAAATCTCAACGTGAGGAACGACTTGGTGCCAGAACTGCGCAGTAGGAAGAGAGCAGTGTGGAATGCCTTTAAGAGCATCAAAAAAGTGGTTAAGAGGACAAAGAACCTCCAGCTCTGGGCACATCTTCTCGACTCCACCGTTCTTCCTACATTAGCATACACCTCAGAGACCTGAACCCTATGAAAACAAGACAAGAACAGTATTTGGGTATCCCAAAGAGGAATAAAAAAAGAGCTATACTTGGAACATCACATTTCACTCAAGTGAGAGAAGGAATCCGGAGTTCCGACCTCCGGTTGACGATCAAGAATCAGGGGCGCTGGGGGCTGAAGCGATAGTTCAGAGGGTAGGGCATTTGCCTGGCACATGGCCAACCCGGGTTCGATTCCCAGCATCCCATATGGTCCCCCAATCACTACCAGGAGTAATTCCTGAGTGCAAAGCCAGGAGTAACCCCTGAGCATCGCTGGGTGTGACCCAAAAAGCAAAAAAAAAAAAAAATCAAAGATGCTGTCTCATTTGCCAAGGTGACAAAAATCAGATGGGCTGGACACATAATGCAATTTAGAGATGAGCGCTGGACTAGAGCTGTTACTGATGGATTTCACGGGATGTAAAAAGACCGAGTGGCTGCCCACCTATGAGATGGTCAGACTTCGTCAAAACCCTGAACGAACGGTTTGAGGCTTTTCGTGTTCCTGGAACGAACAGATTCCATTGGGCTACACTGTCGCGCGCCGCTTCGTCCAGCGAAGAAACACGCAACTCGGAGATCCTTTTGGCTGCGATTTATTCAGGAACTTTCTCATGCGTTAGAGAAGAAATCAGGAACGGGGACGTGGAGTAAGGAGGAAAAGGGGACGCATGAGGGGGAACCGACTAGCTAGGTGACTTCCCCCCTTATATACTTCTCCCTGCCTGTTTGCCCTCAAGTGTCTGCAGCTGATAAACCAGCCATAACTTGTGAGCGTGACAAGACATCCTGATTCCCCATCAGGTGTTGTTCACGAAGCACGGTGCAACCAACAAGAAACAGGTGTTCACGAAGCACAGTTCCATGGAGGCTCTCCACACTACACTAGCTCACGACAGGGACAAATGGAGATGTTACTGGCACCCGCTCGAGGAAATCGAAGATCAATGGATGACAAGTGATACAAGTGATTGATACATTTAAGTGCAGAACATACATTAGCAATCATTCTGAAAGCAATTAGAGAAAATCTAAGATGTGAAGACACTCTTAATTAAAAGTATTGTTAAAATGGCAACAAAGTATCATGCAACACATAAATTCATGTGATTCCTGTAAAAATTTCCAAAGGCCTTTGGAAAAAAAACACAAGTTGACCATAACTAACATTCACATGGAATTTCAAGAGACCTTGAATAACAAATCTTTTTTCTTCTTCTTCTTCGTGGGTCACACCCAGCGATGCTCAGAGGTTACTCCTGGCTTTGCACTCAGGAATTATTCCTGGCGGTGCTTGGGGGACTATACAGGATGTGGGGATCAAACCCGGGTCGGCCGAGGTGCAAGGCAAAAGCCCGCCTGTGTGTGCTGTCACCACAGGCCCTAACAAAACTATCTTGAGAATAAAAGTCAAAGTTGGAGATTCTAGATTCCTAATTTCAAATCTTTCTACCAAGGAATAGTTGGTAAAACATTGTAAGACTAAAATAAAATGCGTATAAAGCAAGTATAATTGAATGAGAGCCTAAAAATAAACCATCTACTTATGGCCAATAATTGTTTTTACATACATAGACCACTTTTTAGTTCCCTTTTAAAGAGGAATCTTTTTAATAGAAATCTTGGATCATGAGATGTTAAATAGATCCAAGAAATGAAGTGAAAATTAAATAAGTTAATAAAAGCCTACTCTCACATTGATAACAAGCTAAGGAACATTAAGTTACTTGTCACTTGTCATCTCGTTGATCTTCGATTTGCTCGAGTGGGCACCAGTAACGTCTCCATTTGTCCCTGTCACGTGCCAGTGCAGCCCAATGATATCTGCTTGCTCCAGGATCAGGAAGAGCCTCAAATCGTTCATTCAGGGATTTGACGAAGAAATCTGACCATCTAGTTGGTGGGCGGCCACGAGGTCTTCTGACATCCTGTGGAATCCAGTCGGTAACAGCTCTAGTCCAACGGTCGTCTCTGAATCACATTACATGACCGGCCCATCAGACTTTTGATGCCTTGGCAAACGAGACAGCGTCCCTGATTCTTGACCGTCGACAGAGGTCAGAACTCCAAATTCCTTCTCTCACTTGAGTGAGACGTGATACTCCTAGCATAGCTCTTTCTATTATTAAGTTACAGTAAAGTTATTTCATGTGCTAGAAACTGCATAGCTGAAGTAAATTTGCTTTTCTGAAGACTACAGCAAGCAGTGATCATTTGGGCATAGGAGAGTATCTGACCAGGAAAAGGTGGAGACATGTAAGTCAGAATGGCCATTAATTTCCCACAAAGCCCTACAACATTAAACTGGGAAAAGAGAGGAGGAGATACGGGATATTGGTATGTTGGTGGTGTGTATGGTGTAATGGTGTGGTGATATACATTTGAAGAAGCGTAAACCTATAGCCCTAAGACAAATAGTGTCATAAACCAGTGTCACATTTTTTTTTTTTTGCTTTTTGGGTCACACCTGGAGATGCACAGGGGTTACTCCTGGCTCTGCACTCAGGAATTACCCCTGGAGGTGCTCAGGGGACCATATGGGATGCTGGGATTTGAACCCGGGTCGGCCGCGTGCAAGGCAAACGCCCTACCTGCTGTGCTATCGCTCCAGCCCCAGTGTCACATTTTAAAAGTCAATAAATCAAGCAAATCACTGCACCAATGAAAAAAACCACAAAACCAAAGAAAAATGGAGGAAAGAATAGTCTGAAAAAAGTGGTGCTACGTAATTAGCACTCCATATGTCACTGTCACTGTCACTGTCATCCCGTTGCTCATCAATTTGCTTGTGCGGGCACCAGTAACGTCTTCATTGTGAGACTTGCTACTGTTTTTGGAATATAGAATACACCACAGGTAGCTTGCCAGGCTCTACCATGCGGGCGAAATACTCTCAGTATCTTGACAGGCTCTCCGAGAGGGGCCCAAGGAATTGAACCAAAGTCGGCCATGTGCAAGGCCATGCTATCGCTCCAACCCATATGTAGAGAAATGTTCGAGAGGGCACCAGTAACATCTCTCATTGTGAGACTTATTGTTACTGTTTTTGGCATATCAAATACGCCACGGGTAGCTTGCCAGGCTCTGCCATGCGGGCGCGATACTCTCGGTAGCTTGCTGGGCTCTCCAAGAGGGGAGAGAAATGTAGAGAAATGAAATTGGATTCTCCCTTCACACAAACAGAAGTCAACTCAATGTAGATAAAAGTATTAAATTCAAGACGTAAATGTTATAAACTCTAGAAGAAAATTGGGGATAAATTATCCTGATCTTGGGATTTGAAAGGGGTTCTTAGTTCTGATACCAAAAGCAATGGAAGAAAAAGAAACAGGATTTCCGGACAATTAAAAGCTCCAAAACTGAACCTTATCAAGACATCAGCTACCACATCTCCAAATTTCACAGTACTGTCAGTCCAGAAGGACCACTGCAAGTCTGAGGAGGGAAACTGTATAGAAGACCACCAAGCTCAAAGTCTGAAAACAGTAACAGAAGGCTCAAGTAGCACCAACCAGCCCGTAAATCCTCAGACAATGACTCTAGTAATACCGTTGAGACATAACTGTAGCACTGTAGCACTGTTGTCCCATTGTTCATCAACTTGCTCGAGCAGGCACCAGTAACGTCTCCATTGTGAGATTTGTTGTTACTGTTTTTGGTATATCAGATACGCCACGGGTAGCTTGCCAGGCTCTGCCGTGTGGGCAGGGTACTCTCAATAGCTTGCTGGGCTCTCCAAGAGGGACAGAGGAATCAAACCCTGGTCAGCCACGTGCAAGGCAAACACCCTACCTGCTCTGCTATCGCTCCAGTTCATAATAATTATCACAAATTTTACTTTTATTGATATAATTTTTGATAATTCCATTTGCCTTTGTATTGTATCAAGCGATACAAAGTAAACTTGTTTTGTGTATGTAAGAGAGAAGCTTGGGTGGTGAGTGGAAAACTGGGGAAATGGGTGGAGGGAAGGTAACACTGGTGGTAACATTGAAGGTAACACTGATGTTGGAACATTGAAGACCTGAAACCTCTATAGCATGAACAACTTAGTAAATCACAGTGTACTAATAAATAAAATCAAATCTGGATACAGATATAACCATTATTGGTACTGCAACTGAAAGCTTTCGTATATTTGAAATTATGGGAAGATTCTTAACTTTCCAGAAAAGCACAGAGAATATCGAACTCCTCATGGAAATCAGTGCCCACCCATACCATTCCACCCACACTCGGGGAGCCCGGGAGCCCTGTCAGAGTTCACGTCTTATCACCAGGCTCTGTAAGACTGCAGTAATAACTCTATCTCAGTGCACTACAGATGAATTGGGAGATGACCGGGTGGGATTTTTTTAAATAGGGGCCAGTCCTGGGAGGACTCAGCCAACCAGCAGTGCTGGGGGCTACCCAGGCTCTGCCCAGGAGGGGTCAGGTTAGGAAGAGGGCATATAACCCAGGACCTTTTACCACACAAGCTGTCTCCCTAGCCCCAGAAACAGTGCTGGGGTGGGGGTTCCCAGAAGTACCGGGAAGCATGCCCATGGCAGGGCTGGGTTCTCAGGGAGCTGCGCTGGGGTCCACTGCGCTGGGGGGCAGAGAGTGAGTAATGCAGTGGTGAGGATGGAACTCTGAGTCTGGGCCATGCAAGGTATGTGCTCCCATCCTTTGAGTTATCATCTTGACCCAACAGTAGAGATTAAAATTACAATTCCCAGCGTCATTGCACACACACAATGGTGGAAGAAATTAACTGAGTAAACTTGCAAACACAAAATCAAAATCAATATTTTAAAGATCCAGCTGCATTTGTATACTCTAAGAAGAATTTGAAAAACAAATCCATCACAGTCTCATAGGTAGCAGAGAAGTTCTCTCAAGGAGATCTATTAAACAGTCAGTTGTCAGGGCTGGAGCGATAGCACAGTGGATAGGGTGTTTGCCTTGCACGCAGCCGACCCGGGTTTGATTCCCAGCATCCCATATAGTCCCCTAAGCACCACCAGGAGTAATTCCTGAGTGAATGAGCCAGGAGTAACCCCTGTGCATTGCCGGGTGTGACCCAAAAGAGAAAAAAAAAAACTTTTAAACTGTCAGTTCTCAGCCTCTCAGTATCTATATTACAAACCATAATGCCCAAAAGTATACGGAGAGAGTAAGAAGAAAAGTGTCTGAACAGAGGTGGGGGGGTGAGAGGGAGACCAGGGACATTGGTGGTGGGAAACGTACACTGGGGGAGGGAAGGGTGGTGGAACATTGTATGACTGAAACTCATCATGAAAGCTTTATAATTATATCTCACGGTGATTCAACTTAAAAGATTTTTATTTTTTTTTTGCTTTTTGGGTCACACCTGGCGATGCACAGAGGTTACTCCTGGTTCTGCACTCAGGAATCACTCCTGGCGGTGCTAAGGGGACCATATTGGATGCCGGGAATCAAACTTGGGTCGGCCGCGTGCAAGGCAAACGCCCTACCGCTGTGCTATCGCTCCAACCCCCTTAAAAGATTTTTTAAATTATGTCTTAATTTTTTTTAAAAAAAGAAGAAAAAGAAAAGTCGGATCTCAACATGAGCATTTGTGAAAAGAAATAAAAGGGGATGATTAAAGAGGAGAAAGGTGGAAGAGGAGATGGAGGAGGAGGAAGAGAAAGGAAGTAGAAGGAAGAGGGTAAGAGGAATAACAGGAGGAGGAAGAGCAGGAGGAGCAGGAGGAGGAGAAGGAGGCTGAGGAGGATGAAGAGGAGGAAGAGGAGAGGACCATGCCACATGGCAGCAGAGGTGTCCATCTGTCCCTCTCGGGCTCCCTGCCCACTCGTCGGCCTGGCTGTTATGCCCACAATGTGCCTCCGGGCGCCATCTTACTGCACCCACTGCCTTGGTCCAGAGACGCCCAACTGAATCCCAAAATGGATTAGTGCCCAATGGAAATGTCTCTGACACCCAGCCGTTTACAATCTAGAATTGCAGAGTGCACGGCCACAGCACCTAAGATATTCTAAATAAGCAATGGACAATACATGATCTAGCGTCTGCCCCTGGCAGGCAGGCTTGATGATGGTGGGAAAATTCGAACAAAACATAATGCCCAAAAGTAGGGAAGGAGTACTGGGGAAATTGCCTGCCATGGAGGCAGGGTGAGGACTGGGATGGGAGGGGGTGTTATTCTGGGGACACTGGTGGTGGAGAGTGTGCCTGGTGGAGGGATGGGTGTTCGATCATTGTACAGCAGTATCTCGAAAATGAAAGCTTTGTAACTGCTTTCAATTTAAATTCAATTTAAAAAAAAAGTAATGTGGAGTTTGGGGGTATGGTGCTGCCAGCAGGTCCACCTGTACCTGCGGGGCGAGTGCATCAGCAGCCTGAAGGTGCCTTCAGGCTTCCAGATACCCCAAAATTGCTGCTGTGCCTTTGGCCAGACCCCACCAACTTGGGACCAAGTTTAACAAGAAATTAAAAGGCCAAAAGTTAGGTATGTGGGAGGCACACCCCAAGCCACCTTGGGCTCAGCTATAGATTGGAGGCAAGATGGCGCATACGCTGCCTGAACCCTCGCACTCTCCGGAACCCGGCTCACCATCTCCCCTCAGACACTGCGTGGCTCAGCACGCCAGCATGGAACTCTACACGTGATCCCTGCTGGAACTCTACGCATGATTCCTGACCGACATCGCCAGTGTTTTGCAATATTCGGACAGAACTGCGTTGGCGGGGCACGGAGAAACCTCGGTGGCAGCCAGTGTCGCTGCCTGCCCTGGCCGGGCGGAGTCACAGCGCTGTCGGACATAGAGCCGTGGCAGCAGTGCGGGCAGTGGCTCATCCACTGTGGGGTGCTGTCAGCCAACCCCTGGTGACCTGGGACTCCGCGCAGGTGTTCAACCTGGCACAGACCCTCCGCAATAGGGTCCTGCTCTGCCAGCTGCTCAACAACCTCTGGATGCACTGCATCAACCTCAAGGAGATCAACCTGAGGCCACAGATGTCCCGGGTGCTGCCCAGAGACGCAGGCATGTGTGTGTTTGTTGGTGTGCAGATAGTTACAACATGCCAGTCGACCAAAAGCTTACACTCAGTAGACTGGGAACACCTGTAAACTGGGGCGATCAGAGGCTGCCCCCAAAACCTCCGTGCCTCTTGGAGAGCCCGGCAAGCTACCGAGAGTATCCCGCCTGCACAGCAGAGCCTGGCAAGCTACCCGTGGTGTACTCAATATGCCAAAAACAGTAGCAACAACGGTCCTCATTCCCCTGACCCTGAAAGAGCCCCCAATATGCTATCAGGCTACACTAGCACGCAACAGGGACGAGCAGAGACATTACTGGTGCCCGCTCAAGCAAATCAATGAACAATGGGATGACAGTGATACAGTGAATGTGGAGTTCATGCCCAATTCAATCAGCTTAATCAATAGCTGAATAAATAACAGTACTCCTACATTTAAGAAAAAAAGAGGAGAGGAGGAGGGAGGAGGGAGAGGGGGAAAGGGAGAGGAGGATGAGGAGCAGAAGCAGGGGGAGCGGGGGAGGAGCGGGAGGTGGAGGGTGGAGGGAGAAACAGTGGGACTGGGACGGAGGCAAGCGTCCAGGCAGGCCGTGGGGAGCAGGGCAGCCTGGGGAGAGCAGGTGTGGCCCAAGGCGCAGACCCTGAGGGCCCCGGGCGCCTTCAGCGTCTCCACAGCCCTGGGGCGGGCACAGGCACGCGGGAACATGCGGGAGCACGCGGGGGCACGCGGGGAGCAGGGAGGGGGCACGAAGGGGAGCAGGGAGGGTTCATGAAGGGGAGAACGCAGGGAGCATCGAGGGGGCACTGCAGGGGGCAGAGAGGGAGCACAAAGGAGCACTGCGGGAACACATCCCGGGGAGTCGGAGCATTGCAGTTGGGCTGGGCTCAACCCAGGAGGGAGCCTGGAGCCCTAGAGGAGCCCTGGGGGCAGCAGGCCCCCAGCCCGCACTTCCTCACCTGCGCTCCCGCCTGCTCGCCTGGGCCGCACACCGGGCCGCGACGTGTGCGCCCCTGCCGGCAAGGGGCGGGAGTGCGGGAGCCCCGGAGCCCCACTCTGCGCCTGAGCGTCCTCGCTGCGCTCTTTCCCTTCCAGTAGCGTCTTTTGCTTTGGCTGAAGATGGTAAACTCTCACTCCTATTCAAGGGGTGTGCACTTTTAACCTATTAATCTTACCTTTATTACAGATAACGCATATTTAGTAAGAGTATTACTTCTCTCCTCGTACACAAGCAATGGAATACCATTTGCAATATAAAGGAATGAATCATGGGCCTCCAAGTCAGAGAGAAGAGAAGTCAACCTAACTCTCTGGCTGACCTTGCAATAAAATCAACTTCAGGGAGTCTAGTGGAAAGAAGGAAACAGTTATATACCCTCACCCTCTTCCTAACCCTAAACTTTCTATAACTTCTTTTTTTTTTCTTTTTGGGTCACACCTGGTGATGCACAGGGGCCACTCCTGGATCTGCACTCAGGAATTAACCTCTGGCGGCGCTCAGAGGACCATATGGGATGCTGGGGATCGAACCCGGGTTCTGGGTTGACCACGTGCAAGGCAAACGCCCTACTTGCTGTGCCATTGCTCCAGCCCTAACTTTCTATAACTTCTTATGCAGCATTTCTCAACCGAGGGATACATGGATTCTCTGCAGACCCCCAGCATATTCCAAAGGAACAACAGGTGAAAATGAGATACAGTATAAGACTAGGAGAATAACAGGAAGGACAGGGAGAGAACTGTATCACTGTCACAATCATCCCATTGCTCATCTATTTGCTCGAGTGGGCACCAGTAACATCTCCATTGCGAGACTTGTTGTTACTGTTTTTGGCATATCGAGTATGCCATGGGGAACTTGCCAGGCTCTGCCGTGCAGGCGAGATACTCTCGGTAGCTTGCCGGGCTCTCCGAGAGGGATGGAGAAAAGAGAGAGAACTCTAGGAAGGAAACAAGGTCTAAAGGGGCCATGGCCAGAATGTCCAGACACACTCCTCACAGTCATAAATCATAACCATAAGCCTGTGTCAGAAACCCTAATCATAAGCTTAATGTCATTGCAATACTTACTGCTCACACTAACCTGTAAGGACTGACTCAAGTTCTAACCCTGGCTCCCATCCCATTACCTTAATAACACTGCAAACCAACTCCAAACCAACCACTCTAATGCCAACTCCAACAAATCAGACAAATTTGTCTCATGGACAGCCATTTGAATGTTCCACAAAAGAATGATTTGAAATTAATATCAGAGTAAAAGATTTATTGAGCCTAAAAGATAGAACAGGGGTAGAGCACTTACTTCCCTTGTGCACAGCCAACCCAGGATTGATCCCTGGGCACCCCATATGGATCCCTGAGTCTGCCAGGAGTAATCCTTGAGCACAGAACGAAGAGTAAGCCCTGAGCACTGACAAGTGTGGCACAAAAACAAAAACATTTATGTACCATGAGCAAGTATCTTTATCCCAGAAATGTAAGGGTTGTTTGGCATATTAAAACCAGCAATGTAATAAACCACATCAACTGTGTGAAGAAAAAACATTAATCATATTCACTGAGGCAGAAAAACTTCACCCAATTCCATTTCATGATATCATCAGCCTTTTGTTCTAAGTAACTATGTCTCTTACTCTGTGAACTGGGAAGAGGCCGTAATACATCACCGAAACCCTCTGGAGAAAGGGCTGTGTTACAGCCTCTCTAGAGCCTCTGGTTGACCTCACAGGCAGACTTCAGAAGAGTGTCACTGTGAGAAACTGTTTCTGGGTCTCCATGTTCTGCTCAGGTCAAAGCCCCACTGGGACTGGACACTCTCCTCAGATATGACTGACCTGGCTCCTTATTTGTCCCTTGTAGCCCCTGGGTTCCTTTTCTGCAGAGGCTGTGCTGTTCCAGGGACCAGATGTCATGCATCATTGGTAAGATGCTCTCTTACTTCACTTACCAAAGTGAAGCTTTTGAATTGGCCAAAACTTGGCAGCTTATTTGTGAAAGTCTGTGGTATAGAGGATAAATTCTTTGATTAGAAACTGCTGAAGGCTTTATTGGTTAATGTTTCATTAATCAATTTAGTAAAGAAATTAATAAAGAATGGAGTTGGTCAGTACAAGACAAAAGTTGGCTTCCAGGGGTCTCAATCCTCAGTGTTTCCTGGCTTGTCTACTCACCAGCTTCCAATGCTCAGGGCTAGTGGTCACAGTGCGGAGAATATGGCCCTGAGGGAGTGGCCAAACAGTGTCCCTGCTTCCCAGAAATCTTGGAAATCGGTGGAATGACACCTACCCCACCCCCGGGTGGTAAGTGGGGGTCTGATGGAAGCTGGTTTTCAGGACAGCACTGCTGTGGCTCCCTTCCCCCCTTTTGAGCACTCTTTAGCTCAGGTAAAGAGATCATCACATCAGCACACACTGGTCCCTCCAGCCGCAAGATTTCTACCTCTCGGGAGAGTATTGACCAAGAGGAAATTACTATGATGTGGTCTGATAGTTCGACCTGCAAATGGAGGCGGGAGGATCGGGGGCATGGCTCTTTCAGAGGTGCCCAGGGGAATGAGGAAACAAGGGTGCTACCTAAGGTTGGAGGCTTTCTCCATTCAGCCCCTCCAGTTTCCTCTCCATTCTGGTTCTACTAGAATCTGCTTTGGTTGCAAGAAAATGGAATGGTGAACTGCAGATGGAGGGAAAGTTGTTACTCTGATTCTGCTCATAGATTCTATTCAAAATGAGCAATGGGGGTAAATAAAATGATGCTGAAATGTTTGAGCTGCACTTTTCTCACATATGCACTTACAAAGCCTTTATAACTTGGCTCCCAAACCCTTCACATATCCATTTCCTCAATCCATGCCTGACATTTCTTGTATCTTCCCAGTTTATGGCACAATTTATGATGCTTGAAGTATGTAAAAAATCATTATGAAGATTCATACTTCAGATTTGGTGTGCTAAATTTAAAAAATCAAGTTTGCAATTGTACTATCAGGTTTATCTCATGGATCAAATAACTTACGCTGTTGCCACAATGAGCAGTCTCTCTCTCTCTCTCTCTCTCTCTCTCTCTCTCTCTCTCTCTCTCTCTCTCTCTCACACACACACACACACACACACACACACACACACACACACACAGTGTAGTGCTCCCACATGAACCGAGGTACTCCAGGGGCTGCACAGCAGGTGTCCGTGCTTGCACACTTGGCCACACTGCTTACCAAACAAGGCTTGTGCTCCTACAGATGCTCACTGGGATCCCAGTTCAGAGCTGAGGCATTGACTTGTCTTTGGGGCTGTGGTGCTCTCTGGGACTCAGCCTCATTTCGTGGTGCTCACTCATATTCACCCATGACTAAAGCAAGCTGAAGAGCTCTAAGCACCAGCACTGTGTACAGAGCTGCCCAGTTCAAACAGCAGAGCTGGCAGAATCGCACTTACTACAATGTGTGCCACCCAGACATCAAATTAGGACCAAATCCTTGCAACATGTGCATTCTTAGATCCTGCGTCTTTCCTCCAAGACCCCTAAACCAATCTGGATGACCTCAGTAAAACAGTAAAAAGACCCAGTAAAAGGAAACAAAATATAGGTTGAGCACATACTTCACATGCAAGGCTCCTGGGTTTGATCCCTGGCACCATTGGTCCCCTGACCACAGCTAAGAGACACCCTAGCACTGTCTGGGAGTTCACTCCCTCTGAATACTGCCAGACGTGACACTGAAGCCAAAATAAATTTTAAAAGCAAAATATAGGTGCGTGTATGTGTGTGTGTTGGGTGTTTGCAGTGAATATGGATGTAAAATATATGACTAAGTTTCAAAAGGAAGGCGTGGGCATGAGGGGGACGAGTGTGGGGACACGCAGGATGCAAGCTGTTTGGTGGCTGCCTCCCCAAGCCAGTCCACAAGAGACGGACAGACAAAGGACTGGGGGCAAGGGCGAATGGAGAAACAGGGCCCCGGCTGGTCAGTGCTGAGTTTATTTCTCTCCTCCCCAGCGTAGTCCGATCTCTCCCTTGCAGACAATCGTGGTCGTAGTTGTGGTCGTAGTACCAGTCACCACAGTCCCGTTATCCTCGTCCTCCTTGTCCTTATCGGAGTCCCAGTCATCTTCTAGTCCCCTCCTGCCCCTTACAGCACAGTTATAAGAAATCACGAAGGGTGGGGGCACACACAAGTGGGGCTGACACTGTCACAAGGACAAACGGAGGTAAAGCCACTCCTGCAGGGGAGGTTAGAGGAGATTACCTCAGGGACAAAGTCTCGTCTCAGTCCAGATCACTAGGAGATCTGCTCAGGGCGGGATTCCATCCAGGGTGCATTGCTCTCTCCTTTCCCCAGCTAGTAACCCATTTAAACAATCACAGTAAACTTACTTCCTATAACATTTCTAGTCATTTTGTATGAACACAGTGAGAGACGTATTAAGCTTAAAGGTCGGCTCTTCCTGGGGACATCTCCCTATATATCCCAGACCACAGTCCTCAGGCCAGGTTACTCTTTCCCAACCCCAGCAGGGTCCTTATTCAGTTACTTCCTTTTGGGTCATGACAGAGTTTGTTCCACGACCATGCTCTTAACTTACTATACTTACGGTGCTTAGCTTTCCCCTTCCGATGCCAGGGTAGCATACAGCTTGCCCTGGGTCCGTCCAGTCCCTTTGTCGGGACCCTGCTTTTGGGGTGCTAGGAAGGCTTAAGTCCAATAAATATGATGGATGCCCAGGAGTAAATATTATTTTGGATTCAATTAACTCCCATGTTACAATGCATAGCATGAATTATCCTTCTGTGTCTATACAAAAAGGACATTGATAAGTCATGCAAGTGACATAAAGGAAAGACAAAAGCAATATAGGATTATTAGTGCCTGATGGAATTGGGTGCCTCAGGGGCACTGTTGGGGGAGCAACTGGATAAACCTAAGGGCCCTGCGGGAGGAGCAAGGACAACCCAGTGTTATCCAACATATGACAATACAAAACACAGTATAAATATTTAAGGGACTTCAATCTCTGTGTCTAATATTTATTTCCATTAAATATCTGTTATGCTTTAAAATTGCCATTTGCTACATTAGTGGACTGGAGCAATAGCACAGAGGGTAGGGTGTTTGCCTTGCACGCGGCTCACCCGGGTTTGATTCCTCCTTCCCTCTCAGAAAGCCCAGCAAGCCAAACGGAGAGTATCCGGCCCCCACAGCCCCCTGGCAAGCTGTATTCCATAAGCCAAAAAGAGTAACAAGTCTCACAATGGAGATTTACTGGAGCCCCTGGAGCAAATCAATGAACTAAGGGAAGGACAGTGCTACAGTGTTACAGTGCTCCATTAGTAACCAACTAGGGCAACAAAAGAAATTAGCTAACATGACTGTGACTCCAGGGGATATCGACAGATAGAAGGAAGCAAAAGCCCCACAGTGAAATTTCGGAGCAAGAACTAGAGTCATTTCTACAAGAAACATACAACATGCATGTTTCCTAGGGTTTATGATAAATGTGCTCTCACAGCTGCGAAAGCCTCTCAAGACCTTTTGTGAATGAGACAGAGGAAACCAGGTGCTCAGAGACCTCCTACCTGGTCTGAAGCTCCAGTCCCCAAGCCCCCAAGGGTCCCTCTGCAGTGCGAGAGAGGCAGACCTACACGCAGGACCCTGAGTCAGGCCCCGAAGAATCAATCTATCAACACTTTCATCTTCACAGGCAAAGAAATGGAAATTCAAAGCACTTCACAGGAGCTGGTGACCTTCTGGAAGTTTTGGTTGTTTGATTAAAGCTCAGTTGGAGGGTGGAAGTTGGTCCACTATCATTGCTCCTTTTTAACACTGCAGTCCAGTTAACACTAAGAAAATGAAGTCAATAAAGGTTAGAGAAAATATTCCAACATCCAGTATTTTCATTTGATATGATGACTGTTGGAAGAGTCTCCTGCCCCCACACCTGGCTGTCTTCACTGGGACCCCTCGGAGGGAGGCAGGTTGAGTTTCCCTCCCTGCCCCAAGCAGAGCCCTGACAGCCAAAGACCTCCGGAACCCAGCCACAGCCATGCTCAAGGCCACTCTCCACACGCTCCGATGAGCCTCACGCATGAAGGAACTGGCAGAGGAACCCAGGTGTGCAGTACTCGGGGCTGAGATCTCCAAGCCTGCTCGGATCGGGACTGGGCCTCCTCCACCCAGATCCCCCTTTTCCAGTAGGTATGTGGTCACACCCACAAACTGCCCCCAGCGCCGTGTAACCCCATCAATGGCCAAGATCCAGAGACTATAAAACAAAGCTCCCAGAAGCACTTGACCTCTTATTGTCTGGTTCTCCCTCTCTGAGAAACCGGAAAGCTACCAAGAGTATCCTGCCCACACGGCAGAGCCTGGCAAGCTCCCCATGGCATATTCGATATGCCAATAACAGTAACAGTGGTGGGTCTCATTCCCCTGACCCTGAAAGAGCCTCCAAAGCGGCACCGTTGGGAAGGACGAGTAAGGAGAGGCTGCTAAAATCTCAGGGCTAGGACGAATGGAGACGTTACTGGCGCCCGCTCGAGCAAATCAATGGTTTATTTGATTAAGATAGCTATTAAAACACTTTCATAAAAACAGAGTAACTCAGTAAGGTGAAAAGGAACCAAGGAGTCTTAAATGCATTCAAGAACTCTGAACAAAGGCCTGTGAGGCAGTGCTGGGAGGAAACACAGCTGCTTCTCTCTGCTTGGCCCAGAACCTCATTCAGCAGAAGCCGCTTCCCACACTCTCACCCCCACTGCTGTTGCTGGCTTGGAAACAACGCCCAGGTGAGAAGCGAAGGGGCACAGGGCGGTGAAGCGCTTTGTCAGCCGAACCAGCCGCCTTCCCTCCACCCGTGGCTCTCACCGGGAAGCTTCTCCAGGGGGACAGCCAGGCCTTCCTTCTTCCTTCAGCACCACCTCCATGTCACACGTCACTCCCGCTCCTGGCTTCTGGGAGTGGCTACTGAGCTGGCTGCTTTCTCCGCAAGCCCAGAGGCAAAGTATTTTTTTCTTGATGGTCACCTGACACTCATGGTCAAAAAGAGGTGGAAGCTGATGCTGGCCACAAACCCTATAACCCCACGGGATCTAGCGCCTCCCCAGGAACCTCGCAGCAGTAGACAGAATCAGGGCATGGGGCTGGGGCTGGGGCTGAAAATCCCTGGATTCTATCCCCACCACTGTGCACGCGTGCGCCTGCCGGCCCGCCCGCATGCACACACGCACGCACGCACACACAAAATGACAAAATACTGACCTGTAGTCTTCAAAAACCCTGAAGATCAGGGCCAGACAGCACAGGAGCTAAGGTGCTTGGGGCCCTGCGTGCAACTGACCCAAGTTTAACCCTGGAATCCCACAGGGTCCCGAGAGCAACAGGAGACCTGGGCACCACAGGGTGTGACCCCAGCCTCCCACCCCAGTAACAGAATGTGTGTCTTGCACCCCCAGCTTCTTTTCCTCAGATCACTGCTGCCATGAGCTGCCATGAGCATGTCAGGGTCCTCCAAGTCCAGTGAAATTGTCAGACAAAGCCTCGGCCAACCTCAGGACTTCCTGCAACCTCAAGACTTCCCACCCTCAGCCCGCCAGCAAACCCGCTTCTCCTGCTCACGACAGCAGTGAACACAGGGTCAAGATAAGAACTAACAAGTGTCATTTCTGTTTTGGTTTGGCTTTATTTCGCAGTGTTAGAAATGGAACCCAGATGTATGGCACCTGCCCTGCCACTGAACACAAACTATTTTTTTGAGAGTTGCGGGTTGGAGTGGGGATGGGGGGTTGGAGGGATTGAAACAAATCCGTGGCTTTTTGTATTGACTGAGGTACTGGGATTTAGAAAACTGTTAATAATGGTTTCACCTGTACATAACTCTAATACCACACCCATCGCCAGTGCACCCACCTCCCTCCCCCAGGTCCAGTTTCAGAGATATTTTTGGCGGTTTTTTTTTTTGGGGGGGGGTCACACCTGGCGATGTTCAGGGCTTCTCCTGGCTCTGCACTCAGGAATTACTCCTGGTGTTGCTCAGGGAACCCTATGGGATGGTGGGGATCAAACCCAGTTCTGCCACGTGTAAGGCAAACGCCCTATGTGCTGTACTATCACTCCAGTCCCAAGTTTTGGAGATTTTTGAGGGGTTGTATCTGGTGATGACAGCAGTGACTGACTCCTCCACGGCTCTCAGAATTCACTTCTGGCAATGCTCAAGGGACCATGTCATGCTGGCATCAAACCTGGGCCTCCCACAAAGAATGCACTCCAGCCCTTTGGGCCATCTCCCCAAAAGCTGCTTTTAAGTTTAGTGTTGGGGTCACTTCCACTCACTCAGTCAAGAACATGCCAAATTTCATAACCTTCTCTGCAGTAGAACACCCGAGAGGCCTCTCCCACACAGCTCTCTCCTGTCTGGATCCTGTCTCATTCACCTCACCAGACTCCTGGGGCTCTGCCCAGTATAGGGATATTCTTAATAACTTTTCGGTATCAATATTGCAAAAAAGAATGCCCAGAAAGAGAAAGAGCGAGGTGAGTCAGAGACAGAGACATAGAGCCACACAGAGAGAAGAAAGCAGAAAAGTGCCAGCCATAGAGGGAGGGAGGGAAGGAGGTGCTGGGAAATGTACACTGGGGAGGGGATGGGTGTTGGACACTGTATGACTGAAACCTAATCATGGACAGCTTTGGAAGGATCTATCTCACAGTGATTCAACTGAAGTTTTAAAAAATGGCTGAGCCAGTTTTGATCCTCAGTTCCACGTATAGTACCTGAGCCACACCAGGCATAATCTCTTAGCACAAAGCTAAGAGTAAACCCTAAGCAGCCAGAGAGATGGTAGTGGTTAAGGCGCTTGCCTTGCACACGGCTGATTGGGTTTGATCCAGGTTTCCAAGATGGTTCGCCAGGCACCACCAGGAGTGATCCCTCAGTGCAGAGCCAAGAGTAATCCTGAGCATCGCTGGGTGTAGACCCAGAACAAAACCAGAAAATAATAAACTGTCAGGTGTGGCCCGAAAACAAAAGAACAAGATCATCTTGGAAGCAACAGTAGGACTCTTCTACTGCGCTGGGAAAGTATGTTAGTTCAATCACTTTGGAAACTGAAGGCACTCGGCCAGGGAGATGCTCAAACGCCTGGGGTGTATACTTGCATGTAGGAGCCCTGGACTCGTTTCCCAGCTTCACGTGGCCCCTGGAGCACCAGGCTGGAAACAGCCTCTGAGCACTGGTGGGTCTGATACTAAAACCAAACCCAAACCTGAAGGCGCCCTAAATGTGTCCTTACCCCACGTGAGATCCAGCAATACAACTCACAACTCCTGGGCATAAACCGTGAGGAGAGAGTACACACACACACACACATGCGCACGCGCTCACCAAGCTTAGTGTGCTCACAGCTGCATTCTGGAGCCACACAGCAGTGACATCCCTACCAGGAACTACTGGTATCTGTGACACAACCACACGTCCTAGTCTGGTGACCACTCTGGAAGAGCACAGCTGCCCAACAGTTACGTGAAGGGTCAGGTAGGCAAAATGAAAGGACAAATGCCAGATCATTTGCCTATCTATAACAAAACCACCCAGTGAAATTTTAGGATTTCCTTGCATTTACTCTTAGAATATATCCCCATAAGGATGTACAGATGAAATATATTCTATATTCATTTGAAATTGTTTTCTCGACATGGATGCGACCAATATGAAATAAAACAGCTTTTAATTGTTCAGTTAAATTTGAATGTTGACATTTTATACTACTAAATCTGAAACACATTAGTAAAGGTCAAAACTGTAGAACTATTCTCAGAGAAGCCTTGCCCCGCACTCTCCCATCCCATATAGGTAAACCACATCTTCCTCGTGTCAGGGAATTAAATATGTACCACATCAAGTACCATGGATATGATATTGGAATTTTGTACATGAGAAAGCATCATTAACAATATTGTGAATCACAGAATCTCAATCAATAAAACAATTTCTTTAAAAGAAATAATTCCTAGCCAGGACCACTGCCTATTTCACTGTCACTGTCAGTCATCCCAATGCTCATTGATTTGTTCAAGCGGGCACCAGTAACGTCTCCATTGTGAGACTTGTTACTGTTTTTGGCATATCAAATACACCACGGGTAGCTTGCCAGACTCTGCTGTGCGGGCAAGATACTCTCGGTAGCTTGCCGGGCTCTCCAAGAGGGGCGGAGGAATCGAACCCAGCTCGGTCATGTGCAAGGCAAATGCCCGACCGGCTGTGCTATATAGCGTATATATTCTTCTATGTCTGCGTGTTTTCTCCGTGGAAGAACTGTAAGTTCTCTTCTCCTGATGAGGAAAAGCTCCATCATCTTTATAGAAAACAGTGCTGGTTGGGAGACTGAGTTTAGTGGCAGCCCATCTGTCCTGTGTGCAGGACTGAGTTCAGTCCTCAAGGCCGCATGGCCCCGGCCCTCAGCTGCTCCCACTCAACACCGCTGCCTGCAGTCCCTGTTAAACAAAACATGTCAACACCAACGTTGGACTCTGGCTGACAAGTTCCAATGTACCCTCACCCTACACACCCCACTCCTAGGCCTCAGTGAACCACCTCGGAGCACAGCCCTGCCCTCTGCCTGAGCCATTTTCCAGGAGTGCTCCTACCCAGAAGCCAACTGCTCAGAAATGTGCCGACTCCACCTCAAAGAGCCCCTGCCCCAAGGCTCCCTGCTCCTCCTGACCAGGGCAGAGTACCATTTCTTCTCTTTGTTTGGTGCCCATCTTCTTTAGTGGACTGGACCACATGGACACAAATGGTTTTCAGCCTCCAGTGTGGAAAAAAAAAAAAACCTAGATAAAATTTTTATTTTATGAAAAATGTTAAAATCAAATTCATAAAATACTTTTTAAATTTCTGCCTTTATATTATGTGAAGTATTCCTATTTCACTGACCCATAGGGGAATTAAGGTTGAAAATCTCTGCCCTAAACTTCACAAGGATAGCTCCACTCCAGCATCTAAAATAGAGAAACACATGTGAAATGGAGCTCTTCTACACATACATTACTATGTATGACATCATCCCTATTGCTAATCATCCCCATAACCTAAGTAAGCCTCAGAAGTAAGAATTTATGCTTAAGAATCATCTATAGGGGCTGGAGTGATAGCACAGCGGGTAGGGCGTTTGCCTTGCATGCGGCCAACCCGGGTTGATTCCCAGCATCCCATATGGTCCCCTGAGCACTTGCCAGGTGTAATTCCTGAGTGCAGAGTCAGGAATGACCCCGGTGCATCGCCAGATGTGACCCAAAAAGCAAAAAAAAAAAAAAACAAACAAACAAAAAACATCTATAGAGGAAGAATCGGGCCATTCCAGAAGGCACCACAAGCCGGAAATTGCTCCGGACCCCAGACCGGGCCAACAACACTGGGGTGCCAGATGGGGAAGGTATAGCTGGAACGCCTTCCCCAGATGGAGCCCCGGTGACACTGAGCTTCTACTAACACGGCTTCGGTATGCAGGTCTGGGACATCTCAAAACCACACGGCCGCTTATGCAGCCATGCAACCTTTCCTGATATAAAAAATATACGCCATCCCTGAGCATCCATTATCCCAGAGGCACAGAAACCAATCTCAGAATGCAGCGGCTGCTGGCAGATATACTCCTGGACTCGGAACTAAGCTATGGCCCCTTGCAGCCCCAGGAGGGGAAGGGTTTCTGTCCCTTGGCCTTTCCCCTCCATGGATTGGCCCATAGATGGAATCCTGCTTCATTAGCGGAGGGGAGAAGACAGATGGAATAGAGAAGGGAACACTAAGAAAATAATGGCTGGAGGAATCAGTCGGGATGGAAGATGTGTGCTGAAAGTAGGTAATGGACCAAAGATGATGACCTCTCAGTGTCTGTGTTGCAAGCCATAATGCCCACAAGTAGAGAGTATGGGGAATATTGCCTGCCATGGAGGCAGGGGGAGGATGGGTAAGGGGGGTGTATACCAGGGGTATTGGTGGTGGGGAATGTGCACTGGTCGAGGGATGGGTGTTTGATCAGTGTGATTGTAACCCAAACATGAAAGCTTGTAACTATCTCACGGTAATTCAATAATTTTTTTTTAAAAGGTATTTGCTGTGCACATGGATGACCCAGTTTGATCCCCAGCATCACAGATATTCCCTTAAAACCCACCAGGTGTGATCCCTTAGCAGAAAGCCAGGAGAAAAACCTGATCACAGCCAGGTATAACCCCCCCAAAACAATAAAGCAATCTCTATTATACACTGGAAACAAAAATCACAGGTCATCGTTCTTAAAACAAAACACTTTACAGGCCTTTTCAGTGTTTCCCCTTTAAATTTTCTCTTTACTCTTAGTCCATTCATAGATTTTACAGCTTATATATTATATACATATATGTATGTATATAACACGTTATGTATACAATGTGCACATATGTATGCATGTGTATCTTTTTTCCATTCTGATGTGTATATCAGAATGGGAATGAGAGGACAGACACAAGGGGCTGGAGAGATCCCTTAACTAGTCAGATAATGTCTGCATGCAGGAGGCCCCAGGTTTGGTCCCCAGCACACGTGGTCTCCCCGCACAACCAAGACAACTCTGAGCACCAAACAAGATCCTGAACACCAATGGGTGTGGCCCAAAAACGACAGATAAGCTGTTACGGAACACACACACACACTCACCTAGCTTCACATCATGTTCAGGTCCAAGAAGGCTCCAAGGAGTAGAGAAAACGCTTTGCACGTGGGAGTCCCAGGGTCAGTCCTGGTATTACCTGGTCCCTGAGCACCACCAGCTGGACCCCATCCCAAATACCAACCTCCCCACTCGAGTCTAACCTAGACAGAAGCCCTGACACTAGGGGAGGAGGAAGTGCAGTGGGAGATCTGCGGATAACTCATACAGTGATGTCCACTGCCAATGGTATTTGCCATTTCCCTGTATGTCAAAGCACATCATTCAAAATAAAAATAAAAATTTTCAGCATAAAATTTTGTACTTTGTAAGGCAAAGACTGTTAGAAATACAACGGGAAAATGAATCTACATCAAATCTATTAGAACAAAATAACAATTTAATAACAATACACTGAGTAAATTCTCACAATGTACACTTACAGATTATAATCATGGTGTAACAATTTCCATTTTTTTCTCCACTGTTTATTGCTTAGCAATTGTTAAATGTCTAGATGGTAGATTTGCTCTTGAATACTTGTGGCAGATTAAGAAAAAAATATTTACCAGAATTACAGTGGAATAAAAAAATGCATATTCTACCTTCTTTTTAATAACCTGATATGTCTGATTAAAACAAATAGACATTTGCTATACAAAGTACTCATGTTATTGCAGATACTATAATTAACACGAATTGTGTGGCCTCAAGTAGTTCTTGCAATGAAATTATTTCCATTCCCACCCACCTAGTCCCAGCCAAAATTTTTTTACAGTCCCAGCATACCTACCGAAACCGGCACGATCAGTTCTGGCAACATGTTGACTATTTAAACTAATTATTAGTAAACAGTGTTACGTGGCAGAATTCATTCAGCTACCTAGGAACATATATTTATTAGAGTATAATTAAGTCAAATTATCCCAAACAATGGCAGCTCCAGAGACTGTTATTTTACAGATTTACATTACCAGGAATAATTTTTAATAGCATTTTTCCAAATTGCGTATTGAGTCTGAGTACAAGATTGAGACCAGATTAAACAGAAAAGCACAGGACCCAGGAAAGAGCGGAGGGTTAAGGCACATGTGGCTGGCCCAGTTCGGTTCTGGCACAACATGGGACACCCGCTTCCATCTAGCCCTGCAGGCCTGTGAGCACCGAAGGGCTGTGCACTGCGCAGCAGGTTGCCAGGGTGCCAGGATGGGTCTGGGTCTCCTGAGCAATGGGAAATCCCTGTTCTTGCACTGCCCTCCCTCCGAAGATAAGCCAGAAAACCTGAGTTGAAGATAAAAAAGTTAGCAAAATTCGGGGGGTGGCCAACACTCGACAATGCTCAGGGTTTATTCCTAGCTCTATGCTCAGGAATCGATCATTCCGTGGGCTCTCGGAACCACATGGGATGCTGGGTATCAAAGCCAGGTCAGCCGTGTGCAAGGCAAATGCCCTATCCACTGTACAACTGCTCAGGCCCCCACGTAGAAAAATTGTTTGGACAAATAAGAATGGAACCACAATATAAATCCTCTTTGTTACTGGATAACCACCCCAAAGTAAAATTCACTGCTATTCACAAAAAAAAAAAAAAGTTAAGAAGCTATGCATACACCTCATCCAACAGAACTTTCTCAATAACAGGAAGAATCTGACGAGTTCTCCAAAATAGTGACCACCGTTCATACATACCAAGTACAAGAAACATGACCAGAGTGAATGAACTGGCTACTGCCACATTTATATATGGCGAGTCCTACTATCTTGGAGAGTGCAGATCAAGCATATGCCTTAATATGTGGTTCGTGGGTCTTGATTCGTTTGGAAAATTCTTAGAATGCAGAGCAAAGGTTTGACACTCGGCATAATGATCCACGAAGACTAACTGCTTCACATAAATTGAAGATGCATTTCTTTCCAGAACTTTACCAAGTACTGTTCACTATTTCAGAGTAACATAATAGTTTGCTCTTAGAGCTGTCACATTCACGCTAGATACGGGTTCAAATGAACAGACAACTTCATCACGAAGCCATGCCAGACTTTAAAATCCGTAGAGGGACCAGAGTGATAGTACACTGGGTAAGTTGCTCACCCTGCACAAAACTGATCAGGTTCAATCCCCAGCACCCCATACGGTATCTGAGCTCACCAGGAGTGATCCCTGTGCATAGAGCCAGGGGCAGGCCCTGAGCACAGCTGGGTGTGGCTCAAAAAAATATAAAGTGTAATAAATAGTTTTTTATTAATCATTATTTTTGCTGCAGGACAAAACAAAATGTACAATGACATTTGAAAAAATAAGTATGTCGGGGCTGGAGCAATAGCCCAGTGAGTAGGGCATTTGCTGTGCACTCGGCCAACCCAGGTTCGATTCCCAGCATCCCATAGGTCCCCCGAGCACCGCCAGGAGTAATTTCCTAGTGCAGAGCCAGGAGAAACCCCTGAGCATCACCAGGTGTTACCCAAACAAGAGAAAAAAAAAAAAAAGTATGTCCATTGACTGATTTCTACACCATTATCATTTTAGGTCAGCAGTCTTTAATTTTGGAGTAAAGTAACACTAAGAATTACTTTACAATAAAGTTTACAATAAAGTAAACCTAAGAATTCTATGGAGTGATTTCAGAGGAGCAACAAAATTCTAAAAAGTAAATTCAATGAAATCAGTCTGTACAGTCTCTGCCGGGGTAATGTAACTTTCATCAAAGAACCTTTACAGAGCACTTTGTGTCTATAAACATCAAGCAGGATTATTAACTTGGGTTTCAAATTTTAGTTGACAACTGACCCATCCCAGGACTGCGCGCCAGGCTGTTTCCACTCGTGGTGAGAGCCCTCCCAGCCCCAAGGAACCCAGTCCCGCAGTCTCCACTAGCCAACCACCACCACACTCCAGGCCACTTTCCACACACTCGGGTAGAGCCTCACACAAGTGAACATATCCCTGGACCACGCGGCCGTGACACATCATCACAGAGGGAAAAATATATATATATGCCTCTCCGAAGAGCCCAGCAAGCTACCGAGAGTATCCCGCCCGCACGGCAGAGCCTGGGAAGCTCCCTGTGACATATTTGATGTGCCAAAAACAGTAACAATAACAGGTCTCATTCCCCTGACCTTGAAAGAGCCTCCAATTATTGGGAAAGACGAGTAAGGAGAGGCTGCTAAAATCTCAGGGCTGGGAAGAATGGAGACATTACTGGCGCCCACTCAAATAAATTGATGAACAGGATGACAGTGATATCGTGAACTTCCCCCTTTCCCAGTCATGGAGCTGCAGTCACTCGGCCAGCCTATCCTGACACATTTGCACAGTGAGGGCTACCACAGAAATACAGGCCACCTCAGCCCTGAGTTAGACCAGACCCCGAGAGAACAATGACCATTCACCATGCACAGAACCCCATCCAACCGCTCGAGTGGTTTCTGTTGCACTGGATGAAAACTGTTCATGCATGACGCAGTCCTTGAGTTGTCAGCGCAGTGCTTTCCTGGTCAGTCTGCCTTTTCTTGAACATTGCCGTGGAATATGCACAGGAACGTCTTCCTCTTCACAGCCAGCCAGACTACTTGCTTCCACAATGCTGCTGGTCCACAGGGCTCCCTGGGGCCAGGGCAGTGGGGTTGCTGCCTTGCAGGTGGTTCTGTCCCTGGCATCCTATACGCCTCCCTCCAAATCCTGCCAGAAGTGAGTCCTGAGCACCGCCAGGTAAGGCCCCCAAACAAAACAATTCTTAACTAGGGTCCATACTAGGCAGCTCTGGGGCTCTGAGACGGCCATGGAGTACAGGGAGTGAACTCAGGAACTTGCATGTACCATACCATTTGAGTCGTCCATAAAGTACCAACAACTCTCAAAGGGCTTCATAAAATGCATTTTGCATGCTAACCTTATTTCTGGCGTTTTTTCCCCTCAAATTTTCCTTCATTTTTTAAATTTTGAGGATAAAAAGCAGAAATAAAAACACATTACATACTATTTACAGAATAAGGACATAGTAGTGTTACAGAATGAGTATAAACTCTAAGTGATTAAAAATTAGTTTGCTATTACTTTATGATTTAAAAAAATTTTGGTTAACTGTTACATACGGACCTTGACATAAGACTCAAGTGATCTGAGAACAGTCTAGGTTCCACTCAGCGATAAATGACACCCCAAATACACCAAGTGTGCCCCCACACAACAAAAATACTTTTACTTTTTTGAGGGGGGCCCCACATCCAGAGATGCTCAGAATTACTCTTGAGGGGCTGGGGGAACAAACGGGGCACTGGGGATAAAACCCAGGTCAGCCCACCTGCTGCACAAACGTAAGCTGTTTTACAGAACCAAAGTGCTGGCACTGAAGTGACAGGTACAGTGGAGGCGGTGCTTGCCTTGAACCCGGGTTCAATCACTGGCATCAGTGAGTGCCTTGAGTACCCACAGGAACAAGCTCTGATCACCACTCGGATGAGACCCTCCCCCACAAGCCTGCATCTGCTTAGATGCATTATTAGAACTAAAAAAGTCTCATTTTATACTCGACTCATCTCCACCATGGGAATGCGGAGACAGTCCTGCTGCAGTATGAACATGTGTAGCGCTTCACAGAAACTGAGCCTGAACATTATTTTTCCCTTGCCCCACCCAGCGTGGTGCAGGCTGGAGTGGAAGGAGTATGGGTGAGGGTGCACCATGAGACACCAGATACGGAACCCAAATCCAGTCAGCCACAAGCCAGGCAAGTGCCCCACTCACTAAACTCTCTGGCTATGTCTGATATTCCAATACCTTAGAATGTAGAGAACGATAAATTGCTCTCTGCTTTAAGCCTAACATCCACAATGGACTTACATTTATAAAACGTAAATTTTAGGGCTGGAGCGACAGCACAACAGGTAGGGCATTTGCCTTGCACGCTGCCGACCTGGGTTCGATTCCCAGCATCCCATATGGTCCCCTGAGCACTGCCAGGAGTTAATTCCAGAGTGCATGAGCCAGGAGTAACCCCTGAGCATCGCTGGGTGTGACCCCCAAAAAAATTAAAACGTAAATTTCACATTTTAATTTTACATTTGTATAATCAGAAAGCCAATACTCAGTACATATTTAGGGAAGAATAGGGACATAACTTTCATGCAAAACTTTGCAAATTACATTTTAAAAGGTAAATGGCTCCATAACCAGGGGGACAAAATGGTCACTCCCAGCCCTTACAGCACACTGTGCCCACCTCCGTCCCGTCAGTAGGGGTAGCCCAGCCAGGGCCCAAGTACGGAAATGAGCGGTGCCAGCAGGCCAACTACTGCAGGAGAAGCCCACGTCCCCGGAACACTCTGGATAGGGATGGCCCGAGAAAGCAAGGCCTGGCTCCTGCAGCCGGAAGGAGTGTCACAAGAGATCAAAAGGCCACAACTCAATCTAAGTGAAAAGCTGAAATGCACCCAGGCTTGGAGCCAGAGATGGCTCGGTAGGTTAAGAGTGCGCTCGGGGGGCCCCAGGTCTGATCCTCAGTATCACCTGGCCCCCAGCCGAGAATGACCTTTGAGCACAGTAGCAGCCTAGTCAGGTTGAAAACCAAGTAATTTTAAAATCAAAACCACAGCCATCCAAGAGACTGCCTAAGGCGCTTGCCTAGGGCACAGCTGCCAAGGGCTGAATACTGGGGCCCTCTCGGTCTCCAGAGCAGAGCCAGGAGCAAGATCTCCAGGGCAGTCAAGAATAAGCCCTGAGCACTGCAGGGTAGGACTCCAAAACAAACAACTAGGGTACTATTTGGGATTCCCAGTAAGATCATATAAAGTGTTATTGGAAGATCTACACAGTAAGACTGAAATTTTATCACCAAATTCACTATTTTCTGGTGCCTGACTCCCAGTTAGAAAATTTCATTTTTTTCACCACTCAATTTTAAAGACAACCTGCAACTAAAGATAAGAAGTAGCACAGAGACTTGTCATTAACTTGTTTTAATTTTAAAATGTAAAAAAAAAAAAACAACAGCATCAGCATACCACCTTCATAAATTATATGTATCCTTTTTAAATGCAAACTTAAGAATCTCATCTCTCATCAACTTGAAATGTCTTATTTTGCCACTCAGCACAGAAGGTAACAGAAGATACTGTAACTTACATATGAAAATACCTACTTACACTGTATATTCATAAGCTCCTGTACCTCTGTCTCCATGCTCTCAAAGCTCCCCGGAGCAACCAGATTAGCCCATTACTAAAGGGGAAGGCAACTATTTTACTAAGTAACATATTTTTAGGCGTGGCACAGTTACTATGGCTCCGTATTACTGAGATATCTTAATCTAGTCTACAGGGCCCATGAAACCAATCTTCCAAGATTCAAATTCACACTCTGCAATTAATAGGTTGTGAACTGACGAATCATCAGTGCTTCAGTTTCTTCATCTGTAAAATGGGGTTTGACAGCACCTATATCAAATGATTATTGTTCATGTTAAAGTGCATGTAAAGTGCTTGGAACAAGCCCGGTACACACCACGCACACCTCGAATGCTTCTGCAGAATTAGGGCAATTATCTAAATAGGCTAAATGAAAGGTATTACAGCCTACATAAACCACCTTTCATTCACTACAGATTATTTTAATTCTACTATGAAAATATATATCTTGTTGAACCAAGAGAATTAACTTAGAAACCATGTAGCCTGAGCCTGATATTTAGAAAAGCTAATGAAAATATGAAAAGCAGCACGCCACTGCATTTGGCATTTGCCAAAAGTAACTCAAGTAATTAATCATTTCTCCCACCCCTTGGGAAAAACACATAAAACTGTGATTGTAAAATGGTAATTTTAAGAATAAAATGCCATAAATTGTTTATTTCAACCTACATAGATTTAATGTTATTCCTCACCTAACTCTGAAAGCATATACTTCTTAAAATGCATTGCATCCTAAGACTTAGAGGAGATAAGAGTACTAATTTCTCATATTACTTCAATCCCACCCATTGCAAGATACTATAATCACTTTTTAATTTAAGAAAGCTCTTGAAGTGCTCGTAATAATACATATCAACATAGACAATAAATCCCCTTCACCAAGAACCCACACTCAAGCAGCAGGTACTAAGTACAGTATAATAGCAAGATCAACAATAGTCAGTATTTCTAGAATACTGAACAAGAAGTATTAGTACTTAGTGGTAGCCCGTGGTAGGTACCCATTACACTGTACTCAAAAATTCAACAGATTCAAATGATATTCTTTTCATTATTTACACATTTTTAGGTCAAATCTTGTCAGTTTTAAAATTGTTAATTCACAATCATTTAAAAACTAATTATTTTAATCCTGCAAGCTTACCCTCTTGTGTTATAGTTACACTCATTTCATAGGACCTAAAATATACCATTAAGTATTATAGACAAACTTTTGAAATTTGTTCTGAAATTATATCAATAACCAATTTTCCCAGTTTACATAAGAGCATACTCTACCAATTTACTAATGTCTTCATACCTGTTTATTCCACTCAGACAGCAAGACTAGCAAAATTCTCAACACATATGCCCCACCACCACACTTTCCTTATGCTATCATTTTCACACTTAGAGAACTTCTGCATCCAAATTTCACAGCTACTACTCCTACCAATCTAATGGTGATACACCAAGACCCCATTTCTCGTAAGTTTGAACATATTAAGAGTACATTATTACTTAAGACTAAAAGACCAAGCCTTGCCTTATAAAAAATGATAACCACATCAATTTAATTCCATATACATACTACCTATTCAATTTATTGAAAGTTGCAGTAGACACAGTGAGCGAGCCAGTGCTCCAGACTGCTGTTCAGAAGAGACACCACAGAAGACACAGCAGAGACGGCCTTGCAATCAGCACAGATCCTTCCAAGGAGAGGTGGAGAAATAAAGGACAAATCTAGTTGTCTAAAAGACAATTCACTGTACACATTTTATTTACAGTTTTGTACACTGTCTTAATATGAATGGGACCGCTTTTCTACTTGAGCCATTTTTTAACCAAAGCAAAATAACCTAAGTAATACAAAGTGTTAAAATACAGCATAAAGATACAAAAACAGACTAAGTCTAATTAGGAATGTAATTATGATGTTACATTTTTTATAATCCACAATTATGTTTAAGGAATCACACAAACATAGATCACTGATTTGAATGAAATGCACAAATTTGTAGCAAAGCTTTGTAGTTACAAAAAAACAAAAAAATTACCAAAGAATGCACAAAATTAATGTTTATTCCACCTTTGTGTCATATTCCTGGATCCTTCACCAATGTTACATGAGGAAAAAACAAAAGCAAAACAAATGAAAAACTGAAATCAGAATCACTAATGTTATCAAGGAGGGAAACAAATAAATTAAAATCTAGCAGCCATCAGCAAAAGCACAGCAAAGATAATGCTGTGAAAAAGAAACAGAGACAATTGCTAGAAAACTGTATGCATCATACTCTCCTCAAACCAGCAAAATATGCTCCCGCATACAATGGAACATAAACAATTTTTTCCTGCAAGGTATGGAAATGCAAGTTGTTGGGTTTTTTTTTCTTAATATTGTAGATGGTTAAAATATGTTTGTAATGTTAATCCTACTAAGTTATAACAGAATGGGCCAGGAACACATTTATGGATTCTAGGGATGATGTGTACTGTAATTCTTTGATTGGGATAGCGGACACTCTAGCCAAAATTAAAAAAAAAAAAAAGAAAGAAAAGGGGGAAAAAGGGAAAAAAAACCCTCTAAAAACATAAACACAAAAGTACAAGACAAAGGCGAAAGAGACTTCTCATATATCTTAGCAACATTTAGATGGAAATCAAATTTAAATGCAGTCCACTCTGCTTTTGAAGAGGCTTTGGTTCAGCTCCCAAATCTCGATTGCTTGACGCAGTCTCCTATGAGAATACTCAGAAGGTGTCTTCTTAAACAACAAACCTATTTTTAGTGGTAGAGCCGCTCTTAGTAGCTGTGTCTGCATGGGACTGATAACCAATAACTATCTTTGGAGGAAGTCCTAACCTTTCCTTGTATACCCTCCTAGAAGAAAACAAAACCAAGAAAGTAATCATTACTTTTTAAAAAAAAATCACAATACTCATACAGAACTCTAGCACTCTTTCCCTTTTGAGTTTTTTTTGTGTCTGTGGGGACCACCTCTGGCCTGTGCTCAGGGATGATTCTGGACCACATCAAGTGCGAGGGACTAAGTCAGGGTTGGTTGTACGTAAGGCAAGCACCTTACTCTTGCTCACATACTTATCTTTCTAGCCTGCAAAATGCTAGTATTTAAATACTCGATATAAAGAATTAAAGCTAAACCTGAGAAACTGGAAATCACACACCCTTATATTCTGCATGTCAGTTACTGATAATAATAAGGCAAGATACTACTCCCAGAACTCAGCGATCACAGTGCACAGAATCTGATTAGTTACAATTACAAATTGTGGAACATTAAGTACTTAATGTATATAAAATGTATATAACATTGAGTACTTAATGTGTATAAAACCCAATCACATCAAAAGGTTTTTCTAATTCTTTGATCTGAAAATGTGTTTATCAACCCTCATAAATACTACACATTACGGCAACATTTGTTACCTCATTATCACTGCACACATTACTTGAGGGACTGCGGGCGTGACACCTGGCTGCGCCCGGCTATGCTCAGGGCTCACTGTGACCTGGCTCCACACTCAGGGTTCTCTCCCAGAGGGCTCAGGGGGTGTATGTGGTGCCAAGTACCAAACCTGTGCCAGTCGCATGGGCTCTGCTGACTCTACAACCCAAGTTTCACAAAAAATGCATCTTTGAAGAAAATATGAGCACCAAGAATACAAAAGCAGTAATACTGTTTAATAAGGGGGATTTAATCTGATCTGTGGAATTAAGACATCTTCCCACTTAGGTCTGGAGGTCAAAATATCATTCATGCGAAGAGGGTAAGGAACATCTGAAGGCTGAGAGACAAAAACAATGCTGTGAGAGTATTTCCTCATAAGGAAATACAACATCACAAGTGAAGAATTTGAATCTTTATTTCAAAGAAAAGTAGCAACATTAAATGAAATTAAAAAATAAAAAGATGAACTTAGTCCTATACTAAGTTCCTCTCCACTTGGGGAGTTCCTCTTTCTTTCTCTTCTACTTTCCAAAAACAAATAAATAAAAGGACACACCTCTTCATGGACCATGACAGCCGGTAGTTTTATCCATTCTATTTTTTCTTGAATAGCTTCACTATTGTGCTTTGAAAGCATTTGAAAATAACCGTGTACTAACTTTAAGGCTTACATTATGGTACAACATAAAACCTTCAAGTATGGGTAATCATTAAAAATGACATTTGGTTAGAATGCCACACCCAGAAGGGAAAAACAGCTTTCTTTGGAGGTGGAAGAAATAAGGGGTTGGAGACTTGCCTTCCACACAGACAAGTCTGGTTTGGAGCCCAGTACCAAAGAGGGACTCAAGCACTCCACAGTGACCCCCAAGCCCAGGAGCAAGCTCTGAGCACAGCCAGATGTGGCTTTGAAACAAACAAGCTTGACTTGCACCAGGGCAAGTGCTCAGAGAGCAGGAACACAAGGTTTGCATGTAGGAGTCCCAAGGTTCACTCCCAGCACTATACATCCCCCGACATCAATACATAAGGTCAAATTTTATTAATTAAGCCCTAGGCAATAATAACTTGCCAGCAGGTGGGAAATAACACAAGAACTACCACCTGCCAATACTCACTTGTTGTTAGCGTTATACACATACACTAGCACTAGTGTTTAAATCATTTGAAGAAAGATTTATATTCTCAGGGCTGGAGCGATAGCACAGCGGGGAGGGCGTTTGCCTTGCACGCGGCCAACCCGGGTTCGAATCCCAGCATCCCATACAGTACCCGAGCACTGCCAGGGGTAATTCCTGAGTGCAGAGCCAGGAGTAACCTCTGTGCATTGCCAGGTGTGACCCAAAAAGCAAAAAAAAAAAAAAAAAAAAGAGAGAAAGATTTATATTCTCATGGTAAATGAATAAAATGTCACAGGTCAGAAGAGTACTCTTCTATAATTTGTTAGTAGAAAAAAAAATTTTATAGAAACTATGAGTAAGATATTGTATACCACAAAACAACTCAGGTCTGTGACTGTTTTATGGAGACAGCACAAGTCCCCCGGGAAGACTAAATTCACCAGGAAAGGAGGGGGAAGAATTATCCCCAAGTAGAGAATGACTGCTAGTTCTCTTACTACTCTGAAGGTGACAAAGAGCGCAACTTACCCTATGTGTGTGACAGCCTCTCTGTTTTCACATTCAGTAGTCCATATTGCTATCTTATCACCTTTAGCTCTAACATTAACAACGGCTCCACACACATCATCACTATAGTCATCAAAAGACTCTCCAATAAGGCACAGCAGCTGAAAGAGATGATTCAACCCCAAATTACATTCAACAGATTACAAGTGGCTTGGTAAAAATGTCTCAATTTCACATACAAATTAACTGAAGAGCTTTAAAATTAGTAACAGGTGACTTTGGGGTGCACCTATACTCATAAATTAGGTTCTTTGTCCTAGCTTTAAAAAAATGTGGCTCTCTATAGCAAACAAAATTAAAATGACACTGCACAATTCGAAGGGAGAGGAGAGTATTAAAACTCCAGGGCTGGAGCGATAGTACAGTGGGTAGGGTGTTTGTCTTGCACACGGCGGACCCAGGTTTGATCCCGGCATCCCACATGGTCCCCTCTCCCCTCCCAGTTCCACCAGGAGTAATCCCTGAGTATAGAGCGAGGAGTAACCCCTGAGCACAATAGGGTGTGACCCAAAAAGCAGGAAAAAAAAAAAAGAACAAAAAAAGAAATCTCATTTGCCCTACTACAGCTTGTACTTTTTAAAGGACTGAAATAGCTATTAATCGTTAGATTAAGAGCCTTTTGTTCTGTATTTAGAAAAACGCTCCCTTTTAAAAAAAAAAGAATCTAAACAGAACTTAAAATCTTTTTTATCTTGGCAGGGTATGATACCCAGTGTCTCGTATTTTAAGGCATGTACTTACTCTACCACAAAATCACAATCCTGCCCTGCCATTCATTTCAACTGTTCAATAGTGGTACATATTTATAGTATTATACAACAAAAAATACTACCCATTTCCAGAACGTTTATACTCTTGCAAAATTAACTTTTTAATCTAATATTCTAAAATGGTATTTACTGATCTTTCCCCAAAGCAAAGTTAAATCCTTCCCTGTTGCCCACACACTGCTCGAGTCATATACCTCAGGCCCCACAAAACCCCTCAAGAACCCAGAAATAACCTTCCAAAAAATGCAGCTGAGAGTTCAATCCCAGCTGATGCCACAATGTGTTTTGACTGGCCCTGCCACAAACTCCACAAATCATCACAGAAACAATGATTTGTGGTCAAAACGGGGGAAGGGATGCATGAATACACCTGCACTTAAAAAAAAAAAAAAAAAGCATTCAAACATGTTAACTGAGATGATCCCTGCTCTGAAAAGCCTGAACTTTGAAACCGGACTACAGAAAACCCTCACTTATACCTGGTAGGTCCAGATAACATTACAACACATGTACAGGATTATCAAGCTACAGCTTCACTTCTTTTCTTCTCTGATTTAATACTCTACTATTACTATCATCCCACTGATCCTCGATTTGCTTGAGCGGACCCAGTAACGTCTCCATTCGTCCTAGCCCTGAGATTTTAGCAGCCTCTCTTTACTTGTCCTTCCCCACAGTGCCGCAGTACAGGCTCTTTTAGGGTCAGGAGAATGAGACCCATCACTGTTATTGTATCTGGCGTATGAATACACCATGGGGAGCTTAATACTCCACAAGGGTTGTAAAATACTGTTGTCAGGGAGCCGGCAACAGTCTACCGGAGCCTGTGGGGGTGCACGCTTGCTGGAGCGTGCAAGCTTCAGTTCCTGGCACTACTGAGTGCAACTCCCCCAATCCTCCCCCGCCCACCCCCCCAGCACCACTGTCTAACCCCCCCCAAAAAAGAGAAAAAAATAAAAGGGAAAAGTTTCATCATACAAAATGTGAAGTTCTAAAATTTTGATTCCTGAGCTGGAGAGAGAGCGGAGTGGGTACAGTGCTTGTTTTGTAGGCAGCCCACTGGTTTGATCCCCAACATCCCATATGGTCCCAACACTGCCAGGAGTAATTCTGCGTGCAGAGCCAGGATTAACCCCCGAGTATTGCCATGGATGAGCCAAATACCGGGTGTGTGTGTGCGTGCGTGCGTGCGTGCGTGTGTGTGTGTGTGTGTGTGTGTGTGTGCGCGCGCGCGTGTGTTTTAACATAACAATAAAAAACTTGATTCTTTTCTAATTTGAAAATAGGAACCAACAGGATTCCATTCATCAGTAAGAGGGCTGGGGGAGAGGGTGGGCACACACATGCCACGCAATAATCAAAATAAGGACCTCAGAGCTAGAATATAGATTAGCCATAGAGTTTTCACACTGCATGTGGGAGGCCCTGGATTCTATTCCTGGCACTGCAAAAACCGAAGCAAGCACTAAAAACCCCAAAACCTCATCTATGCGACTGAGTCATCTCCCCAATTCTGAAAGGTTGAAGCTGGAGCACTACATTCTAGACACACTCATATCCCAGTTGCCTAATATTCTTCTTTAATTCTCTGGACAATTACTCCCTCCTATTTCCTAAATAAAGCTATTCACTTAAGCTATTTACTTAAGGCTGAGGGACAGCAGTGTGGGTAAAGCACGTAGTTTTGCAGGAAGGTTCAACCCCCAGCACTCTGTATGGTCTCCCAAGCCCTGCCATGTCTGAGAAGAGTCAGAAGTAATACATAAGCAAAACTGGGCACAGTACAAAAACAAAACACAGAAGATTGGAATTAATAACAATGGTATTGTGGAAAGTGAAAGTCAATTACCAACCACCATATCTGAAGTCAGCCGGGGGGAAGGGTCCTCACTGAATTCTTTGTATTATTATTATACCCAATTCAATGACAGAACAAGATGAACCGGCAGATTTTCCATAATGGGTTTCTGCCTCTTTAATTAATTAATGGGGGGAGGGGAACAGAGCAACACCAGTTTCTAACACTGATCCATAATTTAAATCCTTACTGTTTCTAGCCAAAAGCGATCGAGGTCACTTCGTCTCTGCTGTTTGTTCAAAGTGATTAACCATCGTCCTCCTCGTTTGTTTTTCTCATCTTCCCACATAGGCTCAATGCCATCCTACAAAGTCAGAAGACAGTATTACTAGACAATAGCGATACTTTATCAGATTGGAGAAGATTACCAACAACACTGCCAACATTTTATTTTATTTCTCATTGAATGACTTCAATGTAATAGTATACATATCAATAGTATATAGGGCTCAAAGCTAGAGCCACAGAATTGCAAACTAGAGTCTTGACTGCTACTCATTAGCTAGCAAACTGTGGTTCATTTTAACTGGAGGTTCTTAGACATTTCAGGAAACAGCTTAGAGAAGTCACATACATTTCTTTTTTTGTTTTCTATTCACATACATTTCTATAAGAAAAAAATATATGCAGTAATGATGCAAAGTTCACAAATGCCCCAACCTCCACCCACCCTGAGAAAACCCACTAAAAAATACCTCAAGGATCTGTAAACCACACATTAAGAATTCATGACAACATTAAGAATTCAGGACAAATGTTGACATCAATTCAAATAGAGAATAGAAAGGGATTTACATGAAGGACCAGGAGGTTTGTACCATGGCTTGGAAGCCGGGCCTCATATGCTGGGGGAAAAGGCAGCTCAGACAGAAAAGGGAACACCAAGTAAAGTGTGGTTGGAGGACCTGCTCAGGATGGGAGATTCGTGCTGAAAGTAGACTTAGATTGAACATGATGGCTACTCAATACCTCTATTGCAAACCAGAAAAGGAGAGAGAATAAACGAAAGGGAATGCCCTGCCACAGAGGCGGGGTGAGGTGTCGGGGGATTAGATGGGAGGGAGGGATACGGGGATCATCGGTTGTGGAGAATGGGCACTGGTGGAGGGATGGGTTCTCAAGCATTGTATAACTAAAACACAAGCACAAGAATATGTAAATCTGTAACTGTACCCTCAAGGTGATTCACTAATTTTAACGAAAAAAAAAAAGGGATTTACATGGATAATCAAAACTCTCCTTGATGTTAGTCACAACTATATGCCAACAGATGCACTCTATTTCTTAGACTAGAGTAGCACAAAATAAATGCATCCTAAAGCCCAGTGAAGTTAATTCCCTCCCGTGTATCACAGTATTAAATATTCCCAAGTTTCTCAGTATTTCATATGGACACAGAGCAATCCAGAGTCTTATAATATATGGAATTATTAATTAAACATACCTTGAAAAGTGAGTAGTCACAGCCAGGCATTAAATTACTAGACAACTGGATATGGTTGTATAGACTAGGTGAAAGAAAAAGACAATTATAAACATGGAACAGGTAGTGCATAGTTACATGCTTATGAGACCATGATAAAAATAAACAGATAAACATCTGTGCTTGTTTTTCTATGAAGCCAAATGCTGAAATGGACTAAGTAGACCTTAACAGTGGTTAGTTCAAGAACCAAAATCTCTTGATTTTCAAGAAAATATGTTCCATTATTCTAGTAACAGATATTTTTGCTAAATTATACAGATATGTAAATAGAAGAAACCTAATATATAAAAGGTAACATAAGTAGAATACATAATTTATGGGGCTAATGAGCAATTCTAAGCAGACAAAGAAAAAAAAAAAAAAAGGAGGGCTGGACAGACAGTCCAGTGAGTAGGGTATCTGCTTTGCACGGGGCTGACTCAGGTTCAATACCCAGCACCCGGAATGGTCCCCTGAGCAATGCCAAGAGTGATCCCTGATCACTTCTGGGTGTGGCCCCAAAACAAAAAAAAAAGATAAATCAAAAGAAAGCAAGGCAAATTTTCCTGAGAAAGATAAATTTTCTGGGCCTGGGGTATGTCAGTAGACGAGATGATGCCTCACACATGTAAAGCACTGGGCTCAATCCTCAGAACCGTTTTTTTTTTTTTAAAAAAAAAAACCCAACTCACCAACATTATTATTCTTGAAAGTATACAAGAGTGGAATTATTAATGGTTTATAAATACCACCAATCATTACTAATCAGTCAGTATTTGGGGATTTAAACCCAGCTCTACTCTTGGAGTTTCAGTCCCTTGAATATGAAGTGAAACTTTGCAATCTCTACATGCAAACTATTCCAAAGTATCAATGTAGCCATCATTGGGGTGACTTACTCAGCAGCATAATGATAGAATACAACCATCATTTGTTCTCCAGAGTTCTCCTTAAAGGAAGATGGTTAACAAAATTGCCAAGAGTAAGAATGCTTCACATGTATAGACAAATCAAGATTTTTACTGGCTGTACGTCACTGAACAAGGAAGATGCTATTATCTTCTGTCAGGTTCTTGTGGGGGCTACTTCAACCAAGTCTAGAAACAGTCTTAAGTCCTTTGGAACACATAACACAGGACACTAGAAAATCTACCAAGTGGGTCAGGATAAAAACAAGTAAGGTTTTCCACAATCCAAAATCGCCTCCATGCCATGACTGGACTTCACTGTCTTGGGATGGACCTCACCAAGATATACTCTGCTGAAAACTTGGGTATGCAGGTTTTTAAATAAAATCTTGAAGCTTTCTCGGGGTTGAGATGGGCTACCTCTGCCCCAACTCCCTGTACTCTGGGAAACCTTGGCAGTCACATCCACACCCCAAAGCTGCCACTCGGTTAAAAAAGCTACTCCGGCCTTACCTTTCCAATAAAAATACTGAAGTCTGTGAATAAACACGATGACCTTGTAGTACCTGTACTGCAAACCATAATGCACAAAAGAGAGAGACAGAAGAAAAGTGTCTGCCATAGAGGCAGGCTGGGGTGAGAGGAGGGGTATTGGGAGACTGTGAGAGGGAGACAGGAACATTGGTGGTGGGAAATGTACACTGGTGAAGGGATGGCTGTTGGATCACTGTATGACTGTATGACTGAAACCAAATCATAAACAGCTTTGTAATGGTCTATCACGTGGGCATTTAATTAAAAAAAAAAAAAAACCCGAGTAAGGTTTGTTGAATTTCTCTACCTAATTACATATCCAAATTACATTATTATTGACAGTATCACAAGGCAACAAGAGGTTTGTATGATGATGATAGTAACTACAGAATTAGCACCACCAGTTATAAAATAACTCCATTGTTAGTTGTGGAAATGACTTTCAACAAAATTCAAGGACAGAAACACTAATGCTTCTTTTTGCTATCTTCTTTCTTCTTGGTAGTACTCAGAACCCTGACAGTGAGCTAATAACAAAATTTTGTAATAGTGTGTCAAAAGAATCCATACACTATAAAGACTGGATAAATCCAGAAGGACTCATGGTCGCTGACCAATAAATTCTCAGAGAAAATAGGAGTTCAAGTATAACTTAAACAATTATAGGAGATTAAAGGTTCTTTTATATGTGTAAATGATAAGATGCAATCCAAATTGTGGACCACGTTCCAATTAGAAACAGTTAAACACACAATTACTCAAACTGATGAAAGGTCAACAAACTAGATTAAATGCTTATCTGATTCAATGAACTGATTCAGGACCATTGACTTACTTAACCTCCACAATTAGAGACAAAACTAAAATGCTTTGACCAAAGGGAAAAGAATTAAACTAGACAACTAAACCTACAAACTGCTAGGGCTCTATTAGTGAACAAGTTTAATGCATGTAATAAGCAATAGCAGACAAAAAATAGTTCTATTCTGTTTCTTCTTTTGCTTTGTGATTCTAATGCACACTAAATGCTTTGTCTGGGAAAGGACTGCAAAAATACAGAACACTGTTGGAGATAGTACAAAGGTCAAGAGCTTTGTCTAGATGTTGGCTATACCCATGACACGATTCTGAATCCTGTCACTGTATACATTCATTCCCCCAACACACTGCCAGGTATGGCCCCAAAATAACACACACAGAAAGATAGGTCATTATCCTGACTAAGAGAATCCAATTCATGCATGAATTTCCAGATCACAATCTGATCTTATGTGTGTGCAGTAAACACTCAGAGGACAAGCTCAAAGGGGTGGTGTGCATGCTATACATAGGCAAGACCCCAAAGAGCTCAATCCTCAGCATCAATGACCCCACCCCAGCATTGCTGGGTATGGCCCAAAATCCAATAAATTTTTACTGAGAGCCAGAGAGTAAGTGGGTAAGGCTCTTGCCTTTTATGCAGTTCACTCAGGTCTGATTCCCAAGCCCGTCAGGTGTGATCCCTGAGTGCAGAGCCAGGACTGGCTCACAAAAATAAACAGAAAAAAATACTCAAAAGCTTCTTCGAAATACTTTACAGGGATCCAGAGAGATAGTACAGCAGATAGTGCACCTGCCTCACATGCTCCCGGCCCCGGTTCTATCCCCAGTACCCCAGACGGCCCCTGAGCAGGACCAGGAATGATCTGAGAGCAGAGCCAGGAGTAAACCTGAGCACAGCCAGCGTGCTTGCATAACAAAACATTACAATTTATAATTTTAATTCACAGGAAGGTTTATGGCCCCTGTCTGTATCTTAACTTGTTAATCCTCAAAACATCAAAACTGCTTCAACTACTCTTAGTAATCACAATAGTATGATAATAAAAAGCTACCAGCACCAATACTGTCATTCTTTGACACTGAATTTTGAGCAGTAAAATCTCAAAACCCCAGATGTCACACTGTAAACAATTTGCTGGAAAAGGGACCTTAAAAAGTTCTGGAATACTCAAGTACTGGGCAAAAGTATCTAGGCAGGAGCTGGAGAGAACACAGCAGGAGGGAGCTGGCCTTGCAGGCGGCCGACCAAAGTCCAGTCTCTGGCATCCCACATGGTCCCAAGCACCATCAGGAGTAATTCTTGAGTTTAGAGCCAGGAGTAAGCCCTGAGCATCACCAGGTGTGGCTCAAACCCAACCTCACACACCCGTACCCACATCTAAACAGAGTAAGGGGACAAGTTGAGAGAATTATCTAAAGGTCTAGGTACAATAAAGAGTTCACAGGCAAAGAATAAGAACAAGTAGAGATTGTTTCAGGACCAAAGGATGAGACGAAAGCTTTCTACAACTAAAGGAGAATAGTCAACAGTTCCAACAGTTGTGAGATGGACAAATTAGGCAATTATTCTAATATTAACATTTATCAAATGCTCATCTCATCCTTGGTTTTGTGAATGCAGCTTACAATTAAAAAATTACACAATAAAACATCCTGAAGTGGTTACTTACGCCCAAAAGTCTTCAACAGTATCAAACTTAGAGATCAGTCGTAGGTTTGCTTGCCAAGTTTTGCTTTTATCATTTTTAAAAAACCAGAGTGCCCATCTAAAAAAAAAAATGTCAGTATCAATAAAGAGGCAGTCTTACATTTCCGTATTAGTCACAACAGCCAAAAGATACAAATACCCTTTCACAGATGAATGAGTAAAAATCAGCCCAAGTACAGACCAGACTACCAGCCTTCTTCTGACAGCTGCTAACCACGACGAAGCTACTCTGTTATGCAGAGAAATAAGCCAAAGGACAAATCCCATCTTGCTTGTACATATGCAAGGAACTTAGCAGTAGTTAAATTCAGAGACAGAAAGCAATACGGTGAATCTCTAGGATTGGGGAAAAGGTAAGAAGTTGTCCATGAAGTTCTCATTTCAGAAGATGAAAAAAGTTTCAGAGAATGGTTGTAGTGTATGGAATTTCATTAGCATTACTCAAGTGTATACTTTAAAAATGATAACTCTTGGGCCAAAGCAATATTACAGAGTAGGGCGTTTGCCTTGCACGTAGCTGACCTGGGTTTGATCCCCAGCACCTCATATGTTCCCCAAGGCACCACCAGAAGTAATCCCTGAGCATCACTGGGTGTGCCCCCCTCCCAATAGTAAATCTGGGACAGAGAGATGGCTCAAAGAGCTGGACCATGTTTTTTGCAAAGTAACGCCCCCAAGTACTGTTGGGTTTGTTCATTTGTTTAAAAAGGCAAATCTGGAGGGGTGCGGGGGGGCAGGGGGGCAGTCAGAGGTAATACAGTGGGTAAGGCACTAGGACACAGTCAACCCAAGTCTGGGTTAAATCCTGGGTACCTCTTATCATCATTCCCGACCCCCATACAGGTTCGCCAGGAGTGATCCCTGTGTGCAGGGCCAGGAGTAAGTCTTGAGCACTGCTTGGCAGTGACCCCAAAACAAAACAAAAGTTAATTTAAAAGAAAGTTACTTTTGGGAACTTTGCAAATATTTTAAGCACCTACAGATCAAATAAATTCTCAGTGCAGTTCCATAGGGAATATAAAATACCATGAACCTTTAACTGATGACCAAAGTATATTGTTTCTATAATAATAAGGTATTTTTTTCATGGCATAACATTTGCTTTAATAATGCAGAGATCATGGAGGGAAAACCTGCTGCTTAGGAAGAACCATAACTGGCATCAAATCATACTAGTGACCGACTCTCACAGGAACCATTCAGTCGGTGTAAGTGCGGGTGAGCCGGCAGTGACAGTGCAGAGCGGGTAAGGCACTGGCCAACATGGGCTCCTGGCATCCAGCACCACATATGGTCCTGTCCTCTCAGCTTGCCAGAAGACTCCTCAGACTAAGTCCAGAGCACCACTGGCAGTAGCCCCCAAACAAAACAAGAGAATAAGCCCTAAGCACCAACAGGTGTGGCCCCGAAACAAACAAAAAAGTAAAGAGCGCCCTTTGTCACAGGGGCAAGCATGGGGGCCTGGGGCATTTTTATGGTGGTGAAGTGAGGACCGTACTTAAACACATCATCTTAACTACAATAAACCAGGAATAAGTAAATAAACAGGCCTTCATTCTCTTTGGAAAAGAACTAAGTAGAACTCTGTTCTACTTCCATTTCACTGCTAACCCAAATTTTTCTCTAAGACTCCTCAAAACTTTGCTTTTGGGTATAATAATATTTCTTACCAATTTTTTAAACTGGTACTCAATTCTAGATCCTCCACATGCGTGTTTCTCTGCTTTACTAAAAACTTTAGATTTCCTGTTTGGTAATCTTTGTCCCTAAAAACTAGTTTTATGTTCAGTTCATACCTGGAGGTCTTTCTTTGATAAAGGCTTCATTTAAGCCCCATTTCGGATTTTTGGGTCACACCAGATGGTGCTCAAGGCTTATTACTGGTTGTGCTCAGGAATCACTCTTGGTGGGCTCAGAAGGACCATATGGGGTGCTGGGGATCATATACCGAGGATTGCACGTGCCAGGTTGAGCCAACTGTACTATCTCTCCAACCCCATGCATCTTCGATTTTTTTAAGCATCCACTGACATAAAGTCCATTGACAAAGTAGTGCTTTAAATTAGATTGAATGACAATGTGTAACTGTTGGTTAAACTGCTTTTGTTACTGTCAACTGAAAGCATATACCGTTATTCATACCAAGGTATTGCAGATTCAATGCATTGGGCATATTTAAGCTTTACATACTATTCTTTGGTTTGGTATCATACCCAGCAGTGTTCTAGAAGCTATATGACTGTGGGGGTATGACTGCTCCTTGTAATGTTCAGGAGACCTTGTGATACCTGGGATAGAACATGGGCCACATTCATATAAACCATGCACTCAGTCTATTGCACTGGGAAAGAAAGAAGTAGAAATGACTCAATAGACTGGCACTGCCCCCTCCCCTGAAGAATGTAAACCATACACTTATCAGGCCCTGAGTTTGACCTGACATTATCAGTGACACTGCACTGCATAAAGGAAAACAGAAGCACCTTGATAAAAAAAATTTCATTAAATATCCATTTGAATGCATACCAAAATGTGTAACGTGGCCAGAGTTGTGGCTACACACTGTTGTAAGCGTGAGGCTTTGACTTTAATCCCTTCACTGCACTGCTGCTCCCCCAATCCAAGTAGGATCCCCACAACAAAAGCAACTGCATTATCAGGTGGAATAGGAGGTTGGGTTTTCAGGGATTTGCTGGAAAGGTGAGTGGGCTGGAGCAATAGCACAGCGGTAGGGCGTTCGTTCGCCTTGCACACGGCCGACCCGGGTTCGATTCCTCCACCCCTCTCGGAGAGCCTGGCAAGCTATCAAGAGTATCTCGCCCACACGGCAGAGCCTGGCAAGCTACCCGTGGCGTATTCAACATGCCAAAAACAGTAACAAACAAGTCTCACAACGGAGACGTTACTGGTGCCGACTCGAGCAAATCAATGAGCAATGGGATGACAGTGACAGCGGGGGAGAGGTAGGGGAATGGACACCATTTTTACTGCATAAAGTGGGTGACAAGCCATGGCTATTTCCCAAAGCAGTGAAGGCCTAAAATGAAACTTTTTTTTTTTTTTTTTTTTTTGCTTTTTGGGTCATACCACGCAATGCTCAGGGGTTACTGCTGGCTCTGCACTCAGGAATTACTCCTGGCAATGCTCAAGGGACCGTATGGGATGCTGGGAATCGAACCTGGGTCAGCCGCGTGCAAGGCAAACGCCCTACCCACTGTGCTATCGCTCCAGTCCCTAAAATGAAATTTTTAAAGAAAAAGTAAAAAGATGTCTCCAAGGTCAGGAGATGATTTTGTATCTGAAATGTCTGGTTCACAAAGATGAGTTCGATTCCTGGTACTGCCACATGAGCCCAATAAGATGCTGGCCACTCTGCTGCCTGTGGTCCTTAGTGCTCTAAGTAATCCTGGCATGGCAGGAGAGTCTGCACGTCACAAATAAATGGTGTGAGCGCCACAAGCACACAAGAGATCACTGCAACCTCCAGCAAGCTCAACAACCAGAATGTCTCGACAGCGAGAATGTGCGTGGGCAACGCAACTAAGCAGGTGTATGACTCCCAGTTACTGCAGCACCAGCAAGAGAAGAAGGGGAACAAAGAAAGCTGCATGTGCTGAGTGAGATCCCAGCAGCTCTGCTGTAGCTCTGCTACCTCAACTGCTGGGCACCACAGTGGCCCCCACCCCGCCCCACACTCTGAGCACTGTCACTGAAATAAATGGGTGTAAATAGCACACCTAAAGAGTATGACAAAACCAAGACTTCTGTATAGTCCCTATTCAGAGAAATAGCAACAAAGAAGGGAAAGAAAGGGAAAAATTGAGTCTACATGTGCCACTGCCAGTTTAAAAAATTCACAAAACTTCACATTTCTGCTGACAGATATTAAGGAGTCGTATTTTTTCTGAGACTCTATCATAAATTTTAAGTCAGGAGATCCAGCAACTAACTCAAACATTCTCCAATGGCCAGTGGTGTTGCAACATCATGCATGATGATGATCCATCTCAAATGCAAAGTATTTGCATTCCACACAGTACATTTTGACAGTGTTCTAGGATATGGCTTCTGATGTCCTACTGCAACTAACCTGGAAGAAACCTAATACTGTATCTGTAGCAACAGTGCAGCAGATAGGACACCTGCTTTGCATGCAGTCACCCCCAGTTCAATCCCCAATACCCCAGCCCCCCAGCCCCACCAGGAATGATCCCTGAGTGCAAAGTGAGGAGTAAGCCCTAAGAACTGCCAGAAACAGAAAAAAGAAAACAAAACTTAACAACAAAGGATAATACCTAAATAATTTTTAAAAGACTTTTTTGTTTGTTTTTTGGTCACACCAGGCTTTTTGCTCAGGGGTTACTCCTAGCTCTACATTCAGGAATCTTTTGACAATCACCTTACCTGCTATATCTCTCTGGCCTCTGAGACTAACTTTTTTTTTATTCTTTTCTACTCACCCTTTAAAATTATCCGACCTTTGTCATCATCTACATTCTAAACTGTCAGTCATTTAGAAAGAACATGTTTTAAATCATTTTTAAGTCAATTGTGATTTTCTAACTATCTTTACACAATTCAATGAACAGCTTTACCATTCTATTCAGTGCTCACATATTCTGTTGAACACTTTCTCATAAAGGCATTTCCCCCCTTGATTACTACTTCTTCATTTTGTCCTGACCTACATAATTTATATTTCTGTACACTTCACAGGTGTGAGCCCCCAAAATAAAATAAAATTTAAAAATTCCTCTCTATGCTTCTATTCCAAGATTCTGCCTGTTAAGCTCATTTCTCCTTACCAAGAATTAATTTCAACAAGCACCAATTACTGAGTAACTTTAAACCAATCTCTTAACCAGTTTCCCTTCTGAAAGGAAAAAAATCTGCTTGCCAGGCTTAATAATACAAGGGAAATGGAATTATTATCCTAAAGTATTCCCAATACTAGTCTTATTCAACTTTCTCTTCAAGTCTTTAACCTTTCTGCCTATGTCAGAAAACCTGTTTCTCAAACACTTACCTGTTCTGTAAAGGATGTTTAATATAATGTTCTGGATTAGCAACCTCCTGATTAGATTCTGTTTTCTCTTCTTCTGTAGGTGGGGGATTAGGAGTAGGGGTGGTTTCCTAGTAAAAAATAGCAAAACACTACTTTAAATTTATACATATTAATATATTAAACTTCATTTTGTCCTGAGCACCTTAGCTCACGGTGATCCTTAGCATCCCGTTTGGTCCAATGTGCCCAATATTGCCTTTTAATCTTCAGTGACGAAATTTATTAAAAGGGAAAATATTACACATCCGAAGACAATAAACTTCTCCACAGAGGTATCCCATGAAGTACAAGAAAGGAATTAAGACATCCCAAGTTGGGATAAGGTAATTTTCAAAATGGAAACCATCCAGAGGCCTGAGAGTTCAGTAAGGAGGGCTCCTGCCCTGCACGTGGCTGACCCAGATTCAATCCTCAGCACCCCAGATGGTCCCCCTAATACTGCCAGGGGTAATTCCTGAGTGCAGAGCCAAGAGTAACCCCTAAGCATCACCAGGTTGGCCCAAAAGCAAAAACAGAAACCAGAATGGAACACACCCATTATTCTTTTAAAGAGAAATTGCAAAAGCATTTCACAAAACAGATCACAAACCACTCTTAAAAAAAAAAAAGATACTAAGTTCTCCCTAGTATCTCTTCATGAAAAGCAAAAGATGCTATAAAATTTAATATTATTTCACATTATAACTTTTATACATTTTAATGTCATGTAGAATGTCATAGTCCATAACAAGTTTCCTTAAACTTTTCCCTCTCAGAACCCCTTTTCACCAGAGAACACAGCACGCTGGTAAGCACATATAAAAACACCTCAGATTCATTATGCAGTTAATTCTGAATCAATTTGGGGCCCCTGAACACTCAGATCTTTTGCTATGCACAGCAGGGAGGACACTTGCCTTGCATGAGGCTTCGCAGATCTGATCCTTAGCACCCCATTTGGTCCCCAGAGACCCCACCAGAAGTGATCCCGGAGCACAGTAGTTGGAGTAAGCCCTGAAAACCACAAGGTGTGACTCCCCCCCCCCCCCCGCCCAATAAAAAATACAAAGAAATGATGGCTCAAATTTACCAAACTTTTTTAGAAAGCCACAGATTTTGGGAAGGGCCAAGAAGGATAAGCAGTAGTAACACAGAAGCAACTATACCTAGACAAACTCAAATTACTGAAATTCACAGCGAACAGGGAGCAGTAAAAACAGGAAGAAAAACATAAGCCACACACATCCTTTCAGAGAAGTGAGTAAAAGTAAACTTCTCAACTAACTTCTCAACTGTGCATAGTAAAAGTTGCTAAATAAAATTTAAATTCTGAAAGAAGAAAACCTAGGAACCTAGAATTCACTGCTTAGAGAAAATAACCCTTCAGAAATGGACACACATATACACTCAAGAAAACGAAGAAAGAAAAAACCCAAAGTCCTCAGGTAAAAATAAAGATCTCCAATGGGAGGGAGCAAGCAAGTACATGAGAGGAATGAAAAAGTGCTCAAAAAGTATGGATAAAAACATATGCTATTCACATTTAATTTTCATTTCTGGAATGACTGGAGATGCTCCCAAGGAGTATCAGAAGCTTAGGGACCCTTCCTAAAGATTTTCAGCCAACCAGGGTAGTGATTCAAGTAAGGCTTTAAAAGAGATAAGAGATGGTAGCAATAAGGCATTTGCCTTGCACACAGCCAACCCAGGTTCCATCTCTGGCATCCCATGGGGTCCCCTGAGCAGCACCAGAAAAAAATTCCTGAGTGCAGAGCCAGAAGTAACTCCTAAGCATCGTCAGGTGTGGCCCAAAAAGCAACAATTTTTGCATTTTGGGTCACACCTGGTGACGCACAGGAATTACTCCTGGTGGTGCTCAGGGAACCATGTGGGATGCTGGGGAACTAACGTAAATCAGATGGGCGCACACAGAATGCGATGTGGAGACTAGAGCTGCTACCAACTGGACTCCACGTCAAAAGAGAGCCTGGTCGCTCACCTACAAGATGGTCACACTTCTATGTCAGGACCCTGAACTAATGGTTTGAGGCTCTTTGAGGGTCTTTGTGTTCCTGGAGCAAGCAGACGCCATTGGGCTGGCACAGAATAGGGACGAATGGAGGCTTTACTGGTGCCTGCTCAAGCATTGGATGACAAGTGATACAAGCGATACTGTATTACTGTATTTAGAAAACCCTAAAGACTCTACAAAAAAGCTGCTGGAAATGATATAGTAAAGGGGCAGGTTTCAAAGCTAACTTGCAAAAGTCCATTGCTTTCCTATATGAAAATAAGGTGCTTGGTTTGCACATAGCCAACCTGGGTTTGATCCCTGGCACCCCATAAGGTCCCCAGGATACTGCCGGGATTCATTCCTGACTGCAGAGCCAGGAGTAAGCCCCCAAACCAAAACAACAACAACAATAATAAATTAAATTAAAAAACAATCCCAGTAACAACTGGGCCTCAGAAAATCAAGTACTAGAAAGAAGTTAACTAAAGAGGTTAAAGACCTGTACAAAGAAAACTACAAAACACTCCAAAAGAGGACTCAAGGAAATGGAAACATCTCTTCAGCTCATGCATGGACTGGGAGCATAAATATCCTCAAAATAGCAACACTCACCAAAACATTATATAGACTCAGAGCAGTCTCTTTAACAATACCATGACATTTTTCAAATAAATAGATCAAACATCCCCTACCACCCCCACAACCAAGGCTATCCTCCAGAAAAAGATGAGGCATTACTTTGTCCAACTTCAAACTGTACTACACAACGATGTAATTAAAACAATGGTCCTGGAATAAAAACAGACCCACTGATCAGTGGAATAGCACTGAAGATCCAGAGAGACTCTCGGGTATATGGTCAGTTACTCTCCCATAAAAGAGCAAAAAACATAGTGAAACAAGGAAAAAGCCTCCTCAACAAGTGGTGCTGGAAAAATTGGTCACCACATGTAAGGAAAAAAACTCAGACCTCTTTCTAATGCCATGTACAAGTTTGATCAAAATGGATTAAAGACCTCTACATCAAACCTGAATTCATAAGGTACACAGAGAAAAACAGAAATCTCCATGACACTGAAACTAGAGGCACCTTTAAGGATGAAATGCCACTAACCAATTAAGTGGAAGCAAAGCTAAACAAATTGGACTACATAAAATTAAGAAGCTTTTGCACCTCAAAGAAAACAATGACCAGAATACAAAGACAGCCCACAGACTGGGATAAAATTATTTGCCAACCACTCGTCCGATAAAAGGTTAATGTCCAAGATACATAAAGTACTGGTAGAACTTCACAAGAAAAACACATCCAACCACAACTAAAATTTTAAAAATGAACAGAAACATCCTCAAAGATACAAAAAATGGACAAAAGACATGAAAAAAAAAAACTATCAAATCATCAAGTTACTACCTCATCAGAAAGAGCCACCACCAGTGTTGGTGTGAATGGGGGGGGAGAGGGAGGACATGTGGCGCCATGAACTTTGCTGACACATGGGCTGAAGCAAGAGTACAGTGGGTGGGGCATTTGCCTTGCATGTGACCAACTCGAGTTTCATCCTGACATCCCATATGCTGAGCATCCCCAGGAGTAATTTTTGAGTGCAGAACCACGCCAGGTGTGACCCGAAAAAGAAATTTGCTGATAATTGGAAGGATATAGGCTGAGTGAAATGAGTCAGAGGGAGAGGGACAGACATAGAACAATCTCACTCATGTGGGATATAAAGAAACAGCGGAATAATTAATGTCCAATGGCAGTAGAAACAAAGAGCAGAGGAACTGGTCCTTAATAGGAAGCTTGTCAGCTTTTGTGGGAGAGGGGTTTGAGGTTGAGGATGTGTGTAAGAAATTCAGGTAAGGGACCACTATAATAAGGGGGGGGGGTTGTCTGCCAAGAAGCAGGCTGCAGGGTGGAAGGTCAGAGGGAATCTGGGGATACTGGTGGATGGAAGTGGACAGGTTGAAGGGAGCAGTGTTGAAACATTGTACACCTGAAACTCAAGCATGAATAACTTTGTAGTTAAGGGACTCAATTTAAAGATTTTCTTTGAAAATGGGGAAGGAAACAACGACTTTTAAATATATTTCTATATAAATATTTATCAGGGAAATGAAGCCCATTGTTAAATATTTGTAAAGTTGCATGTATGAGTAAATTGCATTTTTGGGGCCGGAGCAATAGTACAGTAGTTTCCCAGCACACCATCTGGCCCCAGAATGCACCAGGGGAGATTCCTAAGGGTAGAGCCTAGAGTAACCCTTGAGCACGCCAGGTGTGTTCCAAAAACAAAGAAAGAAAAAAATTTCCCTCTTCCTCTTTTTTGGGGGGAGGGGAGAGCAGGGAGCACAGAGCTTCCCAAGTGGTACCCAGGAGGGCCAAGGAGCTCCCCTCCTGTCAATTCTCACCAACAACCAGGGTATGGTTATTCTCAAAGAAACCAAACACATTTAAAAATTATACTTAGAAGGCTAGAAACACAGTACAGGGAGTGAAAGGCCTTAAAAAACCCTGAGCACACATTTCAATAGAACAGAAAACACAAAATGAAAAGTAGTGCAGGTGCAGTTTATGGGAAAGATGTTAAGTCCAAAGACTGAGGCAAATAAATTATAAAACTAAAGATAGCATTGGTAAATGAGGTTGGAATGAAAGAGTGAAAAGGACCTTTTATCTTGGAAAGCAATGGAAGCCATTTCTTAACAACTCGAAGATTAAACATAGAATGACAGGTTTAAGTGCTATAATCTGCTTTACAATTACTAAAGCAGTGCTAACACCTATCTTCACACTCCATCCAAACCAAAAACTTGGTAGGTCACATTTATTAAGCAGCCACTATCAAACAATGGTCACTTTGTGGACTTCTCAAGGGAGGAGGGGCCGGGTTTTGAGCAAACCGAGCAATGTTTAAGTAGCTTAAGGGCTACTCCCAACTCTGACCTCAGAAGTCTAGAGGGGTAATTGCTGAAGGTGCCCAGGGAACCATTCAATGAAGATTAAACCCAGACAAGCAAAGTGTAAGCTCTGCCTGTCTAACTACCCTTGCAGTAGGCCTTGTGTTTTTATATACATTACCTCAGCATGGACTGGAGCGATAGCACAGTGGTAGGGCATTTGCCTTGCACACAGCTGACCTGGGTTCGATTCCTGTCCCTCTTGGAGCCCAGCAAACTACCAAGAATATCCTGCCCGCATGGCAGAGCCTGGCAAGCTACCCATGGTGTATTCGATATGCCAAAAACAGTAAACAAGTCTCACAATGGAGACGTTACTGGTGCCCGCTTGAGCAAACAGTGGGACAACAGTGCTACGGTGCTACCTCAGAATATTAAATTTCAAAACTGTAAAACTTAAAATTTATTTTAGATTTTCCTGGGCCGACTGGCATGCTCAGGGTCACTCCTGGTGGGGTTCAGAAAGACGAACCTATGGGGTGCTGGTGATCTATGATGTTCGGGTGATGATGGCTTGTCAATGTGGATTCCATGAGTTGTACCAAATGTGTCACTTGGTGATACTGGGAAAAGCGCTAAACATACGGGATAGGGCATATACCAGCATACTGCTTCATTCTTTTTTTGGGGGGGAGGGGAGGTTTGCACCCAGCGCTGCACAGGGGTTACTTCTGGCTTGTGCACTCAGGCATTACTCCTGGCGGAGCTCGGGGCACTAAATGGGATGCTGGGAATCGAACCCGGGTCAGCCGCATGCAAGGCAAACGCCCCCACCCACTGTGCTATAGCTCCAGCCCCGTTTCACTCATTCTTAACTATGAACTTAAAAACTGTTCATAAAAACCAAGTCAAGGTTGGGCTGGAGAGACAGTACAAGGGCTAAAGTGCTTGCCCTGAATGCGGCCAACCCTGGTTTGAATCCCAACAATACATACGGATGCCTGAGAAGGGGAGGGGAGGACGGCAAGACAAAAAGTATTAAGAAATTCACAAGTCAAATTAACTAGAAAACACCCAGCTGTTGGGATCAGATATATTTCATTTTCTTCATAGTAATCTAAGTATACTAAGTTTATTACAGCAAAATCATACTGAAAAAGCAGGAGAGGCAGGACGACACTGTCCCTTAAAATTGGCTTTCTAGGAAATGATGATTGTGGAGAGTCTACAAAGCACCTCGCATGTGGCCAGCTGTGGCTCGATGGCCCAGTTCCATACAGTGCCCTCAATATACCAGAAGTTATTTCTGGGAGGACCAGACCCCAAGCACTGGCCCCACCCAATCCCAATAATACCTGTTTTCTTTCTAGAGAGACAACCCCCAACAGTGCTTGGGACAACTGCCAGCCAGGCTGGCCTGGCTGGAGGCCAGAGGATCACATCAAAAGTCATGGGAGAAAAGGGGGGAAATTCCTACAAAACAGGTGATCCAATTCAAGGTCTTCCTTGGACATAGTAGAAATGGATTTCACACCTTTAAATTGTCCCCACCGCCTCCAAGCTGAGTCTCCTCAGTCTACTCATTCTGTCCAATGAGCTAAAGAGAGAAAACCATTTCCTAGACAGCCAATTTTAAAATGAAAAAAAAAAAAGGTAAAAAAAAAAAAAGGAATAATACCTAGCACTGGGCATGGCCAAAAAGTCATTCATGCTAAAGCCATGTCACCGTGAAAAAGGAGCAAGAATCTGAATTTCTAAGGGGCCAGAGCAATTGCACAGCAGGTAGAGCATGTGCTCTGCATAAGACCAACCTGAGTTTGATCCCTAGCATCCCATACAGTCTCCAAGCCCACCAGGAATGATTCCAGATCACTGTCAGGTATGGACCAAAAACAAACATAAAAAAATATCCCAGCATCTCATATGGTCCCCTGAGCACCGCCAGGGGTAATTCCTGAGTGCAGAGCCAGGAATGACCCCTGTGCATTGCCAGGTGTGACCCCCCCCAAAAAAAATGAAACAAAAAAAAAAATCTAAAGTTCTGGGATCAGAGATAATACAGAAGCCAAGGCGTGTGCCTTGTCCACCTTGACTGCATCACCAGAAGCATTCCTGCCGTAAGCCCTAAGCACAGCTATGTGTCACCCAAAAGCTTTCTGTCATTGCTGTTGTTTGGAGGCCAACCTGTTGATGCTCAGGGAGTACTCCTGGCTCAGCAATGGCTCGAAATGACTGTCGGTGGCACTCAGGCAACCTTTTGAGAAACTGGGGAATCAAACCCTGTTTTAAAAGATTTCTAAATTGCTGGGACTGGAGCAATAGTACAGCGAGTAAGGCCTTTGCCTTGCAAACCCCAGTTCGATCCGGGGTATCTCATATAATGCCCCACCCCACGCACCGCCAGGAGTTATTCCTGCCTGCAGTCAGGAGTAATCCCTGAGCACTGCTTGGGTGCCCTCTCAAAAAAAAAAAAAAAAAAAAAAAAAACCCACCACCACAAAGATCCTAAATTTCTCAAGAATAAGAGTGGCAGCCACAATAGTGCAGCAGCTGCTAAGGCTCTTACTTTGCATGCTAGCTAACCCAGATTTGATTGATTCCCCAGCCAGGTGTGATCCCCGAGAAGGGCCAGGAACAAACCCTAAAACACCACTGGTATGCCCTTCGGCCAAAGTACTTATATATAGGTACATACTAGGTCTCGGATGCAGCTCAAAGGGCTATGCTGCATGCCAAGAATGCTCAAGGCCTCAAATCTTACATTCCCAGCATGCATTTCCCACCCCTCAGCACCATTACTATGCACCAAAATGTCAGGCCCACATATGGTTATCAGCTGTCCAAGAATACACATTTTATCTGCTAGTACACAGATCTCTGGAGAGAGGTAAAATGTTAAAGCTAATCATCTCTAGAGATGACCTACCTGGATAGGAATAGCTCAGAGGCGTAATTTGATCAAAAAAGAAAGAAGGAAAAAGGAAACAACAAAAGAAAAATAGAAAAAAAATTACTCTTCGAACTTAAAATATGCAAGGGGGGCGGGGAGGAGATGCAGAGCTTATAGCACAGCAGTAGGGCCTGCCTTTACAGTATGGCTTACAAGTGAACCCTCTACATGCATGTCTGCCTGTCTATGTAGCACTCTGCTCAAGTGGGCACCAGCAATGTCTCCACTGTGAGGCTTTTGTTACTGTTTTTGGTGTATCAAACACGCCACGGGTAGCTTGCCAGGCTCTGCTGTGTGGGTGGAATATTCTCGGTAGCTTGTCAGGCTCTCCGAGAGGGACGGAGGAATCCAACCTGGGTCGGCAGAGTGTAAGGCAAATGCCCTACCCACTGTGCTATCACTCCAGTCTATGTATGTGAACAAAATGTTTAGAGCTATAGTCACAAGTTACATAAGGAGTGAAAATTCGGGGCCATATAGTACAGTGACTAAGGCGCTTGCCTTTTATGCCGCTGACCCAGGTTCGATCCTTGGCATCCCGTATGGTTCCCAGTGCACCTCTAGGAGTGGTTCCTGAATGCAGAGCCAGGAGTAACCCTTGAGAATCAACAGGTGTAGTTTAACAACCAAGCAAACAAAACTCTTTTCCTGTACTAAGCAGTGTTCCAATTGTTTCAGGTTCATTTATTTAAGCTTTACAATATATGTCAACGTAACTGGTTTCTGTTGAAATCCTAAGTGTTCTTACTGTCTGATATATTTGAAAATGTAATTTTTTAAAGAATAAGGTTTAAATAGGCTATACCAGATTGTTTTAACAGATCATTATGTTGATCGTGAACAATGTATTACTGATTCAAGACTAAAGCTTAAAAATAAAAAGCTAGGGGAAGGCCCAGAGAGATAAGAGCAGTTAAGGTTTTGTCTTGCATGTCGCTGACCCTGGTTCAATCTTTGGCACTGCATATGGTCCCCAGAGCTCGCTAAAGAGTGATGCTATGCACAGAACCAGGAATAAGCCCTGAGCACCCCCAGAAAGCACAAGTAAATAAAATAAAAAGCTAGGGGGCTAAGTATAGCTCAACAGGAAAGTGCATTTTCCAGATGCATAAGGCCCTACATTTGAACACTGGTGCCCCAAAATCTAAGCAAGTACTAAATACCATTATCTATAATAATGCCTAAATATGAGACAGGGCCAGAACAATAGTACAGCGGGTAGGCACTTGCCCTACACACGCTCACCCCCAAGCCTGCCAGGAGTGTGTCCCAAACACGGCCAGGAGTAAGCCCTGAGCACAGACAGTTATGGCCAAGAAGCAGAAACAAGGTGGGTTAAAAAAGATTATTTTAAGCCATTTAAAATATTTCTCCATTTAAACCTGAAAACTTTGTAACTTTCCACATGGTGACTCAATAAAAAATTAAAAAATAATAATAATAATAATAATATTTCTCCAAACCCCGCCAGGAGTGACCTCTGAGTACAGATCCAGGAGTAAGTCCCGAGCGCCCCTGGGTACAGACCCCGAACCAAAACACAAAAAGCCCTGGGCCTGAGCAATAGTACAGTGCATAGGGTATTCTCCTTGCACATGGCCAACCCCCAGCATTCCATATGTTCCCCCAAGCACAGCCAGGAGTAATTCCTGAGTGCTGAGCCAGAAGTAACCCCTGGGCATCACTGGGGGAAAAAAAGGAAAAAACATAGAAAAAAAAAAAAAAAACCACAAGAAGCCTTGCTGCTATCATCAGTGCACTATAGAAAAACTAACTTCTGAAGAAGTTTTGTGTCAACAAGTTTACCCAATGGAATCTCAACAAATGTAGAATGGGGACAGGGAGATGATCAATCAAGAGGGTTGGATGCACTAGTCCCCAGGCCCGATCCTTACCTTTCATGGCACCTTGAGCACTGCTAGGTGTAGCCTTGAGGGTACCCAGCACCACAGGCCCAGCAGTACCTCCGTAACATCCCAGACCAGGTCAATGAAGTGTAAGATCAACTCAGTCACGGAGTTAGTGGGATTATGCAGTGGGTAGGGCACTTGCCCTGCATGTAGCCAACCCAGGTTTGATCATATGGCCCTCTGAGCCCCCACTAGCTGTGGGTATAGGCCTGGGGTCCCTAGAGAAGGGAGAACACAAGACTCTAAGGGTTAGAGTGCTATGCAATGCAGTCAAACCTGGTTCAAGGTCTGAGCATCAGAGTGTAGGCCCTGAGCACTGCACCAGGAGGCGGTGGGGGAATTCCAACACCAAAGCTCCCTCCCCTGCTACTGAATGCCAGCCGATGGAGATGAAGAAATAGTACAGTCTGTAGGGCTCTTGCCTTGTATGTAGCCAAACCTGGTTGGATCCGTCTTCCCACACGGTCCCCACATGCAGTAATTCCTGAGGGCAGACCCCTCACCATGCTGGGTATGGCCCCAAAACAAAAGGAAAGGCAGCAGGTCAAGAATGATTGGCCAGGGGCCGGAGCGATAGCACAGCGGGTAGGGCGTTTGCCTTGCAGGCGGCAGACCCAGGTTCGATCCCCAGCATCCCATATGGTCTCCCAAGCACTGCCAGGAGCAATTCCTGAGTGCAAAGCCAGGAGTAACCCCTGAGCATCGCTGGGTGTGACCCAAAAAGAAAAAAAAAGAAGAAAAAAAAGAATGGTTCGCCAAAAATTGCTGGGAGGGGCCCACACCACTTGCAAACCACCCCCAACAACAACAAAAAGAGAAACAAACTTAACTAGGTATTAGTGGACCTGGGTTGTACACTTTTAAGTTTTAGTGGGGATCACTTGCCTTACATGTTGGGGCAGAGAGGAAGGAAGGAAGGAAGGGAGGGAGGGAGGGCAGGAGGGAGGGAAGAGAGAAAACACACACACACACACACAAAAAAAAAAAAACCCTGAATTTTGTCAAAACAATGTAGAGATACAGCATTATCTGAGGGTTCAGACATCTGAGATTCCTGAACTGTAGTTTTACAAATATAAACATTTATTTCTTCTCATGAATGACACTTGGACTGGAGCGACAGCACAGCGGGCAGGGCGTTTGCCTTGCATGTCGATGACCGGGGTTCAATTCCTCTGTCCCACTCGGAAGGCCCGGCAAGTGACCAAGAGTATCCCACCTGCATGGCAGAGCCTGGCAAGCTACCCGTGGCGTATTCAATATGCCGAAAACAGTAACAAGTCTCACAATGGGAAGACAGTGCTATAACAGTGCTATCCCCATTGATAAGGGAAGACAGAATTTCTAGCAGAGAAAGGAAAATGTAAGTGTGTGGTTGCACATTTCATGGAGTAATCCTCACTGACTATTCTACGAATACTGCATTTCAAAATCTAAATCACTGTAAGATACTATTCCCTTGTTTCAACTACACACAGAAATGTCAGACTTCAAAGACACAATATAATGAAGTAAGCCTCTTTTTCTACTTCTCAAAGAGAGCCAGTATGACAGAGCCAGAGAGAGCACAATGGGCTAAGCAAAGGCTCTGTGTAGGGATGTCCAGGTTTGATCCCTAGCACCACGGCGCTCCAAGCACCAGTGGGAGCAACCCCAGACTACAGGACAAGGAAGGGAGCAGCCTGAGTCACCGCTGAATGTGAGCACCCCACAAAGAAAACAAAAAAAGAGAAACCCACAGGGAACCAGAACAGTAAGGAAATTCTCAGTAATAGCAAGGAAGGACAGTAATAGCAAGAAAGTAGAAATTGCCATCATTATTCTATTTCACAGGTTCCCTGTTAAATTCAGGATTGCTGCTACTTTGAGTATAGGCTTTATATAACTACAGTTTTTCGTAAAATTTTCAGTTAGATTTTTTGGTCTAAGTTGGATTACTTGTACACAATGCGTTCTACATATTAATCTACAATTTCACTGCGTAAAGTGTCTCTTAAAATTGTAATCCTGTAAGCCAAATAATTGTGCATAGGGCCTGGAGTGATAGCACAGCAGGGTTTGCCTTGCACACGGCTGATCCAGATTCAATTCCCAGCATCCCATATGGTCTCCCAAGCACCGCCAGGAGTAATTCCTGAGTGCATGAGCCAGGAGTAACCCCTATGCATTGCTGTGTGTGACCCAAAATGCAAAATAAATAAAAATAATTATGCATAGTACTAATTCAAGATAGAAAATGATACGGAGGGCTGGAGAGATGGTACAAAGTTAAGGCATCTGCCTGGCTTGGATGCAGCCAAGACCTTGGCTCAATCACTGGGACTGTCTACGGTCCCCTTGGCACCAGCAGGGGTCACTCCAAAGCAGTGACAATCGCCGAACTGAGCCCCCTCCAAATTAATGAAGCGAGATTTGGAATATAAATACAGAATTGAATCTATTTATGAATAGACTTCGACATGCTAGTGAGATTCAGCAGTATCTGAGATTTCAGGCATCTACTGGGATTCCTGAACTGTATCCCCATTGATAAGGGAAGACAGAATTTTGTCTTTAAATTCTGGGCCACTCCCAGCAATGCCCAGGGGATACTACTGACTCTGCGCTCAGGAATGACTCCTAGTGGTGCTTGGGGAAATATATGGGATGTAGGGAATTGAAACTGGCTCAGCTGCGCCTAAGGCAAACATTTCACCTGCTAAACATTTCACCTGCTCTACTATGGGTTGGCTTAGTAATGCTACTAATGCCAATGGACTAATGCTCCAGCCTCAACATGCAAGGTTTTTGGACTAAGCAAAAAGAGCCATATTAATCTACAAGATTTCTTTGCTAATCAAGTCAACTAACAAAAAACACTGAATTACATAACATTTTTCAAATTAAGCACTATTTACTTTTTTTTTTGGGGGGAGGGCAGCTTGAGGGGGGAGTTGGAGCAATACCTAGTTGTGCTCAGGAGTTACTCTTGGCTCTGCACTCAGGGATCACTCCTGGTCGGCTCAGGGGACCATGGGACACTGCACATTAAACCTGGGTCAGCCCTGTGCAAGGCAAGTGTACCCTACCCAATATTCATCACACTACAGTCCCTAAGCGTTATTTACTTTTTTTTCTTTTTGTGTCACACCCAGCGATGCCCAGGTGTTACTCCTGGCTCTGCACTCAGGAATTACCCCTGGCAGCGCTCAGGGGACCATATGGGATGCTGGGAATCAAACCAGGGTCGGCCGCATCCAAGGCAAACAGCCTACCTGCTGTGCTATCGCTCCTGCCCCAAGCCTTGTTTACTTTTAATAACCCCTTCTAATAGTAAATACATTTCTAAGAAAAAACTTAAATATATACAGGGAGGGAGGGGGAATATATAGTGACACAGCACTTGCCTTTCACACAGCCGACTGGGAGGGAGGTAAATCCTGCCCCAGGTGACCCATGAGCATTGAGCCAGGAGTAAGCAATGCACAATCAGCTGTGGTCCAAAAAATATGCATGCAGCTGATCAAGTTTCTATCGCTGGCATCCATAGGGTGCCCCAAGCCCTACCAGGAGTGATCCTGAGCAGTCAGGAGTAGCCCTGAGCACTGCCAGATGTGGCACCAAAACAAAACAATTTTTTTTTGTTTTGGGGTCACACCTGGTGATGCACAGGGGTTACTCCTGGCTTTGCACTCAGGAAATTACTCCTGGCGGTGCTCAGGGGACCACAAGGGATGCTAGGAATCGAAACCGGATGGGCGGCATGCAAGGCAAATGCCCTACCCGCTGTGCTATCGCTCCAGCCCCAAAACAAATTTAAATAGTAGGCCCAAGAGACAGTAGAGGGGCTAGGGTGCTTGGCTTGCAAGCAGCTGATCCGGGCTCAATTCCTGATACTCCTTAAGGTTCCTCCAATCTCCCAAGTGTAATCCCGAAGCACAGAACTAGGGATGAGCCCTGAGCAAGCCTGGGTGTGGCCCAAAAACCAATAAATAAATGAAACTAGCCAAACGCCTATAGAAGGGACAAGGGGCCAAAGCAATATAGTACAGCGGGTAGGGGACTACCTTTGCACTCAGCAGACCCAGGTTCAATCCCAAGTATCCCAGTTGGTACCCCAAGCCCACCCAGAGTCATCCCTGAGTAGAGTCTGGAAGAAGCCCTAAGAACAGCCCTAAAAATTAAGCCCTGAGCACCCTTGGGTGTGACCCAATAACAAAAACAGAAACGGATCAAATGCCTACTGATGGAGGGATGAGCAGGTAAAAGCCGTGGAACCTCAGTGCTATAATTAATTACACCTAGCAGAAAAACAAACTCACAATGTACCTAAAATTGCAATGAAACTTACTAAGTTTTATATAGGCTCTAGCAAGGATATATCACAATTTTAACAAAAACTAAACAGCTGCTTTAAAAAGAAGACCCTGGAGAAAAAAAAAAAGGGGCCAGAGCAAGAGAACAGCAGATTAAGGGCACCTGGCTTATCGAGGTTCAATCCCTGGTACTCCATATGGTCCCCTGAGCACCACCAGGAGTGATCCCAGAGCACAGTCTTGGATAAGTCCTAAGGACAGCCTGATGTGGTTTAAAAAAAAAAAAAAAAAAAAAAAAAAACCTTTCAAGTCATTGATTCTAAATGACAAAACGATAAGAATGCATTAAAATTATTGAAAGGCGCATTTTTAAGGACCATTAGGTAGCTCAAAGAGCAAGTATACATGATCTGCACACAGAAGGCCTATAGGTTCAATCCCCAGAATCATGAAGTCCCCTGAGGGCCCTGGCACAAAGCATTAAAAGAAACATAAACGTTGAAGTTTTACTAAAAATAAACACACATGCTGGTATATCCTCAAGCTAGTATACTTTCAATCTGGCTTTCCACTTCTACAAGTTTTAATTTTCCTATTCAAATTCATTTTTTGGTTTTTGGGCCACACCCAGCAGTGCTCAGGGCTTACTACTGGCTCTGCATTTAAGAAACACTCCTGGGCCAGGGTGATACCAGGGCTGGCAAGGCGCTTGCCCTCCTTCGCAGCCCTGCAGATCTGACCCTCCGCATCCCATATGGTTGCCCCAGCGCCATCGGCTGTGATTCTCCGAGAAGATCCAGGGTCAAGCCTGAGTTGACTGGACCCGGGTTGTCCTCGTGGGAAGCAAGCGCCCTATCCGCCGTACCTTAGCTCCAATTCCTACTCTTAAATCTAAACTGCGTCTCACATGGAGGGACCAGCAGCATCAGGACACTCAACTGTATCATCGAGCACATCCCGGGGCTCAAACGCCGCCAGGGTTCACACTTAATATATAGTCACAACCTGTGTAACTTTGTGTATACTGTAGTGCTCTTGCTACATCAAGGAGAGCTCTACAACCTGACTCAAAGCTGCGCTTCAACACTTTGGAGTCCGTTCTGCACTGAAACTCTTTAACTGCAAAAACCCAAATCACCTAACTAACGTTCCTGAAACTCTCAGAAAACGTTTCACGAGATTTTTAACCTTGCCCTTAGTGCCAACTGTAAAGATTTCTGATGAAACTAAATGCGTACGAGAAAAATGGACACCAGGAACCGTAAAGGGTTCAAGTTAAAGTTTAACGTCCGGGCCAGGGAAATGGTGGAGGGCTTAAGGCCCCGCACGCGGCCGGCCTGGGTTCCGGCACCGCGGCCGGTCCCGAGCACAGGCCAGGCCTAAGGCGGGTGTGGCCCCCAAACGACGCAAATAAACGAAAAGCCAATGTGCACTTAATCGTATCCTTTTACATAACATTAACACTGAGCGTCTGCCTTGTTGCCGACCTAGGAGGCAGCCGGGCGCTCAAAGCTGCGCGGACGCCAGTGAAGACGGGGGCTGCACCGGGAAGGCGGCCACCCGGGCCCGAGCAAGGGTGCGGGGGCCCCGGTGGAAGCGAAGGGAGCCCGCTTACTCCCCGGCCCGCCGCCCCCCGGGGGGGCCCCCGCCCCGCGCGAGCCGCCGCCCCGGAGACGCCCGGCGGGGCTCGGGGCCGGCACGCGGCCGCCGGGAATGAATGGGCCGCCGCGCTCCTCCCTCCTCCCCGACAGCCGCCTCCCGCCGGCCGCCGAGCTCCGCCCGCGCCCCGGCCCGGCCCGGCCCCCGCGGCCCGCCCGGCCCCGACCCCGGCCCCGCGCCCGAGCCCGCCGGCCCGGCCCGGCCCGCCCCCGGCCCCGGCCCCGAGCCCCGCGCCCCGGCCCCGCGCCCGCGCCCGCGCCCCAAGCCCCGCGCCCGAGCCCGCCAGCCCGGCCCGCGCCGCCCCTGCAGCCCGCCGGCCCCCGCCCCGCGCCGCCCCCGGCCCGGCCCCGGCCCCGGCGTGCTCCCGCCCGCGCGCCCCGCCGGCCGCTGGGCTCCGTGCAGGCGGCCCGGGCGCGGGGCGAGCCGGGGAGAGCCGCCCCCGCCGCCCCCGGCCCGCGCCCGCCCCCGCCGCCCGCCGCCCGCCGCCCGGGCCGCCGCCCGAGGTCGGGGCGAGGGCCCGGCCCGCTCCCGCCCGCCCCGCGGAGCCCCCCGCGGCCCTCCCGCCGCACACGCCCGCGCGCCCGCGGGCCCGGGCCCGGAGGCAGGCGCAGCGGGCGCGGCGTGCGCGCAGGGGCGCCGCCCCGCGGGGCCGGGGCCGGCGGGGGCCGGGGCGCGGGCGCCGCGGCCGGGGCTGCGGGCTCAGGCCGTGCTCACCGGTTCCACGGTCGCCATCTTAGATCGGTGTGCCCGCACCGCCGCGCCTGAGGGGGCGAGGGCGAAGGCGAGGCTCGGACGCGATTGGCCGCCGCCGCCCACGTGACGGCCCGTCCGTTGGGCCCGGCGGCGCCTGCGCGAGACTGCGGCTGCGTGGGCGCCGAGGGGCTTCTGGGAAGTGGAGTCGCTTTTTCTCTTAAGGGCGAAGGCGCTCAGACAAGGCCGGTCACGTGGCCGGCGGTGCGCGGTCCCGGCGCGGCCGCGGGCGGTGCACGCTCGCTACCGGGCCGCATGCCTGCCGCGCGCGCGCCCGCCGCCGCGCATCCCGCGCTCAGCACGCGCCGGGCCGGGTCGCCGCGGCGCGCCGGCCCCGCGTGCCCGACGCCGGCTGGGTCCCCATGCCGCGGGGCGGCGGAGAGCGTGCGGGAGGGCCGGGGAGGGCCTGGACTCGGCTAGGGGCTGCGGTCCGCGACTGTCGGCGAGGCGGGCGTCCCGGGTGCGCGGCGCGGGCTCCGCGCTGACCGTCCGAGCCGGTCGCGGGGCCTCTATGACTCATCGCGCGGCGGTGACCTAAGCGCCCGCGGCCCGCGGCGCGTGATGGGGCGCCACCTCACAGAGCCGCGCGGCGCCCGGGCCGCCCGCGCCGCCGGACGCCGCCCCCCGCGTGCCCGCGCGCGCCGCCCCTGTGCGGGGTCCCCCGGCGCCGGCCACGTGCGCCCGCCCCGGACAGCTCGGCCCGGCTGCCGCCCTGGGACTCGGCGCGGCCGGGCGCGGAGCCGGACCCGGACGCCACGCGAGCCCCCGGGCGGGGGAGGACTGTCATTACTGCCGTGACTCAGGGCTGCCGGGGCCCCGACACCGCTCCTGGACAGCGGTGGCACCAGCGTGACCCCGGAGACGGGGGCGATGCTGGCGGCAGGGAAGGATCGGGGTCAGCAGGCGCCCGCCGCCGGCTGTGTCACCCGCGGGCGCGGGCGCGGTGACTAACGAGCTGGGGCTGTTGGGAACTCGGCAGACCTGGGTGTACCCACACGGCGGGTGGCATTGCTGAGCGCTTAGCCAGTGAATACACAGAATTCTTTGTTTCTATGGGTTGTCAGAGGCGCTGCTGACTTACCCCGTTGCTCTCAGCTCCCAAGGACACCCGGTTGCCGCCTTTGGAAACCGCCGGTGGATGAGGCGCATCTGCCCTGGCTGCTGGAGAGCCGGAGAAGGCCATTCCGGTTCCCGTGCGGAGCTGAAATGCAGTGATGCTCTCACTTTTTTATATGATTCCTTCTGTTTTACTTTAAAAAAAATAAAAAGTCACTTTTGTCATTCTTTCTACTATTTTTTACAATACTGATTTTTGCTTCTATAGAGTTTCATTTTGTTTCATATACATGTGTTTGTATTTTTATGGTACTTTCCTATGTCTTTGGGAAGATTTTTTAGATTATTCTGTGTCAAAATGGAATAATTTAATGATTTGATAATTTGATACTTGGTCACTGTTTATGTGACATTTTTATTTTTGCAAATATGAAATAGAAAACTGAAATATCTTATTTCTCTATTCACAAGAATTTCACGTGTTACCTTTGCTGTAATGTTTATGTAATGTTTGTGCTGTAATGTTTATACTTAGAAAAGGGGCAATGATATATAAAATAGGATTGAAATATTATTTTTGGTTTTGGGGAATGGGGGAGAGTTTGGGCCATACCAGGTGGTGCTCAGGGGTTACTCTTGGCTGGGGTTATTCCTGGCACTACACTTAGGGATTATTTCTGGCTGGCTTGGGGAACCATGTGTTGCTGGGGGATTGAACCCGATTTAGCCACATGTAAGACAAGTGCCCTACCCACTGTATTATCACTCCAGCCCTGAAGTACTGTTTCTTGGCCAAGTTTAAACCATCCCCAAAGGAACTAAATGTGAGATTCAAAATTAAAACTAATTGCAGTTCCTCTAGGTTTGGATTATTGGGAATGCAAAGAATGTTTATATTCTTCCCTTGAATGTCTATACAAAAAAGATAATATGTAGTTTGTCATCTTTATTTTAATTTTGAATAAAATTTAAAATAATTTTTTTTTTTTTGCTTTTTGGGTCACACCTGGCGATGCACAGGGGTTACTCCTGGCTTTTCACTCAGGAATTACCCCTGGCTGTGCTCAGGGGACCATATGGGATGCTGGGATTTGAACCTGGGTCGGCCGCGTACAAGGCAAACGCCCTACCCGCTGTGCTATCTCTCCAGCCCCTTAAAATAATTATTTTATAGGGACCATACCCAGCAGTGCTCAGGGGCCATTCAGGATTGGGTTATCAAAATCAGAACTACATGCATGCAAGGCGTGTGCCCTTCCACTTGAGCACATCTCCTTTGCTCTTACCCCTAAACGTTTCTTTAGGTGTACAGGTGGTGTACCTAAATGGCTCAGTGGCTGCTCCTCCCGGACGGGAGTATAAAACAAGGCCCCCATAGCCATGCCACCAGACTTCGTGCCAGGCTGTTTTCACTCTGGGGTGCCCCAGAGGGGGGTGGGTGAGAACCCTCCCCGCCCCAAGGGACCCAGCCCCAAGAGCGGACCACTACCCAACTGCCGCCACACTCCAGGCCATTTTCCGGACCTGGAAACGTGTCGCGAAGTGGCTGCGCAACACATGAGACACTTCCTACCCATTTTCCATAATTACCACACCATACTTAATGGAGTACAGTAGGCAACTAATCATAGTACTACAGGGAGTATCCCACCAGCACGGGTAGAGCCTGGCAAACTACACGTGGGGTATTCGATATGCCAAAAATAGTAACAATAGATCTCATTCCCTGACCCCAAAGAGCCTCCACTCATTGGGAATGACGAGTAAGGAGAGGCTGCTAAAATCTCAGGGCTTCGAGGAATAGAGATGATACTGGTGGCCGCTTGAGCAAATCGAACAACGGTATGACAGTGATAACAGTGATACAGATAGTATAGAGTAGCACTCTGGTGTCCACTGATGTGTAAATCAGTGGATTTACATGCACTTTCCACAGGAGCCTGTAACCTGGTTCCCTTGAGCACCAGCAGGAGCATCACCAGGAGCACTCCCAGAAGTAGTCCCTGAGCACCACTGAGTATGGCCCAAACACAAAAAAATAAAGATAGGCTTTCCTGTCTTTCTGTATCAGCTGCTGCTTTGTGACCATGTAGACAAAATGGTTCTCTAGGAGGAACTCATCAGCTTCCAACCTACCAGCTTGTTTAATAAAGTTTTCTCTACCAATACCTTGCCACCCAGGCAGTTACAGAGATGTCTAGAAACTACATACCTCCCTAGAAGCCAGGGTGTAGTTCAGTAGTGTAGCACTCACATACACACATGCACATGCAAAATACATACCGCCCTATGACCCAGCCTAGAATCACAATAACTATTAGTTACAAACCTGAAATTATTGGTTGGCATGTGAAAATAGTTATGGCCTTTTCTCTAAGTCATAGATTCCACAAGTTGGTGTTATTGCTAGTCTAAATAGATTAATGATTAGAATTTTGATATAATAAATTATTCTTGTACCTTATAATATGTTTGCCATTTTGTCATTGGAATTGTACTTGCTTTTCTAGATAAACAAAGTCGTTGGTCTACAGGACATTATTCAATTATGGTTCAAACTGATCATATATACTGTAATTAAATCTTTAAAAAAATATTACCACCACTTCTCGGCATTTTGGCTAAGATCACTGTCACTGTCAATCAAGTGTAAAAAAATATTACCACTATTGTGCTGGAGCCACAGTTCAGTGGGTAGGGCACTTGCCTTGCACGTGGCCAACACGGTTCAACCCCTGGCAACCCTGAGCACTGCTAAAAGTAATTTCTAAGTATAGAGCCAAGAGTAACCCCTGAACATTCTCCAGAAAAAATACAAACAAAAAATAATGATTTAAAGGAAAAAAAAAATCATAGGGAACCCAGGAATGGTTTAGTGGTGGAGCACCTGATTACAGATGGGAAACTGGGCTTGATTCCCCCCGCCCCACAGCACTGCTGCGTCCTGTCAGGACCACAGCCCTGCAGCCAAGAGTGTAGCTCCCACCAGTGCCTCAGAGAGCAAGGAAGGCCCTTGCCTTGCACACAGACAACCTGGGCTCCACTCCCAGCACCACTAGGGCCCCCGGCGCCTCGCTCCTGGTGGTCCCTGAGCAACAGCCAGATGTGATATCTCCCCACCCCCAAAAAAATGACAAAAGGAAGGAAATATCTAAATAAAAAATTAAAATATAGGGGGCCGGAGCGATAGCACAGTGGGTAGGGCATTTGCCTTGCATGTGGCCGACCCGGGTTCGATCCCCGGCATCCCATATGGTCCCCCAAGCACTGCCAGGAGTAATTCCTGAGTGCAAAGCCAGGAGTAACCCCTGTGCATCGCTGGGTGTGACCCAAAAAACAAAAAAAAATTAATTAAAAAATAAATAATCCTTGGGGCTGAAGAAATAGTACAGTGGGCAAGGTGCTTGCCTTGTACTCAGCCAACCTGGGTTTGATCCCTGGCATCCTATATGATTCCCCAAGCTTTGCCAGGAGTAACCCCTGAACATCACTAGGTGTGACCCAAAAACAAAAACATAAAAGTAAATAAGCATAAGTGCTAGAACCAGGGAGAAAGTTCAAAGAACAAGTGCACATGCTTTGCATGCAAGAGGCCCAGGATCAGTCCCTGGCACGGGCCTGGCTTCTGGAGCATTGTTGGAATAAACTTCTGAACACCACCAAGAGGGACCCTGATCACAGAGCAGGAATGAGCCCCGAGCACCACCAGTGTGGCCCCAAAACAAAGAAACGCGTGCTAAATATCTAGTGCTATGATTACCAAGATGAAGTATTAACAAATTTCTTATGTTTTAAATTTTCATTTTAGGACTCTGTTGGATGGTGCTTAAGGGCTAATCCTGGCTCAGTGCTCAGAGTCACTCTTGGAGGTGCATGCAATGCTGAGGATCAAATGCAGGACTCCCCAGGTGCAAAGCATGTGCCTTAGTCCTTTGAACATTTCTCTGTCTCTGTTTTATTTTTGTTGTGTTCTTTGAACTCATTCAAAAACATCTTTGTTCAAGGCTTACTCCTGGTTCTATGCCTATGGGTCTCACCCAGTAAGACTTGGGGACGGTATGTGATGACAGGGATTGAACCTGGATTGGCTATGTTCAAGACCTTGTGTGCTGTTATATCTCTCCAGATGCCTTGTGTGCTGTTATATCTCTCCAGACCTTATTTCTACTTTTTGTCATAGCATAATATGCCTAAAAACTATTTTACGCAGAGAAGAAGCCATTACCTATGCTGTTGTTGCTTTTACAGTGCCTGGGATTGAACACATAAAGCAAATGCTCTGATGAGCTAGATTTTCAGTTCCAGCCCTGCAATCAATTATCTTTTTGTTTCTTTGCTTGTTTGGGAACCACACCCAACAATTCTCAAGGCTTACTTCTGGCTCTATGATCAGGGATCCCTCCTGTAAGTCTCAGGGGATCATATGTGGTGACTGAGATCGAGCCTGGGTCAGCTTTGTACGAGGCAAAGGTCCTTCCGGCTGTACTATTGCTCTGGCCCCACAACCAATTATCTTTTTATTCCTTTGGGTTTTTTGGCGGGACCATACCTAGCAATGCTCGAGTTACTCCTGGCTCTGTACTCTGGGATCATTCTGTTGGGACTCAGGGGACCATATGTGGTGCCAAGAATTGATCCCAGGTCAGCTGCATGCTAGGCAAACACTCTTCGTGCTGTAGTATTGCTCCAGTCCCTCTTCAAAGAACTTTTAATGATAAGTTTATTTACAGGGCTGACAATCAGCCAAGAAGTACTAAATCATATTCACTAAGGACATTTGTAGTCCTGTGGTCATTGTAGCACTATTCACACTAGTCAAAACCTGGAAATCTCAGTGTCTAAAAACAGATAACTGAGCTTGGAAATTATGGTACATATACACAATAGAATACTACTTTGCTGTAAAGAAAGATGAAACCATGCAATCAGCCCCTGCATGGATGGATCTGGAGAGTCACATGCTAAGTATAGTTAGTCAGAAGAGAAGAATAGATACAGATGTTCTCCCTCATATATCAACTATGAAGAAACACAGTAAGGAAGCAACACATTTCCAAGGGCAATAGAAGTGGAGAACTGGCCTTTAGTAGGAAGCATATTACTGCAGGGGGATGGGACAGGAGAGGGAGGTATGGGTACTCTAGGACAACAATGGAGGGAGGCTGACACTAATGAAGGGTGCACTGATGGAATGCATGAAACCATATCATTATCAATATCTGTAAGTCATGGTACCTAAAATCACTGTATCACTGTATCACTGTCATCCCATAAAATAAAATTTAACTATCACTGTCACTGACGTATTGAGGGCTCTTTCAGGGTCAGGGGAATGAGAACTGTCATTTGTTACTGTTTTTTGGCATATTGAGTATGCCATGGGTAGCTTGCCAGGCTCTACCATGCAGGCAGGATACTCTCGGTAGCTTGCAGGGCTCTCCAAGAGGGATGGAGGAAATACTGCTTCGGTCTCTTCTGGGAGCTTTGTTTTATAGTCTCTGGATTTTGGCCGATGATGACATTACATGGCACTGAGGGCAGTTTGTGGGTATGACTGCCAAGCTACTAGAAAATGGGGGATCTGGGTGGAAAAGGCCCAGTCCAGATCCGAGCAGGCTTGGCGATCTCAGGCATGGGTCCCGCCTACCTGGGTTTCTCTACCGGTTCCTTCATGCGTGAGGCTCATCCAAGCATGTGAAGAGTGGCCTTGAGCATGGCTGTGGCTGGGTTCTGGAGGATTTCGGCTGCCAGGGCTTGCTTGGGGCAGGGAGGGAAACTTAACTTGTCCCCCTCCAAAGAGCCCCGGTAAAGACAGCCTGGCATGGGGGCAGGAGGTTCTGCAAAAAAAAAAAAAAAAAAAGTGGAAATAAAATTTAAAAAAGAAAAGTACTAAGTCAGTAATGGGAAATGTGTAATTAATTCTGAATGCTATTCAGAAGACCTGGTAAGGTCAAGCTCTTCCTTCCTGATTATAAACTCTGGTTGTCATCCTCAGTCAGCAATATAAATAGTTCAGTATCCATATAAAGAAGCATGACTAAGAAACAGGGTGCAGTCAGCTCACAAGTTCCACCATCAGCTCTTAATCACCTAATGAATAAGACTTTTTTTTTGTGTGTATGTAAAGCATGATAGTTTTTATGAAAGAAATTTACTTAGAAAGATGTGAAGGGAGGGGACTGGAGAGATAGAACAGGAGGTAAGGAGCTTGCTTTGTACACATCTGACCTGGGTCCAATCCCTCACATCCCATATAGTCCCCTAAGCACTGCCAGGAATAATTCCTGAGTGCAGAGCCATAAGCATTGCTGGGTGTGGTCTAAACAAACACTTTTGGGGAGGGGGGGGGAGGGAGGGAGGGAGGGAAGGAGAGGAGAAAGAAGAAAGAAAAGAAAGAAGAAGGAAGGAAAGAAGGAAGGAAGGAAGGAAGGAAGGGGGAGGGAGGGAGGGAGGGAGGGAGGGAGGGAGGGGAGGGGGGAGGGAGGGAAGAAGGAGGGAAGGAAGGAAGGAAGGAAAAGAGGGAGGGAGGAAGGAAGGAAGGAAGGAAGGAAGGAAGGAAGGAAGGAAGGAAGGAAGGAAGGAAGGAAGGAAGGAAGAAGGGAGGAAGGAAGGAAGGAAAAGAGGGAGGGAGGGAGGGAGGAAGGAAGGAAGGAAGGAAGGAAGGAAGGAAGGAAGGAAGGAAGGAAGGAAGGAAGGAAGGAAGGAAGGAAGGAAGGGAGGGAGGGAGGGAGGGAGGAAGGAAGGAAGGAAGGAAGGAAGGAAGGAAGGAAGGAAGGAAGGAAGGAAGGAAGGAAGGAAGGAAGGAAGGAAGGAAGGGAGGAAGGGAGGGAGGGAGGAAGGAAGGAAGGAAGAAAAATGAGGGAAAGAGAGAAAAATGTGTTCAAGATAGGTATATGGGTTTGAAATAGCCATTCTTCAGATCTCCCTATTCTTTACTGAACCACCACCTTATCAATTAGTTTAACTGTTTTTCTTTCTTTCTTTCTTTCTTTCTTTCTTCTTTCTTTCTTTCTTTCTTTCTTTCTTTCTTTCTTCTTTCTTTCTTTCTTTCTTTCTTTCTTTCTTTCTTTCTTTCTTCTTCCTTCCTTCCTTTCTTTCTCTCTCTCTCTTTCTTTCTTTCTCTCTCTCTCTTTCTTTCTTTCTTTCTTTCTTTCTTCCTTCCTTCCTTCCTTCCTTTCTTCCTTTCTTTCTTTCTTCCTTCCTTCCTTCCTTCCTTTCCTTCCTTCCTTCCTTCCTTCCTTCCTTCCTTCCTTCCTTCCCTTCCTTCCTCTTTCATCTCATTCATGCAAAGTATACAGTGAACTCTTTTCTTTTTTATTGATTATAGTAGGTCAAACCTGGTGGTGCTCAGGGTTTGCTCCTGGCTCTTTGTTCAGGGATTATTTTTGGCAGGGCCAGGGAACCATATGCGGTGCTGGGGATGGAATCCGGGTAACCACGTGCAAGGCCAGCACCATCCCTGACCATCTCTTCAGCCCCACAGTCGGCTATTTAGGCTCTCTCTCCCTCCTGCAAAATCTCCCATTTTGTAGAAGCTCATGAAGAGCCTTTCTAAATGTTAAATGGGAGGTTTCACGAATTGGTTAACCAAACCAAACAGGTCTCTATTTCTGAAAGATGACTCAAACGGCTGAGCACATACTTTGCATGCTGAAGTCCTTGGTTTGTTTCCTGGCAGACATGGTCCCCCAAGCATCACCAAGAGTGATCTTTGAGCACAAAGCTCGGAGTAGTACATATGTACCACTGAGAATGTGGCCCCCAAACAAATACCTACAAGCTAGCAAACCCACAAAATCTAACTGGATAAAATATTTTCTTTCCTTTATTTCCCCTCCTCCCTTCCTTCCTTCATTTATTTATTTTCTGTGTCTTTTCTTGGTGTCAGGGATCAAACCCAGGGCACATATACATCAGAGGCATATGCTCTACCACTGCATTATATCACCTGTCAAATTTTTATCAACAGTTATCATAAAGAATTCAGCCATGCTCAAGGCTGATGTGCCAAAAACAGGAAGGATAGGTATCATTCACCTGACCCTGAAAGAGCCTCCAATCGTTGGGAAAGATGAGTAAAAGAGGCTGCTAAAATCTCAGGGCTGAGTGTAATAGGGACATTACTGGTGCCCGCTCAAGTAAATCGATGAACAACGGGATGACAGTGATAGTGATCATAAGAATTATCCTTAATTTGTTCCCTGATTGCTTTGTTTGTTTATTTTGGAGAGAAAGCATTTTTTATTTATCAATTTTTTATTTTAGCCCATCCTCTTCCTCTTTCTGTTAGGAATATCAGGGTTTGCACACTTTAGTTGCCCTGTGCCGTGCCAGAATTTAGTAGCACACTCTTGACTGTGCCCCAGAATGTATGCCCTTGGTTGTGGCAGCTGGGTCAAAATTGGCAAGTGCTGGGGCTGGTGTGGTAGTACAATGAATAGGGCGTCTGTCTTGCACATGGCCAACCTGAGTTCCATCCCTGGCATCCTATGTGGTCCCCTGAGCAAACTCCACCAGGAATACTTTCTGAGTGTAGAGCCAGGAGTAAGTCCTGAGCACCTCTGGGCATGACCCAAAAACAAAAGCAGGCAAACAACAGCTGTCGGTGTCTCTGGGACACAGCAGCATTTAGAAAAGTGCCTGGGCTCAAACTTGCACCTGCACAGCAGGTGCCCCACGACAGAGTCTCAAGTTGGGCACCCCAGTTACTTCCTTTGGACAATTTTACACTCAAAACTGAGAAAGATATTGTGATGTCAAGCTCGTATGTTTTTTGATTTGGGCATTTTGACAAAAATACTGCATAGCTAATAATGTGTTCTTCCTAGTGTACCACATAGACACCGGTAGCATTTGACTTCAGAACACCCCATTATGAATAGACACATTACAGTTCCTTTACCCAACTCCCCACTGTTACATATTCAGGTTATTTTCAGTCTTCTACATTATGAATAATTCTATGATGCAAACACTCATAAGGAAATGTATTTGCATATTTTATCTCAAAGTTTATATTATCACTTCAGGATAATTTTTATGAATTTATTTAATTGGTTTATAGGATACCAACAAAATTTTTATTTATTGGTGCTAAAGGCCCTTTTATTTTATTGATTTTGGGGGGGCAGGTGGGGCTGGAGCGATAGCACAGCGGTAGGACGTTCGCCTTTCACGCAGACGACACGTGTTTGATTCCTCCGGCCCTCTCGGAGAGCCAGGCAAGCTACCGAGAGTATCCCACCCCCACGGCAGAGTCTGGCAAGCTACCCGTGGCATATTCGATATGCCAAAAAAAAACAGTAACAAGAAGTCTCACGATGAGAGATGTTACTGGTGCCCGCTCGAACAAATCGATGAACAGCGGGATGATAGTGACAGTGACAGTGACAGTGATTTTGGGGGGTAGGGGTGGGCTGCACCTGGCTGTGCTCAGGGTTTACTTTTTTTTTTCTTTTTGGGTCACATCCAGCAATGGGCAGGGGTTACTCCTGGCTTTGCACTCAGGAATTACTCCTGGCGGTGCTTGGGGGAGATCATATGGGATGCAAGGCAAACGCCCTACCCGCTGTGCCATCGCTCCGGCCCCTCAGGACTTTCTTCTGACTCTCGACTCAGGGATCAGTGGTGGAGCTCAGGGGGCCCATATGGGTGCCAGCGATCAAAGGCAAATGGATGCAAGGCAAATGCCATATCCACTGTACTACCACTCCAGCCCCAGTCACTTTTACTTCCTGTTTAAAATCAAACAAAGGGCCAGGGAGATACTAGAGTGGTGGGTAGGGTGTTTTTGCCTTACATGAATTCGATCCTGACCTGACCTGAATTCGATCCCTGGCACCCCATATCGTCCCTCAGTCTCACCAAGAGTGATCGCTGAGTGCAGAGCTGGAGTAAGCCCTGAACATCACTGGGTGTAGCACAAAACCAAAACACCAAAAAAAACAAGTCAAATCAAAACTGGGTTGGAGGGGGGCGCTGAAGAGATAGTATGAGGGTTTTGGTGCCTGCCTTGCATTTGGCTGATCCCAGTTCTAACACTAGTACTTGGTGGTCCCAGAGTGACCCCAGAGCACAAAGTCAAGGGTGGCCCCAACCCCACAAATAAATAAAATCAGGCCCAGTAGGGCTGTGGATGTGATTCCATAGTAGAGTGCATATCCAGCATGTGTGAGATCCTGGATTCAATGATTGACACAGCAAAACATTAGAAAGTCGTACAAAACTAGCATCAGTTTTACTATTTTCAGAGTACATCTTTTTTGTTGTTATTGTTGTTGGGTTTTACATTGATTTTTGAGCCACACTTGATGGTGTTCAGAATTTGCTCCTGGCTTTGGGCTCAGGGATCACTCCTGGAAATGCTTGGGGGACGGTATAGGATGCTGAGACTGTATCTGGGTCAGCTGTTGAACTTGGGAGGGTGAAGGGGAGGGAGGAACGTCTCCTGTATGGGATGCCAGGGATGGAACCCATGTTGGAAAGGCAAGCGCCCTTCTTGCTGTACGATTGCTTGGGCCCTCCTGAAACACATCATTTGCACAAGAGAAGGCCAAGAGCAGAAGTGTGTATACTGAGACCACCATTGCTTATGGACTTCTTCCCCAAGCAGGTCAGACAATCCTGAGGCACACCAGTCATGGAGCAAAGCTTCTCTCGTGCAACTTAGCTGTGATGCTTGTGTTGGCAGCAGGTGCCACACTGTGGGTGGTGGTGGGCACCAGGCTCTAGGGCTGGAGCACACTGAGGGCTCTGGCCAGCTTGGAGGGACCCACTACTAGACATTACACTGGAGCAGTCTCTGACTGCCACAGTTTCACTAGCAGCACAGACAGTTGCAGCTGTCTTTCTAGCTGTCTTTCTTTCTTTTTTTTTTTTTTTTGCTTTTTGGGTCACACCCAGCGATGCTCAGGGGTTACTCCTGGCTTTGCACTCAGGAATTACTCCTGGCGGTGCTTGGGGGACCATATGGGATGCCGGGGATCAAACCCTGGTCGACCGAGTGCAAGGCAAACGCCCTACCCGCTGTGCTATCACTCCGGCCCCGTTACATCTGTCTTTCCAACAAAGCCCTTGTAATTTGCACAATCCTTTAAAATGAAATCTGCGGGGCTGGAGAGATAGCACAGTGGGTAGGGCATTTGCCTTGCACGCAGCCGACCCGGGTTCAAATCCCAGCATCCCATATGGTCCCCTGAGCATGACCAGGGGTAATTCCTGAGTGCAAAGCCAGGAGTAACCCCTGTGCATTGCCAGGTGTGACCCAAAAAACAAAACAAAAAAATAATAATAATAAAAAAATGAAATCTGTATTCTTTTAGCAGAAAGACAAAAGAGCTATTTTTACTGAATAGTTAAGTCCCAAACCAAAGTTATTCAGGAATTTTTTTTTTTTACTTTGGATTTCAACTTTTTTTTTCTGTGGTGGTGGGTTGTTTGGTTTTTAGGCCTCCCCTGAGTGCTGAGAGGGGCTATTCCTGGCTATGTACGCAGGAGTGACTCTAGTGGACAGAAATGGTTGGAGATCATACTTTTGGTCTAGACAGTGATACAGAGTAAACGACAATATAAAAAATATAAGTTAAATGTCTATTATTTGTAGATTTGGGTCAGTAGTTTATTCATACAAAATATTATATATACACTAACATGTGATAAAAGAATATCCATAATAATAAAGGACAATCACAACGTCAGAAAGCAGGTAACTAAATAATTATATGGTATAATTCATTTTTGGCTAAAACATTTGTAGGGAGATAGTTCAAAGGGCTGGAATACATGCTTAGCATGCAGGAGACTTGGATTCAGCCTGTGGTATCCCATGATCCCCTGAGTATTATTTGGAGTGATCCCACGCTCTAAGTCTCTGAGTTCTGCTGGGTCTGGCCCTCCCCACCCCCATTTTTTTTTTTGTGGTATAGTGCCCAATGTGTGGCTTAGTGGTATAGCATATACATCAAAAAATATGTGAGAGCCTATATTCTATTCCTGGCACTGAAAAAAATTATCACTGTATCACTGTTATCCTGTTGTTCATCGATTTGCTCGAGCAGGCTCCAGTAACATCTTCATTTGTCCCTGTAGCGTGCTAGTGTAGCCGATGGCATCTGCTTGTTCCAGGAACACGAAGAGCACATTGTTGTTACTGTTTTTGGCATATCAAATATACCACGGGCAGCTTGCCAGGCTCTGCCATGCAGGCGGGATACTCTTGGTAGCTTGCCAGGCTCTCCGAGAGGGACAGAGGAATCAAACCCAGGTCGGCCACGTGCAAGGCAAATGCCCTACCCGCTGTGCTAAAATTATATATACATATACGTATATGTATATATGTATACCCGTGGCGTATTCGATATGTCCAAAACAGTAATGAGTCTCACAATGGAGATGTTACTGGTGCCCACTCGAGCAAATTGATGAACAACGGGACAACAGTGACAGTGACAGATATATACATATATGTCCTATAAATAATGGTTGGTTTCTTTTTGCTTATGTTCCATAATTTTTTAAATGTGTTTCTTGGCTTTATTACATAGTTTGTATGCTTATATTGCAAACACAGTTATTATTTTTGATGGCCACATGCACTACTGGCAGTACTTGGAGACCATACATGTTGGGGATTAAACCAGGGATTAAACATGTGAAGCATGAACTCTTCAGTTCTTCAGCCGTCTCCCCAGCCAAAAGAAGTTCTTTTTTATGGAGGGGGTGGTACATCAGGCTGTGCTCAGGGGCCGTTCCTAGCTCTGTGTAACCATGGGAAGTGCTGCAGGTGGGGGACGTGGGCCCTATGTGGTACTGGTGATTTGAACTAGGGTCAGTGTGATGTAAGCAAGAGCCTCAACTCCTGAGCTATATCTCAGACAACCCCAATTTATTTATTCATTTTTGGGGCCACAGAGTTACTCCTAACTCTGTGCTCAGGAATCCTTCCTGGCAGGGCTTGGGGGGTATATGTAGTTTTGGCGATTGAACTCAGTGGGATGTGTGCAAAGCAAACAGCCTGCCTTCTGTACTGTCTCACTGGACCCCTATTTATTTTTATTTGGTTTTGGGGGTATACCTTGTGATGCTCAGGGCTTACTTCTTTGTGCTCAGGGATCACTCCTGGTGATGCTTTAGGGACCCCATGTAGCACTGGAGATCAGCTGTGTGCTGATCCTGGTTTGAGTACCCCATTTTCTCTGCAATCTCTCTAGTGCATAAACAATTAATTTATTATTGTTATTTTAAAAGTACTTTAAATTTCACTTATTTTGGATTTTGCTCCACGCCTAACAGTGCTTAGGGGTTATCCCTAATTCCTGGTTCTATGCTCAGGAGTGACCCCTGCTGGTGCTCAGGGGAGCATATGGCCTGCTGGGGGTTGGAGGCAGCGTCTTGGCCTTTGCAAGAGGCAAGGCGACCTTACCACTTAAAAAAAAAAAAAAACTTTTAAAAATTTGAATTACAGTGAGATACAGTTACAAAGCTTTCATGGTTGAGTTTCAGTTATACAATGATCGAACACCAACCCCTCCACCAGTGCGCATTTTCCACCACCAATGTTCCCAATATCCCTCCCTAGCGCCTTATCGCTTGTGTTACCTCTCAACCCAAACAGTTATTATTTTTTTTTAATTAAGGAAGAAAGAGGGGGGCAAGTACATGATTCAAAGGACTGGCGCACATGCTTTCCATGTGGGAATCCTAGTTCTGAAAGTAGGTTTAGAACAACACTGGGTATGGTTCCCCAAAAACAAAGAGAAAAGCCAGTGATCTTAATGCATAGTATAGAGTGTGTGTGTGTGTGTGTGTGTGTGTGTGTGTGTGTGTGTGTAGAACAGGTGAAAAGGATTAAAAGCTACAATTTTTTTGGTCGAGGGAGACAATGCGGGGAGTAGTTTGTATGTGCCTGAGTTCCCACAGGCACCGAATGGCTTCAGTAAAGAAAAGTTCCTTGGGGCCAGAGAGAAAGTACAGTGGTTGGGGCAATTTCCTTGCATGCAGCCAACCTGGGCTCAATCTTGGGCATACCATATGGTCCCCAGGATCCATCAGGAGTAATTTCTGAGTTCAGAGTCAGAAGTAAGCCCTGAGCATCACTGGGTATGGCTCCCTTCACCAAAAAATAAGTTCTAAACTTCAAGTTATAAACAAGTAAGTCATGTTGATTTCATGTACAGCAATACAACTGTATTATAAAAGTTCTCATCATATAAAAATAATTTTTCTGAAATGTATGATGATGCATATAACTAGATTTATTGTGACACTCTACATATATGCATAAATTTAATATTTATGCTGAACATATGAAACTAATATTAAATACTTACAATGCCTTATTAAAAATAATTAGAACAAGGACAGATAAGTAGTATAGCAGATGAGGTACTTGCCTTGTTCTCTGCCAACCTGTTTGATCCCTGGCTCGTCATAGAGTCCCCTGAGCCCAGCCAAGAGTGACCCTGAGCTTAGAGCCAAGAATATGCCCTGAGCACTGCCAGGTGTGGCCCCAAAACAAAACAAAATAAGATTAGAACTACAACAACAAAAACAACGATGTGGGGCTGAGCAGATAGTGAAGTGGGTATAGAGTCTCACACATGGCTGACCTGGGTTTGATCCCCAGCACCCCATAGGGTCCACTGAGCCCATCAGGAATGATGCCAGAATGCAGCTAGGAGTAAGCCCTGAGCACTGCCAGATGTGGCCCCCAAACCACAATAAAAACCAAACTAAAACAGAACAATGATGCATAAATATTCTTTTGTTAATTTAATCACCATGAGATAAGACCATTACAAAGATGTTCATGATTGGGTTCCGGTCATACAATGTTACAACATCCATCCTTCTGCCAGAAGTCATCCTGTTTGTTCAGGGTGTTCAGTACTCATCAATACACTGGCTCGGCTCTTTACATGCTACCTGTCTGAATGCAAGGTTCCGTCTCAGTGGAAAACCAGTAGGATTGTTCTGTTGTACAAGAAGGGAGACATCCACGACATCGGCAATTATCATCCAGTCTGCCTGCTATCTGTCGTCTACAAGTTGTTCACTCGTGTCATCCTGAATAGCATAGGCAGAACACTAGACGAAGGACAACCATGTGAGCAAGCCGGGTTCCAAAGGGAATTCAGCACCATCGACCATATCCACACAGTGACCAAACTCATTGAAGTTTCGCGAGAGTTCAAGATGCCGCTCTGTCTGACGTTCAGAGACTTAAAGAAGGCCTTTGATTCTGTTGAGACTGAAGTGGTCATCGAAGCCCTAGCCAAACAGGGCGTTCAAATTTAGTATATTAAAATCCTCTGAGAGCTGTATTGTGGATTCACCACCAGGATCTCACCATTCTACAAGGAAGTGATCATTGATGTAAAGAGAGGGGTGCGGCAGGGTGATACCATTTCACCAAAACTCTTCAGTGCCACCCTTGAGAACATCATTTGACAGCTGGAATGGGAAGGAATGGGAGTGAAGGTAGATAGTCAGTAATTACACCACCTCTGCTTTGCTGATGACATCATTCTCATAACACCAAACATTAGCCAAGCGGCACAAATGCTGGCCGACTTCGACCACGAGTGTGGAAAGGTCGGACTGCAGCTGAATCTTAACAAGACGATGCTCATGAAAAACGAACTAGTCCCTGAAGCTTCATTAGCTCTCAATGGAATGAACATCTCTGAATGCAGCAGCTATGTGTACCTGGGTCGAAAAATCAACAGGAGGAGCGACTTGGCAGGAGGAAGAGAGTAGTGTGGAATGCCTTCAAGAGCATCAAAGAAGTGGTTAAGAGAACGAAGGACCTCTGACTCCGGGTACATCTTTTCGAGTCCACCGTTCTTCCTGTACTAACATATGCCTCAGAGACCTGGGCCCTACGCAAACAGGTTGAGAATGCTATTCGGGTATCCCAAAGAGGAATCGAAAGAGCTATGCTAGGAGTATCACACGTCTCACTCAAGTGAGAGAAGGAATCCGGAGTTCTGACCTCCATTGACGGTCAAGAATCAGGGATGCTGTCTCGTTTGCCAAGGCATCAAAAATCAGATGGGCTGATCATGTAATGCGATTCAGAAATGACTGCTGGACTAGAGCTGTTACCGACTGGATTCCACGGGACGTCAGAAAACCTCGTGGCTGCCCACCAACTAGATGGTCAGATTTCTTCGTCAAACCCCTCAATGAACGATTTGAGGCTCTTCCTGTTCCTGGAGCGAGCAGATATCATTGGGCTGCACTGGCACGTGACAGGGACAAATGGAGACGTTACTGGTGCTGGCTCGAGCAAATTGAAGATCAACGGGTCAACAAGTGATACAAGTGATTTTTATTGGGCAGGTATAGAGGTATAGCTGGAGTAGCTTTTTTTTTTTTTTTTAACTGGGTGGCAGCTTTGGGGCATGGATGTGACTGCAGGGGCTTCTGGAAGTCCAGGGAGGTGAGGGGGTATTTCAACTCCCAAGAAAGTCTGGAGGTTTCAGTCACAAAACCTGCATACCCAAATTTTAAGGAGATTAATATCTTGGTGAGGACCATCCCAAGATGGTAGAATCTAACTGGGGGCACGGAGGCGATTTTGGTTGTGGGAGCAAGTAACTTCAGGGGACTCTGCTTGGGTAGGCACCAGGTAAACCTAATCTCCTCTGATCGACCCTGTCCTATTCAGCCTTGCATGGGTTGTAGATTAACTGTAGTTCAGAGATTAACTACTGCTTTTGACTTCTTTCAAGATTTATCTGTGGGTCAATAAATGAGCTTGTATGGCTGCATTGGAGGTGGTTTATGGGTGTGGCTCCCACATACCTAATTTTTGGCAGTTTAATTTCTTCGAAAATTTGGTCCTGAGTTGTTGGAGTCCGGCCAGGGCCATAGTGGTGACTCTGTGGTGTCAGGGAGCCTGAGGGTCACCCCCCGCCCCTCCCTGTCCATGTTGACTGCTAGAAAAACTAATTTGTCAAAGAAAATTTGATTAATGCAAAATTTACTCAAAAGGTAAAAGGTAAAACAATTTTTTTAATCAAATAAACACACGTTTTAAATTTATCTTTTGTTTTGTTTTTGGGCCACACCCAGCAATGCTCAGGGTTTAGTCATTTCCTGGCAGGTGTGGGGGCTCTTATGGGATGCTGAAGATTTTAGTTGGGTGGGCCGCAAGCAAGGCATGGACCCCACTTGTTATACTCTCTCTACCTCCCATTTTTTTCCTTTTTTTCAGTATGGATTTCAGAGGCCAGACATATAGAGCAGGGGACTAAGGCTCTTGCCTTGGATGTGGAGGAGCCATTGGGCCTCCGCACCACATATTATCTCTGGAGCACTCTCAGGACTAGCCCTGAGCACCTTCCCGATGGTCTGCCAGCCTCCCCAGAGGTAAGGGTTCCACTACACTAAGTTCAGAGCTTAGCTGATGGCTTTCCTGTCCCTTTCCTAGTATAGATTATATCTAAGCACTGTAGCACAGCAAAACTATTGTCCCATTGTTCATCCATTTGCTGGAGCGGGCACCAGAAACGTCTTCATTGTGACTTGTTGTTACTGTTTTTGGCATATTGAATACGCCACGGGGAGCTTGCCGGGCTTTCCGAGAGGAGTCGAAACGGGTCGGCCACATGCAAGGGCAAACACCCTACCCACTGTGCTATCGCTTCAGTCCTATTTAAACACAAGTGAGAAAATCACTTATGCTGATAGAGGATCGTGTTGAAGAGGTTCAGCCTACAGGTTTGTATCAGCTGCTCAAAAACTTCTTTTAATTCAGCAATTTCAAGATTAAGATTAATGCAGTCTCCCCTCCATTTCTCTTGATCCTGCTGGGAAACACAAAAAATCTGATAATGGTTCTGTTGTGACCCAAACTCTAAACATTAAATGGAGGGCACAGGCTCACTGCCCAGCGACAGCAGCCAGGACCTTTGGTGGAGGCCAGAGCAGACCCTTCTTAGCACCCCTCACGCGGGAGACTGCTCCTTCGCGGGCGCTGCGGAGACCTTCCATCGCACAGCCACAGCGGGGGTCTGTGCACGAGACCCCGACTAGAGGACGAGAGGAGCCTGCACACGGCCCCGCCAGACGCCCCCAGCGTGACTCCGGGATGGGGCCGGGGCTCCCCCAGGGCAATCTCCCCTGGAGACCGACTCAGGACACGCCTGGTCCTGGACAGGGTGGCTGCCGGCGTCACGTGCTCCTGGCGGGCGGGGCCCACGCTGTGGGCGGGGCCCCGGTGCGCACACAGGCGCGGAGGCGGGGCCACGGCGCGGCAGGGGCCGGGCTCAGGCCGTGGGGCGGGCGGGCGGATGTGCGCGCGCGCGAGTGCGAAGCGCAGGCGCGGAGCCCGTAGCGCGCGCGGCGTAGGCGGGGCGCCAGCTCGACGCGCAAATGTGGGCGGAGCGATGGCAGTCGGCGTGGGTGGGCGGAGCGCACGGGGGCGGGGCGCCGGCCTGCGCGCGGGCTTGTTCTGTACTCGGCGCGCTTCCTCCAGCTCGGCGCCCGGATCTGACCGGCCACCTCGGGACCTGCCGCCTCGGCGAGGCCCGGCTGCGCTTTCCTCAGCCCGGCCCCGCCCCTCCTTCCATTGAGTCCCCGTCGCGCTCTTAGGCTCCACCCGCCTCTTGGTGAGGCCCCGCCCCGCTCGCCTCAGCCAGGCCCCGCCCAGCCTTGGTGAGGCCCCGCCCGAGGTTCGCTTCAGCCCGGTCCCGCCCCGCCTCTTGGTGAGGTCCCGCCCCGTCGCCTCCACCCGGCCCCGCCCCGCCTCCTGCTGAGGCCCCGCCCGGCTCTTCTCAGCCAGGCGCCGTACTCCTCAGCCTGGCCCGTCCCGCCTCTTGGTGAGGCCCCGCCCACTTGCGTGGACCCGGCCCCGCCCCGCCTCCTGCTGAGGCCCCGCCCCGCTCGCCTGAGCCAGGCCCCGCCCCCAGGAAGCCCCGCCCAGTCAGGCAGCATGGCGGCCGTGGAGACGCGGGTGTGTGAGACGGACGGCTGTAGCCGCGAGGCCAAGCTCCAGTGCCCCACCTGCATCAAGCTGGGCATCCAGGGCTCGTACTTCTGCTCTCAGGTAGGCGCCCGCGCCGTCGGCCCGCCTCCCCCGCACTCCCCGCCGCACCGGGACCTCGGGCGGGCGGCGCGGGCGCACGCGGGCCGTGGGCTGGGGCGGGCGCGGGCCCGGCGGCTGGTCCCGCGGTTCCCGGGGCAGGGGGGCTCCGGACACGGCGAGAGTCCCCGGACGCCGTGAGGGTCCTGGGGCGCGGCCAGGGTCCCGGGACGCGGCGAGGGTTCCGGGGCAGGGGGCTCCGGACGCGGCGAGGGTCCCCGGGCGCGGTGAGGGTCCCGGGGCGCGGTGAGGGTCCCGGGGCGCGGCGAGGGTCCCGGGGCGCGGCGAGGGTCCCGGGCGCGGCGAGGGTCCCCGGACACGCGAGGCCCCGGGACCGGCGTGTGGGCTTCCGGGGCAGGTGAGGGTACCCGGGGCAGGTGGGGTCCGTCCGTCCAGGGGAGATGAGGCCCCGGCGTAGGTGGGGCCCCCGGGGCAGGTGGGGCCCCCGGGGCAGGTGGGGGAGCAAGTGGGGCCCCCGGGGCAGGTGGGCGTCCTTAGGGCAGGTGGGGGTCCCCGGCGAGGTGGCGTCCGTCCATCTGGGAGAGGAGGCCCCAGCGCAGGTGGGGCCCCCTGGGCAGGTGAGGGGGCTGGTGGGGTCCCGGCGCCGGTGGCGTCCGTCCGTCCGTCCGTCCGTCCGTCCGGGGGAAGAGGCGTGCGGGCCCCTCCGGGCGCTGGCCCTGCCTGCCGCGTCTGCGACCCGGGCGTGCTGGGAACTCTGGAGGTGGGCGCAGAGGTCTGTGAGCCCGGCTCTCGGTTAGAAACCCGAGTTAATGGGGTGAGTCACGTCTCAGTGCCTGAGTTTCTCTCGGATGGACCCGACAGGCCCGCGGCGGGTGCTGTCCGGGCCGCGAAGTGCGCGGGGTGCGGCCGGTGGTCCGCACCGCGCCCCTGCCCACCTGCTCGGACTCTGCTGCCGGCACGGGGCGGCCGTTGGGAAGCACATGGCTCTTCCAGGGTGAGCGGGGCAGGAGCAGAGTCCAGGGCTTGCTCCAGCCCTGCCCTTGTTAATCACGCTGCGATCTTGAACTAGTTGAGCCACTTTTGTTCTCCTTTTCCACTACTGGAAAGATGGGGGAGGATTTTCTCGTATTTGATGGTTTTTCCGAGGACCACATATCCAGTGAAATGCTGATAAAATATGAAGTATTTTTTTTAGTATGCCAGTTTTAACACTGTACAAAAGTTTGGAGAGTAAAATACATATATATTACAGTATGCACATGTATTTTAAATATAAATTAGGTAAATATAATCATGTGCTAAAAATAAACATAAAATCCCTAAAGTAGTATTGTAAGTAAGAGATTGTGAAAGATCCTAGCTTTGTTGTATAGGTTTTGATTTTAGTTGAGATCTGATCATTGACCTTGTGTGTAGCATTTGGAAAAAGTTGCACATGGAGAAGTGTTGCTTGATCTAAAAATAGCATTAAGATTACTCCACATGCTAAGCTGGGTGTGAGTACTTTTGTTTTCTTAAAATAATGTCTATATTTTGATTTGTGGAGGTTTATGTGGGAACCTAGACTTAGAAACATAAAGTTTTCATTTTGGTAATTTTGTGTCATCCAGATATAATAGGGTTTATATTGTGTTGAAAATTAGTTTGTAAGGCTAAGTAGATTAATTTGTATAGACACTAAACTGCTGAATTCAAAAAGGGTGGAATGTATCCTCAAAAAAAAAAAAGAAAAAGAAAAAGATGTTTGGGGGTGGCAGAAAATTAGGAACATTGTGCTGGGAAATGTACACTGGTGAAGGGGTGGGTTGTTGGAACATTGTATGACAGAAACCCAATCATGAACAACTTTGTAACTGCGTATTTTAATTGAACTGTGATTCAATTAAAAAAAAAGGGTACTGTAGGGGCCTGAGCCATAGTACAGTGGTAGGGTATTTGCCTTACATGCTGCCAACCCGAGTTGGGTCCTTGACACCCCGTATGGTCCCTTGAACCTCCCAGGAGTGATCCCTGAGCACAGAGCCAGAAGTAAGCCCTGAGCACTGTTGTGGCCACAAACAAAGAAAGTTAACAACAAAGAGACTATGAAGCTATATTCATCAAGGCTATCTTTATTCCCTCTCCCTCCCTCCCTTCCCTCTCTCTGGTGCTCAGGGGACTATATGGGATGCTGGGCTCTGGGGACTTGAACCTGGGTCAGCTGCGTGCATGTCAAGCTTCCTGCCTCCTGTACTCTCTCTCTGGTCTTCAGGTTTTGGGTTGAGAGGCTGCAGTCCAGAGCCTCACACATGCAAATCTCTGCCATTGAACCACCCCCTAGTTTGGTATTCCTCAGTGAAAAGAACTTTGGCTCATTGGAGTTTGTAGAAGAATGCTAAGGCACTTGTGAACACAGGTAGGATTGTTCAGTATGGCAGGGTGGAGGTATCTTACTTGCATGGGTTCTGCCAGTATATCTCTGATTTTGTCATTAATCTGTAGTCAAATCCTGATTGACCTCATGTTGTCTCTTACTCACATTACTACCTCATACACGTATTTTAAAAAATTGTTTAATTTTTGGGCCAGACCCTCATCGTGCTAAGGGCTTACTCGTGGCTCTGCTAAGGGATTGCTCCTGGAGGGCTCGGGGTACAACATGGGTTGTCAGGGCGCAGACCCACGTCAGCAGTGTGCAAGGCAAGTGCCCTACTGCCTTGCACTATTGCTGCACTATTGCTCCAGCTCCCTGCAGGTAGTTTTAAAAAATTCCCTAACAAGTCAGTTACAGTGATTTCAGTTGCAGTGAACTATAATTTCCCACCTTTTCAGATCTGTACTCATAAAAGTTCTTTTCCCGTAGTCTGATTGTGCTTGTCTTTACCCATAACAGATAACGCCCAGGTGCCGGTAGGGGTTCTAACCCTCTTCTGAGTCCAGTTTTATATTTTTGCTCCAATGAGTAGTTACCTTTGTGCTCAGGAAATTGTTTTTCTACTCAGGATGACACCTGTCTCGAGAATCACAACTTTGTAATTTATTTTTTTCTTTTGGATGTGGGGGGATGGGTAGCTCTAGTAGTACTCACAGGCTCTCTCCTGACTTGGTGTTTGGGGTAGCTGGGTTGGGCGAGGCTCTGCGTGCGAAGCATGTTCTTAAGCCCTCTAAGCCATCTCCCAGGCCCCATAAGTGTGTCTTCAATCCCAACTTGGGGCTGATGAACTCACTGCTTTCCTCGCCCACTCTCCATCTCTGTGATGAGTACTAGGCCTTTCCACCGTGACCTGCACCAAGAGCAGACTGTCTTGTACTCTGCGCCTTGTTCTCTGGTGCCTACATTGCTTACTAGCTTATCTTTGGGAACAAACAGAGCAAACTATAATGCCTTTCTGGAACACTTAGCAGAAGGAAGACTTTCCCAGTGTCTCTGTCATATCATCTGATTTCTTTTATAACATTGTGTACAGTCTCTGTGTTTTAGATATCTCTGTATCATAGGTGCATTTCATGAATAAGCTCTCTTGTTTGCTGCACTATGATTTCTCAAGACAGTGATATATATGCAGTAGGTGGTTAATGAATGTTTGACCCAAACAAATATATCAGAAGGTAGCATAGACAACTAAACTGCTACTTTGAATCATTACCCTGTTACCTTCTTACTGTGTGACATTGGGCAAATAACCTCTCTGTTTTTCTGTAGCAGGCTTTTAAGTGATGCCATTGAAAATACATGAGGATTTTGGTGAAGACTAAATGCTAAGTGTATGTAAATCAACCAAATTTTGTTCAGAAGTTGTATATTGGCAAATCCAATCCATATTTGCTCTTACACTGTTTCATATGCTTAAGAAGGTAAATTTATTTTTATTTAAGTGCTGAATTTTAAGAAGTTTGTTTCTTTTTCTTTTCTTGATTATACTCAACTGTGCTCAGGGATCATTTCTGGCGGGGCTTGGTGGGGGCATATGGGGTTGGTAACATGCCAGGGAAATGCTTTACTCACTGTTCTGGTTCTCTGGTCCCAAGAATATTTGTTTCTTTAACAGTAAAATTCATTTTCTTGAAAAATCAAGCTTTTCGGACTTAAAAGTTTTATTGTATTTAAAGGAGTTTGATTTTAGTTAATGGTAGTTTGTGTATACCTACTTTGGGAGTATTTTAGAGGTTTTAAAAATGTTTTGGTTTTTGAGCCACACCTGGCAGTGGTCTGCGCTCTGGCAGCCTCAGAGGACCATATGGGGTGCTGGGAATTGAACCCAAGACGGCCACATGCAAGGCAAACACCCTACCTGCTGTACCATTGCTCCAGCCCCCCTAAAACTTTTTTTTAGGTTAGTTATGATTTATTCATTTTTCTGTTTCTCTAAATATTGTACTGACTTTAGTATATATGTGCTGACTTTATTAAATGGAAGAGGAGAAGCCCATGGGCCTGAGAAAGCAGGTAAAGAGCATTCATAGTCCTAGTGAACAGCCCACGCAGATGCCGTCTTGTCCTTAAAGGACCCCTGAACATAACCTGAGCATTGCAATCATTTGTAGACATACAAACAGAGTACACTGTGGGGCTCCGGAGATAACTCAGAGGGTTATATCACATGCTTTGCATGTAGGAGCCCTGGGTTTGATCCCTGGTACCGTTAGGCACTGAGCACTGGAATTGCCCTAGAGTACAGCTGGGTGTGACCCAAACATCATAAACCAAAATCAAGCAAAAAAATTGTATGTTGTGAATGGAAGACTGGGTTTGGCATCATTGTTTGTTTGCTAATATTTTCTGATTTTGTAAGGGAGGGTGCTGTGATGGAGCCGAGGAGAAAACCCAGAGGCTCGATGTGCATTCAGTGAACGGTTTTATTGTGTGAAGAGCCTTGTATCTAGTAGGGTAGCTATTAAGAAGGTTTGAAAATAACCAAGATTTGGAAATATTCAAGAGATAGTACAGTGACTGGGATGCTTGCTTTGTACATGGCCAACCAACCACATATGGTCCCCTGAGCACTGCCAGGAGTGATATCTAGCATTGCTGGGTATGGCCCCAAACCCACTTAAATAATACTCAGGGAGAAGTAGTACTCGTTTATGAACATATTGAACAACTTCTTATAACAGGTTCTTTTTGTGGTGGGGTGGAGGTGTGTTGTGAAATATACTTGGTGATGTTTGGGGGCTCATCCTAGCCTGGCACTTGGGGGATCACCTGGAGCCGGGAATGGCACAGGGTCGTGGACCCAGGCCTCCTGCATATAAGCTTGTCCTCATTTCATAGATCTCTTTCTCCAGCCTTGGAACAGGTTCTTGCAGAAGAAGCAGTGGTTTCTCGGTGGGTGCCTGGTTGGAATTGGAAAGTGAGAAAATATTGCCATTCTAATAGGCAGCTTTGAAACACAGTTCTGCTTTCAGAAACCCTTTCTTATTGGGTAGCAGAGTTCCTGACAATATGGTGTATTTCTAGAATTCATGTTCATTATTGGAGAGGCAGTCATAGCATATTATACTTGTTATATGTTGTAAGCATTTTCTTTATACTCCTTCTGTATCTTTCTGCCACCCTTGATAGTACTGTTTTATCACAATTAACATGGTGCCTCAGAAACAAAAGGAAAGGAAGAAGGTATGAAAAGTGGCTTTAAAATTTTTTATTAAAAATATAGTGGTCCCGGGGCTGGAGCAATAGCACAGCAGGTAGGGCGTTTGCCTTGCACGCGGCCGACCCGGGTTCGATTCCCAGCATCCCATATGGTCCCCTGAGCACCGCCAGGGGTAATTCCTGAGTGCAGAGCCAGGAGTAACCCCTGTGCATTGCCAGGTGTGACCCAAAAAGCAAAAAAAAAAAAAAAAAAAGAAAAAAAGAAAAAATATAGAGTGGTCCCACTCAGTGTTCTTAGGGACCCCTAGCCACTCTTGGTGTTTTTTCCCAGTGCGTGGCCCACCAGCACACCAGGGGCACTGGAGAGTCACATGTGGCAGAGCGTGGGATGCCATGCCTTGCTTAGGTCTTCGTACATATGAGATGTGCACTCTGCCTGGCCTGCTGTGTAATTATGATTATTTGGTTTGGGGCCACACCTGGTCATATGCAGTGTGGGCCACTCCTGGCTCTGTGCCCAGGGACTGCTCTTGGGGATCCATTATAAGGTGCTGGAGGTTGAACTTCCTGCACGCCAAACATCTGCTCCAGCCCTCTATCGATCTTGGCTATCTCTCTTGCATGTAAGTTTTTTTTCAGGTTTGGCATGTTGCAGGAGTTTTGGTTTGGTCTGAGAGTATTTGGTAGGTTTGGCTGACAGACCATAAGCACAGAGGTAGCTGCCTGCCGCATTAGAGAATGGGACCGAAGAGCTGTAGTCTGAAACTGTTGCTAATGAATGCGGACTTGCCTTTGGGGTTCTTTGCAAGCCCATTTGCACATGTGCATACACCATACTAAGTTCACCATGAAGCTTTAATTGAGTGGAATTCCGAGATAACTCTTTCTGGAACCTCTCGCCTCTCAGTTTGAAAAAGAAACATTCCCTTATATTTGCCTGGACAGGTTGTTTCCCCCCCCCCCCAGCAAGTTACAGCTCACCTTTTTGTGCACATACATGCTTTTGTGCATGCAGTGTGTGTGGACCACATCTGCTGGTACTCTGGGGGACCATGTGGTGCTGGAGATCGAACCTGGGCCTCCTGCACACAAAGCAGGAACTCAGCCCTTTAAGCTACTGCCCTGGATGTGATTCCTTTTGTGTTTGTTTTTGGGCCACATCTGGTGATGCTTGGGGGTTACTCCTGGCTCTGCAGTAAGGAATCACCCCTGGTGGGCTCAGGGGACCAGATAGGATGCTGGGGATCGAACCGGGATTGGCAGTGTGCAGGGCAAACACCCTACCTGCTGTACTATCCTTTTGCCCCCATGGCTCGCTTTGAATAAACAAATGCTCTCTGTGATACAAACCTGCCTTCATCTATAGTGTAGTTGAGCTTCGAAGAGCAGAAATACCTGGAAAAGTCTCCAACTATATGTTTTAGGCACTTCTTTCCTTGCAGCACGTTTCACCGTTGACGAGTATGAAAATAGCCTGAATGTCCATGGACAGATAAATGGATAAGTACAATATGGTATAGATGTACAGTGAAATGCTTTTCTCCTTTAGGGCAGGCATCACAATATGCATGACTCTTGAGGACGTTATGCTGACGGATGTAAGCCTGTCACAAAAAGACAAGTGCTGCTTGATGCCACTTCTGTGGCATCTGAAATGTTCAGTTCAAGGGCCAGTGAGAGCTCAGTGGGCTGAGCTCTCACTGGCCCCAGATTTATTATGTACGAGCCCCAGATTTCATTATTGGCACCACGTGGCCTCGAGCACCACCTGGGGCAATCTTGAAGCAACCCTTGGGACTAGGAGTAGCCCCTGGTACTAGAGGCTCTACAAAAATAAAATTTCCTCTACAAAAAAAGAGAATTTTGTATTAAAGTGATTCCTTCTCCTCATCTTCCCCTCCTCCCCTCCCCTTGCCTCTCTGCCTCCTCTCCCCACCCCCTCCCACACGTAGTGCTCAGGGCATGCTCCTGGCAGGTCTTGGGAGACCATATGGGGTGCCAGGGATTGAGCCCAGGTTGGCCATGTGGTGTACTGTCTCTCTGACTCCTAAAGTGCAGTTACCTTTAGAAATATAGTTCTTTTATTTCTGTGTCTACTGGCTCATGTTTTGTTGCCAGGTTGAGTAGGGGCCATTCCTCAGTATAGCAGAGCTGTACCATGATGCAGAACGACTTTCCCAAGAGTCCTGGCCTGTCAGCTGGGTCTGCTGCTGGGACACTTCCTGGGCCATAGGCACAGATCTCAAAGGAGAGAGAGATTAGAGTACAGGTGACCTATGCATTGGAGACTTTCCCTTCCCTTGTCTCTGTAAAGGGGGGGGCGACTGACATTGCTCCATACTTTAAACTTTGATGATCCTGCCTTGATAGAGTGGCGGGCGGCAGTTCTGCTTTCAGTAGTGAAGGTCACTCTTTCAGAAGCTACGTGTGAACCAGATCATTCAGTGGAATAGGCAAGTGTATGTGCCACAAGCTTATGTTGTAGTTCTTTTTTTGGACAGGGATTTATTTTATTCCATATTCCATACTACTGGTACTAGTAATGAGTTGGACTACAGAATACTGATTACTTGGCAGTTTTTACTACTAAGCAATTGTAGAGAAAAATCTATTTTTGTTTTTGGGCTACCTGATGAAGCTCAGGGGTGATTTCTGGCTCTGTACTCGGGAATTACTCCTGGTGTGCTTGGGGAATAAATGGAGTGCTGGGGATCAATCTAGGGTCAGCCACATGCAAGGGAAGTATCTTACCTGCTGTACTATTTCTTCAGCTCCCCATAGGGAAAATTTTTAAGGGCAGTCATGAGGTGAATAATTTATGTTGCTTTTGGGCTCTAAGGTATCACTGTCATCCCGTTGTTCATCAATTTGCTCGAGCGAGCACCAGTAACGTCTCGATTGTGAGACTTGTTACTGTTTTTGGCATATTGAATATGCCACAGGTAGCTTGCCAGGCTCTGCCGTGCGGGCAAGATACTCTTGGTAGCTTGCCGGGCTCTCCGAGAGGGATGGAGGAATCAAAACCCCGGTCGGCCGTGTGCAAGGCTCCAGCCCGTGGGCTCTAAGGTTTTAAAAAATTTTAATTGCTTTTTAAAAAATGCTGGGGTCAGAGAGATAGTTCAATGGGTAGTGTGCTTGCTTAGCATTCAGTTGACCTGGTTTGATCTCCAGCACCCTGTATGGTCCCTGGAGTGCAGCTGGGTGTGGCCCAAAACCAAAAAAAAATGTAGGATAAAACCTCCCCCCCATCTCTTTTCTGTCTTTGGGCCACACCTAGCAATGGTCAGGGCTTACTCCTGCTTTGCTCTGGGGAATTAGTCCTGGTGGTACTTGGAGGATCATATGGGATGCCAGGAATAGAACCTTGTTGGGGGTGGTGGTGCGTGTGTGTGGTGTGTGTGTGTGTGTATGTGTGTGTGTGTATGTGTGTGTGTGTATGTGTGTGTACACCCCCAGGGTCTGTTATATACAAGGCAGTTGCTGTACTGCTGAGCTCTATCCCTGGGATGCCAGGAATAGAACCTTGTTGGTGTGTGTGTGTATGTGTGTGTATAGAACCTTATGTGTGTGTGTGTGTGTGTGTGTATACACCCCCAGGGTCTGTTATATACAAGGCAGATGCTGTACTGCTGAGCTCTATCCCTGGGATGCCAGGAATAGAACCTTGTTGGTGTGTGTGTGGGTATAGAACCTTGTTGGTGTGTGTGTGTGTGTGTGTGTGTGTGTGTGTGTGTGTGTGTACCCCCAGGCTCTGATACATACAAGGCAGATGCTGTACTGCTGAGCTCTATCCCTGGGATGCCAGGAATAGAACCTTGCTGGTGTGTGTGTGTGTGTGTGTGTGTGTGTGTGTGTGTGTGTGTGTGTGTGTGTGTGTGTGTGTGTGTGTGTGTGTGTGTGTGTGTGTGTGTGTGTGTGTTTGTACCCCCAGGCTCTGATATATACAAGGCAAATGCTGTACTGCTGAGCTCTATCCCTGGCCCAATAAAAAGTTACTCTTGTTGTTTTGGGCCATGCCTCAGGGTGCTGAGAAGACTCAGCTCTGGGGCTGTGGGGGATGGAGCCAGGAGGTTGGCTGCATGTTGAAAAGTTCTTCAGGTGGAGAGATAGTATGGTGAGTAAGCTGCTTGTTTGCTCTCGGCTGACCCACATGTTGTCCTCCAAGCAGCATTCTGGACTCTAGGCCTTGAGTATATATCCAGTTGTGACTGAAAGATCAAAAATCAAAAAAGAAAAAATATATATGCCTGTGTCATCTAATTTACTGAAAAAATATTGTTGCATTATTAGTCACTGTCACTGTCATCCTGTTGCTCATCGAATCGTCAAGCGAGAACCAGTAACATGTCATTGTGAGACTTACTGTTACTGTTTTTGGCCTATCGAATACACCACGGGTAGCTTGCCTGACTCTGCCATGAGGGTGCATACTCTCAGTAGCTTGCCGGGCTCTCGGAGAGGCGCGGAAGAATCGAACCCAGGTTGGATGCGTGAGGCGAACGCCCTACCATCCAGCCCGTATTATTAGTAAATAATAATCACAAGTTTAAAAACTCACAAGTGTATTATGTGTCCTTCACTCGAAGGTTATCTCGAATTTTGTTTTTTCATCTTCTTTTCCAAGTTTGATTTTGATTACGCATTATTCTGTAATCTTTTTTTCTGGGGGCTGTGTTTAGGGGGGTTAATTTTTTTTTGGCAGGGCTTTTTCCTGGCTCCGCACTCAGGGATCACTCCTGGTGGACTTGAGTACGTTATGGGTTTCCAGGGATCTGGCCTTGTCAGCTGTGTGCATGACTAGACACGTTACCGACTGTACAGCTTTCCTGCCCGTATAACCTGCTTCTATTGTTTAACATTGTATGCCTCAGGTTCACCACTATTGCACATAGCTCTAGATATTTTATTTTTATAGCTGTTTAGTAATTCTGTGAATTAATATATTATTTGTTTGTTTTTGTTCTTTTCTTTTTGGGTCACACCCAGTGATGCTCAGGGGTTATTCCTGGCTCTGCACTCAGGAATTACTCCTGGCAGTGCTCGGGGGACCATATGGGATACTGGGAATCCAACCCAGGTCGGCCGCGTGGAAGGCAGATGCCATACCCGCTGTACTATTGCTCCAGCTCTAAATTAATATTTAGTTATTTCTTTCATTCACGGAAATGTTAGTTTCAGGTGCTCCTTTTTTTTTTTTTAAAGTGCAGGGTTCAAACCCAGAGCCTCACACACAAAGCAAGTGTTCTACTGCAGAGCTACACCCCTTGTTTCAGGTCTTTACTATTGTAAACATGCTGTTCTGGAGATTATTATATGACCAAATCCTGAAGAATGCATGTATGTGTGTATTTGTATGTACATACATGTGCATAAGAATCTGTCCAGGAGGAAAATTGTTGGGTTGGACTGGGGAGATAGTATAGGGCTTAGGGGACATGCCTTGCTTGTGCCCAGCCCATAACCCACTTGTCCTCTGGCGGCATATGTCCTCTGGGGTCCTGCTGGGTAGAGGTCTGGGCTTTGGTGGGTGGGTCCCTGGCCCTGGAGGGCCCGAGAGCAGCCATCTTCAGGCCCATGGTTTAGTCTCCTCTAGTTGGCCAGGAATCTCCTTGTAGGGGCTGGAGACAGTTACAGGAGGCAAAGTGCTTGCCTTGCACATGCTGACCTTGGTTCAAGTCCCCAGCACATACACGGTTTGCTGAGCACCGCCAGAAGCAGTCCCCATGCACAGAACTAGGAGAAGCGCCTGAGCTTTTAGGACACTTTTTGGTGTGTACCAAAAAGCATATGTGCTTGCTGCTTGCACATGCGCACACACACACACACACACACACACAGAGGCAAATAAGCTAATTTTTGTAATATTTTAAACACTTTTTTCTCTTTTTCATGATGGTTCCTTCCCACCTACTCCCTGATTTAAAAAATTTGTGTGTTCTAGGGCTGCAGAAACAGGGTAGGGGGGTAAGATGCTTGCCTTGCATGTGGCTGACCTGGGTTCGACCTTTGGCACCACGTTTTGCCCTTTAAGCACCACCAGGAGTAACCCTTGAGTACAGAGCTAGTAGTAAGCCCTGAGCACATCTGGGTGTGCCTTCTAACCAGAAGAAAAAACTAAAACTTGTACGTTCTCTAAGTGAATCAGTTGGGATAGAGAGGACATTTTTATTTAGGGAAATCCGTGTCAGCACTCTGAGGGTATAAAAAGACACTGGGTGATGCAGAAGTATTTTGTTCACTAATCTATTTAGAAAAACTTTATAAATAGGTTGTATTAGATTGCCAAGTGTAGAGACAGATCACATTCTGCAGTTTGATGGGCATGAATTTTGTTAGCACAGTTTGTTTAAATAAAACCAGTGTCCATAGACATGGAATATATAGGAGGGAGTGATCAAACATTCAGTTTCATCTCGAAGAGCTTTAAACTAAATGAAACACTTTAATTCTCAGTTTTTTTTTTCATGCTTAAATTATAGAGCATTAAGCAAATTCTAGTTTTACCTCCTTTTTTAGTCCCCTAATGTTTATTTGCGGCTGACAGCAAGAGTTTTTAATATTTTGACAAATTGTAAAGGCCACAGCATTCTCCTGGCTTTTGCTGTTAATCAGGAAAGTGTTGCTTTGCAGGGATGCAGGTCTGTTTTCTTGGCTCTGTACCCCAATGAAAAACCATTTTGTGGAGTTCTCCAAGGGCCATTTTCCACATCCTTAAGGGAAGAAACTATTTATTTTAGGCTCCGTGATTTATACTGCTATAATGGTAGGCTTTCATGCGTTTAACCTTTCAGCACCAGAGTGTTCCCTGCCTCAAGCTGTCCCTGCCCTCTGCCCTGCTACCCCTCCACTCCCCGAAAGTGTTTTGTGTGTGTGTGTGTGTGTTTGCAAATGCTCTATCGCTGAATCACATCCCTGACCAACCCCAAAAGATAGTTTTAGATTTGTGTTTGGGGAGGGAGACCCATGGTGCTATGGATGCTCTTGTCTTTATTGACTGTTCTTTATCACGGGGGTTCTATAACTCCCTTAATGTTACTGGGCTGGACCAGAATCCTTACCTGACTTATTCCTACTTCTTACAGGAGATGTGCATTTTCCTCTTAGCCTGCATGACTTAAATGGCATAGTTTCTTTTTTTTTTTTTTTAATTTTTTTGGTTTTTGGGTCACACCTGGCGATGCTCAGGGGTTACTCCTGGCTCTGCACTCAGGAATCACTCCTGGCGGTGCTCAGGGGACCATATGGGATGCTGGGAATCGAACCTGGGTTGGTCGCGTGCAAGGCAAACGCCCCACCCGCTACACTATCGCTCCAGCCCCAAATGGCATAGTTTCTTGAGGCAGGAATCTGCCAGTGTAGTTTACTGGTGAACACAGCTCAGTCCCTGGGTCAGGCTGTCTCTGTGCTTGTGTGAGTGATTAGAATTATGAGCCCATGTCTCTATGTGTAGGGATTTTTTTTCATGTGGAGAGTGATTGATTGCTTTCCCAAGATTCTCAGAATCATAGTGCAGGAATTGATTCAGTGAAATTGACTCTCAATTTAGGTAATATCATTTTATTTGTTTAGTTTCTTGGGCTATAGCCAGCAGTGCTCAGGGGTTACTCCTGGCTCATGCACTCAGGGATTACTCCTGGCAGTGCTAGGGATGTTGGGGATCAAACCCAGGTCAACCGCTTGCAAGGCAAACACCCTGCCTGCTGCTGGACCTAGCGTTCTGCAAATATGAAAATGTCTTGGTCCCTGATACTTGAGTTTGAGCTTGGCTGCATGTAGAATTCTCGTTTGGAAATTGTTTTTTCATGTTATTTCTTCACTTTCTTTGAACTTCCAGTGTGTTTCAGAAATCTGGTGCACTAGGGCATGCACTCCTCTGCACGCTCCGAGTGGAACTCTTGATCTTTACTGTGCCAGGTTTCGAGGAACCTCTACTGTACGCCTTAGGCAGATTGAGTTTTATCCTCTAGGCCCTTTTCAGTCTGGAAATACTTGTTTTTCAGTTTTGGAGAACTGTTTATATTTCTTTATTATTTTTTTAAAACTTTAATTTTTTTAGATAATTTACTTGTTACATTCTTTTGTAAAATATACCATCTCATTTATTGTCTGTCGTTTTGCTAGATATGTTTTGAGATATTAATTTTTTGTCATTTTATTTATTATTTTTTTCTTTTTCGGTCACACCCGGCGATGCACAGGGACTATTCCTGGCTCAGTACTCAGGAATTACTCCTGGCGGTGCTCGGGGGACCATATGGGATGCTGAGAATCGAACCCGGGTCGGCTGCATGCAAGGCAAATGCCTTATCCACTGTGCTATCGCTCCAGCCCCAATTTTTTTCATTTTTTAATTAATTGTTTGGTTTGTTTTTGGGCCACACTGGCAAAACTCAGGAATGACTAATGGCTCTGTACTGAGGAGTTACTCCTAGTAGTGCCTGGGACCATATGGGAGGCCAGGGATTGAACTGTGGTTGGCCATGTGCAAGGCAACCTCCCTGCCTGCTGTACTGTTTCTCCAGTCCCCAGTATTTAATTTCTGAGAACTTGTAATCTCATCTGTAACCATAGACTCATGGATCCAAAGGGTACTTAAGTGGTACTGGATTGGTAACAAGAGCAGGTAAGGTGCTTACACACAACCTGGGTTCTATCCTCAGCATTCCATATGGTCCTGGAGCACTGCCAGGAGTAATTCCTGAGTGTAAAACCAGGAATAATCCCTGAGCAACTCTGGTTGTGACCCCCCACCCCCCAAAGAAAAAAGGTGTGTGTTGTGGTCATCTTTAGGGTTAGAGTCATATAGGTGATATATACACACCTATATATGTATACATATATAGGTATAGCACGAAGGCCACTTGCCTTGCATGTGGGTTCAGAAGTAATTCTTGAATGCAGAGCCAGGAATAAACCCTGAGCACCACTGGGTGTGCCCCAACCACCCAAACCATCTATTGGTGGGGGTTGGGAGGGGACAGGCGGAATGAGCTGGCTCAACTGCATGTGGAGTTCCGGTTTTGTTCCCTGGCATCACATGGTACCCAAGCACTGCTGGGTGTGACCCTTGACCCAAAAGGAAACAGAAGCTCCTTGTACCTTGGGTACAGCATTTCTTCATTGCTGACAGCCTTGCAGTGCTCTGCAATGGGAATCAGTAGAAAAAGAATCTGGATTTTTCTTTTCTTTCTCTTCTTAATTTTGTTTTTGGGCCACACCTGGCTGTACTCAGGACTATTCCTGGCTCTTCCTCACGTGTCACCTGGGTGGATGTCAGTATTACTTGGCTTATAACTCTTCAAAATAATTTGGTGATAAAATTAAAACATGACTGATTGTTATTTAAAATAGAGCCTATGTTTCTTGTTTATTTATTTACTTAATTTTGTTTGGTTTTTGAGCCATACCCAGCAGTAAGCTCAGGGCTTCTGGCTCAGTGCTCCGGGGATCCTATGGTGCGATGGGTTGGACCTGGGATAGCCATGTGTAAGGCAAGCGCCTTAACTGCTGGGCTCTCCCTGGTACCTCTTGCTTATTTATGTTTTAATTATTATTTTAAAAATGGTTTTTTATTGACAGATCTATGGGAGAAAGAGAGAGATATTCAAAAGAGCACATGAACTGGAAACAAAGCTTCCTCTTTTTAAAATTTCTGAAACAAAACTTTTTTTGGGGGGTAGGGGCCCACACCTGTATTACTCAGGTAATACCAGGAGCTCAGGTATTACTCCTGGCTCTGCACTCAGGAATTAGGCCTGGCAGTTCTCCGGGGACCATGTGGGATGCTGGGAATCAAACCCAGGTCAGCTGTGTGCAAGGCAAATGTCCTACCTGCTGTATTATTGCTCTTGCCCCTGAAGTGAAATTTTAAGTAAGTGTCATTTCTTAAGGTTTTAAAATATTTGAAAACATTTTCCAGTTTTTGCAAATGGTTTTCAATAACTATTTATTTTATTTATTGTTTCTTAAAATATTTCTTAATACCTGACATTGATTTTCATATTTATTCTTTTAGGAATGTTTTAAAGGAAGCTGGGCTACTCACAAGTTACTACATAAGAAAGCAAGTAAGTAAAAATCACATTTTTGTACCATTTAAAAAAAATTATTTATTTTTGTAGGGCCATACCTAGTAGTGCTGAGGAATCCCACTCCTAGAGGTGTTTAAGGCATCATATGCTGCCAGGGAGTGAATCCTGAGCTTCTGGATGCAGAGATTGTCCTCCAGCTATTTAAACCGTCTTTGCTCAGGTGTCACTTCTGGTGGTGGTGCCCGAGGAAACCACATAGGGTGCTGGGGTAGACCCTGGATGGGGCACAAGGAGCTCCCTACCTGCTGTACTGTCTCTCCAGCCTGGGTCTGTACCATTTGTTTCAGGAGTGGTGTTACACAAAGCAAGATTTCTAGGTCTCTCTCTTTTAAAAAAAAAAAATTTAGGGGCTTGAGCAATAGCAGGTAGGGCATTTGCCTTGCATGCGTCCGACCCGGTTTTTATTTATTTATTTTTAAATTTTTGGAATTTGGGACTATACTAGGTAGTGTTTATGTACTCTTTTTTTTTTTTTCTTTTTGGGTCACACCCAGCAATGCTCAGGGGTTACTCCTGGCTCTGCACTCAGGAATTACTCCTGGCGGTGCTCGAGGGACCGTGTGAGATGCTGGGAATCAAACCTGGGTCAGCCTCGTGCAAGGCAAACGCCCTACCCACTGTGCTGTCATTCCAGCCCCTGTTTATGTATTCTTCCAGGATGTATGCTCTGGAGTCCCCACTTGTGGGTGGTGGACTGTCTGTAGTTGCTGGGGATTAAGCGGGGTCAGCCACATGTGAGGAAAGTGATTTAACCCCTGTGCCATCTCTTCAGTCTTGAATTCTTGTTCTTAAAGTATACATGGAGTGTTCTGAAAGTATAATAAAGTTAGAGCTGATAATTTTTTAATTCTTTTTATATGTAATCATATAAAGTAATATATTTTTGAATCTTGTAAACCATGTGTAATATCAAACACAAGGCTTTGTTAGAATTTATGGAGCTTGCTTGAACTATATCTGAGTTGCCTCTTTGCTAGAAATATTTGCATTTGTAGAAGAGATAGTCCAGCAGTTAGAGTACTTGCCTTCATTTGCCTAGATTTCTTTTTTTTTTTTTCTTTTTTGGGTCACACCTGGCGATGCACAGGGGTTACTCCTGGTTCTGCACTCAGGAATTACCCCTGGCCGTGCTCAGGGGACCATATGGGATGCTGGGAATCGAACCCGGGTCGGCCGCGTGCAAGGCAAACGCCCTACCCGCTGTGCTATCTCTCCAGCCCCTAGATTTCTTTTATTTTTGTTCAATTTCAATCTTAATCTTTGCTTTCACTCCACGTTACATTGCAGACAGGTATACCTCAGAGGCACTGTGGTTTCAGAACCAGACACTGATGAAGATCATGTCGCTGTTAAGCAAGTCACACAAATATGTTGGTTTCCCTGTGCATATAAAAGTTATGCTTATATTTATAGTTAAATTGTACTAGCATTACAGTTAAGCAACTATACAGATAATTAAAAATAGTTTATTGCTAAAAAATGCCAATTGCCTCACCCTTCAGCAAGCCAGTCTCTTCTTGCTGGTGGAGATTCTGACCTTCGTGTCTATGTGTTGGTTGTCTCAGAAGGCTGGGTCAGGGTCAGCTAATTTTCTTGGTTTTTATTTTTTTTCTTTTTTGGTTTTTGGGTCACACCCAGCGATGCTCAGGGGCTACTCCTGGCTCTGCACTCAGGAATTACTTCTGGCAGTGCTCAGGGGACCTTATGGGATGCCGGGGATCGAACCCGGGTATGTCGCATGCCAGGCAAATGCCCTACCTCTGTGCTATCGCTCCAGCCCCAGGGTTAGCTAATTTTCTCATGCTTTGTTGTTAGTCATGTTCACAGCATCTTGGCCAGCCGTAGAGTTAATTTTTTTTCTTTCGTTCTGTTTTTGGGTCACACCCAGTGGTATTTAGGACTTACTCCTGGCTTTGCACTCAGGGATCACTCCTGGCAGCATTGAGGGACCACATGGGATGGGGATTGAATGGGGTCAGGCGAGTGCAAGGCAAGTGCCCTGTCTGCTGGATTATCTCTCTGGCTATGTCCCCTCTCATTTAAAAAATACAATGTTCTGGGGCTAGAGCGATTGTACAGTGGATAGGGTGTTTGTCTTGCACACGGCTGACCCGGGTTTGATACCTGGCATTCCAAATGGTTCCTTGAGTACTGCCAGGAGTAACAGACACCTCGAGCATTGTTGGGTGTGGGCCATGCCCCCCAATTTGTGTGTGTGTGTGTGTGTGTGTGTGTGTGTTGGGGTTGGGGGAAATCATATAAATAGTGGTGCTTAGGGACTGTTCCCGACAGTGTTCAAGGAATCCTGTTTTGCTGGGTTTTTAATCTGGGGCTCTGGTATAATACTCTGGACTAAGACTGTCCTTTGAGTTACCTCCTTGGCCCTGCCTGACTTATAAGAAAATTTGTATACACATAGAGTACTTGTTTGTAATTGCTTTTAGTATCTTTAGTTTTGGCATTAAAATAATTTGAAACTCATAAAAATAAATAGGTACACATTTCTTGTTTTTTTTTTTTATTTTTGGGTCATACCCGATGATGCACAGGGGTCACTCCTGTTTCTGCACTCAGGAATGACCCCTCTCAGTGCTCAGGGGACCATATGGGATGCTGGGAATCGAACCTGGGTCGGCCGCGTGCAAGGCAAACGCCCTCCCCGCTGTGCTATCGCTCCAGTCCCAGATTCACATTTTTTAAAAAATCATGAGTACAGTTATTTAAGTGTTTGATAAAATTTACCACTGAAATCATCTGAACCTGGAGTTTTCTTCATTACAGTAGCATATTAAGTGAGTTGAATAAATATGTAAGGCAGGATTTACCTTTTATGTGTCAAGACGACTATTTAAATGATAAACTCCCTAAAGGGAGTTTAGTACGTCCTACACAGGGCTTCTAGGCACTAGGTAGTAGGATTTGTTGAGTCTGATGTGGAATGTGCTCTTCACATCTCAGTACTTAAAGCCCTCTGTGCTGTGTGTTCTCTGTGCATCCCTAATGTGTTGTGTGTTCCTTTTTCTCCTGAGTTCCTTACCTAATTAGAACATTTGACCAAGTGTCTTTTTGTTTTTTGTTTTTGTTTCGTTTTTTGGGTCACACCCAGTAGTGCTCAGGGCTTAATACTCTTGGAGGTTTTCAGGGGACCATATAGAAAATTGGTGATTGAACACCGGCAGATGCATGTGTGCAAGGCAAGTGCCTTACTGGCTGTTCTCTCTGCACTGACCAGGTATAAAACTTCCACTTGACTCCTCCACCCCTTCAAGTTATCGTGCTTAGACTTTGAAGAAAGAAAGTATTAAGGAATTCTTCAGAACTGGTTTCCTTAAGCTTTTGAGTCTGAATTACTCTAAGCATCACCTCAAAAATGCTGAAAGCTTGAGGGTTAGGCACAGTTTCATGTAAAGTGCTTTAGCGTCTCTTCAGTGCATGGTGTCCAGCAGAGACTTAGCCATCATCTTTGAAGAAGGAGTTGGAGCTAGAATCAGGTTCCTCCCAGGCAGGACTCAGGACTGTGCACTTGTGCTTTCTTACAAGGGGAGAAGGGGCAAGTTGTCAGATCTTTTCAGAACAAATCTGGGCATGGTGCTCTGGGCCTGTACGCTGCTCTGTGGATCTGGGATGCCTGACAGTCTGTAGGTATTTGTTTTCAAGATCTTGGCTTATCTCATCTTTTACTATTTTTTACCAACCCCTTCCATCTTCAGAGTATCCCTCCTGCACGGCGTATTTGATATACTATGGCTTTACCCGGGTTGGCCGAGTGCAAGGCAAATGCCCTACCCGCTGTGCTATCGCTCCAGCCCTCACAGTGGAGATCTTACTGGTGCCCACTCGAGCTAATCAATGAACAACAGGAAGACAGTGCTACAGCCCTTCCATCTCGGTATTAGAAAATAACTTGAAAGTTATTTCAGAACTTAAAAGCTTAATAACTAGAAGTTTTAGAGTGCTTATCAGCAGGAAACTGAAATTTTTTTTTGTTTGTTTTAGTTTTTGAGCCACCTGATGGTGCTCCAGCCTTACTCCTGGCTATGTGCTCAGAGATCACTCCTGGCAAGGCTCCAGGGACCGTAAGCGGTACTGGGGATTGAATCTGAGTGGGTCACATACAAAGCAAGTGCCTAGCCCCTGTGTCGTCCACCTCCTGAAAATGTCAATGTCTCCTCTTTGCTTCATCCCTAGTAGTATATAAAAGTGACTGCATCTTGATAGGTGTTCAGTCTTTGGTTTTGGGCGAAATATTTTTTTGCTTTTTGGGTCACACCTGGCAATGCTCAGGGGTACTCCTGGCTCTCAGGAATCACTCCTGGCGGTGTTCAGGGGACCATTTGGGATGCTGGGGAATCAAATCCAGGTTGGCTTCATGCAAGGCAAATGCTCTACTTGCTGTACTACCACTCCAACCCAGGTGAAAATTGCTCTTGAGATTCCTGTTTCAGAGCAAAAGCACTTGGGCAGTACCTAACTGAAGCATACGTCAGAGAGCTTGTGTTTCGGAGTTGGACCTTGTAGAGACACTTGTTTCCTACTGTATTGGCCCCTGACAGTGAGTGCAGTGAATCAGCTTTCCTATTGACGTCAGTGCTGCACCCATTGCTTTCCTGAGTTCAGAGACAGAAAGGTATTTTAGGTCCAGCAGAATGGAGCCTTCCTTTTCCTCTCCTGAGCTATTGTCTGTTTCTGAACTTTCTATGTAATACTGTAATAGTGTTGTTTTCCGAAGGAAGAAGAGTGGAGGCACTGTACTTTCTGCATTCTTGTCAACACCAGGCAATAGCACCTGCAACTTCTCTTGTGTAGAATAAGGAAACTTGACTTTCTTTGGGTCATTGTTATCTTAATCATTGTGGTATACATTGCATTCCCAGAACTTAGCTGTTATTGCTGCATTTTTTTGCCTCTGCCTACTGTCGCAAAGCCATTGTTCTCTAGCTTAACTTGATAGGATTTCACCTATTCTTTGTTTTGTATATTAAATACCTTACGTAAAGTAAGTTTTATTTTTCTCATACACCTCTAAAATTATATGAAATCGTGGCCAGGGAGATAGTACAGTGGGTATGGTGCTTGCCTTACACATGGCTGACTTGGGTTTGATCCCTGTCATTCCATATGGTCCCTCGAGCACTGCTAGGAGTGATTCCTGAGTGCAGAGCCAAAAGTTACCCCTAAGTATTGTTGAATATGGCTCAAAAAACAAAACAAAAACAGTACAGTTTTGCAATCAGACTTTCAGAATCCCTGGTAGTTTGACAGTGATCATGGAGAAACTATGATTTGGAAGGTGATAGGTTCAGACCTGGACTAAGAGGGATTTGAACCCTGCTATTCGAAGTCTTAGGTTCAGGGTCCAGGTACAGAGCTCAGTGACAAAACACATTCTCCCTGTTTATGGCCCTGGGTTCTATTCCAGGCATGCCATAGTTTCATCTCATGTTGTGTGTGGTTGAGAGTTGTACTGCCATCGTACATCATGGCAGGTATTTTTGAAAAGGGTTCTTATGTATATTTCAGTAAATATTTTATGGGTTAATAACACAAGGTAGGTAGGGAGAGAGAGAGAGAGAGAGAGAGAGAGAGAGAGAGAGAGAGAGAGAGAGAGAGAGAGAGAGAGAGAGAGTGTTTGTGATTCCCAATTTTTCTACTGAGTTTTCTGTAAACTGTTGTTTGTTTCTTCCCTTTTTCCTATCTCTTTTGACGACCTCCTTCCTGAAGAAAGGTTAATGATGTTCATGAAATTTTCAAAAGCTGTTTGGAACAATGACTTGAAAGCTCCAAGTGGGAAATTTCTAAGTGGGAATTTTCTTTTGTGTGTATGGGTGTGTGTGTGGGAGGGCTTGGGCCATACCTGGCTGTGCTCAGGGCTCTGAGTAGGGATTACTTCTGGTGTTACTCAGGGAATGAACTTGATTTGGCCACATGTTGAGGCAGACACCTCTCCTTTACTATCTCTCCAGCTCCTCAGTGGAAGAAAAATTTTTTCTATTAAATATGCTTTGAGGTACTTTAGAATCTGTTCTTTTAGCAAGAGGTCAGAATTCATTTGGAATATGTACTCTCAGTTGGATAGTTTTGTCTAGGCTCAAGATTTATATTTTGGGGCTGAAGTGATAACACAAAGGGTAGGTCGTTTTCCTTGCATGCGACCAACCCTGGGTTTGATCTCCAGCATCCCATATGGTCCCCTGAGCACCACCAGGAGTAATTCCTGAGTGCACAGCCAGAAGTAACCCTGATCATCATCGGCATGATCCAAATGGCCAAAGATAAATAAATAAATAAAGATTTATATTTCAAGGTGGGTTTCTATAAATTGACATGGTAGAGAAGATAACATTAAATACTGAAAAAGGAGTTTTATACACGGTTCCTTTTGATATAGCGTAAAAACTTATGTGTAGCTGCAGTTCATATTTCCTCTGGATCTTCTTAGATCTTTGATGAATCAGTGTTATAAATACAGCAAGGGAGATGTGGTGATGAAGATCCAGGTAGAAATGGATTGACTGGATTTCGGCTTTTGGACACTTTGGTTGCGTTTTCAAACAAGTGACAGTCTTTGTTGCTACCATAGTGTGACTTTCCCTTCTCATTTCTCTCATCTCCCAGAAGATGAAAAGGCAAAGCGGGAAGTATCTCCCTGGACTGTAGAAGGTGACATTAACACGGACCCTTGGGCTGGGTACCGCTATACTGGTAAACTCAGACCACATTATCCACTGGTGAGTAAGTAAGGTAATTAAGATCCAATATTCTTTTAAGTCAGTCTCCTAAAAATGCTGATTATAATTTGTATTCCTGTAATGACATAATCAGAATCAAGTTTATATTCTTTAGCATTGATGGGAAGGGATAATTAGTAATCGTGAACAAAGTTTCATTTAATTTTTTATTTCTGGAGGGCCTCTTCAGGGGTGCTTGGTCTGGGCGTTACTGCCAGGGGTTCCTGGCAGGACCATACAGCCCTGTTTATTCAGTTCTAAGACCTGGTGATTTGGGTTTTCAGTATTTTTGTTTGCTTGTGTTCTTTGTTCTTTCCTTCGCACCCAGTCCTGCTCGGGACTTGGCTCGGGCTTACTCTGGCTCTACACAGGATCATTCCTGGGACTTTAGGTGGTGCTGAGGAAGGACCCAGGGTTGGCCTCTGTACCTTTTTCTTCTGGTATGTGAGACTGGACCTAGGGCCCAGTCCATGTGAGGCATTGTATTCTACCACTGAGTCACATTGCAGGCCCTTCTTTTCTGCTTCGACTTTAATCTAGTAGGACCTTTGTGCTGCTCCTAACCCTTCCTTTGTTCTTAGAATCTGTTGTCTCCTTCACTGTCACTGTCACTCCATTCATTGATTTGCTCGAGCAGGTGCCAGTAATGTCTCCATTTGTCCCTGTCTCGTGCTAGTGTAGCCCGATGGCGTATTGGGGGCTCTTTCAGGATCGGGGGAATGAGGACCGTCGTTGTTACCTTTTTTGGCATATCGAGTAGGCCACAGTAGCTTGCTAGGCTCTGCCGTGCAGGCGGCATACTCTCGGTAGCTTGCCGGGCTCTATGAGAGGGACAGAGGCTTTTGGGGCGGCTTCTGATTGCTTTTACAGGTGTTCCCAGTCTGCCTAATGTAAATTTTGAGTCGACTGGCTGCTACTCGACCTGGCCAAGTTGTTGTCTCCTTAGATAAAGAAATTTTCTTTACTGATACTCTTTTTTTCTTCTTCTCTCTTTTTCTGTTTTTTTAAGTGAAGCAAGGTAGGTTTTACTGAAACTTGTATGGAAAGGGAGAGAACACACATAGGCTTCTCTAGGTGGAAGTAGGCAGGCAAAGAAACATCGAGACGAACAAGTGAGGTACGTGTTCAGGGGAGAACATGGCCTTAAAGAGTAGGCCTCACTGGCCAAGCAAGTGGAAACAGAGATCAATGAATGGGACTACCTTAAACTAAGAAGCTTCTGCAACTCGGAAGAAACAGTGACCAAAATACAATGACAGTCTACAGAATGGGAAAGGATATTTATGCAGTACCCATCCGATAAAGGGTTGATAACAAGGATATACAATGCACTGGTTGAACTCCACAAGAAGAAAACTGCCAACCCGATCAAAAAATGGGCTGATAAAATGAACAGAAACTTTTCCAAAGAAGAAATCCGAATGGCTGAGAGGCACATGAGAAAATGTTCAACATCACTAATCATCAGGGAGATGCAAATCAAAACAACAATGAGATGTCATCTTACACCACAGAGACTGGCCCACATCCCAAATAACAAAAGCAACCGGTGTTGGCGTGGATGTGGGGAGAAAGGGACTCTCCTTCACTGCTGGTGGGAATGCCGACTGGTTCAGCCCTTTTGGGAAACAATATGGATGATTCTCAAAAAGTTAGAAATTGAGCTTCCATTTGACCCAGCAATACCACTCCTGGGAATATATCCCGGAGAGGCAAAAAGGTATAGTAGAGATGGCATATGTATTTCTATGTTCATTGCAGCACTGTTTACAATAGCCAGAATCTGGAAAAAACCAGAGTGCCCCAAAACAGATGACTGGTTAAAGAAACTCTGGTACATCTACACAATGGAATACTATGTAGCTGTCAGAAAACATGAAGTCATGAAATTTGCATATAAATAGATCAACATGGAAAGTATCATGTTGAGTGAAATGAGTCAGAAAGAAAGAGACAGACATAGAAAGGTTGCACTCATATGTGGAATATAATGTAACTGAGAAGTACAAGTTGGCAACGATGCAACTTCTGGCAGATATCTCTCTGGACTTAGTTACTAAAATACTAAATTACAGAAACCCAAAACTGAGAGGCTGATAAGTGTGGTCACTCGACCTCATACCTCTTCATCCTCAGCAATGGAAAACAAATTATCTAATGCTTCCTTTTCAGCAGGTCTGACTTTAGGGGAGAGACTCTCCAAACAATAATAGTGAGTTTTGTTGAAATATTGTATGCAATCAAAGTGAAAGTAAAGTGAAATTTATTAGTTACACAGGCGGGGGGGGGCCTTAGGGTGGGGGGGCTAGGGGCGTGGGGGGGTTAGGGGTGTGAGGGGGTGGAGTGGAGCTATACTGGGATTCTTGGTGGTGGAATATGAGCACTGGTGAAGGGATGGGTATTCGAGCATTGTATAACTGAGATTTAAACCTGAAAACTTTGTAACTTTCCACATGGTGACTCAATAAAAAATTAAAAAAAAAAAAAAAGAAAAAAAAAAGTTAGAAATTGAGCTCCCCTTTGACCCAGCAATACCACTCCTGGGAATATATCCCGAAGAGGCAAAAAGGTATAGTAGAGATGACATCTGCATTTCCATGTTCATTGCCGCTCTGTTTACAATAGCCACAATATGGAAAAAACCAGAGTGCCCGAAAACAGATGATTGGCTAAAGAAACTCTGGTATATTTACACAATGGAATACTATGTAGCTGTCAGAAAACATGAAGTCATGAAATTTGCATATAAGTGGATCAACATGGAAAGTATCATGCTGAGTGAAATGAGTCAGAAAGAAAGAGACAGATATAGAAAGATCGCACTCATGTGGAATATAAAGTAGCTGAGAGGTACAAGCTTACAATGTTGCGATTCCTGGCAGACATTTCTCTAGACTTAGTTACTAAAATACTAAAATACAGGAATCCAAAACTATGCTGCTGCTAGTGCGGCCTCCTGACCTCATATCTCTTCATTCTCAGCAATGGAAAACAAATTACCAAATGCTTTCTTTTCAGCAGATTGACTTTAGGGGGGAGAAACTCCAAATCAATAATAGTGAATTTTTTTGTTGAAATATTGAATGTAATCAAAGTAAAGTGAAAGTAAAGTGAAATTTACCAGTTAAACATGCGGGGTGGGGGGGCTGGGGGAGTAGGGGGAAGGGGAGAGGTATATTGTGATTCTTGGTGGTGGAATATGTGCACTGGTGAAGGGATCGGTATTTGAGCATTGTATAACTGAGACTTAAACCTAAAATCTTTGTGACTTTCCACATGGTGAATCAATAAAAGAATTAAAAAAAAAAAGAGTAGGCCTTTACTGATGTTCTTAATATAAAAGGAGTGCAGCTTTAATTTTAAACTTTGGGAAATAGAAAGATGTAAGGAAGTGTATTTAATCAAACCTCTCAGATAAAGACAAGGGACACAGTGGTCCTTTTATTATTATTGGCGTGCCAAATGATTGGAACCATACAGGCATCTTGTCTGTGCATCTGAAATACTTCATGGCCTCGGCTACTTCACTCTGAAATATTACAAAATGGGGATGGTATTAGCATGATAAAATTAAGCTTAATCTTCATGAAAGGGGCTGCTTAAGATGTCATTTAAAATTTTGTCATTTAATACTTTGAAATGAAACTTTTCTTTAGTTTTTCCCCCCACTTTGCTTTCTTTGTTAGTGTATTTTAGTAAAGTCACTCCCATATTTGATCGCATTTTAATTGTTTGTTTTTAGATGCCAACCAGGCCAGTGCCAAGTTATATTCAAAGACCGGACTATGCGGATCACCCTCTAGGTGAGCTCTCAGTGCTGCCCCAGTCTTGCACTGGCCCTGCCCCTCTGCCTCAGGAAGGAATGTTGTTTGGTAGCAGCTTCTCAGGGCCTAATTTGTTGATTGTTTTTTGTTTTGGGGCCACACCTGATGCTCAGGGGTTATGCCTGGCTTTGCACTCAGTAGTTACTCGGGCGGTGCTCAGGAGCCATGTGTGAGGCAAGTGCCCCACTCTCTGTACGGTTGCTCCAGCCCTTGAATTACTGTTATATTAACTAGCTAAAACTCTGCACTGTGAATCTCCTGTACATGATGGTTGTGTTTATGTTTATGGATTCAGTTTATTTATTTATTTTTTGCTTTTTGGATCACATCCAGTGATGTACAGGGGTTACTCCTGGCTCTGCACTCAGAAATTATTCCTGGCGGTGCTTGGGGGATCATAGGGGATGCTGGGAATCGAACCCAGGTCAGCCGCGTGCAAGGCAAACACCCTACCTGCTGTGCTATCGCTCTAGCCCCTATTTGGGTTTTTAATGTTAATATTTATAAATATGATTTGTTAATAATGTTAAATTTTTTTGTTAGATTTTGAAATAATATACTTACCTCAATGTAGGATAACATTGGTTTGTCCTTTACGCCTTGCCACAGGGAGCTTAGGTTTTTTGGGTTGCTCCCATCACAGTGTTCCCATTTCTCTGTGTTTATTTATAACTTCTTTCTTTGTGCTCTGTTAACTTGTAAATATTGTTTTCCTCTTCTCCGTAAGTCCTTTGCATAGTAATTCAGAGCAGTGTCTGTTTTGTATGGACACAAGAAAACAGTTAATGCTATGCTTTCGTAACTTGGGAGTTAATTGACTCTGAATGATATTTTCCTCCTGGACATATGTTCTTTTGACCTAAGCCTCAGTTGCCCTAACTTCGTAGCACCCCAAAAGCAGAGTCCTGATGATGGACTGGATGGACCCAGGGCAAACTGTGAGCTATGTGCTACCCTGGCATTAAATGGGCCTGGCCAAAGTGCCATAATGCTGAGCTAGCTTATAAGTTAAGAGCATGGTCATGGACAAATGCTGTCATGATCCAAAAAACAATAACTAGATTTGGACGCTGCTACGGTTAGGAAAGATTAATTTGGCCTGAGCACTGTAGTCTGAGTCTGTGGCAAGATGTTCCCAGGAGAGGCACCCGATAAGCTCAGTGTATCTTTTACTGTGTCCATACAAAAAAGACATTACTCTGAATTAACTATGCAAAGGACTTAAGGAGAAGAGAAAAACAATATTTACAAGTCAACAGAGCACAAAGAAAGAAGTGACTATGAACCAGGAAGGTAATTATGCTTACTAATATGACATCTTTTCGCTCATTTTGATTGTACTGACTGATTTTCCTTTTTAGGAATGTCTGAATCTGAACAGGCTCTTAAAGGTACTTCTCAGATTAAATTACTCTCCTCCGAAGATATAGAAGGGATGAGACTTGTATGTAGGGTGAGTTCTTTCCTTGGGATGGGACTGACTGGTTTATAAGTGTTACATTATACTAGGCAGTTCATAAGTGTTACATTATACTGTAGCACTGTGTTCATCTCCATTGTGAGACTTGTGTACTGTTTTTGGCATATCGAATATGCCACGGGTAGCTTGCCAGGCTCGCCCTGTGGGCGGGATACTCTCAGTAGCTTGCCCAGGCTCTCCGAGAGGGACGGAGGAGTCAATCAAACCCGGGTTGGTGGCGTGCAAGGCAAATTGCCCTACCCGCTGTGCCATCACTCCAGTCCTGCTTTTCTTTTCTTTTCTTTTCTTTTTTTTTTTTTGAAGTAACATTTTATTTTCGAGGGTTTTAGAGAAGGAGGAAGGGATAAGTGGAAAAGAAAAAAACAGCAGGAGTAACACGCTCAAGAAAGAACGCAGGTTCCTCTGAGGATGGAGAGAGCTCTACACACATCCTAGCACTGGACACGAAAGCATGAAAGTACACATCTCAAGGGGGGAGATGCGGGCGACACATGTGCTCGGGCACCACATGTGCTCGGTCACATGGGCACAAGCAGCACATGGGCTCAGGCAGCATATGTGCCTCCAGTCCTGCTTTTCATTCAACTATTGTTAATATGTAACTTTATGCAAGATATTTTCTACTTAAGAAATTGTTTAAAAACTGTTATGGCAGTGATGTTTTTTTAGTCTGTAGTCTGTGTCTCTTGCCTCATGTTTTTATTTTAAAGAACCAGGTGGTTATGGCATCTTAACATTTTATTTTCTGGTCATAAGATTGGGCAGAGTAGAAGGTTTGAGTAAAGCTAGCACAAACCTCTGGTCCTGCTCTGGAGTGTCTTGCCCTTTTATGGTAAATGACACCTTTAGTTTTATTTTATCTTTTTTAAGTGATTTGATGCCAAGTTTCTTTGATAATTTGGGAAATTTGCATTTTGGTCACCTATTTGCTACGATTTTTTTTTTTGTTGTTGTTTTTGTTTTTGTTATTTTTGGGTCACACCGGTGATGCACAGGGGTTACTCCTGGCTCTTCACTCAGGAATTACCCCTGGCAGTGCTCAGGGAACCATATGGGATGCTGGGATTAGAACCCGGGTCGGCCACGTGCAAGGCAAACGCCCTACCCGCTGTGCTATCGCTCCAGCCCCTTGCTATGATTTTTTGAGGAAAACTTTTCATTTTTTTCATTTTTCTTTTTTCCCTGCCCCTTGATAAGAATTGGCAAAGACTGACCTCTCTCATTTTGTTTATGTTACAAAGATGTGTGTGCTTACATAGAGATTTGTTAAGCTCATTCTCAGGTATGCTGGCCTGATTTTATCTATCTACTTACATTTATTGATGGGTGTTAGGAATGAAAATTGTTTGAAAATGTAAGTGCAATGAACACTATTTCTTTGTTTTTAAATGTAGGAGTACTGCTTTCTTCAGCCATTGATTAAGCTGATTGAATTGGGCATGAACTCCACAGAACTCTAGTATTCAAGGTTGAATACTATAAATTTTCAAATTTTATAAATCTCCCAGAGAATCTGAGACGGTACAGGATTTTGTTTCTCTCTTCTGAAGTTTTCCACATGTTTCTTTGCTGCAGCTTGCTAGAGAAGTCCTGGACATTGCTGCTGGGATGATCAAACCTGGTGTCACTACTGAAGAAATAGATCATGCTGTGCACTTAGTAAGAACTTTACCTTTATGTTTTGGAAAAGTTGTCTATATTATTAGATGTTTAGAGCAGCATTTCTTAGTTGGGAATCCTAGTGTATTCCAGTGGGTGGGGGAAGGACACAGGAAAAATCACTTAAATGGGGGCCACAGCATTTCTTTAGGGACCGACGGGTAGGACCCTGAGACCACAGGAAAAAAACTGGGTAGGATGGGGTCATGATCAGAGAAAGATGAGCAACAGTGATTTAGATTTCTGAAAATTAAGTAAACTTAAGCTCTGAATGCCTAAAGTAAATTGGTGAAGTTAATTTGAAAGCAAACATTTTTACTTTGAAATATAGAAAATATGCAGCATTTATTATTCTTAGTTCTAAATATCTGTGGTGCTGAGGTCTGAGTATACTTGAAATATATTGTTTCTGAAACTTCACATTTCATAACAGTTTATCTTAACTTTGATAAAATCATTAATTTCAATCATGCAGAGGTTGCACACAAGATTATTTGGGGCAAGAAAGATAGTACATGGAGTAAGATGCATTTTTTGCTTGTGGCCTGTCCATTAAATGGACATCATAAAATCCTGCAGTAGATGAATGCACACACTATATGAATTGAATAGATTTTTTGCAAAGAAGAGCAGTGACTAATAGTTTAAATCATTCAGAAAACTAAACTATCACTGTCATCCTGTTGTTCATCGATTTGCTCGAGCGGGCACTAGTAATGGCTCTATTTTTGGCATATTGAATATGCCACGGGTAGCTTGCCAGGCTCTGCCGTGTGGCAAGTTGTAGAGAATTCTCGTCCTGGCTATGGTTTCCACAGCTAGCTTCTGTGTCTCTGCCTGGTCTGTCACTGGGGTTTGTTGTGGGGGGGGAGTGGGGGTGGGGGCAACCATTCCCCCAGGCATGGATTGGGGGAAACATCGCTGAGGAGCACGTGTGCAGCATGACGCTCTTGGTCCTGGGGCCTCCCTGCTCCTGGACCCTGCCCAGCCCCGATTATCCGTTTTTCTCAAAGGCACCTCATCACCGCCAGCCCTTCTAGCAGTCATGGTGCTTCCTGTACTCCTACCTCAGCTGCTCTGAAGAAGCATCTGGACACATGTGCTGTACCATGGCCTGGGTCTCGGAGGTTATCACAGGAGCTTCCCCTTCCCCCTCCTGGGGCCTCATTTTCTGACGCCAGCCCTTGTGCCCCAACCCGCAGCCCCTGGTTCTTTTCTTTTGCTCCTAAGCTACTGGTTTGAAGGAGAAATGAAGACTGTGTCTTGGTGTGGACAGGCCTTGCCTTCCTATCACTATCATCTTTTTTTTAATTCTTTTTGGGTCAAACCTGTCGATGCATAAGGGTTACTCCTGGCTCATGCACTCAGGAATCGCTCCTGGTAATACTCGGGGGACCACATGGGATGCTGGGAATCAAACCTTGGTTGGTCGCATGCAAGGCACATGCCCTACCTGCTGTGCTATTGCTCCAGCCCCTGAAAGTCCATCTTAATCATCATGTGGACTAGTTACCTCTAGAACTTTAGTGGCTTAATTTTACTTTATTGCACTTCACTTTTGGCAGGGTTGAGGGGAGGGCATGCATGGTGGTGCTTGGGAACCACTCCTGGAAGTGCCAGGGATGGTAGCCAGGGCTCCAGCAGGCAAAAAAGTTGATTTTCTGGCCCTTGAGCCACCCCGCCCGGTGCTCCGCTTAATTCTCAAATCCACTGGAATTCAGAAGGCGAAGGGAGCTCTGGTTTTCCGAATATTTGGCAATGAGCATGTACTACTTAGATGGTTAGAAAAAGACTCGCTATATGGAACGTTCATAGTTTTACTGCAGAATACCAAACACTAATGTGCGAATTGGCCAGAGATGTGGTGAATTTGCACCAAAGCTGAGTCAGAACCGAGGACACTGAGGAGTGCGCAGCTGAGGACACGAGTGGAGTTTGCACACGCGCTTCCCAGAGTCCAGAGACAGCCCTGGGGAACCTGCTCTGAGGACAAGCACTGTCTCCTCTGCTCAGCCCGCCCGAGCGGTGACACAGCACATGTGTTCAGACGATCATCTTCAATTCACTGTACAGAAGCTAATACAGATATACTGACAAAAGTTGATAGGACAAAGGGCATTGTGTTCAAGGTTTATATAACTGGAGTGAGTGAAGAAAAATGGGTGTGTGTGTGTGTGTGTGTGTGGAATTGTGTTCAAGGTTTATATTACTGGAGTGAGTGAAGAGAAATGGGTGTGTGTGTGTGTGTGTGTGTGGAATTGTGTTCAAGGTTTATATAACTGGAGTGAGTGAAGAGAAATGGGTGTGTGTGTGTGTGTGGAATTGTGTTCAAGGTTTATAACTGGAGTGAGTGAAGAGAAATGGGTGTGTGTGTGTGTGGAATTGTGTTCAAGGTTTATATAACTGGAGTGAGTGAAGAGAAATGGGTGTGTGTGTGTGTGTGTGGAATTGTGTTCAAGGTTTATATAACTGGAGTGAGTGAAGAGAAATGGGTGTGTGTGTGTGTGTGTGTGTAATTGTGTTCAAGGTTTATATAACTGGAGTGAGTGAAGAGAAATGTGTGTGTGTGTGTGTGTGTGTGTGTGTGTACATACACCAGGGAGTGCAACTCAGGCCCTCGTACATGCAAAGCACATACTCTACCACTGAGTTAGACCCCTGAGCTGTCTTTCTGAATTTATACTCCCAATTTAGTACTGGAGAATATCACCTACCTCAGCAGCAAGAAAATGAAATTTAGAAAAAAAGAAAAAGCAAAGTCCAAGTACAAAGTACATCTCTGCACCATAAATTGCATTTACCGTAAGCATGCTGAAAAAGTGAGCGGCTTTGGTTTTCAGAGGCCCAAGTTGCCAGTACCTGAGGAAGATGATATAATCAGAACCTTCCAGAGCCCACAGGGTGATTGTATTTGTGACAGCACAGGAGAATGGCATGTCTGTCTGTAGTTCAGGGCTGAGGTGGGGGTGGGGGGGATGGGGGGGTGGAGGCCTGAGCCAATGTCAGTGTCCATTTAAGATTTAAGATCCATAAATCAGTATTTTGAATACTTCATACTAGTTGTTGTTATGGTCTGGGACTGGATTGTAAATTGGAATATTACTGTATCACTGTCATCCCGTTGTTTTTTTTTTTTTTTTTTTTTTCTTTTTGGGTCACACCTGGCGATGCACAGGGGTTACTCCTGGCTCTGCACTCAGGAATTACCCCTGGCCATGCTCAGGGGACCATATGGGATGCTGGGATTTGAACCCGGGTCGGCCGCGTGCAAGGCAAACGCCCTACCCGCTGTGCTATCTCTCCAGCCCCCCGTTGTTTGTTGATTTACTCGATCGGGCACCAGTCACGTCTCCATTCTCCCAGCCCTGAGATTTTAGCAGCCTCTCCTTCCTCATCTTTCCTAATGATTGGAGGCTCTTTCAGGGTCAGGGGAGTGAGACTTATCGTTACTGTTTTTGCCATATCGAATACGCCACAGGTAGCTTGCTAGGCTCTACCCGTGCGGGCAGGATACTCTTGGTAGCTTGCCGGGCTCTCGGGGGGGAGGGGGGATGTGTGTGTGTGTGTGTTTGTTTGTGTGTGTGTGTGTGTGTGTGTGTGTGTGTGTGTGTGTGTGTGTGTGTGTACACATATATGTACATTATGCTCTGATTTGTTGCCTACTGTCTGAACTCTATCAAATAGTTCTGGAAAATGGGTAGGAAGTGCTGCGTGGTCTGGAAAGCGGCCTGTAGTGTGGGGGAGGTTGGGTAGTGGAGGTTGGCTGCCTGGGCTGGGTCCCTTGGGGCGGGGAGGGTTCTCACCCGCCCCCCTCTGGGGCGCCCTGAGTGGAAACAGCCTGGTGCAGAGTCTGGATATATCAGTTGTCTGGATATGTCATCCTTAATGGTGAAAAACTATTCTTTCAGTTTTTCACCATTAACAAATTATAAAAATATAGTTTATTAAGGGATGATCTGTTTGGGGGAAGGAGTTTTTGGTCCACGTCTGGCTGTGCGTAGGGCTTCCTCCTGCTCTGTGCTCAGAGATTACTTCTGGAGGAGCTTGGGGAACCCTGTGTGGTCTAGGGATTGAACCAAGATTGGCAGGCAGCTGGCCTTGCAAAACAACCACCTTACCTGCTGTTCTCTCTCCAGCCCCTAGGGATGTCTACGTTTTATTTGCCACTTCGTCTCCCACAGCACCTAACAAAAAAGTTTAATGCATGCTCAATCATTTACTAAATTAATCTATGTGCACAACTTATTAAGCAATTTACAAATAAATATAAAACCCAAATATTTCTAACGCCTGTGTAAAATCAGCTTAAGTAACAGAACAAAAAGGGCTCTGTATCCTTCGGGCAAGTTCCCAAAAAGGAACAGTCAAAAAGCACACATGTTCCCTCCAGGTTAGGTTATGATGAAGCAATCACAGGGAAAGGGGGAAACAGATTAAAATGAGTAAGAATATTTCTTTGAAATTTGAAAGACTATCACAGAACCTGGATGTGACTCAATTGAAGAGCACAGGCCTTCCATGTGGAAGGAAACCTGGTCTTGCAAAGGTAAATAAAATAAAAATATAGTGATGGGGGGGCCGGAGCGATAGCACAGCGGGTAGGGTATTTGTTTGCCTTGCATGCGGCTGACCCGGGTTCGATCCCCGGCATCCCATATGGTCCCCCAAGCACCGCCAGGAGTAATTCCTGAGTGCAAAGCCAGGAGTAACCCCTGAGCATCGCTGGGTGTGGCCCAAAAAGCAAAAAAAACAAACAAAATATAGTGATGGGTGGAGAGATAGTATTATGGGTAGGGCACTGCCTTGCACTTGGATGACCTGGGTTCAATCCCAAGATTGGCTAGGAATCATCTCTGAGTAGCAGAGCAGGGAGAAAGCACCAAGCATAGTTGGGGGTGGTCCCAAAACAGAACACTGTAAAACAACTGGAATAACCCATTGTTTTCTTTTTTCCCTGTTTAACCCTCCAACCCCCCCACTTTTTGGGTCACACCCAGTGATGCTTAGGGGTTATGCCTAGTTCTGCACTTGGGCAGTGCTCGGGGACCATATGGGATGCCAGGGATCGAACCCGGGTCAACCTCATGCAGAGCAAACGCTCCACCTACTGTATATTGCTCTGGTCCTATTTCTTCTTTTTTGGTTCCTGCCATGTGTGGCACAGGAGGACAAGGGTTCAATGCCCTCTACCACTGAGCCGCCTCCCTGGCCTAGGACAGCATTTTTAAAAGCTTCTTTTTTGGAGGGGATTGTTTTGGGGCAACACACATGGCTAAACTTAGCGCCTCTGACAGGGCTCAGGTGACCTATGGGGTGTTAGGGTTCAAACCCACATCAGCTGCATGCAAGGCATGAGTCTTACTACAATAATTTTATTTTTAAAGGAAGTTTTACATTGTATTTTAGTTAATGTTTATAAACTTAAGATAAAAAATTCATATTTTTGGTGTTGTTTCATGTGTTAAATAGTGCACACTGATGGCTTTTTTTTTTCTGCTTTTTGGGTCACACCTGGCGATGCACAGGGGTTAGTCCTGCCTTTGCACTCAGGAATTACTCTGGCAGTGCTCAGGGAACCATATGGATGCTGGGAATCAAATCCGGGTCAGCTGTGTTCAAGGCAAACACCCTACCCGCTATACTATCGCTCCAACCCCACTAGTAACATTTTGACAGCTTCCTGTGGACTGGGTGTTCTGTGCTGTGCTTTTACAGACTCACTCTCCCCAGTAATTCCAAGAGGTAGAACTGAAGCAAGAAGGTCAGTTAACTTGTAAAAATGATGGAGTTTCATTTTCAGTTCAGATAGTTGCTTCTGGCATTTTTTTTTTCTTTTTTGTTTTTTGAAAGGGCCACACTGGATGCTCAGGGCTTACTCCTGGCTCTACAGTGAGGAATTACCCTTGGCAGTGCATGGGGGACCATTTAGGGTACCAGGGATGGAACCTGAACCAGAGTCAGCATCAGCTGTGTGAAGGCAGACACCTGGCCCGTATTGTTTCTGGTATTCTTCATTACTGCTTATTTACTATGATATTCATAGAACAATATTGGTTAGTGAAGGAAATGTGAGGGATATTTAGTTTCTAGTTGTAATTTTTTGTTTTTGTCTTTGGACCACACCCCAGGGCTGTTCTCAGGGTTTACTGGCTTTGCGCTGAGGGATCACTGCTGGTGGGGCTCTGGGGACCATGTAGGGTACTGGGATAGAACGTGGGTCAGTTGCTTGCAAGATGAATGCCCTACTAGCTTTACTGTCGCTCTGGCTCCAGTTGTAATATTTTTATAATTGAAGAAACAATTTAAGTTTCCAATAGTAGTGGAATTGCCCAAAAGTTACGGTATATTTCACAATTATGTTTTATCTATGTATTTTTTTTTCCTTTTTTGGGTCACACTTGGCGATGCACAGGGGTTACTCCTGGCTCTGCACTCAGGAATTACTCCTGGCGGTACTCAGGGTACCATATGGGATACTAAGAATTGAACCTGCGTTGGCCACGTGCAAGGCAGACACCCTACCTGCTGTGCTATCACTCTAGCCCCTCATCTATATTTTTGAAAGTTCTGTCTTGGGGCTGAAGAGATGGCTCAGTGGATTGAAGTGCATCTTTGCATGTGGGAGTCCCAGGAATCCAGTGCTAAGTACCCCCCTCCCCCCCCAAGTACTACTCTGTGACCAAAAAACAAAGACCAAAAAAAGAAGTTAATATTCAGGTCAGGGATTTGGTGCAGGTAGAGCATATGCTTATTAAGCATGCGTGAGGCCTTGAGTTTGACCCCTGAGCCTAATGGCCCCAGAGCACAGTTGAATGCATTCCTCATTAAAGGAAGAAAAGCTCTTGTCTAAAGAGAGTGGCAATTTGAACAGAGAAGTTATGTAGAAAGAAATAAGTAGTTTCACATCATAAAAGCATCAATGTAAAGTTATACTTGTTATAGAAAACCATATAATTTTTTTCTAAAGATTTTTTTGTTTCAAATGAACACAGATTTTCATGTTGAAATGTCAGTGGAAGTACTTGCTTCCTTCATAAAAAATATTCATAGTGTAGGGCTGGAGTGATAGGGGTGGAATGTTTGACCCACACACAGTAGACCCAGGTTTGACACAGTGACCCTGGACACCCCATATTGTACCACAAACACTGTCAGGAGTGATCCATATGCACAGAGCCAGGAGTAAACCCGCAGCACTGCTGGGTCAGATCTAGAAAACCAAACCAAACCAAAATCAGATAGGGTGAAGCAAATTCTTGTTTGCGTGTGTGTGTGTGTGTGTGTGTGTGTGTGTAAACTCTGGTTGTGCTTGGGAGCCATGCAGTGCTTGGAACTGAGCCTGGGGCTTCTGCATACAGAACCTGTATACCTGCCTGTGTGTGTGGGGTGTGTGTGTGTGTGTTTGTGTGTGTGTGTGTGTGTGTGTGTGTGTGTGTAAACTCTGGTTGTGCTTAGGAGCCATGCAGTGCTTGGAACTGAGCCTGGGGCTCCTGCATACAGAACCTTTATACCTGCCTCTGTGTGTGTGGGGGTGTGTGTGTGTGTGGGGTGTGTGGGTGTGTGGGTGTGTAAACTCTGGTTGTGCTTGGGAGCCATGCAGTGCTTGGAACTGAGCCTGGGGCTCCTGCATACAGAACCTTTATACCTGCCTCTGTGTGTGTGTGGGGTGGGGTGTGTGTGTGTGTGTGTGTGTGTGTGTGTGTAAACTCTGGTTGTGCTTGGGAGTCATGCAGTGCTTGGAATTGAGCCTGGGGCTCCTGCATACAGAACCTGTATACCTGCCCTCGCTCTTGGAGCATCTCCCCGGCCCCTACCTAGAAGCTGTCTAGACTGGCCTAGACCTATTGTGTTTAAGAGAATGGATGCAAGTATTTCTAAAAGTACATGGTTTTAGGGGTTGGTTTATTTTTATCTCTTTTGGGGGATGGTCATACCTGATGATGTTCACGGCTTACTCCTGGCTTTGTGCTCAGGGATCATTCCTGGCAGCTCAGGAAACCATATGGAGTGCCAGGGATTGAACCTTGGTTGGTCACATGCAAGGCAAGTGCCCAATTCACTGTGCTATCTCTCTGGTCTCTAAAATAACATGTTAAACCAGGGCTGTAGCCTGGGCATAGTAATACGTGTAAAGCTCTGGGTTTAGTCCCTGACCCTACCCCCACCCCCCAAAAGACACATGTTTGATATAGTCCTCATACAATCATTGATAAAAGAATTTATTTTCACATTAAAAAAAATTTAAAATCTAATTATCCAGATATATTTTTCTTTTCACATTTGTTTGTTTGGGAGCCATACCTGGAACCTGAGTTAGCTGTGTGCCAGCCAAATGGCCTATCTCTACTGTACTAAAATTTCTAGTTTATTTATTAATTTTGCCCTTTTGAATCACACCCGGTGGTACTCAGGAGTTACTCCTGTTCTTAGGAATTACTCCTGGTGGTGTTTGGGTGACCATATGGGATACTTGGGGATCAAACCCGGGTCAGTCGTATGCAACCACCCTACCTACTCTACTGTTTCTTCAGTCCCTCTTCACATTTCAACGTTTTTTAATGTATATATATATATTTTAATTTCTTTTAGGCATGCATTGCACGAAATTGCTATCCTTCTCCCCTGAATTATTATAATTTTCCAAAGTCTTGTTGCACTTCAGTGAATGAAGTGATCTGCCACGGAATCCCAGACAGACGGCCCCTGCAAGAAGGTGACATTGTGAATGGTAAGGAGTGGGGCTCTCTCCAGGGCAGCATTGGGACTTTGGCCTTCTTCGCCTGCCACTTTCCTGTCCTTAACTGATTTTTTTTTATAATTTAAAACCAGCCTAGGTTTATGAAAATCCCTTTAATTATTTAAAATATTCCTTTGAGCTCCCTGTGGTATGGTATGTTGGAGTATTTCTTGCATGTGGATGGTGATGTGTGGTTGGTAAATACATGAGATGTGTGAGTTGGTTCAATGAGAATTTTTTCCTCTTTTAGACCCTGAATGGTTCTGTGGAGATCGGGGCAATCTTTCTTCCGACAGAAAAAGGGTAGGGGATGCTGGAGAGATAGTCCAGCAGGGTGACCCCTGAGCAGAGAGCTGGAGCAGCCCTCAGCACCACTGGAACTGTCTCTCGCCCCACCCCCATGGGATGTAACCCTGTTTTCCTCCCAGCAGCCCAGCCTTGTCACACCTGCACTGCTGGTTCAGTAGCATCAGGGCGGCCGTGTGAGAACAGTGGGAAAGGAAAAGACTCGGAAATTCCCCAGAGTCTTAGATGTGCCTCTGGGACCTTTCAGCTACGTGTCGTGGAAGCTGCTTCCTTACACATTTCCCTCTGTGGCTGAGGAAACAGTATCCAGGAAAGAGGCACCCCGAGTGCTTTTCAGGGGGGTGCGCTGGAACAGAGCGTGATGCAGCTGTCGGAAGTGTAGAGAAGGGCAGACAGACTGGTGGCACCGTCCTTGCATCTGGACTGCCACTGCTGTGCTGGTGCAGTCCCTAGACTGGTTTTGTCTTTTTGCCACACCCTGTGGTGGCTTGGGGTGGGAGGGGGAGGCTGCTCTAGACTGTGCTCAGGGGTTTCTTCTCTGCTGCTCTAAGGGAGGGCAGAGCAGCGCTGTGCGGGGGACTTAGAGTGGGCCTCGCCCCCCACAGCATGTGCCGTCCCATGAGCTCTCTCCAGCCAGAATTCTGTATTCTTTTTTTTTTTTCTTTTTGGGTCACACCCAATGATGCACAGGGGTTACTCCTGGCTCTGCACTTAGGAATTACTCCTGGTGGTGCCTGTGGACTAGATGGGATGCTGGGAATCGAACCTGGGTAGGCCGCGTGCAAGGCAAAAGCCCTACCCACTATGCTGTCGCTCCAGCCCCGAGTTCTGTATTCTTAATAGTCACAGAGAACTGAAATTAAGTTGAGAGCAAAGTATTTACTACTTTGCTCAGAGAAGAAGAGACTCATTAGAGACGTAAAGTGAGAGCGGTGTTTCCTATTTAATGCCACTTACTCTGAGTATGGATCTTCCCTGCATGTGTCCTGGGTACTGTTTTCTGTACAGATGAACTGATTGTTGTAAAGTCGGGGGGGCCCGTCCTTCTCAGTGGTGGCTTTGCAGGCAAGCAGTATTTGTTGCACCCTAACTCTGTAGTCAGTAGTATCTAGCTGGAGAATAGAGGCGTCATCTTTCAGCAGGCTGCTTGCTGCTACTGACAAAACTGGTATTTATCTTTGGAATCAGTCTGAATGTGGTCTGCATTTGACATTCTTGTTTTCAGTGGACATTACACTGTATCGCAATGGTTATCATGGGGACCTGAACGAGACGTTCTTTGTTGGCGATGTGGACGAGGGAGCACGGAGACTGGTGCAGACCACCTATGAGTGCCTGATGCAGGCCATCGATGCAGGTACTGCCCCGCGCCCCTCCCCTTGCCTGCCTGTGCACCCTGCCCCGGAGTCAGCGGGGAGGTGCGCAGTAATGGCGGTGAGTGAGTCCTTGATGAGGATGGTTGGATGTGTGCTCACCCTCCTCTGTCTCTTCTGGGATATCTCTTCTTTCTTGCTGACAAGTAAGGAGGAGTGCGGGACTAGTTCTTCATTTTGAATATCTTTTGGGCCCCACCTAGTAGTGCTTGGAGTCCGTTCTTGGTGTGCCTGGGTGTTATTCCTAGTGATGCTCAGGGGAGCATGTGATGCCAGGGATTGAACCCAGGCCACCCAAATGCCAGGCTTGTGCTCAGTTCACTGAGCTATCTTGCTGGCTCAGTGAATATTTCTTGAGGGTGGGATTTTTTTTTTTTTTCCCCGGTAGTGGGGAGGAACATACCTGGAAGTACACAGGACTTATTTCTAGCTCTGTGCTCAGAAGAGAACTCCTGGTAGGGCTTGGGTTTGAACCCAGAGTTACTGTGTGCAAGGCACTTACCGTACTTGTTGTCCTGTGTCTGTGACCCTCACTTCCCCCCCTACTGTTTTTTTTTTTTTTTTTTTGCTTTTTGGGTCTCACCCGGCTATGCACAGGGGTTATTCCTGGCTTTGCACTCAGGAGTTACTCCTGGCGGTGCTCAGGGGACCATATGGGATGCTGGGGATCGAACCCGGGTCGGCCGTGTGCAAGGCAAACGCCCTACTGGCTGTGCTATCGCTCCAGCCCCCCCCTACTGTTTAAATCCTTTAACTATATACCTTTTTAGGGATTTACTTTATTGTAAACTGTGTAGCCCAGGTGAAAAATGATGCTTTCCTCCACATTGACAGGCTGATAGGAAATCCCAGGTAGAAACCAAAGAAAACCATCATGAAATTCATCATGATTCTTCACAGTCATAAGCCCCTACTTCCCAAAAAGCCAAGCTAGAACATATGGTTGCAATTGTGAAAATATTAAATTGATTCCCTGAGCTCTTTGCCCAGAAATTGGATTGGAGTGTTGTATGTGACTATCAGCTTGGAAGTCAGATGACAGAGTAGGAGACTACAGGGAATTGAAGACCCTTGGAAGCATGGCTTGGTTCTCCAGGAGTGTGACAGCTTCTATTCAGGGGCCCTGGGTGGAAGGAGAGCCACAGTGGCATGAGAAGCCCTTTGTCCTGGTTCTAGTAATACAGTGGTAGAGTCACACGTTTAATCTGGCAGGAGGCACTTGTGCAGACATCCAGAGCCTTTGTGGAGGCAGTGGCAGATGGTTCGAGATGCCCAGGGAGAGCAATTTTCTTAGATGACCAGATTAGAACTCAGGAATGTTATTTTTTGGTTTATCTTGGTTTTGGGGCCACACCCAGTTGTGCTCAGGGCTTGCTCCTGGCTCTTTACTCTGGGATCATTCTAGGCAGGGCATGGGATACCATGTGGGGTGCTGGGGATTGAACCTTGGTTGGTTCTGTGCAGGGATAGTACCTTACTGCTGTACTTTCTTGCTGGCGAAAAATTAGTCTAGAGTTTTTATTTATTTATTTATTTATTTGTTTATTTTTGTCAAACCCTGTAAAAAATACAAGCCGCTGTGTATGGACCGGATAGGGATGGCTCCTCCTTTGTGCTTTGCTTCTGTGTGTGCTGCTGTGCTGTCTTCTGTCTCTATCTCTGACTTTGTCTCTATAGTCTCTCCTCCCGTCTCTTCCTACCTCTCTCTGTCTCTGTCCTCTCTCCTCTGGTCTCTTCTGACCTCTCTATCAATCTCTTCTGATCTCTGTTCTCCAAATCTCTCTCTCTGGAGCCCTTCTCGCTCTCACTTCTGACTCTGACTCTTATTCTGACTCTGACCTGTACTTCTGACTCTGACTCTGATTCTCACTTGCTTTACTCTTACTATCTTAGTTTATACAGCAATCACATAGGGTGGTGATACAAAGGTGGGTTGAAAATTAACAAATCAACAAAGAGGTGTTAGACCACTCCTCCAGGAGATTAACTCAAGGACCAAATCTCATCTAAGGAGATTACTCCAGATTACTAGGAGATCAGCTTAAGGGCAGGATCCCATCCAGGGTGTGTCACTTTCTTCTTTCCTTTACTAGTAATCCACTTAGTTATGGTAAATTTACTTCTAATATTTCTAGCAATATCATTTTGTATGAGCACAGTAAGAGATATATCAAACTTAAAAGTTTGGTTCTTCCTGAGGACATCTCACTATATTCTCCAGACCACAGTCTCCGGTCAGGTTAGTCTTCCTAACCCCAGCAGGGTCCTAGTCTTGTTAATTTTGCATCATGACAGCATTTGTCTATGACCATGCTTTCAACTCATAGTTGAGTATTGTGACTCTTTGGCCTGGCCTATTTTGATGCCAGGGTAGCTCACAGCTTGCCCTGGGTCCATTCTGTCCCTCGTTGGGACCCTGATTTTGGGGTGCTAGGAACTAAGTGCAACTGAGTTGAGAAAGCAGATACCCGGAAGAAAATATTATTGGAGTCAATCAGCTCCCAAGTTACAAAGCATAATATTAACTGTCTTTCTGTGTCTGTACAGAAAGGACATTGCTTTAAGGTAAACTAAGTTCCCTGCGGCAAGGCTGAAAGGACAAACCCAATGTTACCCTACAAAACCCGACTGTGTTTACGGTTATTCCTGTTTCTGCACTTAGGAATTACTTCTGGCTCAGGGGACCATATGGGATGCAAGGGATTGACCCTGGGTTAGCCACGTGCAAGACAAATAAATGCCCTATCCATCATACTATACAAGCCCAGAATGTTCATTTTGTTGGATGTTGCTTTTTCCTCTCATCTCTGCTTCTCCCTGTAGTAGAAGCGTACACTGGACTTAGGCGAGGGAGAAGAGTAGCTGTGCTCCTTCTTAGATCTTGGAGGAAGTGATAGGGTGCCCGGTTCAAGGCTCAGCCCTGCCACTCTTGCACAACCGTATTTCTCTGCCTGCTTCCTTGTCTCTTGGTTGAGGCAGGAGGGCATACAAAGTGGTTGGAAAGGTTGCTGCTGGTACAGTAATTGTTTAGTGAATGTTGGTTTCCTTACTCTTTGTCATGAGTTTTCTTTGTCTTTCAGTGAAGCCTGGTGTTCGATACAGAGAATTGGGGAACATTATTCAGAAGCATGCCCAAGCAAATGGGTTTTCAGTTGTACGAAGCTACTGTGGGCATGGAATCCACAAGCTTTTCCATACAGCTCCCAATGTACCACACTATGCCAGTAAGTACTAGCCAAAATTTGGATTTGCTAACCATTTATTCAGCAGATTAATTTGACAGCACCTGAACCTTTGTATCAGGGTAACCATCCCTGCTGTGTGTTGATCTCCGGAGAGATGGTGTAGTTTTAATGAGCCAACCTTAGCCGTTCACCTTTGTTGGCCTGGGTGACAGTGTAACATGGAGGGCACCATACCACCTGGTTTGATCCTGGCATCACATGATACGGGGCACTGCGCTGTGTGGCCCTGGAGGCCCCAGCACCTCTGGGTGGCCTGAGTACCCCTGGCACTGCAGCGTCGACACTGAGCCATCCGTGGTTGATGATGAGAATTGCGGGTGAGGCCTTCAGACTCCGAGCACAGCCTGGAAGCCGTTTCCACCGCTTCCTACAGCTTCCCCCAGATGCAGTTACGAGGTCAAGGAGGTGGGCAAGCCTGTGAAGTGCTTTGCAGGAAATGTGAATTGATTTGGTGGACAGGACAGTTTCCACCACGGGTGGGTAGCCATAAAGACTGGCTTTGTGGGTGTGGGCCGTTCAGCGGTTTGATTTGAGTTCTTGGTGCATGTTGAATACTGTATAGCTTGTTGGTATGATTGGAGGGAAATCAGCAACACCTTGAATCCAGTAAGGTGTTGTCTAACAGTAACAGGGAGTGTGTAGGACGAGGCCTTCCAAGCCTTGTTACTGCAGAGTAACATGCATGAGTGGGTAGTCTGAAATAGAAGCTGGGCTTTGGTGTCTGAATGGGTGCTGTGCAGACACTTGCTAACACATCTTCTTGGACACGGCATTTTCACTTCCATACAAGGCAGGAGGAAACCCACCTTAAAGCTGGTGTCATCTCAGTGAGACAACTCTCAGCCCGTGCTGTGTGTGTGCAGAGAAGGGAAGTGTGTGTGAGTGTGTGAGTGTAGAGTGTGCAAGTTCAGGTTTATACACCAACATATGCACACAGGATGTTTGAAAATGTTAAAGAGATGGACCTGTCATTCTCTGGTGACACTGTGCTCATCAAAATATGGTGTCATGGGGCCAGAGTGACAGGGACAGCAGTAGGGCTTTAGCCGTGCACGCTGCTGACCCGGGTCCTGTCCCGGCATTTCATAGGGCCCCTGAGCACTGCCAGGAGTAATTGCTGAGTGCAGAGCCAGGAGTAACTCATGAGCACTGCTGGATGTGACCCAAAAAGCCAAAAAACCCGCCACCTCCCCCCCAAAAAAATAAAGACGTGCCATGGTCAAAAGATGCCACTTGATGTCATTTAGAACCACTTCATTAGGGATGAAAAAATTATCCGAGGCTGGAGTGATGGTGCAGTGGGTAGGACATGTGCCTTGCACTCAGCTGACTTGGGTTTGATCCCAGAAACCCATCTGGTTCCTGGAATGCCACGTGCAGAACCAGGAGTAAGCCCCGAGCACAACTAGGTGTGGTCCCAGAACGAAACAAAAGTTCTGAAAAAAGGAAGCAAGGGCCAGGGATACTTCTTTCACACATTTGGCTAAGCATACACATATTTTTTCTTTATAAATTAGAATCTATTGTCATTAATTTTTGCAAATGCTAAAACTGCTGGGAGGTGCTTTAAAACATGCGTGTGCCTCCTTGGGTTAGACCTGGCCCCTGTGGAAGGAGCCTTCACAGGTGAGGTAACCGGCTGCTTCTGTCGGTCTTGCTGCTGGAAGGTGATGATGGTGAGAGCCGGCACTTGGGTTGCGTGATGGATTCTCCGCGACGGTTGGATTGGAGTGGAAGGAGATGCAGGATAATGAACCAGAGAAGCAGAAGTGGTTGCTCTACTCTCTCTCACTATCCTGCAGAAAAAAGAGGCACAGAGAGGGTTTCAACACCATGCTTAGATTATCATATCCAGAAAGTAACAAGAAATAAAAGTAACAACGTTCATTTTAATGGTCACTCTAACTTAGATCACTAGTTACACTCAGAATATCATCATTTTAATATTTACACTAAGTAAAAACAAGGGGATCTGTGGCCTGAAGCACCTGTCAGCACTCCATGCTTCTCTCCTGCCTGCTGTGCTGGCTGGACTCTGGCTCTGGCCTCTCTAGCCTCTCTCTGGCCTCTCTGGTCTTTCTGTGGATTTCGACAAGGGCATACATATGACCAGTTTGGCACATGTAAGTACATTGTGTCTCTTTATTTTTTTTTTTCTTTTTGGGTCACATCCGGTGATGCACAGGGGTTACTCCTGGCTCATACACTCAGGAATTACTCCTGGCGGTGCTCGGGGGACCACATGGGATGCTGGGAATCAAACCCGGGTCAGCTGCTTGCAAGGCAAATGCCCTACCCGCTGTGCTATTGCTCCAGCCCCCGTTATACGTCTTTTGGAGAGGAAGTTTATGAGATCAGAAATGTAAGTGATTTTTGCATTTCCATTTCTGGAACAATTCAGAAACTCCGGGTCTGGACTCTGCGGTCCCTGGGATAGAGCAGCACTTTGACAGCTGTTCATGGTGGTGTGGTCGTGCCAGGAGGCCCCCAGCCCAGGGAATCCTGACAGCCAGCCCCCTGCTCCTTTGCTCCTGCATCTCTTTCTAGTTCGAGGTTTTTTTGGTGGGCAGAAGATTTGGGGCCATACCTGGTGGTATTTAGGGTTACTCCTGGTCCTGTGACCGCTGGTGATGCTCAAGGGGAGAGGTAGTGCTGGGGCTTGAACTGGGGTACTGGAAGTGCACAGCACGTGTATTAACCTCTGTACTGTCTCTGGTCCTACAAGTTTAAAACCACTTTTCCAGGGGCTGGAGCAATAGCACAGCGGGTAGGGCGTTTACCTTGCACGCGGCCAACCCGGGTTCGAATCCCCGCATCCCATATGGTTCCCCGAGCACCGCCAGGAGTAATTCCTGAGTGCATGAACCGGGAGTGACCCCTGTGCATCGCCGGGTGTGACCCCCCAAAAAAAAACAAAAACAAAAAAAACACTTTTCCAGTTTTGGATAGGATGTTCTAAAAGTTGAGGCCTATCCCTGTTTTCAGTTTTAGACCATTTCTAGGGTAATAGGTGGGTTTGGACACTTGAATTCATGGCAGTACCACACTCCACTGAACAATCATTGCACCTGGTTTTTAACTGTACAACATACACAAAGATGATTGACACAGTGATGGTAGCAACTCTCCACTTCTTTGCAAAAAAAAAAATACATATATATATTAAAATCTTTGATGATCATGCAAGGAAATGTGATATTTCTCATAATGGTTCCTAAAAGTACTCTGGTATTAGTGAACTCGGACAAGAAGTATTTAGAGAGAAAAGTGGAATTTGTGGGGGCTTTTTTGTTTTTTTCTTTAATTTTATTTAAATTTGAATTCGTTTGCCTCCCAGGCAGTGCTCAAGGATCCTAACCCCCGAATGAGTTCCCTGTCTCCTGGAATTAGTTTTTTTCTCCCTCTCTTGCCTCCTGTTTCCCTCCCGGTGGCTGTGTTGCCATGGGCACTTGGTTGTGGTGGCCGAAGGCTGCACATCAGGCTGTTGAGTGGCAGGGGATTGGCATTTTGTGGGGTGCCTCAGGATCACACGTGGCATGGGGGTTGCTGGGGATAGGATGGACAGACCACCTCATGCCTGCCAGGAAGGAACTGTGCCACTGAGCTGTCTCCAGGCCCCGGGAATTGGGATTCTGCTGGAAAGGAACCCTCTCATCAGCACTGAAAGCTAGTGTGCGGAGGCTGTGTCCCGCTGGAGATGAAGGAAGATGAGTTAGAAGCTTGATGAGAATCTGCCCTGTGCACTTGTCCCCAGTCCCACACACCCACTCCCAAGGGTGTGTGGTCTCATGCGAATGCTGTGTGGCCCTCTGAACTCTCACACCTGGTGAGTGATAGAACCCGGCTTACTTGGTGGTGGCTGCGCGAACCTACAGAAACCAGCAGCTCGCTGGGGCGTGGGTGAGGGCATGGGTGAGGGCATGGCGGTTGCTGCGGGCTCGTGCACAGTGGGTTGAGATGTTGGAGATCACGAACTTGGAGGAGGCACTTGGCATCCAAAGGGCAGTGCTGCAGAGGCTGGGCATGTGGGCTGCTGTCCAGGGTCGAACTGTTGACCTCACTGGCCGTACGTTTGCATGGCAGGTGCTCGGCTGCTGAGCTGTGCTCAGGCATGTTTTTCTTTTCTAGAAGCTATCTGGATAGGCGTGGCCTAATCGTGTCTGAACCCAGTGTATGGAATCTGCGATTTGCCTAGGTCAATACCTGCTCCACAGTAGGTGGCTGAGATCAGTAAATGCCTATTTGTTGAATGATGTGTTCTAAGGAAAGGGATTTGGAGGACAAAATAATACAGAGTCATTGATGGGAATGAATTTGTACATATATATATATACACATTTTTTTCTTTTTTTTTTCTGTTTTAAGATTTCTTTCCTTTAATTTCAGAAAATAAAGCGGTTGGAGTGATGAAGGCGGGCCACGTATTTACAATTGAGCCAATGATTTGTGAAGGTGAGGACAAAGGATGTTGCCACGTGCCTGGGTTGGATTTATTTTGGCTATGTAGGAGCAGACTAGCAGTCTATTCTACTTTCTGCTTATTTTCCATTCCCTATCCTACCTTAAACTTGATTCAGCCCCCATACGCCTGCAGTAGTGACAATTGCAAGGGCTGGCAAGAAAACAGTTCTTTCATTAAGGTGGTCCTCTGACTGTTAGGTGCAGAAGTGTTTGAGTCCTGATCCTTTTCTGAGTGAAGTAGACCCTCTGTTGGACCTGGGGGTGTGGGGGTAGGCAGGCTGGGGGAGGGGTGGCGTGGGCGAAGAGGAAGCAGAAAGCAAGCATCGGAGGGGTCAGGTGTGATTGGCTTCTTCAGGGCCCGTGGGCTGGCTGTGTCATCCCAGGCTCAGGCTGATCTCTGGAGCAGTTAGGAGGTTTGCTCAGTGTTGTCGGGCTCTGAGAGCTGCTCTGTGGCTCGGGTCTGGGTGCTCTTTCCAGTGGTACCAACAGCTGTTTCCCGCTGCTCCCTTCAGACAGGCAGGTATCAGTGAGACAGACCCTGCAGGGAGCTTGTCACGAGAAACCCCAGGGGCCTTGCTGTTTCTGCTGGTTCTTGTTGGGTGAGGGCCAGAGGGACTGACTCAGCTGTGTGCCCCGGTGTTAGAGGATGTCTCCAGGGTGTCTGGTGGTCTCAGCAGTCAGTCCGTCACTGCCGCTCTACCCTCTTCCTTCCAGGGAGTTGAGGGAGCAGGGCAGACATGGTAGGAGCAGTGCTGTTCACTTTGGTGCACATTCTCTCTCCATTAAAGTGGCAGTGATTGTCTCATCCTGTGTGCTTCCCCGGGGCTGCTGCGAGAGTGAAGCCAGAGTAAATTCCAGAGTTAGAGGGCTACATAGATGGAGTGTAGGAAACAAGAAATCTCTGCCAGCAGAGAAGGCAGGGCAGTGAGGGCAGGTATTGTTTTGAGTTCACAGTTTGGTTCAGTCATCCAGTTATAGCAGATAAAGTTCATGTATCTTGGCCAGGCCAGATCCTAGCTCCAGATGAAAAGTCTCAAGTCCAAAGAGGAATTGATGTAGAATAGCACCCAAGTATATTTACCTTGAGGTTCTTTGTAATGAGCCTATTTTGATGGATCACAGTTTAAATGAAGAAATACTACATCTGAAACCCATTTGTGAAATGGCATTCATTACATTGAGAGACTTACGTACTCATCTTGATGTTTGGTTGACAGAGCATGAGTTGACTTTGTATAAGATGCTCCGTAGCTTCCTGTTAGCCTGCTAATACTGCAGAAGTAGCTGCTTGGACCTAGAGTTTGTGTTCTGGGATTTAAGTTCGGAAGACCCTCTTTTTCACCTGAAGTTTATGCAAAATGAAGAGTGTATCTGTCGTCTTTTTGTTTTGTTTTAGTTTTTCAGATTTATTTTGGACACAGGAAGTCCGTATGTGTCCTTGTTTCTACAGTAGTGTCTGGAATTGCTTTCCAGTGCGTCGCCATTTCTTTCTTGTTTCCTAGCAGTTTTTTCTCTGTCCTCTCATAACCAATTCTTTTTGTTTGTTTGTTTTCATGCTACGCCTAGCAATGCTCAGGGGTTACTCCTGGCTCTGCACTCAGGAATTATTCCTGGCGGTGCTCAAGGGGTCATAAGGGATGCTGGTGATTCAACCCAGGTCGGCTGCATGCAAAGCAAGCATCTTGTCTGCAGTGCTGTCTGTCTGGTCCTCTCATAATTCATTCTGCGTCTTCAAAATTTTTTACTCTTCACTTGCCTCTCTACTAGTTATGGGATCTTGTCTGTGGGATTTTCACAGTCTAATCTCTTCTAGCCTAGTTCTCCCTCTTGGAGAACCTAGCAAGTTACTGAGAGTTTCCAGCCCGCATGGGAGATCCTGGCAAGCTCCCTGTGATATATTCATATGCCAAAACCAGTAACAATGATGGGTCTCATTACCTTGACCTGAAAGAGCCTCCAATGTGGCACCGTTGGGAAGGATGAGTAAAGAAAGGCTGCTAAAATCTCAGGGCTAGGACGAATAGAGACGTTATTGAGACTGCTCGAGAAAATTGACAATCAACGGGATGATGATGATGATGATGATGAATCTCTTCTCATCATCTGTGTACTGCCTTTTAAAGCTTCTACTAGGAACTAAATGGCATAATAAAAGTATAAAAAGTTAACCGTTATTTTCTTCACAGAGTATACTGGCTGGGGTTGTATGAAACATTGGATCTCTACATTTTACCAAGAAAGAGTTAATTCAGAATTTTAGTTATAGGTCTGTGATGAGTGGTATCATGTGTTCTCATATGAAACTCATTTTGGAAATACCATCTTGATTTGATATTTATAAAATAAAAAGAATGTGAGTTTACAACTCCCTCAGGAAATTTTAAACGTTATCATTACTTCATTAGATTATGTATGATCAGAATAAATTTGGAAAGTTTCCTCCAAAACACCTGAAGTGGTAGAGCCTGTCCATTGCTGGCATGTGTAAGACCCTGAGGTTGATCCTGCACCACCTCCTCCAGCACCGCGAGGCTTGGCCCTGGTGGTCCCTGAGCCCAGACCTTGAGTCCTGCACTTGTTTGGGGAGTGACTCCAGGTCCAGCCCTGCCAGCCTTCTCGGATGTAGTCCTCATAAAGCAGAGTGAGAAGGCTGGAGAGAGCTCACGTGGCTAGTACACAGGCTTTGCGTGCTGGAGGCCTGGGTTTCATCCCTGGCCCGCATGATCTTTGGAACACCGCTAGGAGCAGCCCCTAAGCACCGAATTGGCAGTAACCCCTGAGCACTGCTGGATATGGCACCTGCACCCAAGGAATGAAGCCGCTGACGTGTAAATAGACTTTTGTTGTTGTTGTTGCAGTGCTGGGGATTGAACCCAGGGGCTCACACCAGTGAGGGTTACGTTCTGCCACTGAACCGTATCTTCTTCCTCTGATTAGGCATCCTAAGTGTAAATTTTCTGGACCAGGAGTATAACTCAATGGTAAAGCACCTACCTTGCATGTGTTAGGTATCCCTCCTTCCCCACTGACACCCTGTCCCCCACCCATGGTAGACCGCTTGCCTTATACACACACACTAGACCATTTGCTTTGCATATGTTCCTGTTAACACACACTTTTCTTGTTGGATTTTAGTAATATCCAAGGATGTAGTAATTATGCAGACACATTCCCTGGAATATTTGCTTATTTAGAGAACCAAATGGCAAGAACTGAAAGATTGTTTTTGTCGTTTCAAGGTGGTTGGCAGGACGAGACCTGGCCAGATGGCTGGACGGCGGTGACACGGGATGGGAAGCGGTCTGCTCAGTTTGAGCACACCCTGCTGGTCACGGATAATGGCTGTGAGATCCTCACACGGCGACTCGACTGCACACGGCCCCACTTCATGGCCTAGTTTTACTTCCTGGCACGGCACGTCTCCGTGATGCCTTCTGCTGTCCCGTGCATTTTACTGGGAGTGCATCGTGGACCAGGACATTTTTATTACTTGTTTTGTTTGACTATAGATAAGGAAGGCCTGCAACATTTATGTGTGTCCTCAAGGACTTGAGTCTGAAAAGCCGAGAAGAATCAAGGAAACATTTCTCATCTCCTTCGATGCTCCTTTCTCCCCCAGGTCTCTGCATCCTGTTTCTCCTTTGAGCACTTTTACTTAAACCCGCTTCTAGTTGCTTTTATCACTGCCACAGCCATACATCAGGAGCCAGTGGCTTTCTGTACATCAGGAGCCAGTGACTTTCTGGGTGAATGCTGAAGATGAGAATCTTTGAAACTTAGCAACATTTGTTGCTTCAAATTTTAAAAAATATATATGTATGGAAATAGATATGTATACATTTTAAATTCCACATATGTAATTATTGAACACTCTGTGACCTAGGTTTTTGTGTTGATTCTGCTCAGAATGGTCATCTGATTCCCTGAATGGACCACAGTTTACAGAGTGCTCCCAGTTTAGAAATGACCTTCCTTCTTTTCCCTGCTAATTATTTACTCACAGAACCTTGCACAAGATAGCACTCGGTTAATGAGATGTTCTCTCAGTGTGGACTTTGTGTTAGTGAATGGTTGTGGCAGAATTCACTCTGGAAAGGCTGTTCTTTTAAAAAAAACCATTATTTATGGCAACAGTAACAGCCAGGCTCCATGTGATGCCTGGTTGTTGCAGAGCTTGAAGATTATAATGCATTTATATTTCAGACCTCAAGTCGATGGAGGGCAAAGCTCACTTTCGCCCTTCTATGTATTTTTTCACCTGCAAACTGGGAGAGATGCAGAGAAAGGGGCGGTGTTTGCATTGGGGAGGGTTATAGGGAAAGGCATTTTCAAACCCTTGCAGTGAGCAGTCGTAGGTGGTTGGTCGATTCTAACAGGAGTAAATGTGATAGTGAAGACAGGAATGTCTTTTCCCGCGTGGGAGCTGGGGCCCGCACTTCGGTGACCATTACACAGCTGGGAACTTCACTGGCAATAACCCCACTACCCAGTATATGTTCTTCTCAGTAGTTCAGTCCAAAGAGAAGTATGTACCCAGGGAAGTCATCAGTCTTGTCATCTGAGTACCTGATTCCTGGGTATGACCATGACATACCAAGATAACATCTATCCCAGAGTGCCTCAGACCTTAAAAAGAATTATGACAATGTTTTCATTACTTTTATTATTTTAATGATTAGTAAAGTGACAGAATCTGGCAGACTTTTGGGGGTGTGTGAAGTTTTTATCAAACTGTAATATTTGTGTATGGAATGCTTTGCAAGATGAATGTTAATATAATGTGTAAAGGGCGATTAAAAAGTTTGAATGATAACTGCACCATGTATTCATTAATTTTGTTTCGTTTGAGATTTCAGAGGTAGTTGATTTCATAATCTAAAATAAACTTACAACCATTTGAGTAAAAACTTTCTTCAAGTTTTATTCCAGTAATTTCAGGACCCTACAAGTTGAGCAGAACTCTTCAGCCTTTCAAACAGTTTTGAGAGGTTTTCGGGTGAGACGATGCTGAATATGCATCATTTCTCGAGGTGATGGTGACTAGCAGTGTGAGCTTTTTTGATGTCTGTCAGAGATTAGGCTCATGGGAAAAGCTTTCAGTGGAAGTGCCTTTTTCTTAGAAGTTGACACCAAACTGGTAATGATGCTTTTATTTTGGGAGACTTAAAAATATGGGCCCCAGTTTAATTGTCTATGTCTAATTAGATATTCATCTAATCATCTAGTTTGTTTTCAAAATAAGCTAATATTAATTTAAAAATTATATATAGTCCTGCTAGCTCCTACCTTCCTCAGAATTGTAGTTTGGAAAGGAAACATTTTGCCTTTTATCTCTTTTTTTCTTTTTGGATCACACCCGGCAATGCACAGGGGTTACTCCTGGCTCTGCACTCAGGAATTACTCCTGGCGGTGCTCAGGGGACCAAACAGGATGCTGGGGATCGAACCCAGGTCGGCTGCGTGCAAGGCAAATGCCCGCTATGCTGTCACTCCAGCCCCTTATCTCTGTCTTTTGCTGATACCATCAATGAAGGTATGCAAGAACCCATTCACTAGTTCCTCTACACTACTTTTCTCCCACCATGTCTAAAGAGGAGGTATTTTAGGAATTTGTTTGCCGTGATTTATTGGGTTTGGTTAAAACTGAGAGCACTGAGAGCACAGAGCTCCAATTTGCTAGAGCCCTCAGGTACCTTCGTGGTATGTTATTTGACATTTTTAAGTTTTCTTTTTGGGCCACACCTCGTGGTACACAGGGCTTAGCATCAACTGGAGAGCAGAACAACATGGACATTCGTGTATCTGAAAAATACTGCAGAATATTAAAATTTAATTAGAGCTTTGCACACTACAGATTGAGCACACAAATTGTTCACTTAACAAGTGAATAGTCAGCAAGTTGCAGAGTGAGAAGCAAGTTTAAGCTATGCATAATACTAAAGATTTACTAAAGAGAATACAGCTAGGGTAATCTTCTCTTTAGTAAATAGGCCTGAGACTTAAAAAATGAAGTAGTCACCAAGGATGGCAGTAGAAAAGGTTTAGACACTATGGCCCCACTTCATTTTGTTTTTTTGGCTCTTGGATCACACCTGGTGATGTATAGGGGTTACTCCTGGCTCGTGTACTCAGGAATTGCTCCTGGCTGAAACCCGGGTTGGCCAAGTGCAAGGCAAACGCCCTGCCCGCTGTGCTATCACTCCAGCCCCCCCCCCTTTTTTTTAAATGAAGATAATCGGGCAAGGAACCACAGAATCAAGTCCGCATAAATGAGATGACAACACACATAAGCAGAAAGGACTTTACTATGTTAGAATATTCCTCAGTGAGCTAGTAAAATATTCATGTAGATGAAAACAGATTTATGACTGAAATCGTCTTGTTCTTGATTAGAGATGTGTGAATTTACAAACATTATTCCCAAGAGTGGGTTATTGAGGGCTCCGGAGGCCGAGACTGCTGGCTACTCCCATCAGACCACTAAGGCACGGGGAAGAGGATGTCTTTCTTGACTAAAACTTCAGAACAGTTCTAATGCTGTAAGAGAAAACAATGAATAGACTTTGAATGCTATTAAGATGACTAAATCTAGCATTTTACCCGTCTGCCATCCCTTGGCCCCAACCACCACTCCACTCGAGTAAACTAAGGAAACTGCTTACCTCTTTCCTGCATGCAGCAGCTCAAAGGCTTTGTTAATTTGGTCAAAAGACAGACTGTGAGTCACAAATTCATCAACTTTTATCTTTTTGGACATATATTCAGACACCAGCTTTGGAACACTTTCTACACTTTTCCATCCTGAGAAGAAAGCATATTTAATAATTTTCCCAAAAAATTGCTATACTATGCTTATTATGAAACAGATTTAAGTGAATTTTTAAATTACTGAACTCTGGACATCGTAAAGCGTTTATTTTTGGTCTGAAGCAAAAGAGAATTTTCTGGTTATAAAACTCAGAGGGGCTGGAGACATAGCACAGTGGGTAAGGTGCTTGCCTTGCATGCGGCTGCCCCAGGTTCGATTCCAGGCACCCTGTGATTCTCACACCAGCAGGAGTAACTCCTGAGTGCAGAGCCAGGATTAAACCCTAATTATTGCTAGGTGTGGCCCCCAAAACAATCCAAAGGGGGAAAAAAATGTATTTCAAAATAGAAAAGAGTGAAATTGAAAAGCTGTGTCAGCAATCTTTAGCTACATATGTTAAATTTCATATGCACTGATTTTTCTTTTTGCTGTAAATACTTGCTTTTATTTTAAAATTTTTCTTTGATGGTTCTGGGTCCATATGGTGCCAGGAATTCAACTTGGGGCTCCCTCTTGTGAAGCATACATATCAGTCCTCTGATCCCCTTCACTGCTCTGCTATGAACCATAATTCAAACCTTTTTTAGGATGTACTCTTGGGTCTACATTTAGGGATCACCTGACAGTGCTCAGGGGACCATATGGGGTGCTGGGGAGGACTGAACCCTGGCTGGCCTTGTGCAAGGCAAGTGCCCTACCAGCTGTACAATCACTCCAGCCCCTAACTATCCCTCTTTATGTCCCCGACCAGTATGATTTCTGGGGAAGGGGCGGTTGGGCCACATCTGGCAGATCACCCTAGTGGTGCTCAGGGGCCCTATGCCATGCCAGGGAGCTGGGTGGGTCAGACACATCCAAGGCAAGCACTCTAAGCCCAAAACCACACAAGATCACACGAGTAAAATGATCTATCTGGCAGTTTTCAACGTTGTCGTTAAGTCTCATCTGAGTATTTTCAGTACTATTTCGTGAGAGATGTATGATCATTCTTATCTTCTTTTTGCCTCACCCAGCAGTGCTCAGGGCTTACCCCTGGCTGTGCACTCAGGAATTAAAATTAAGAGAGGTATTAGAAACTTGAAAATTACTCAGAACTCTGGAAATCGTAAAACAAGTTTATTTTTGGTCTGAAGCAGAGATTTTTACTGTCACAAACCTCAAGAGGGGGCTAGAGACAGCTCTATTTGTGGGGTTCTGGGGATAGAACCTGGATTGGCTGGGGGAAAACACCTTACCTGCTGTGCATCTCTCTATCACTGCACTCTTTGGAAAGATGCGGATAACCTACTGACGTCCACAACATGAGTACGGCTGATACAACTGTTGATCTGAGACCAATTTCTTACTCCTGCCCTGCCCCAAACTCCGTCCCCAGTGACTGAGTTTTTTTTTTTTTTTCCCAGTGACTGAGTTTTAAGGGTGTAAAAATTGTTCTTTGCTTCAGAGGCAAAGCACCTTTCCAGCTCTTGAGTAAATACTTCAATATATTTAAAAGCTTCTATTAAAATAACTATATAAGAAGACAGCCTATAACAACTCTTTCTTGTTAAAAAGATGAGCCTGGAATTAAAACTTCCCAGTAGAAGTAACAAAAGAGAAAATTTCTCTTGTGCCAAGTTACCTCCAAAGGCAGTGCCTTTCCACGTGCGGCCTGTAACCAACTGGAATGGACGAGTGGCAATTTCTTCACCAGAACCGGCAACTCCCACCACCACGCTGACGCCCCAGCCCTTGTGGCAGGCCTCGAGGGCTGCTCTCTGCAAGCAGACAGAATCATCACAGATCAGCCAGGCTGAAGCGACCAGATGACGTTTAGTAAGTGTAGCTATTTGTTATGTAACTTCAAGAAACTTTCAGCAACAATAAAGGCAAAATAACAAGTAATACTTCAGTCTGTGTCCTCATGCCTTTTACACATGAGCAAGTTTATGTTCCGAGAACTCTGGAGGCCACTGAGTGAGCAGATGTGTATCTAGTTCCAGCCCGTTCTCCTTAGCTGCATCATTCTACCCTATGTCTAATGAAACACTCTTAGAATGCAAAGGGCACCAAAGGGCAAAGGAACATTTTTTTCATCTTTCCCAGAGCTGTTCTTGTATTATTTCCAATTTTTTTCTTTCTTCGGTTTTCTGAGACTTTCCCTTTTAAAGCTGAAGTAATTTTAACCTTTATTATTATGATTTTGTATTTTGGGTCACACCTGGCAATACTTAGGGTCTATTTGCAGGTCTGTGCTAGGGGGAGCAAGCAGGGTCTGAGACTAAACTCAGGCTTTCTGCAGACAAAGCATGTGCTCCAGCCCATGGCCCCCGGTTTTCAATCTTGATGAGGAAACTGTATTGAGAATACCATTTCCAGGCCTGGGAAGTAGTTCAATGGGCTAGAGCATATGCCTTGTATGTGGTAGCCTGGGTTTGAATCCCAATGGCTGGGTGTTGGGTGTGTTCCATTCCCTGCCCCTGTACCCCTTATCCCCAGTTTGTTTTGTTTTTGGATTTTTGGGTCACACCCAGCAATGCTCAGGGGTACTCCCGGCTCTGCATCAGGAATTTCTCCTGGCAGTGTTCGGGAAACCATTCGGGATGCCAGGGATCGAACTTGGGGTCGCCCTCATGCGAGGCAAATATCTTCCTTCTGTACTATCGCTCCCTCCCCCTCGCCCCCCAATTTAAAAGCAATTCCTCCACAAAAGGAATGCAACCCAGCAAACGTACCATGACCTTCACATTGCCAATGCACTCAAAGGAATAGTCAACTCCCCCGCCGGTCAGCTCCACAAGCACTTCCTGGATGGGCTTGCTGAACTCCTGGGGGTTAATACATTCAGAGGCTCCAAAATCCTTGGCCCTTGCAAATTTGTCTTTATTGATGTCCACACCAATGATCCGGGATGCACCGGCCACCTTACAGCCCATGATAACTGCCAGTCCAACTCCTCCCAGTCCGAAGACAGCACACGTGGAGCCAGGCTCCACCTGGCAGGACAGAGAGTATGAGAACACTCAGATGGCGACTCAAGGCAAAGGTTCACTGTACGAGACTAAGGGTGGGAGCTGAAGTCTAGGCCAGTCTCCTACCTTGGCAGTGTTCACAGCGGCGCCATACCCAGTTGAGATGCCACAGCCCAGAAGACAGACTTTGTCCAAAGGTGCCAAAGGATCAATTTTAGCAACAGAGATATCAGCCACAACTGTGTACTCAGAGAACGTGCTGGTTCCCATGTAGTGTAGAATGGTCGTTCCTTTACAAGTAAATCTACTAGTACCATCTGGCATCAGTCCTTTCCCCTGAGTGACTCTAAAGGAAAAAAAAAAAAAAAAGAAAAAGGCAGGACTGAGATAGGTTTCCTAAAATCCACAGGGGGAAAAAATGACTAGCAAAGAGTTACAAACATGCCAAAACCAAATTTTAATTTCTAATGTACCATTCAAGAATACCTTACTTGAAACTTTGGAGGATTTGCAATCTTATCTGACTTACATTCAGTCTGGATCCTATGATTGGAGTATTGAAACAGTTTCAACAGGTACAACCTGATCAGATAAAACTGAGCAAACCTTACTTCATAAAGCATAAACGCAAACGGCAATACAGAAGCAGAGATTATATAAACAAGATCCAGGTAAACTGATGAACATTCACGTAGCCAGACGACCAACCGGCTTATTCTTTCAGGAGGTGCATCTGTTCAAGGCACACATAAGAACACTTGCAACTTGGATCACAAAACCGAAACTGGAGGAGCTGCCTAGTATAGGGCAGGATTATTAATGATCTGGTTTGAATCCCTAGCACTGCCGCTGGGGTCACTCATGAACACAAAGTCAAGAAGAGTCTGAATACCACTGGTTCTGGCCAAAAAAAAAACCCAACAAAAACCAAACTGGGGGCAACTGAAATGTCTATGGCCCTTCCTCCAAATAATTCCTTTTCTAAAAAACTGATTAATATGGGAAAATCAGTTAACTTATAAGTCATAGGTTTCTTATCTATGAAAGTGGGATTATTAATGATCTTTATATGAGGTCATTATAAAGATGAAGGAATTCCATGCAGAATGCTCTGAACAAACTGCCATATAATTACATAGTATTACCATTATTAACGTGATCCCTTTTAAGAATTAAATAAATACTAACCTTATCTTCTGGCAAAGATTTGTTTTAGGATTCAGACAAAATTTGCATTCCCCACATTGTGGAATGTAGAGTGGGATGACAGTGTCGCCTGAAACATAAATGCATATGCATCATTCGGGGTAGGTGGCATCTGCTCCTAGACCAGTTTCGGTCATCAGCCCCTGCAAATTCACAATTCCGTGGACTCCGAAAATCAGTAACTTCCAAAACTTAGAACTTTACCTATTATATAAATACATAATTCACTGTCTAACATAGAAAAAATATTTTGAGGTTTTTACCTAAATGAAATCCTTAAAATAGTAACTTGATAATAATGAGGTTATGCTTATCAACATATTCACTGATGTTTTTCCCTCTCACTAACACCCAAACCAAAAACTCATCTATGCAAAGCCTTCATAAAGCCCGGGAGGACGAAAAATGGACAAACCTTAAACTATAGCAGTAACTGGAGTTCGAAGTGAACTGCAACTGCTACAGTGTAATTCTTAGTTCCAGTGAATGAAACGCGCTCACCTAAACGTTAGCCTAACTTCAAGGCCCTCTCACTAACATTACCGAAAACTCCTCGAAGCAAAGCCTTCACGAAACCCGAGTCAGACGAACAAAGGAGGAACCTTAAACAACGGCTATACCTGTCAAAGTGAATTGCGACTTAGTTTCTGTGAACAAAACACACTCACCTAAACATCAGCTTAAGGTCAAGGCGCATAGAATCAAAGGCCTTCATGAAATTGGGGTCAAATGAAAAATGGACAAACCTTAGTTCAATGAAAGATACACACTCACCTTAACATAAGCCTGACTTCCGAGCTCTCACTAACACCCTTCCCGAAAACTCATCGAAGCAAAGCCTTCATGGAACCCGGGTCATTCGAAAATTGGAGAAAACGTCAATTATATCTACAGCCGTAGTTCAAAGTGAACTGCAACTGCTACACTGTAATTCTTAGCTCCAAATGAACGAAACCCACCCACCAAAACGTTAGTCTAACTTCAAGGCTCTCACTACCTACCACCCTTCCCGAAAACTCACTGAAGCAAAGGCCTTGATGAAACCTGGGTCGGACAAAATGGACAAACCTTAATTCTTAGTTCCAATGGGTTGGGGTCTCAGTAGCCAACCCCCTGCCGCTGAAAGAAAGCCGGCCCTGTTTCCATGGCCCAGAGGCTTGTTTCAGCACTCCACACACGTAGGCACTCTCGCTGAAGTCGAGGGCTGTGCTGGTTACCGTCCATCTGCCTGAGCTAACTCACCTGGCGCCGAGAGCGGGAGACGTAAACCATTAACATCTATACTGCGCCTAACAAGGCATGTGGAGTGCCCCGCCAATGTTTGTATAAAACCCCTACGTGAGAGACAATAAACGGACTGCTGACTGAGCAACAACAACCAAACAAAATTGGCTCTTACAATGTAGTTAGGAATTTCAGAACAGAAGTCTTTAAAAATCAGAGGAGGGATGGGTGTTAGAACACTATGACTGAAACCTAATCATGAACAGCTTTGTAAGGGTCTCGAACAGTGATTCAATTAAAAAAAAGAGTCACAGGAAGCATTTAAAGTGCTATAAGCCAAACCTTCATTTACTGTTAGTGTTACTGATTAACGACAACTTTTCCTTTAAAGAATCCAGCAAAGGGAAAAGAAATTCTTGTGTCGTGCTTGCCCATGGGTTATTTATGCACTATGTAGTTTTTATTTTTGTTTTTGGAGCCACACTGGTCGGTGCTAAGGACCGACTCCTGCACCAGTGCTCGGGCATCGCACCTAGAGGTGCTTGGAGGACCATGAAAGTGCCCAGGGTTTAACCCAGGCCTCCTGCACACAGTGCTGTCCACAGCCCCTACATGGTATTTTTACACCAAAACAAATCCTTATTTTTTCGTATGGCTTCTCCTGCATATTTTTATTATGTTTTTTCTCTTTTATTCAGCATTCTATTACTGGTTCTTTTCTGTCCTTTCTATTTCTCCAACTCTTTTTCTACAACAGTTTCTCTCCCCCTGCTCAAGAGTACACTTTTGACTAGTGATATCAATTCAGCAATTTTCATTACAATAGATCAGTCATGGGGCTGGAGCAATAGCACAGCGGGTAGGGCGTTTGCCTTGCACACGGCCGACCCGGGTTCAATTCCCAGCATCCCATATGGTCCCCTGAGCATGGCCAGGAATAATTCCTGAGTGCAGAGCCAGGAGTGACCCTGAGCACCGCCAGGAGTAATTCCTGAGTGCAGAGCCAGGAGTAACCCCTGTGCATCGCCAGGTGTGACCCAAAAAGCAAAAAAAAAAAAACAAAAAAACAATAGATCAATCAAAAAGTGATCTTCTGAGTAGATTGTGTGTGTGTGTGGGGGGGTCTTTGTGTGTGGTGTATAGTGGAAAAATGAATAAACACAAGCTATAAGGCATGGGTCGTAAGTATTCACTTTCATGAATATTCTATGGTTCTAAGCTTTTTTGTCCAAGCTAGTTATTTTAAACATACATAAAAGGTAGAATTAAAATATGAAAAAAAAAATCAGAGTAAAAAATGCTCAAATGTTTGTGCTTCCCAGAGCAGGAAAAACAATCTTGGCTATTCACTCGACATTTTATGTAGTTCATAAGTAAAACGTGGTTCATCAGAATTCTCTTCCAGATACATAAGCCAAGCACGTAACAAGTGCTACAAAGCTCCTTACCTGCCTTCAGCTTCGTCACTCCTTCACCAACACTTTCCACAATTCCAGCACCTTCATGTCCCAAGATCACTGGAAAACTCCCCTCAGGATCTGCTCCACTCAGGGTATAGGCATCAGTGTGGCAAAGTGCAGTAGCAATAATCTATGAGGACATAAATAAAGAGCATATGTGCCTATGGTATGCATGCAATTCAGAGTGGAGTTTAGATTAGGGAAAGAGCTCACTTTAAAATCATATAAATGAATCCAAGGTGTTTTTCTTTCATATTTTAATATTTTGAAGGTCATGAGGTGCTTACAATGCAAGTACTGATTAGAACTGGCAGCACTTTTAATGTCATAAAAAAGTAGTGGTACAACTATATGCAATAAAAGCGGTAAATCTATTCTTTTTCAGTGCATGCTTGCAAGAGAAGATGAAGACAGCAATTTTCTGGGTACTGTGCTGTCAGGTATAAAGAGGAACATTACTGTGTGGATAGCAGGCAAGCCCACTCAAATAGTTGACACCTCCCACCTATGGGAAATGTAATTTCTTTTTTTATGGAACCTTCTAAGTAGGCTAAAGGAGCCGGGGGGCCTCTTCGGCGATTCTCAGTCAAGTGGGCAGGCTACCCCCAGGGGTGTGGGCAGAACTTCCACCTAAAACCTGTTTGAACTTCACTGCTTGTCTCCTCCTGAAATTATTTTTTGTGAGGGGAAGGCAGGAGCCCAAAAGGCCTGGTAAGGCCCAGGACTGACTTGCTAGAAGCAAGGCTCTCGGCCCTAGATTTCCCTGCCCATTCCCTGGTGGCAGGGGTGGACAGATTCCCTTAGGGAGGCTCGCCTCTCTCCTCCCCAGTTCACATAAGCAACCCAGGGTCCCCACAGGCACCAGTCCCACAGCGGGATGACTCAGTCCCTTCTCCCTAACACTGTGCCTTGGGATCTAGTTCCTGCAGAGGGTCCAGGCATCAGGAGACCTAAGAGTCCTTCCCAGTGCCTGTGACGTCTCGTTACCTTAATTCGGACTTCATGCGCCTTTGGGGGAGCCACCTCCACCTCCTCTATGGAGAGGGGCTTCCCAGCCTCCCAGGCGACGGCAGCCTTGCACTTGATAACCTGAAAGGGGGTGGGGGAGGGGAGAGCAAACTGTTCAGCTTTCGGAGCAAATAATAAGCTATGTATTAGTTAATACAGACCTGGTAAATGCTAATCTTTGAAAACACATTACAGCCACAAAGACTTACACTTTGAAGCGATATGGAGAATTGTTTATAGGATTCACACAACAGTTGTTAAAAAAGATTGTGTTGTTGCTTCATGCAATGCAAGTACCCTGCCCTGTACTCTAAACTGACCCAACTTAATGGCACTTCAATGTGGTTCATTTTATTTCTACGGCGCTGCCGTGACTCAGTCCAGTCAGTGTACCCTGCACGGTTAGACGGTGTGATGGGAAGTCCTTGTCACTTTACCTAACACTTGTGAAATGTGTTGACAGAATAAAGGTTACACGCCGCTGGGTTCATCAGAGGCAGCCTTGAAAGTCAGAAACTAAAAAAGTGCTTTAGGGGGCCGGAGTGCTAGTACAGCGGGGGAGGCCCTGGCCACCACGCCGCCCAGTCTGGTTTCACCCTGGCAGCGCTTAAGGCCCAGGAGCACAGGGAGCACCGCCAGGTGTGACCCCGAGCCTGAGCACCCCCAGGAGTGACCCTGAGCACCCCCAGGTGTGACCCCGAGCACCGCCAGGAGTGACCCCGAGCACCCCCAGGAGTGACCTGAGCACCGCCAGGAGTGACCCCGAGCACCGCCAGGAGTGACCCCGAGCACCGCCAGGAGTGACCCCGAGCACCCCCAGGAGTGACCCCGAGCACCGCCAGGTGTTACCCCGAGCACCGCCAAGAGTGACCCCGAGCACCACCAGGTGTGACCCCGAGCACCGCCAGGTGTGACCCCGAGCAGCGCCAGGTGTGACCCTGAGCAGCGCCAGGAGTGACCCTGAGCACCCCCAGGTGTGACCCCGAGCACCCCCAGGAGTGACCTGAGCACCGCCAGGAGTGACCCGAAACAAACCCGGTGCGCGCAGGTGGGGCCGGCGAGAGTGCGGTGGGCTTCGCTCGGTCCGACCCGGCCCGGCCCGGCCCGTCCGGCCCCAGACGACCCCGCCCGGGGAGCGGCCCCGCGGGCCGTGCGCCCCCCCCGACCAGCCGCGCGCGGGAGCTGCAGGATGATGCCCGGGAGGAGCGGCCCCACGGCGCGCGCACGGGCGGACTGGGACGCGCGGGCGGGGGCGCGAGGCCGGGGCCGGGCCGTGCAGGCGCAACGGGACCCGGGCCCCCGCCCGCACCCGGAACTCCGAACCCCCCGCCCGCGCCAGGGCCCCCCGCCCGGGGCCCCGGCGTGCAGCTACCTGGCCGGCCATGTCCGCGCGCAGTGTCCGTGACGCCTACATCCGGGCACGCGGGGCCGCCCAGCACCACGCGCAGGGGCGCGGCGTGGGCGTGGCCAGGAGCGTAGCTAGGAGCGCGCCGGGGCGGGGCCAGGAGCGCCCTGGGGGCGTGGCTAGGGGGCTAGGAGTGCGCCGGGGCGTGGCTAGGAGGGCACTGGGGGCGTGACTAGGGGGCTAGGAGCGCGCCGGGGCGTGGCTAGGAGCGCCCTGGGGGCGTGGCTAGGGGGCTAGGAGTGCGCCGGGGCGTGGCTAGGAGGGCACTGGGGGCGTGACTAGGGGCTAGGAGTGCGCCGGGGCGTGGCTAGGAGCGCCCTGGGGGCGTGGCTAGGGGCTAGGAGCGCGCTGGGGGCGTGGCCAGGCTGCTTCGGGGGCGTGGCCGTGGCCGCGGCGGGCGGGGTGGACATCGGTCCCTCTGAGGCCGCCTCCTCCCGTCGCCGCTGACCCGACAGGCTTGTGGAGGATCCTGTGCGTGTGCCAGGTGTGGGTGAGGGCCCAGGCTTGCCGGGAGGCCTTCGTCCCTGGTCTGACTGTCCCTGCGGCCCTCACCCGGCCGGGGAACTGGCTCCCGCGCTCGTCCCCTCCTTTGGACCGGAGCCGGCTTGGTTCTGTAGGCGTGGGCCCGGGAGGGGGAAGCCGCCGGGAGTCCGACGCGGCCTCCACGGCAGCGCGTCACTGCCCAGACACAGGCTGGTCTTCACAGCAGGCAGCCAGGTCGCATCTGGACAGCCGTGACGTCCACTGCAGCATGTCACCCCCGGGCAGGCCCGATCTCGGGTCACCTGCAGGCACAGACGTGACCACTGCGGCATGTCACCTCCAGACAGGCCCGATCTCGGGTCACCTGCAGGCACAGACGTGACCCCTGCGGCATGTCACCTCCGGACAGGCCCGATCTCGGGTCACCTGCTGGCACAGACATGACCACTGCGGCATGTCACCCCCGGACAGGCCCGATCTCGGGTCACCTGCAGGCACAGACGTGACCCCTGCGGCATGTCACCCCCGGACAGGCCCGATCTCGGGTCACCTGCAGGCACAGACGTGACCCCTGCAGCCACAGCGCCTCGCGACACAGGCGATCACCACTGCGGCGTGGCTCGGCGCAGGTGCGGGCGAGATCTGCCTGCAGCCACGTGAGTTCCTGCACACACGCAGGATCCGCGGGGCTCCCCAACTCGGGCCTGCCCACGGCCGCTTTCCCAGAGCTGTCTCCTTAGGGTGTCTCACATCGCCCCAGGAGCCAGGCCTTCTGCGGAGTGCACCCCCGGCCCCAAAGAGAACAGACCTGCTTGTCCGACGCTCACCTTGTCTCCTGCTCACTTAAAGGCCCCTCCTGTTCGCAGTGTGATGCACTGCCGCCCACGTGCCCTCGGCGCGAGCTCGGGGGTTCCAGCTTCTCCTTTGGCCTCTGCTGGAGCCCTCACCTCAGCCTAACCCCGGGGGCTGGAGCGATAGCACAGCGGGTAGGGCGTTTGCCTCGCACGCGGCTGACCGGGTTCGATTCCCAGCATCCCATATGGTCCCCTGAGCACCGCCAGGAGTAATTCCTGAGTGCATGAGCCAGGAATAATCCCTGTGTATCGCCGGGTGTGACCCCCCCCACAAAAAAATACCCTGACCTGGGCATGGCACACACCCCTCCTCTCTTTCCACTGAAGCTGCTTACCTCAGGCTCTCAGAGTTTCTCAGAGTTTCTAAAAAGGCAACCCATCAGATGAAAAACATCCTTGCTCCTTAGAAGCTGGCATCCGGCTAGCATGTTGAAGAATCAGATGACACTTTAAAAAATATCAACCTTGATGGATATGAGAATTGTTATTACTTTCTGTCCCTGGTGAGTTTCTCAAAAAGCATCTAAAGATGGAAAAATATAAAAATGAGACTCCAGAGGGCGATGTGGTAGTATCTAGCATACAGTGACACTAAGATTTCTAAGAAATATAAAAATATTTTAAAATAATTTTTCTAGGAATAACTACTGTGCTTGTATTACCCCTAAATTCAAATATGGTGTACCCTCTTCAATAGAATTCCTTTGGGGGGATTGAAGAGGGGCTGCTCACCCCAGAGGTGCCCAGGGCTGACTCGTGGCTCTGCACAAAGCATCAGCCTTGCTGGGAGATAGGCCAGAGGTCTAGAGTGCTCTGGATGCAGTGCTCAGAGCTATGACCCCACTGTCGCTGAAGTGCCTTTAAAGAGTATTTTCAAATGGAAGTTTTCTATATATTGTCAAATGCATCACCACTAATGGTTTTTGATGTTTCTGTTGTATCATATGAAGTTTAAGCATTCATGTCTCATTTTAGGATATATACATACATATATATGGTAACTTGTTACTGTTACTGTTTTTGGCATACCGAATATGCCATGGGCAGCTTGCCAGGCTCTGCCATTTGGGTGGCACGTTGGTTCACTCTTTGCTGGTTGGTACCTTTGCCACCCCCTCGCCACAATGAGGTGGTGAACTATTGAGAGGAAACTGATTGTTCCTGACGTTCCATTTGCTCTCAACAGAATGAACATCTCCGAATGCAGCAGCTATGTGTACCTGGGTCGAGAACTCAACATGAGGAGCGACCTGGCACCTGAGCTGCACAGGAGGAAGAGAGCAGCGTGGAGCGCCTTCAAGAGCGTCGAAGAAGTGGTTAAGAGGACAAAGAACCTCCGGCTCCAGGCACATCTTTTTGACTGCACCGTTCTTCCTGCACTAACATACGCCTCAGAGACCTGGGCCCTACAAAGTAGGATGAGAACGCTATTCGGGTATCCCAAAGAGGCATTCAGTACTCCAGCACCAATGCCACCACCACTGTGACCTCCCTCTGCCATTGTCCTCAACTTCCCAACGACACCTCAAGCCTGCCCCTGTAGCAGGCCCAGGTAATTTATTTTATATTGCTTGTTACAGTAAATGACTGATGTTATTATCAGAAAATACTTAAATAAATTTGTGAAAATTGTTTTATCTCATCATGGGGACATCAAGTCCTTGAGGGCTTACTGAGCTGTTGTTGCTAGTTGAGCCTTCTGTGTTAACTTTTTAAAAATTGAGCTCAGTTGGCTTCTATATTGCATTCCCGTCCAACCTGGTGTGCTGCTACCAGGATATTATCATTGTAGATTTTGGAGATGTCACGGGGCGCAGATGTTAAAAAAAAAAATCCAGAACATTTAACCGGGTAGTGAGCTCACATGGTGGAAGTTGTGGAGAGTGGCTGTGGCTGTCAGCCTTCCAGAAGAACCCGGGTGTGCCCGAGGTGTTTGGCAGTTTGGCGTCTCTGTGGAGCTCCGTGCGAGGTGGTAGTCAGGCACAGGGTGGCAGCTGCTGGGGGGTGAGTGTGGCTGCTGGGCCTGGGAGGTGGAAGCTGCTCCACACCCCCCGGGGTCTCCCCGGAGTTCGAAGCTGGGGGTGGTGTTATCGGAAGAATTTCTCTCGTTTCTGACTGTATTAGTTTTTCCGTTTTGACTCTTCCTGGTGCTTCGCTGACTTTCTGGTGCTCTCTTTGGACTCATCGAACAACCTCGTCGCCGTGTCACTCAAGACACCGCCTGAAGGTTTGCTGCTACTGTTTATGTCCCTGGTGACAGTATCTTTGCTCTTTGAGCTTGGTGGGCTTCTTGGTGGGCTCCTGGGGTTTTCTAGTCTCCTAGTTGTGCTGGGGGTCAGTCTTTGTAGTCCCCCTCCCTGGAAGACACAAAAGGGCTAACCATGTGTGTCAGGAGCAGTGGTTGGGCCCTTTGTCTGAGGCAGGTGTAGGTGTGGCTCAGCCAGAGGCAAGTCTGATTGGGATGGGGAAGCAGCACGCGGTCACGTTGTTACAGGTTTCACTCTAGCACTGTCACTGTCCTCCCGTTGCTCATCCATTTGCTCGAGCAGGCACCAGTAACACCTCCATGGTGAGACTTGTTGTGACTGTTTTTGGCATCTCGAATACGCCACGGGTAGCTTGCCAGGCTCTGCCGTGTGGGTGGGATACTCTCGGTAGCTTGCTGGGTTCTCTGAGAGGGACGGAGGAATCGAACCTGGGTCAGCCACATGCAAGGAAAATGCCCTACCTGCTGTGCTATAGCTCTAGCCCGTTATATATATTTTAAAAATTATTTATTTTCAATTTGGGGGTCACACGTGGTAATGCTCAGGGGTGACTCCTCGCTCTGCACTCAGGAATTACTCCTCGCTCTGCACTCAGGAATTACTCCCGGCAGTGGTTGGGGGACCATATGGGAGGCCAGGGATCGAACCTGGTAAGCCCTTTGTGCTATGTCTCTGGCTGAGTTTTTTTTTCTAAATTTTTAAAAAAATTTATTTATTTTGTAATTATTGAATCACCATGAGGGTACAGTTACAGATTTATACGTTTTCGTGCTCGTGTTTCCCTCATACAATGTTCGAGAACCCATCGCTTCACCAGTGCCCATTCTCCACCACCAAATAAACCCAGCATCCCTCCCACCTCCCAATCCCATCTCCCCTCACCCCACCCTGCCACTGTGGCAGAGTATTCCCTTTTGTTCTCTCTCTCCAATTGGGTGTTGTGGTTTGCAGTAGGGGTGTTGAGTGGCCATCGTGTTAAGTCTTTAGTCTACTTTCAGAACGCATCACCCTTCCCCCGCGTGGCCTCCAACCACATTTTACTTGGTGTTCCTTTCTCTCTCTGAGCTGCCTTTTCCCCAGAATGTGAGGCCAGCTTCAAAGCCATGGAGTCAACTGTCTGGTACTTATTTCTACTATTCTTGGGTGTTTGTCTCTTACTCTGTTATTTTATATTCCACAGATGAGTGCAATCTTTCTATGTCTGTCTCTCTTTCTGACTCATTTCACTTAGCATGATACTTTCCATGTTGATCCACTTATATGCAAAGTTCATGACTTCATTTTTTCTAACAGCTGCATAGTATTCTATTGTATAGATGTACCAAAGTTTCTTTAACCAGTTATCTGTTCTAGGGCACTCGGGTTTTTTCCAGATTCTGGCTATTGCAAACAGTGCTGCAATGAACATAGAAATGCAGATGTCATCTCTACTATACCTTTTTGCCTCTCTGGGATATATTCCCAGCAGTGGTATTGCTGGGTCAAATGGGAGCTCAATTTCTAATTTTTTGAGAAGAGTCCATATTGTTTTCCAGAAGGGCCGAACCAGTCAGCATTCCCACCAGCAGTGTAGAAGGGTCCCTTTCTCCCCACATCCTCTCCAACAATGGTTGCTTTTGTTCTTTTGGATGTGTGCCGGTCTCTGTGGTGTGAGGTGGTATCTCATGGTTGTTTTTATCTGCATCTCCCTGATGATTAGTGCCAAAAGGCACTTTTTCATGTGCCTTTTGGCCATTCATATTTCTTCCTTGGGAAAGTTTCTGTTCATTTCTTCGCCCCATTTTCTGACGGGGTTGGATGTTTTCTTCTTGTAGAGTTCAACCAGTGCCTTGTATACCCTTGATATCAACCCCTTATCTGATGGGTATTGGGTGAATACCCTTTCCCATTCTGTAGACTGTCTTTGTATTCTGGTCACTGTATCTTTTGTGGTGCAGAAGCTTTTTAGTGTAATGTAGTCCCATTTGTTGATCTCTGTTTCCACTTGGTTGGCCAGTTGCATGTCATCTTTGAAGATACCTTTATCTTGAATATCGTGGAGGGTTTTGCCAACCTTGTTCTCAATGCACCTTATGGTTTGTGGTCTGATGTTGAGGTCTTTAATCCATTTTGATCTGACTTTTGTGCATGGTGTCAGGTCGAGGTCTAAGCCCATTCTTTCGCATGTGGTTGTCCAGTTGTGCCAGCACCATTTGTTAAAGAGGCTTTCCTTGCTCCACTTCACATTTCTCGCTCCCTTATCAAAGATTAGATATTTTACATTTGGGATTGTGTATAGGGAAATTCCACACTGTTCCATTGGTCTGCAGCCCTGCCTTTGTTCTAGTACCATGCTGTTTTAATTATTACCGCTTTATAGTAAAGTTTGAGATTGGGGAGGGTGATGCCTCCATCGTCTTTTCCCCAAGAATTGTTTTAGCTATCCGTGGGCATTTGTTGTTCCATATGAACTTCAGGATTGCTTGATCCATTTCTTTGAAGAATGTCATGGGTATCCTTATAGGGATCGTGTTGAATCTGTATAATGCTTTGGGGAGTATTGCCATTTTGACAATGTTGAATCTCCCTATCCATGAGCAGGGTATATGTTTCCATTTCCTCATGTCCTCTTTTATCTCATGGAGTAGCGATTTATAGTTTTCTTTGTAGAGGTCTTTTCCTTCCTTGGTTAAGCTGATTCCGAGGTACTTGATTTTCTGGGGCACGATTGTGAATGAGATTGCTTTTTTCATGTCCCTTTCCTCTGTCTCATTGTTTGCATATAGGAAGGTCTGGCCGAGTTTTTATTTTGTGTTTTAATGATGAACATATCTGTTTCTCCCTTTCAGTGTTGAGATAGACCTGCCATTTCTGTGCATCCTGCAAATGTACATTTACTTAATAATTTTTTTGTGTGTGAATATGTGATTAAATAACAGCCAAAGTTGAAATTGGCAAAGAAAATCTATTCAGCTTCTTCAGGATCCTGTTGGTCATTCTATTGGTTGCTCATCTGGGGTTTTGATGGTGTGAGAAAAATGTACACTGATGTTATTTTGGAGGTATGCTGTAGGCTAGTACTGACTTCTCACCACTAGAGAGAGCTAGTGGTGAACATAAAACGTGAACTTACACCATTCCTCCGAGGGAAGCTGAGGCTGAGTGTAGATTATGAAAGCCCTTTCAGTAGCCAACTTGGGCACGCCCCAGAGAGAGGCAGGAGCTGATGGTGCCTGTGTGGCTTTCGGGAGGCCAGTGTCTGCCAGTGGTGCTTTAATCAGGCATGTGCACATCACACGCACATCACAAGGGGCTTCTACACTGCAGACACACATTTTGTTTCCCAGCTGTTCCGGTGGTGGTTCAGAGCCTTGTTCTTTTAGGTAAAAATCTCAAAACACACAATTTCACACTAGGCAGAAGTTTTCCCTAGGTAGACCCCTCGGTGCCCTGGGGAGTGTGTGTAGGAGCTGCTTGTGCAAGTGACTGTCCTCGGAAAGGCAGCGCCCAGGAAGGGAAAGAGGCACTTTCCTGTGTGGTGGAACAGGCCACCTGCACGATGGGGCCTTCGTGCAGGACTTGGAAGCAGACCACAGAGAGTATTCATAGGAAGTTCATGAGGCCAGAACTCACCTGAGGCCTTAAGTGGGCAGCCACAGTGAGTGGGGACATGCACGCTGCTTTTGGCTGGTAGCAGGAAGGGTAGAAGGTATACATTTGTAAGCGCAGTAGAGAGAATTCTGTAGTGAGCTGGGACATAAAGAGGCCTTCAAGTAGTTAAAAGAATCAGCCTTTATTGGAGCAAAGAGTGTGGAGACTGTTTACAGCAAAAGTATTTCTGGACAAATGCAGACTTCTGCAAACCCTGAGGAGCTTCGAAGTTGCAGGATTAGCAAGGTTCACTTGTAGGAGGAAAAGTTCGCTACCCTGTGGGCATGGAAGTCCCAGCTCAGAGTGGAGAGATGGGACAGAGTGACTACCTGCTGGGGCAGGTGGGACATGCTCTGTCCCCCTCTGTCCACAGCTCCTTGTGACCAGTCAGAGAGGAACAGGTTCAGTGACCAAGGAGATCCACCCAACTGTCAGATTCCAAAGCAGACAGGACTGAGTACAGCCCATACACAGTCTGCTTTCTATTTATAGCCGCAGGAGAGGGAGTCAGGAGGCAGGGGTTGGAGAAGACGCCCTTTCCAAGGGAAGGGGAAGGACCTCCTGTCCCGTAGGGCTATAAATGCTATTCCTGTTTTAGGAGCATAAAGAAGGCTGGGTGGGGTGATTGGGTGGCAAAATTCTGAGGGACCCTGTCTCCCCTCTTTATTTCTTGAAGGAAAGACACAAATCAACTTTCATCTAGCTCTGCTAGAGAAGATAGCCCTGGGTGCTGGTGGACCATCAAAGAACAATTCAGGTGGAATGATGGGGCAGGAGGCAGATATGCGTCCACTGTTGAATGCCTCAGAAGCAGAACATGAAAAACAGAACACAGGACCGGAAAGATAGTACTGTGGGGTGGGTGTTTTTATCACATACAGCTGACCAGGGCATTGTCTGTGGTCATCCCTGTGGTCTGCCAGGAGTGATTCCTGAGTGTGGAGCCAAGAATAACCATTGTGACCCCAAAACAAACAAAGAACAATAGCAACAACAACAAATACACACGCACGTATATTGTGGGGATTGTGCAGTTGGTAAAATGAGCTGCGGGTTGGCTCACATCCTATGGACTCAAAGTAATAGAACACAGCAGATACTAAAAGGAAATAAAGAAAGTTGAAGCACATCCACAACAGTGCTTGTGACTGGAGCTCAAATTTTTATTTTGCAGACCAGTAAACTAGATTTTCTTCCACTTACGTAAGGTGGAGAATGGTTGGATTAAGTCTGTGGTGGTGTTATTAAGAATGAAGAGGTTTGAGCCACCAAGGGCATGTGCTCCGCAAGCAGGAGGCCAAGAGGTCAGTGCTGGTATCATCTGGTCCCTGAACACAGAGCCAGGGGAGCCCCTGAGCACTGTCAGGTGTGGCCCTCAAGTCACCCAAATAAAAATAAATAGATAGGTAAGATAAAAACGACAAAGCTGTAAAGACAGAAAACCTGTAGGCAGCTTGCCCTCGGGTGGTGAGCTTACACCAGTGCTCCGCTATGGCTAGCTGTTTGGAGTCCGGAGATAAGATTTTCACTGGAAACAGAGTAGCACAACCAGCAAACAGTATCTTTAAAAATGATGTGCTTAAACATTAGTCAGAATTTTATGAGCTAATTAAGTCAATGATCTTTAAAAATAAATAAATAAAACAAAACAAAAAACCCCAGCACGGTCACAGTCTTGCTGGCAGAGAAATCAGCCAGTGTCTCGTCTCCAGAAGAGCACGAGACTGATGAATCTTTCGAGGTAGACTGGTCCAGGCGGGGACTCTGGGGCCTTCTTGGGACGGGGAAGGGCGGGTTCCCTCTCTGCCTGGAGGCACAGCAGCTCGCAGCCGTCTCTGGCCCTCTGACAAGGAAAGGGCCAGTTCACAACAGAACGTCATTAAACTGCCAAGCCTTCCAATTGTTCTAGATTTACAGCTCCTGTGACTGTTACTTGGTTTCCTTGATTCCAGCCTGGGCCAGATTATCCAGTCTTTCTACTTGATCTCAAAACTTCCTAAAAGTCTTCTAATAAGTCTATTTTCTGTAAAGTTGATTTCTATTACATGTTTTCAAGAACTCTAGTATACTATTTCATGACACTAAGACTTAACTTATTTTCTTCACTGTATCACTGTCATCCCATTGCTCATCGATTTTTCGAGCAGGCACGAGTAACATTTCCATTGTGAGACTTGTTGTTACTGTTTTTGGCATATCGAATACGCCATGGGAAGCTTGCCAGGCTCTGCTGTGCGGGCGGGATACTCTTGGTAGCTTGCCAGGCTCTCCGAGAGGGGCGGGGGAATCGAACCCTGGTCAGCGGCGTGAAAGGCATACACCCTACCCGCTGTGCTATCGCCCCAGCCCAACTTCCACAATCATTTGTAGTTTCCACCAGAAACTTAATTTCTTACTGTTTTTTGTCCTTTTTAAACTTGAGCTATAATTGGCATACAGTGTTGTGTTTTACATGTTCAACATGATGATTTGTTGTATGTATATATTGCAAAATGATCACCACAATAAGATCCATCATTTTTAAGATTGGTGATATGAAAAGCTTTTTTATATCTATGTAAGGAAAAAATTTGATTGTCTTGTTTCTTCTTTCATTAAGCAATATAGGTTGGTGCCCACCCAGACTGTTAGGATGAGCCTATGGATCGCCTCTTGGCCTTTTGGCTAAGGTCAGGTGTGGGATGAGCCCATGGAGACTGACCTGCAAGCGGGCAGGAGCACAGGCCCATGAGAATGGGAGAGCCGTGACTCGTGTGTCGGGACTGGTCTGGACAGGGTCACCATCTCTTCCTCTGGCGGCCTTTAGCTCTTAGTGTTACATCGAGCAATCTCCCCTGTCTCACAGGTCCCCAGCCCAGCGCGGCTTTGGCAGACGTGCTCTCACATCCCCTCACCGCTCCAGGTGCAAGGGGCTGTAGCTCGTGGTGCCAGGCTGCATGGCCTTGCATTCCTCTCCGGAGGCTGCGAGTGTTGGACTTGCAAATGGGACAAGAACAATGTAACTTCGACGTCTTGATCTCCTCCTGTAACCCCTTTTCACTTTATTTATTTATTTATTTTTAGAATTTGTAAATTTATTTATTTATTTTTTAAGTCTTTATTTTATTGAATCACTGTGAAAAAAATTACAAAGCTTTCAGGTTTGAGTCTCAGTCATATACTGATTAAACCCCCATCCCTTCACCAGTGCACATGTTCCACCACCAAGAACCCCAGTATACCCCCTTCCACCCACCCCCACCTAAATAGCTAATGACCTTCACTTTATTCTCTCTATACTTTGAATACATTCAATATTTCAATAGAGAACTCACTATTATTGTTTGGAATTTCCCCCCAACAATCAGGCCTGCTGAAAAGGCATCATTTAATAATTTCTTTTCATTGCTGAGAGTGAAGACTCTGAGTTTTGGGTTTCTGATATTTTAGCTCAGTTCACAGTCTAGATGCATTTCTGCAAGAAGCCGCTGTGGGTGTCAAGATGGGTTAGAAGACCTCTCCATCATAGTCTTCAGGAGCAGAGGGTCCGTTTCTCGAGCCGCAGCTCCGGATCTTATCTGGGTGGAAGGCGTGCCAGTAACGCCCCCTTCCCATGATCACCTGCGAGCAACGTCGCTGAAAAGTCCTACCTCTGGGTTGGGGGTCTTAGAGGTGGCTCTCGCCACGTGGATGCTGCCGCCGCCGCCATCTTCCACTCAGAAAACAGGGCAGAGAGGGAAAGTCCCTCCCAGGGCGCACGAGGTTGTAGCTCAGTTCACAGTCTAGATGCATTTCTGCAAGAAGCCGCTGTGGGTGCCAAGGTGGGTTAGAAGACCTCTCGATCATAGTCTTCAGGAGCAGAGGGTCCCCCCCTTTCACTTCAGTGCTTTCTCTGTACTGAGTGCGTGTGTGTACGTAGGACAGTGAATGAAAGAGGCCGTGGGGCGATTCTTCACAGCTTTGCTGCCTGAAAGAGCGAGGAGCCTCTCCAGCAATTCTCATTTCTCTCGGTCTCTTATCTCAGCGCCCCGGCTGGAAGAACATTCACACAACAAATATAAAAAAGCTAGGTTAGTATTCTGAAAGCAGATTAGGTTAGTTAGTGTTTCTCAAACTTGATTAATTGGTCTTCTGGGTGGGAAAATTGTCCACTGTGCTCATTGTATTTTAGCAGGCTATTCCACATCCACTAAATGCTTAACGAAAAGCCATTGTATCTGGGGGTTTTCCTCTCTGCGGGAGGAATGAACCCATGCTACTGATCATAAGGGATGCTTCAGAGGTAGTGAATGAGATTCTTAGAAAATCATTGACACTATTGTTGATTTATTTTACAGGAGATAGCTGTGTATGTATTTGGAATCAATAGTTAGTGTCTAAAAATGTAATAGAGGAAGAAAATAGCAATGATGTGTCTAAATATACCAAATGGAGGAAGTGAAAGTTAGATTTAAACTAGATTACTACATTCCCCCCCTTGTCTTTCCATTAATGGCTCATAAACGAGTGGGGGAAATCTCTGTTTCTAACAGTACATTATCAAAGGTGATAGAGAACTAACAGAGAACTCACAAGTCCAAATAATTCAGACAGCTTCTAAGTCTCAGCTCTTTTACTCAAGAATTCAGATTGTTCTGATTCTTTGGGTAAATATTTTCTTAAATATCAGATTAATAGCTTATGATAACAACCACAAACATATTTATTTATATTTTCTCAGTTAAACAATCTTTGAAGTCTATAAAAGTTCAAGTTGTAAGATGGCTTTAAAAATAGAAAATCAAATGATTATTTTTCCTTTGGAAAAACTAATTCTGATTCTCCTTGTCCTGATCTGAAATAACATTTATCTGGTTAATATGTTGAAACACAAGTAGGACATTGTGAGTTGTGTAGCATAGTTCTGGTACTCACAAGACACTTAGTACTCATTTTCCATAATTTTTGCACCATATTTGATGGGATTCAAATCTGGTTCGAACCATGGGAACACCTGTAAGGGCGAGTGGAGGCCGCCCTAAAAGCCTCCATCCCTCTCGAAGAGCCCGGCAAGCTACCGAGAGTACCCAGCCCGCACAGCAGAGCCTGGCAAGCTACCTGTGGTGTATTCGATATGCCAAAAACAGTAACAACAATGGGCCTCATCCGCCTGACACCGAAAGAGCCCCCCCGATACGGCAGCGTTAAGAAGGAAGAGCAAGGAGAGGCTGATAAAATCTCAGGGTCCAACTAGACTGCCAAAGCGAAGAAAGACTAAAATGACTGTCTGTACTTTCAGTACACGAACACTGGCCTCGGAAGCATCCATCTAGGACCTGATGGTGCAAGCGCAGAAGATCAAGTACAACATATTGGTCTGACTGAAATGAGAAGGCATCAATCCCATCATGCCATTTTTGACACTGGAGAAGAACTGTTCCTCAGAACATGCAACAACAGAGGCATTGGTGGTGTTGGTGTCCTTGTCAACACGAACTTGGCCATGAGCATTGATTCTTTCGAATGCCTAATAACCTGAATCGGATGATTACGTTTGAATAGATGTGGCTCACTGCTGGCAGTTTCTATCTTCGTTGTCTACGCACCAACATCCAACTACGATGAAGAAGAAATTGAGAAGTTCTACATGGAGCTGGAGAAGTTCTATAAAGAAGACCACACCTTCTACAAGATCACTGTTGGTGATTTTAATGCCAAGATAGGACCGAGAAGGTCGCCCGAAGAACTCCACATTGGGACCCATGGCCTAGAATGGAACGATCAGGGTGAGAGACTGAGTTCATCATGTCGACCAAGACCACCCATGGTAACTCACAGTTCCAGAAGGCCGAATCTAAACGCTGGACATGGGAGTCTCCCGGTGGACAGTTCTACAATGAAATTGACCACATCATATTTAATCGAAGGTTTTGCCTGACCAATGTCGCTGTTGTCCCAAAATTCCAAACGGGATCAGACCACCATCTCCTTCATGCAAAATTCTACTTCACAGAGCAGGGAGAAAGGTCTGCAAAGTTTAAGTTTAAGAAGAGAACTCCCAGAATGACCACCAACTGGGAGCTCTTTGGCACTATTGCAGCAACATGGGAAGATGCCATCATTGACAACATTGATGAGGAATACAATCAACTAGGTTCAGCACCTCCATGACTGCGCGAAGAATACCGAGAGTGGGAAAGCCACAAACAGATGCTTGTCTTTGGAAACCCTCAAGCTCAATCGCCAGCGTGGTTTGGCGCGAGCCTCAGGCAACCACAAGCTAACGTCCGAGCTTGCAAAGCTGTGCAGAGATGTGATAAAGGAAGACCTCAGAGAGAGAAGAGCAGCAGTGTTGGCTGATGTGGCAGAAGCTGGGAAAAGTATTTGCAACACTCGCCTGTCCTTCGCCAACTACAGGACCAAGATGACTGCCCTGCGACGTCCTGATGGATCTATCACATCTTCCAGAAGGGCAATGGAGAGGATTATTCATGACTTCTACTCGGATCTCTTTGACAGCCACGTCCACCTGCCCACAAACCAAATTCCACAGGATGGATATGTCGTTCCCAACGTCCTCCCTTCCAAAATCTGACATGCCATTTCATTGGTAAAGACACGTATAGCACCCAGTCCAGACAAGGTCAGACCCGAACACCTGAAGAATCTGCTGCCAGTACTTGTCAATACACTGGCTCGGCTCTTCACACACTACCTGTCTGAATGCAAGGTTCCATCCCAGTGGAAAACCAGCAGGACTGTTCTGTTGTACAAGAAGGGAGACATCCACGATATTGGCAACTATCACCCAATCTGCCTGTCGCCCATCGTCTACAAGTTATTCACTTGAGTCATCCTGAATAGAATAGGCAGAACACAGACAAAGGACAACCATGCGAGCAAGCTGGGTTCTGAAAAGGATTCAGCATGATAGACCATATCCACACAGTGACCAAGCTCATTGAAGTTTCACGAGAGTTCAAGATGCCGCTCTGTCTGACGTTCATCGACTTAAAGAAGGCCTTTGATTCTGTTGAGACTGAAGCGGTCATCGAAGCCCTAGCCAAAAAGGGCGTTCAAACTCAGTACATCAAGATCATCCAGGAGCTGTATTATGGATTCACCACCAGGATCTCACCATTCTACAAGGAAGTGATCATTGATGTAAAGAGAGGGGTTCGGCAGGGTGATACCATTTCACCGAAACTCTTCAGTACCACCCTCGAGAACGTCATGCGACGACTGGAATGGGAAGGAATGGGAGTGAAGATAGACGGTCGGCAACTACACCACCTCCACTTCACTGATGACATCGTTCTCATAACGCCAAACATTAGCCAAGTGGCATGAATGCTGGCCGAAATCGACCGTGAGTGTGGAAAGGTCGGACTGCAGCTGAATTTCACAAAGACAATGTTCATGAAAAAAAAAAACCAAACAAACAAACCAAAAACTAGTTCCTGACGTTCCATTTGCTCTCAATGGAACAAACATCTCGGAATGCAGCAGCTATGTGTACCTGGGTCGAGAACTCAACATGAGGAACGACGTGGCGCCAGAACTGCGCAGGAGGAAGAGAGCAGAGTGAAATGCCTTTAAGAATGTCGAAGAAGTGGTTAAGAGGACGAAGAATCTCTGGCTCTGGGCACATCTTTTTGACTCCACCGTTCTTCCTGCACTAACATACGCCTCAGAGACCTGGGCCCTATGAAAGCAGGATGAGAATGCTATTTGGGTATCCCAAAGAGGAATCGAAAGAGCTATGCTAGGAGTATCACGTCTCACTCAAGTGAGAGAAGAAATCCGGAGTTCTGACCTCCTTTGAAGGTCAAGAATCAGGGACGCTGTCTTGTTTGCTAAGGCGTCGAAAATCAGATAGGCCAGACACGTAATGTTATTTAGAGACGACCACTGGACTAGAGCTGTTAATAACTGGATTCCACGGGACATCAAAAGACCGTGTGGCTGCTTAACTATGAGATGGTCAGACTTCTTTGTCAAATCCCTGAATGAATGGTTTGAGGCTCTTCCTGTTTCTGGAGCGAGCAGATATCATTGGGCTACACTAGCAAGCGACAGGGATGAATGGAGACGTTACTGGTGCCCACTTGAGAAAATCAAAGATCAATGGGATGACAAGTGATACAAGTGATTCTTTAGGACTTAATAGATGGAAGTTAAAAAATGGATATACTCGTGGCACCCAGGATTGTAGTGCTGGTGGTGCTGATGGTATCAGGAAGACTTTTCACTGGAGCGATTTCAGACACAGCTTCCTAGTCAGAGCTGGTATTTTCTTTCACACATTGAGTGGGCAACACCCGCATTAGCCCCAGACTCCGTTAGTTGCTTTTTGAAGCTATTTCTCAGAGCAGACCGAGAGAAAGACTTTGTCCTATCATTTTACAGATGAAAGACATTTCACAGTTGTGTCATCAGAAATGGAACTCAGTTGTGTGCTGGAGAAAAGACCTCAGAGGGAGAGCACAATTCTTGGGTTTCCTGATTAGAAGATGGAGCTGTGTAACCCAATAATACTTCATTTCTTCAATTCCCCAAGAAGGCTCATCTCAGATTATAATTTAACTTCTTCTCCATTTACATTCTTTTACATAAACTGGGGCTGGCTTCAAAAACCACTAATCTTTTCTCCTTTTTCTTTTTTTTTTTTCTAAATGAACCCATTTAATCAAGATTAGTAAGTATTTTCCTTGGAAACACCTCGGATCCAACATAACAGCATTGCACAAAGCACAAAGCACATTGCTTCATACAGGCAGTAACCCAGTATTATCCTTATCTTTCTGGGATCTTCCTATTTGGAAATGATAGCGAACAAGCTGCTTCTTGATTTGAAATTATTCAGTGAGAATTCTTCCTTAAGCTTTTCTCTCCTGTCTTCTCATTTGAAGGGGCAGAGGGAGAAGAAAATGTTGTGTCTGGGATACTAAATAGATTTGTAGGAATAGACTGGAAAATCAGGGGGCTCAGGGAAAACCAAGTAGAAGGATGTGGCGGGAACTTTAGAATTTCCATTCAGTTAAACTGTCAAGTGATGACTCGCAGAAATATTAGTGATTCTCACTCCAGAGGGCTATATGACACAATGTCTGGATTTCCAGTGGCTTCAAAGCAAAATCCCACACCGGCACCTCTCATATCAAGTATAAATCTGCTCCGGGGTCTTTGCAAGTCTCGTGGGCTGACACACTCTGCAGCATCAAGTTCCTTTGCTTTTGCAATTTGTCTTTGTTGCTGTCTGATGACCCTGGCCGCTCCAGCTCCAGCGTAAGCAGCTGTAATAACAGAAGGTCAACTCTCCAAAGACCAGACACGGCATGGGTGGGCCCTGGAGTGACTGCAGCACAAAGGCACAAAACAGAAGCAAAGGGAACCACCTGGAAAAGCTAAGTCTGTATGTACACCTCATGCGGCATAGACATGGAAAAATTACTGTTGAGTTGTTTTTCCAGATATTTCTAGACACCCTACTATGAAAGCAAAAAACTGCCTGCAAATAGAGTTTTAAGTCCTAGGAATCAGCATGAATAAAGGCATTTTAGTGAAGTTTCACTGAATCTTAAGATTATTTATTTGAAAAAAAAAAGATTATTTATTTGAAAGAGTGTTTAATTCCATATTTCTTAAATTCCTTAAAACCATCTACAATCCTCCCAGTCCTTTTAAACCATGAAACTTTTTCCCCATCTTTTCTTTCAGATATATGCAAACTTTGTATTACAAGCTCAGTGTCCTGAAGCAAATGCTTGTCTTTTTTTTTTTTTTTTTTTTGCTCTTTGGGTCACACCCAGCGATGCACAAGGGGTCACTCCTGGCTCTGCACTCAGGAATTACCCCTGGCGGTGATCAGGGGACCATATGGGCTGCTGGGAATCGAACCCGGGTTGGCCACGTGCAAGGCAAACGCCCTACCCGCTGTGCTATCACTCCAGCCCCAAAAATGCTTGTCTTTTATTGAGTTCAAAATGAGAACACTGCAAATCCTTTAACTGTATAGTATTGAGATTAATAGAGAGTGGACAATAACTGAAGTTCTACAACCATGAAGGAGGTGAGCTGGGAAGGTTGGGTGATGTTCCAGAAACAGTGCCTTTCTTTTTTAAAATTGAATCACTGTGAGGCAGAGCTAGAGAGCTGTTCATGGTTGGGTTTCAGTCATTCAGTGTTCCAACACTCGTCCTCCTCTACTGTACATTTCCACCACCAGTGTCCCCACTTTCCCTCCTGCCACCCTCTCCCCCCACCCTGCCTCTATGGCAGCCTCTCTCTCTCCCTCACTCTCTCTCCCTCTCTCCCCCTCCCTCTCCCTTCCTCTCTCTCCCTCTCTGTTCCTCTCTCTCTCCCCCCTCTCTTTCTCTTTCTCTCCATCCCTCTCTCTCCCTCTCTCCATCTCTCTCTCCCTCTCTCTCTTTCTCACTCTCTCTCCATCTCTCTCTTCCCCCTCTCCCTCTCTCTCTCTCCTTCTTCCCCCCCTCTTTCTTTATTTCTCGCTCTCCTTTGTGCATTATGATTTGCAATACAGATACTGAGAGGTTGTCATGCCTGCTCTCTCACCCACTTTTAGCACACAATTTTTATCCAGAGTGATCATTTCCAGCTATTATTGTCATTGTGGTCCCTTCTCTGTCCCAAATGCCTCCTCCCCAGCACATGAGGCAGGCGGGTTTCCAACCGTGGACCAACCCTCCTGGCCGTGCAAGCAGTACTTTATGGTCACCGACTGAGTCAGAGTGGGGTTACTGACAGATTGCCCTGGACAGAGAAGCACCTTTGTCCCTTACGCTCTTTGCCCATCCTTTTAAATTTTAGAGGAAGGCAGAATCATTTTAGTGGAGGGGTGGTGTGCTAGTGGCTGTGAGGCCCCAGGGCAAGGGACTGCACAGAGGGATGTGGCATCTCCCAGGGCTCAGCAGGGGGGACACCCTGGGAATTAGATTCTGGGAGATTCTTCTTCAGTGTCTTCACCGAGAACACAGAGGCCTAATGCCATGATTTTGACCCTGTGAACCCCTAAGAGAGTCATTGAACCCATTCAGACTTCTGTCTCCCTAGAAGCTGGGAGATAATGAATTTGTTTTAAGCTGCTAAGTTTGTATTTGTATTTTATTTAATGTCAGCAAAGGAAATGTATACATCTGTGGAGTGACTTTCTAGAACTGGAGGTACGGGCCCAAAATGCAGTGCTCTCGGGCTGGGGAGCTACTGTGGAGGGTAAGGTGCTTGCTTCGCTGACCTTTATTTGACCCCAGCACCATGTAACAATTCCCTGAATATCAGCCAGGAGTGATCCCTGAGCACAAAGCTAGGAGTAGACTCTCAGTATTGCCTGCTGCGGCCAACAACCAAAGCCAACCAAACAAACACCCCCACAAAATACAGTGACCCCGGATATCTGCAAGGATGTGTTCTTACCCCCAGAGCATTTATGAAATCAGAGATTGTGAAAAATCCTCCAGCTATTAGGTTTTCCTTTGAAAGTACAACCCCATGATTAAGTTTAATTTACAAATTGGCTGCAGCCAGAGGTTACTAACAACAACCCTTGTCTAAGAACGGGTAACGTTCCGCCTCGGTCTCACCTGCTCTCACCCTCTTTTGTTTCCTTGCTGCTGCTCCCTAATTCCAGGTGCTGCTTCATACCTGTTTCCACATGTTTGCTCCTTCTGTGACACTTTCCACCCTGCTGCCTCCTTCATGGCCCGTGGATATGAGGTAGAGCAAGGAGGGAGGTTTATTTTCCAAAATTTCATCTCTGTAACACAGAGTCCTGTGGCCACAGTCTGTGTGGGAGGGGGACACCTTTCCTCAGAAGAAGGTGCTTGGCATTCTTTGTGCGCTAACCCTTTGGCTAGTTTGGTATGATATGTTCATTTTTTTTTTTTTTGCTTTTTGGGTCACACCCGGCGATGCACAGGGGTTACTCCTGGTTCTACACTCAGGAATTACTCCTGGTGGTGCTCAGGGGACCATATGGGATGCTGGGATTCGAACCCGGGTCAGCCTCGTGCAAGGCAAAGGCCCTACCCACTGTGCTATCGCTCCAGCCCCTGCTATGTTCATTTTTAATACTTTACTTCTGATGGGAGCTGGAGTGATAGCACAGCGGGTGGGGCATTTGCCTTGCACACGGCCAACCCGGGTTTGATTCCCAGCATCCCATCTGGTCCCCTGAGCACTGCCAGGGGTAATTCATGAGTGCAGAGCCAGGAGTGACCCCCCAAAAATACTTTATTTCTGAGTTTTTTAATGTAGGAGTACTGCTATTTATTTGGCCATTGATTAAGGTGATCCTATTTCTGAGTTTTAATTCTATACAAGTATTGAATTCTATGCAAGTAGTGAAATTTTCAGTTTTTAAAATATTATTAAGCAACCGTGATTCACAAGGTTAGTCCTCATTGGGTTTTAGACATACTGTGTTCCAGCACCAACCCCCACCAGTGTTCACTTCCCACTCCCCTTCCCCACTCCTGCCCCCGCCCCCCCACCCCTAGCCTGCCGCCTTGACAGGTTTTTTTTTTCTTTTTGGGTCACTCCTGGCTCTGCACTCGGAAATTACCCCTGGTGGTGCTCCGGGGACCATATGGGATGCTGGGAATCGAACCCGGGTTGGCCGTGTGCAAGGCAAACGCCTACCCACTGTGCTATTGCTCCAGCCCCTCTGACAGGTAGATTTTTAAGTTTGGTTGTTGAGGTCTGGATCCTTTGTCCTCATTGCAAAGTTGGCTGTCCACTCCTTCTCACCACCCGGGCACTCGGGTCCCCTCAGACACTGCTCCCTACTCCTGCCCATCCACCTCTTTCCTCCTCTGCCTTTCTCCTCCCTATACTCCAGGGTCAAGGGTTATCCGGGCATCCCTCCCTTCCAAACATTGTATTCTCTTGTCCTCTACATACCACAAACATCTGAGTGTGACCATCCTGTGTTTGTCCTTTTTCTGGCTTACTTCATTTAGCACAATAATTTTCAGTTCCACCCATGTTGCAGGGAATTACATGGTTTCATTTTTCTTACTGCTGCATGTTGTTCCATTATATATATATATAGCATATATATATATACACACACATATATAACATCTTCATGATCTACTTACCTATTGCTGGCCACCTAGATTGATTCCATATTTTAGCTATAATATGATAACTTTTTAAAGCAGTGCAGCTTTTTTGAGCTGATTTCAGAATTAAAATTAAAGTACATTATGATGGACATAATTACATCAAGAGAGGCTATTGTCTCACCACGGGTGAGACGCCATGGTCTCACCTTGTCCTTCCTTGGAGCTTGTGAGCAGGGGTGTGGAGGAGAAAGATCCATTATAGAGAGAGTGGAAAGACCTGTCATCCCTCTTATAACTTATTTTTTTTTATTTTAAAAAATCTTGGGGGCATCCAGAGACTCCCAGTTGAATCCGAAAATTGACTAGTGCCATACAGAGATGCGTCTGGTCCCCAACCATTTACAATCTAGAAATTTACATTTACAACTGTGGCCTTGTGAGCTCTCATGACATTAAAAATGAGCAATGGAAAATAAATTATCTAGTGTCTGCCCTGGCAGGTAGGCTTGAGTGGTGATGGGAAATTTTGAGCAAAACATAATGCTCAAAATTAGAGAGAGAGTACTGGGGAAATTGTCTGCCATAGAGGCAGGGTGAGGACTAGGATGTGAGTGGTGAAAAATGCGCACTGGTGGAGGGGCGGGTGTTCACTCATTTCATGGCTGAATCTCAAACGTGAAAGCTTTGTAACTCTATCTCACTGTGGTACAATTTAAAAAAAAAAGTAATGTGGAGTTCATGCCCAATTCAATCAGCGTAATCAATGGCTGAACAAAGAGCAGTACTCCTACATAATTAAAACAAACTGGTAGGGCACACCAGGCAGTATTCATCGACTATCTTGGACAGTGTTTGGGGGACCCTATGGAGAGCCAAGAACCATATGTACCTTTTGGCCATCTGTTTGTCTCTCTGGAGGAAATGTCTGTTTGGCTCTTATCCCTATTTGTCTATGGGGTTATTAGATTATTTGAGAGTTTTGGGCCATACCCAGCTGTGCTCAGGGATTACTCCTGGCTCTGTGCTCAGGGATCACCTGTGGGTGGCTTTCAGAGACCGTACGTGGTGATGGGGGATCGAACCCGGGTCAACCATTGCAAGGCAAGTGCCTTACCTGCTGTATTGCTTTCTAGTCCCAGGGTTACTTATTTTTATGTTGATATGTTTTGCCAGTGCTTTAGAAATCTGGGCCATTAGCCCTTTGTCTGAAGTGTGCTGAGTGATTTATTTTCTCCCGGTCAGTAGGTGTCTATTATTCTAGTCATACTTTCTTTATCAGTGTAAAACCTTAATCTGATGTTGTTCCACTTTATTTTTGATTCTGGGCAACACTTTTCTTGGCCAATGGCATCAAATTATTGACGGTGCCTCTGCATTCAACATAATAGATAATTTTGCCTATGTTTTTCTTGATGTATTTTATGAATTTGCATCTAATATCTATGTCATGTCTAGATGTTTTGGTCTAGTACCTATCTGCCATGGTTTAGCATGTCATGTGCTTCACCTTCTGGGATGTGTTGTTTAAATTTCTAAGTGTTTAGAGAGAGTTCTCTCATTATTTCTGATTATTTCATTATTGTTATTAATTTTCTGTTGTTTTCTGTTAGTAGCTTTCTAATTGATTCCATTGACATAAGATGACACATTTGGTAGAATTTTGGTTCTTTTACATTCATTGAGATTTGTTTATGGCTTGGGATGTGTTTTGTCATGGATTATATTTTGTGGGCAGTCGAAATGATTATCTTGCCCTACTTTCAGTTTTTGATATACTAAGATGGCATTTTGTTGTTGTTGCCTGAATCCTTCCAACTCTCCTTTCTCCATTCACAGCACTAATTATTGGCCAGATTTATCTCCTCAGTGCCGGGTAGAAGGTTCCTCACCTGCAGACTTTCTCTGCAGTGTGTGGGGTGGAGAGAGGGTCCCGTGGAGAGCTGGGAATGCTTGCTGCCCCTTAGATGCACCCACACATTAAAAAAAATTTTTTTTAAAGAAATAATCCATATTGCTTTTGCGGCCCCGCGCGAGATCGACCCCGGAGGCAACTGAACCACTTTGGACACGAGCGGCGCCCCCAAAATGCCTCCAAACTGTGTGCTGGGAGCTTCTGGCCCAGGCGCTGCCGGCAGGGTATGGTCTTTTCTCTCTCAACTCTTTCTTTTTGAATGCAGCAAGGCTATAGCCGGTTTTTAGACTCTACAGGAAGCCCAGGATAGCCGATGGGCGGGACCCCCGGATCCGCCCTGTGCCGGCCAACATTTAAGCACAGAGCCATGTGGGGACGCTCCTTTGCGGCCCCGCGCGAGATCGACCCCGGAGGCAACTGAACCACTTTGGACACGAGCGGCGCCCCCAAAATGCCTCCAAACTGTGTGCTCGGAGCTTCTGGCCCAGGCGCTGCCAGCGAGTGATGCAATTACCAAAAGAATTTTCCCTGGACTTCATATAGAAATCCAAAACCTAATATCTCTTGATTGTCAGCAACGTGTAAATGTTCCTTTTTGGCAGGGCTTAACGTGGGGGGAAACTCCAAACAATAGTACTAAGTTTTTTGTTGAAGGGTAAAAGATTGTAGCGATAGAATTTTAGGCAGAATTTTCCCTGGACTTTATATAGAAACCCAAAACCGCGCGGCCGCGGCAGCCTAATGTCATCTAATCATCAGCAATATGAAATGGTTCCTTTGTAATGGGTTGGACTTTGGGGGGACCATAATAGGGTTAAAGTTTGTAGCGACGTGTAATTTCTGGCTGTACTTTCCCTGGACTTTATACAGAAATTCAAAGCCGCGAGGCCGCTGCCATGGCCGCGCAACCTATTGTCATTTAATCATCACCAATATGAAATGGTTCCCTTTTAATGGGTCGGACTTTGGTGGGAAATCCTAACAAGAATAGTAAGTCTTTTGCTGAAATATTGAAGGCTACCAAAGTGGTAGCCATCTCTATAGACTGAACTAAGCCATATCCCCACGCCGGCTGAGAAGAAATATCCTTCTTTCTCAGGAAGAAACGCGGCGTGGCATTAACCATAGTATGATGTCCATTAAGCTGACACGGACCTGGTGGCGTGGGAATGGGATACAAGGGAATAAATTATTATGTACTTGGAACAGCGGGACGCTGGTGGAATCTTGAGCCGGGGCCGATACCAGCGTATTACTTTTGGTTCCAGAAACTGCTTGCAGACATTCTACCAGACTATCAACTAAGCCAGAGCCCCACGCCGGCTGATGACGAGAAATAACCATCTCTTTTGGTTTGTTTTCCCTTTGTCAGGCAGCGTGGTGATTACTAAGCAGGCGTGATCTCGGTGGCGCAGGACGAGGGGGGAAAAAATAGAAAAGTTATGTAACAAACAGCGGGACTTAATATCTCTACATTCTCAGCAATGGAGAGCCATCAAATGCTTCCTTGGCAGTGGGACTGTCTTCTCTTTTTTTGGGGGAAACCCTAGCAACAATAGTGAGTTATGTGTTGAAACATGGACTGTAACCAAGATAAAGCGTAAACGAAGTGAAACTTATCACTTACAAGGGCGGGGACTGGGGGGGCGGGAGGGGGCGGGAGGTATAATGGGGTGGTTGGTGATGGAATATGGGCACAGGTGAAGGGAAGGGTGTTTGAGTATTGTATAACTGACATAATCCTGAGAACTTTGTAACCCTCCACACGGTGATTCAATAAAATTTAAATTAAAAAAAAAGAAATAATCCATATTTTTAATTCAGTCTTAATCTGCCAAGCATTAATGTCACTGCTTTATATTTTCTTACTACATTTTGTAAATGAAAACAATAAAAAATTCTTTTTACTCTCTGGAAAAAAATATTTAAAAAGGAGCCAGAGTTTTTCTTTGCCAGGTGTTGTGAGCAATCCCAGTTTTGACTGCTCTTTTTAAAATGTTTTTTAATTTTTTACTTATTTATTTTTTCATTAGTGAATCGCCGTGAGGTACTGTTACATACTTACAAGCTTTCGTATTTGTGTTTCAGTCATACAATGATCGGGTACCCATCCCTCCACCAGTGCCCACTCTCCACCACCGATGGTCCCAGTATCCCTCCCCCCTGCCCCCCGCCCTGACGCCATCCCCCTGCCCACCCCGCCTCTGTGGCAGGGCATTCCCTTTTTGTTCTCTTTCGCCTTTTGGGTGTTGTGGTTTGCAATAGAGATACTGAGTGGTCACGGTGTTTGGTCTATAGTCTGTTTTCGGCAGCTCCCAACCTGAGCGGGTCCTCCCAGCACCTTTTACTTGGTGTCCCCTTTTCTTTTTGAGCTGCCTTTTCCCCCAGCATGTGAGGCCGGCTTCCAAACCATAGGGCAAACTTCCTGGTCCTTATCTCTACTACTCTTGGGTGTTAGTCTCAAATTCTGTTACTTTATATTCCAGAGATGAGTGCAATCTTTCTATGTCTGTCCTTCTGTTTCTGACTCATTTCACTTAACATACTTTCCATGTTGATCTACTTATATGAAAATTTCATGACTTCATCTTTTCTAACAGCTACATAGTATTCCATTGTATAGATGTACCAAAGTTCCTTTAACCAGTCATCTGTTCTTGGGCACTCCAGTTTTTTTCCAGAATTTGGCTATTGCAAACAGTGCAGCGATGAACATACAAGTGCAGATGTCATTTCTACTACACTTTTTTGCCTCTCCGGGATATATTCCCAGAAGTGGTATTGCTGGGTCAAATGGGAGCTCAATTTCTAATTTTTGCACTGAGACATTTTTGACAAGATTGTCAGAATGATAGAATGACTAACCAGGTCTTCACTAACCTGTTTCTGCTTCTTTAGGCATTGGCATGACATAAAAACTGTTACTGTCACCCTGTTGCTCATCAATTTGCTCGAGCCGGCGCTAGTAACATCTCCAACACCAGCTTAATAATAGCTTAATTTCACATAAGAGTTTCATGTATTTATTTTAATTAATTTTGATTGAATCACAGTGAGATACAGTTACAAAGTTGTTCAGTGATACAATGTTCCAACTCCCGTCTCTTCACCCGTGTACATCCCCCACCCATGTCCCCAGTTTCCCTCCCGTGCCGCTCCCCACCCAGAGAGGTTTATTTCTTAAAATTCCAGAGTTGCTCTATTTCCAACTTTGGGTTCTTTGCATGACGGCTACGTCACTGCGGGAGTGGGAAGGTCAGCCAGGAGCACCAGTGCGGAGGTCTAGGGTCCACTTTCCTCACCTCCTAGCAGGACAACACAGCGGATGCTGAAACACAAAATTCAAACATGGAAGTAGCTTGCACAAAAGTGGGTCCTAAACAATACTTGCAGAGAAAATAAGTGCAAAAAATAATTGATACTTTCTGCCTACCCTGTTTCTTTCCTTTTCTTTTTTCTTTCTCTTTTTTTATTTTCTTTTTTTTGGGGCGACACCTGGCTATGGTCAGAGTTTACTCCTAGTGGGCTTGGGGGACCACCACAAGTGGTGCCAGGGATTGAACCCGGGTCAGCTGTGTGCAAAGCAAGTGCTCTGTTTTTTTTTTGGGGGGGTGAAAATTGATTATTTTATTCAAATACTAAAGTATGCTTAATAGCATAATTATTAAAATAAATCTCCTTAACATTCTAGAATCATATATACAATATGTCAAAGACGGAAATGAGACTTCCAACTGCAAAAGATATCTGTGAAATAAAGAAGGGAATTTCTCAATGGAAACTTGAGAAGTCATATTTCTTTTCTTCATTTGAGATTAAATGTATGAAAATCCAGTTATGCTAAGGAAAGCAATCAGAAATGAGTTCACTTGATAGCAGAAAATGATTGTAATAAGAAGTTCAGTAATGTAGTCTTTTTTCATTTTAGTATTTACACGTGGTTCATTTTTTAAAGGTAACAATGGACTCAGGGTGAGTCACAAATAATCACCTTCAGTCCTCAGTAATGATCGTGTGTCTGTTTCTATGCCCTTTCACCCCTCCCTGCTGTCCCTTCATCCTTGCCCCAGAGAGGCCAGGGGTTGGCAGTCGGCACAGGTCACTGGCTGTCGTTGTGGCTGCAGTGAAAGTGACTCAAACAATAACATTTGTTATACACGTATTATGAGTACTTTGCTCAGAAAACATGGGGGTGTACTCAGGACATTTGTATAAACCCCCAAGCTGGAGCCTACTTGTTTTTCCTCATGAAAGCTCACCTCAGGTTCTTGGCCCCACGTTTTGTTCTAGGACTGGAGCGACAACACAGTGGATAGGGCGTTTTCTTTGCATGCGGCCGACCCGGGTTCGATTCCTCCATCCCTCTTGGAGAGCCCGGCAAGCTACCGAGAGTATCCCTCCCGCAAGGCAGAGCCTGGCAAGCTACCCGTGGCATATTCGATATGCCAAACACAGTAACAACAAATCTCACAATGGAGATGTTACTGGTGCCCGCTTGAACAAATCGAGGTGAACAATGGGATGACAGTGCTACAGTGCAGTATACACAGGCGATTAATACTGCGAAGGGCAGTATTATTCTATTAATACTACACATAGGCGATTAATACTGCGAAGGGCAGTATTATTTTATTTGACCTTGGTGCCAAAATACAAGGTTCCTGAATCAAGTAACTATCAAGTCAGTTCCAATAAAGCACATTTAAAGAGAAGTAACATTTTATGATAGTGTAATTCAGCAAAATAAATTACTTGAGGACATTGTGAATAGTTGGTGAAACTGCTTTTTACTGGGGTCACTGTCACTGTCACTGTCATCCAGTTGCTCATCGATTTGTTTGAGTGGGCACCAGTAACGTCTCTCATTGAGAGACTTATTGTTACTGTTTTTGGCATATCCAATACGCACGGGTAGCTTGCCAGGCTCTGCCTCGTGGGCTCGATACTCTCGGTAGCTTGCCGGGCTCTCCGAGAGGGGCGGAGGAATCAAACTCAGGTCGACTGCATGAAAGGTGAACACCCAACCGCTGTGCTATCACTCCAGCCCTTTACTGGGGTCAAGTTCAGAAATTAAAAATTCAAATAAGGGAAGAAAACGCTTTTAAATTAATATATGAAATTTATTTATGGATACTTCCTATGGTCATAGTTAATGAGAAGAACAGGCTTGGCAACTTTCATGATCTTTCCGTTACGGCAGCTCAGAAATAAATGCCCCCATCAAGTAGCAGGAAAGCCTGTGAGGGCGTAACTGACACCATGACAGGAGGCAGAAATCAGCAAAATCAGCCAGGCCTCAGGTCCAGGGCCTGGGACTGAAACAGATTCCGTTTCCCAGCAAAGAAACATTGCGTAACTAGCCAGCCTGAGCCCACCTGGGAAAGCTCCTGGCCCAGCAAGTGGCTCCATCACTCACTGTGCCCCAGTCAAGTGCCCCGGAACTGTGTTTTGTGAACAGTGAAAGGATGAGTGGCCCATGTAGCCATACACTGCTAGGGGAAACTATTGTTTAACTCTTGCCTGACCACTCTTACCCTGGACACTTGCCAAAACACCTTTGTTTGGTAACTAGGTAAGGATTTTTCTGAAACAGTAAGGCATGCCCTGCTTATATAATCAGACCCTATATAAACTGCTTGCTGCCTGAAGTCGGGTTCTCTGTCAAGAGACCACTCTGGGGGTGAGATAGTCGACCCCAGTACACAGGAATAAAACTCCTTCCGCCTTTGCATTATCGAGCTAGAGTCTCTGTCCGTCTCGCCACTTGGGAACCCATAGTTCCAGCTTAGCAAGCCCATCTCATCTCCTCAGGAAATTAGGTTCACATTTTGCATTTCTCCACATCGGCAAGGCTATAATCTGTCATCGTGGTCTTTAGTTTTATTGAATATATTAACTTAGAATGCTTGAAAATCTGTTATTTAGCTTTTAGTTGAGACGTTCTTCTATATACCATTACAAGAAACATTGTGTAAGCCTCGTGTTCAGAGAAGAATGCCTGAAACTGCTAAATCGTCCACGGGACTCTGTTTTCCTTCGAAGATGAAGATTTTGGTGATGGTGGTGGGGGAGGAGAACTCCAAGTGGTGCTCAGAGGTCAGGGGTCTCCAGAGAGGACTCTCGGCTAAGCGGGCAAGGGTCACATGCAAGGGCCCCAGGACGAGATGCCAGGCTTTGCCGGGGTGACCCTGTGGGTACTGAGCCCCCGGGGCTGCAGGCAGAGACGCTCAGGGAACCACATGGTGCCAGGGATGAGCCCACAAGCCCTCGATGCTGACAGTCTCGAGGCCCAGAAGACAAAGCCTTGAATGCACCGCCGACCCTGGGGGCGTTCCCTGTGGCTCTGAGACCAGTGATGGATGTTCGAGTTCTCATACTGTGACCGTGGACACATCCATTTACATGCTGCTGGGCTAGGAGGAGAATGTTTAGCTAAAGTCTCTAAGAGGAGGGGCTGGAGAGATAGCACAGCGGGTAGGGCGTTTGCCTTGCACGCAGCCGACCCGGGTTCGAATCCCAGCATCCCATATGGTCCCCCTGAGCACCGCCAGGGGTAATTCCTGAGTGCATGAGCCAGGAATGACCCCTGTGCATTGCCGGGTGTGACCCAAAAAGCAAAAAAAAGAAAAAACAAAAACAAAAAAACAAAAAAACAAAAAAAAAGTCTCTAAGAGGAGAGCTTTCACAGGTCTGTAAGTGTACTTGGGTCTCCCTGTTTCTGAGTTTAATTTTTGGTTTTTGGGTCACACCCAGCACTGCTCAGGGATTACTCTTAGCTCTGCACTGAAGGGTCACTTCTTTTCTTTTCTTTTATTTTTGCTTTTTGGGTCATATCTGGCGATATACAGGGGTGATTCCTGGCACTGCACTCAGGAATTACTCCTGGTGGTGCTTAGGGGACCATATGGGATGCAGGGAATCAAACCCTGGTTGGCCACATGCAAGGCAAATGCCCTACCCGCCGTGCTATTGCTCCAGCCCCAAAGGGTCACTTCTTTATAAAATAATTAATTTAATTTTTCAAAATTTCCCCTTATACTTTATTTAGGCACTGTGGTTTACAAACTTGTTTATGATAATTTATCAAAGGCATTTGGGGGCTGGAGCGATAGTATAGTGGGTAGGGTGTGTGGCTTGCAAACAGCTGACCTGGGTTCAATCCCTGGCATCCCATATGGTCCCCCAAACACCATCAGGAGTAATTCCTGAGTGCAGAGCCAGGAGTAACCCCTGAGCATCACTGTATGTGACCCCAAAAGCAAGAAAAATAAAAAAGGCATTTGGTATTCCAACACCAGTCCTACCACCATTACACCTTCCCTGCTGATGGGATCAAGGGACCCTATGGAATGGCAGGAATCAAACCCAGGACTGCCATGTCCAAGGCAAGCACCCTACCCACTGTACTATCTTTCTCTAGACCTCAATACCCAAGGGTCTTCCTGTTTAGAACCCAGTTCCCTATCATCAGCATAAGGTTTGTACCCTTGGAAGCACGGGTGAGGCCACCACTTGTAAAGTGGACTTAGGGCTGGTGGCCCAACACCTGTATTTTTTAGATGCTTTGAACTTGATTAAGCTTGTCATTCCGTCCGTGCACACTGGTGTGCTGGAACTCCTAGTCCAGCAGGGAGGGCGCTTGCCTTGCACACAGCCCGGCCGGGCTCAATCCTTGGCATCCCATAGGGTATCCTGAGCTCTGCCAGGAGTTATCTCTGATTGCAGAGCCCAGAGCAAACCGTGGGGCACAGGTGGGTGTTTCAAAACACAGACAAAAAGCAGCATGTAGGAGCTGAAGTTATAGTGCAGTGGGTAGGGAGCTTGCCTTACATGCAACCAACCTGGGTTCGAGCCCTGGCACCCCATGGGGTCTCCTGAGCCCCTACAGGAGTGAACCCTGAGCACAGAACCAGGAGTTAGCCCTGAACTCCGCAGGCATGGCATCCCAAAGTAACTACCTGAATAAAACGACTGTCATTTTATGTCCCTCCTCGGTGGGGCTCTGTCGCAGTGCCAGAGTCACGCCATGGGAGTATACACCACACTCTCACACATACCACACTCTTGTCCTCTCTCCCTTCCTCTCTCTCTCTTCTTTCTCTCTCACACACAGACATTCAGAAATACTTACCAGTTTCCATTTTGAAGCAATTCAAATGCCTGGTTGATTTTTTCAAAAGGCATCTTATGGGTTATAAGTGGATCTATGTTGAATTTTTTTTGCAGGTAGTCAGTTACCAGTTGAGGGATGAAGTCTCTGGTTTTAAACTCTGTGGAAGAAATAACAATAATAAGGCATGAGAAAAGTAGGTAAATGATCAAATGAAGCACATATATAAAATTGGCCAAAGTATTCATGGATGTTGCAGACCATTCGTCTTTTGACCCTTTTCCTAGACACCCAAAGAGAGAGCAGCATGCAGGCACCTCTCTGCAGGCTTGCCTCCTCGCTGGGTGTGCAGGGGGCTGTGGAGGGTGTCAGGTGCCGGGGTGGGGGTTCTGGGGGCTGTGGAGGGTGTCAGGCGCTGGGGTGGGGGTGCTGGGGGCTGTGGAGGGTGTCAGGCGCCGGGGTGGGGGTGCTGGGGGCTGTGGAGGGTGTCCGTCCCTGCAGATGCGTCTCCAGGGCACCAGCATTTCCCGCTGCAGCAAACCCTCCACGCTGTTGACCTGTAGCAGCTGACCTTGGAGCTGGTTTGGTCTGAGCCCTCCACCCGAGGCTCTGGGTCACCAGCTTTCCAGCCCAACATGTCCACCCGAGAAGTGAGTTTTGGAGAGAGTGGTACCAGCAGATGCTGGCGTCAACTAGATCCCATCTGCTGTTTGGTGCCAAGAGTCAGGGAGACACTGACATTATTTTCCCCACTAAAAAGCAAAGCAGCTACCACCAGTCACATGTGGGGCCTGTGTGGTGCTGAGGACCAGACCCGGGGCCTGCCACACGCCATATCTGCTCCTCTCCTTGGAGCGACCTCTCCAGCCCCAACCTCCCCACGCTTATACCTCTGAGGAGACTGAGGTTTCGAGAGGTGAAATGTGATTCACTGGTTGTATTTTGTCTTTAGAATTTTTTTGGTTTTATCATCCATTGCCATCTTGGGGCTTAGGGACCTGCAGAGGGATAGTGCTTCCCGGAATTGGCTAATTTCTGGGGAAAATGATCATCTTGTTTGCCATTCGATAAGAAACTGGCCAGCCACAAGCTATAGGCCCCGTCAGCCGTTCTTTATTGGGGCCCAAAGTCAGGGCTGGCAGTCTGCCCTTTCCCCAGGCCTATTGCCAGGGCCTTGGCTCCCCTGGGCGCTCACAGAGATGGCCTGGCCCTGCGCCTGTTCCTTCCCAGAGGTCTGGACCTTCCCGAGGTGCGTCAAGCCTCCAGAATGACCACTTCTCCCCCAGTGGCCCTGCGTGGCCGGCTGTGCCCCAACCCCCTCCCCCCCCCCGAACTGTGTGCAATCAGGGGGGCAATTTCAGGTCATCTCTCTGGGCCTGTTGCTTCCTACACCAAATGGAACAAAATGCAGGTGCAGTTGAGAACCCAGAGCCCAGTGCTTACAGAACCGACAGCACCGTCTTCTCATCTCCTGCCCCTCCGCCTCTCACCTCCTCTTTGTTCCCACGGTTAGTGTGGTGATGCAGGTTGGAAACATGCCAGCTGTGGTGCCCACGCGTGTTCACCCCTGGTACTTGCACAGTGCTGGCCAGAGGCCCCCTCTCAGCTGACGGTGTGTTACGATTGTGCTCCTGACTTATTGTGGGGTGGCTGTGGTGCTCAACAGCCTGGCAGGGCCCCACATCCTGGCTGGGACTTCACGTCTTTCTGTGCGGTGCTTCTCAGAGATCCCGGCCCTCTCCTGGTGCTCGCACACACCTGTGTGGAGGGCTGAAGCTGCTGTGGCTTCCACAGCAGCCGGCAGGGTCACGGTCTGGACACTGGACGCTTGGCACGGGACAGTGCTCTTGCACTCTGGCCACTGCACTGTTTCTCTAGGCCCAACATCAGTGAACATTTGCCTCTGGGCACTAGAGGATATTACGGTACAGTTTTAAAAGTCAAGAAGGTTGAGGGGTCAGAGAGATAGCACAGCGGGCAGGGCGCTTGCCTTTCACGGGCTGACCCATGTTTGATCCCGGCATCCCATATGGTCTGAGCCCTGCCAGGAGTGATTCCTGAGTGAGAGCACTACTGGGAGTGGCCCAAAAACAAACACAAGAAATCAAGAAGATTGAGGGACCAGAGACAGTACAGCAGGCAGGTGCTTGCCTTGCAGGTTAGACCCTGGCGCCCTGTGTGACCCCCTGGACACTGCTAGGCGTGACCCCTGAACAGCCAGGACTAGGAGTGTGGCCCCCACATCAAAACAAAAACAATCAAGGACACTGAGCTCTTTTATGTAAAAAAAAATTTGCTTTTCCATGTCTTTCCCGTAACTCAAAGCCTTGGCTACAAGTATATGACTTTGCTTAATATAATACTTTGTACTAGAATTCCTGAGTGTTATGCAATTGGAATGCAAGCTATTGAGTAACTTAGAAACTTTTAAGCATGGAAGTAAATAAAAGAAAGAACATTTCATCTTTTAATGAAGTGAGGATCTGACTCGGTGACTTTCCGGCGTGTTTGCCTGTAGGACGGGAGGGAGGAGGACTGGCACATACAAATGGGACGAATGCAGAAATGTGCACGAACTCGCCCGCAGCCCAGCAGGGCGGACCCCAGGAAGGAACAGCAGTCGTGCCAAGTCCTTCCAGGCACAGCTAAATCACCTGAAAAAGTGGTGAAATTTTAAGCTGGGGCCGGGGGTGTCAGGGGCCTACACCCGTACTGCTCAGGTGCTGTCCTGGCTCTGCACTCAGTAGTGACCCCTGCTGGTGCTTGGGAGATCGTAGGTGGAGCCCAGAATTCGAATTGAGGTCTGGGGTTCAAGGCAAACGCCTTATTTCACATCATTTCTCCTGTATTGAGTTATTATTCAATTGGAAGTTTCACAGGCATTAAGAGTTTCTGAAGAAAGAAACTCTCCAGGATGGGAGGTTGGTCAGTAGCAGGTTTTCTGTTGTACTTGACAAACTGCTAACTGATGCAGTTTTATTTGCATTCAGCTGATTCGCGCGAAACTGCACCAACGAGAAGAGGAAACAGCAGCAGGTCTCTCAAAACAGCGATTTTCCCATTGCCTGTTGCTGCATATGTGCTTTCTTCTCTTCTTTCCCCCCTGCTTTTGGGGCACTCCTGGCAGTGCTCAGAGCTTACGCCGGGCTCTCTGCTCAGGAACCACTCCTGGAGGGCTCAGGAAGTGCTGTGGGTGCCAGGGATCAAACCAGGTCGGCCATCTGTGAGGCCTCCGCACTGTGCTGTCTCTCCGGCCCTGTGCTTCCTGCTCTTTGGACTGAACTGATGAGTTTCTATCATCACTGTCCCTGCAGAATTGGGCATTCATTCTGTGTGTGCTGCTTTTGCTCCTGTGTGGTACTCTGCCTGCAGCCTCTCATTTCCTTCTGTTTTCAGATGACAGGATGAGCAGCTAACTTGCCCAGGTCATGGGCCCTGGTAAGTGATCCGGTAGCCACGTCCTTGCTTTCTACAACGTGGCACCTTCCGGTGCATTCTGAGGTCTGAGGACAAGACCACCTTGCCAGAGCTGCTTAGTAAGGAAGCGCTGTGCCAAGGCCGTTAAAGGGAGCTAACTAAGAGGCTGGAGTGATAGCATAGTGGACAGGGTGCTTGCCCTGCACACAGCCAACCCGGGTTTGATCCCTGACATCCCATGTGGTCCCCTGAGCAGCTGCCAGGAGTAGTTCCTGCGTGCAGAGCCAGGAGCAAGCTCTGAGCATCGTGGGGTGTGACCCAAACCTAACGTAAATGATGAAAGCTAATTAAGATGAAGTGTATCTTAACTAGTGAGAAGCCGTGTTCATGGCAGCCAGAAGGAAGCAAGGTTGCCGGCCTGGGCAGAACAGGGTGCAAAGACTCGCCCAGCTGAGGGTTTACGAGTGTAGGATCCTGGCGGGGGGCTATTGAGAGTCTGCGGTTCTCGCCTGGGGAGAGTCGAGTGGCTCTAGGTAGAGCTGCCTTCCCTGGGGCTTGTTGCTTGTTTGGTTTGTCCGGGGGACTAAGGACCAGCAGGAGATACCTATTTGGTTTGTCCGGAGGACTAAGGACCAGCAGGAGATACCTATTTGGTTTGTCCGGGGGACTAAGGACCAGCAGGAGATACCTATTTGGTTTGTCCGGGGGACTAAGGACCAGCAGGAGATACCTATTTGACGCTCCAGTGTCACACCCTGTTCTTTTCCTTCACACACAAACGTTGTCCTGCTTCCTGCACCCCCCACTTCTCGCCAGGTGCTCAGAGGGTGTCTGGGCTCTGAGAGGCAGCGTGGGGGCCGAGACCTACCTCCCATGGTGCCACCTTTCACAGTTCTCCCTGGGAGCAGCAGCGCTGGGTCGAAGGAGAGCCGGGAGCGGGAGGGCGCCACTCCAACAAGCACACACACACCCCGTAGCTCACGCGGCAGCACTCCAGGGCAGCAACCTGACAGCAGAGACAGGCGTGGGCATCTGGGTGGCTCCCACCGCCCCGACTGATGTTAGAGTAGTCACATGGGGGAAGTGACATGCAGGGGTGGGGGCGCGGAGGGCTCCTTCAGGTTAAGGCTCACGCATGTCGTTCGTCCTGGCTCAACCACTCACCCCACGTGGTCTCTGGGAGTGGCCCCTGAGCCCAGAGTGAGCGCAGCTGGCGTGGCCCAAATACCTATCCCAGCACCACCAAAAGTAATATGGACTGGACGGTGTGCGGTAGCCCCCTGGGAGGTCTCAGGGCCTGTGAGCTCAGTTAGTTGAGTTTCAGTCTTGAAGACGGAAATGATGTGAGGCTCAAGGAGACGAGTGACACGGATAGTGCAGGACAGTGCAAGTCACGTGTGTGACGTGCTCGCGAGGAGACAGTCGTCTCTTCACTCAGGAGATGCTTAAATGCATCTTCATGGCCAGTGGCAGTTCCCCGACTGTCCCACGCCCACACACCATGGTATCTGTGAGTCCCACGGCCTCAAACGCAAAGTCCACGCCAAGACCGGTCATTTCCACCACCACCTGCTGGACAGGCTTCTCGAGTCTCTGGGGGTTGAGACAATCAGTGACCCCTAGTGCTTTGGCCCGGGGGAACTTCTCCTCATTGATGTCCACCCCGATGATCCTGGAAGCTCCGGAGGCCTTGCATGCCACGACGATGGCAGAGCCGATCCCTCCCAGTCCAAAGACCACGCAGGTGGAACCGGGGCTGACCTGCAGATTCGGAAAACAAACATCGGATGGTCTTCCAAGCCGATGCCCCCATGCTAACAGGAAAGAACAGCTCACTTTGACTTTTGTCTGATGGAGGTGATCTCCTAGGTGTGGCCCTGGAGTGAAGCAGAGTCACCGAGGAAAAAACTACACAGCAGGGTGGAGAGGAGTGGGCACTGGTGGTGGGATTGCTGTCAGGGCATCGTTTGCCTGGAGCTCAACTAGGAGTGACTTTGTAAGTCACAGTGCCCTAATAAAAGTTAATTGAAAGAAAACTCACAGAAGACGTCCTCACCTTTGCGGTGTTAAACACAGCTCCAAAGCCCGTGGGCACCTCACAGCTCAGGACGCAGACCTGGTCCATAGGGGCCGAAGCATCGACCTTCACCACGGCAATCTCACGCACGACTGTGTACTCCGTGAACGTGCTGGCGCCAAAGAGATGATAAATCCTCTTCCCCTTGCAGGAGAATCTGCTGGTTCCATCTGACATTAATCCAGTTGGAGTAAGAATACTGTTTCACGGACACATAAAGCAACAAGGAGAGAAAAATGGGAGTTTTGCTTTCTGTCAATCCCTGTACCCATGAAACCAGGTGAAAGGAGTCACAGACATTGAAACTCACTTTTCCTTCAAGCAGAAGTTGCCTGTGGGATTCAGACAGGAGCTGCATTCTCTGCATTGTGGGAGGGGGAAGGATAAGACCTTGTCTCCTGTGGAAAGAAGGCAGAGGTCATCGTCACCCAAGCATCAGCCTTATTATAGGACATTATTTATGGTAGATGCTATCCGTTGGTTGAGATGTTATTTTTCTCTGTTTGTCTTTGTTAGTGGTGGGGCCATACCTAAAAGTGCTAAAGAAGCCACCGGGTACACCCCTGATACTGCAGGGGCGTTGAGGGGAGGTGTGTGTGCGAGGATCTCACCCAGGGCGTCTCACAAGCAGGCGTGTGCAGCACCGTCTGAGCCACTCCCCAGCCCGCCTCCAACGATTGTGGGTCTTTTTTAGTTCTCATTTCCATTTGGAACAGAATTCAAAAAAACACATCAATTTTACTGTGAAGAGATTTTCAAAGTGTAAAATACAGATTGAGGATTTGTCTCTATTGATATTGAGGTAATAGCAAAGGTAAGAGGAAGTGTCTGAATGACAACCATATTTGTGGCATGGAGTTTGTTTGTTTAAGTGAGTATTCTATGCCAGGAACCATATGTTGCACAAAGCATGTGCCTAAAAATTGTAGGATATCATTGGTTTGTCCTTTCTCCCTTGCCACAAAGAGTTTAGGTTTATCTGGTAATAATCTCTAAACAAATTTAAACAAATAATCTAAAATTTGTTTAGAGATTATTACCAGATAAACCTAAACAAATAATCTCTTAAATTTTAAGACAACATTGGTATGTCCTGTTCCCCTTGACACAAGGAGCTTAGGTTTATCGGGTCACGCCCATCAAAGTGCTCCCGAGTCACTCCCATTCCTTTGTCTATCTGTAACCACTTCTCTATGCTCTTTTCTCCAACAGTTAATCAGCTTTCCCCCCAATCAGACTCTGTTAATTTGTAAGGTCAGACCTTTCTAGGACACTGAACTTGCATTGTAAAGTTAATATTGCCTTTCTCCTCTCCTCGTGTCTTTTGAATAGTCTTTGAATAAGCTTATGTCTTTGAATAAGCTTTTACTTTAAAGCAATGTCCTTTTTGTATGGACAAAGGAAGACAGTGATATTATGCTTTATAACTTGGGATTTAATTGGCTTTGAGTATTATTCATTCCCAGGCATCTGCTTTCTCGACTTAAGCTTTAGTTGCCCTTACTTCCTAGTGCCCCCAAAAGCAGGGTCCTGACGAGGGACGGGATGGACTCAGGGTAAGTGGTGAGTTATGTGCTACCCTGGCATCGAGATGGGCCTGGCCAAAGTGCCTAATGCTTAACTATATGTTAAGACCTTGGTCGTGGACAAATGCTGTCATGATCCAAAAGTAACAACAAGACTAGGGCCCTGCTAGGGATAGGAAAGACTAATCTGACATGAGCACTGTAGTCTGAGATCGAGATGACTCCAGGAGAGCAATTCTATAAGCTTAATGCATCTCTTGCTGTGTCCATACAAAATGATTGATATTATGAATGCTTGTATGTTAGTTGGACAAGGAGAGGAGAAACACACCCATGGGACTCTGCCCTTGGGCAGGTGTCCTGCTGAAAGAGAATCTGTCCTGGAAGCAGCATGCTCTGAGGGAAAGAACTTTACCCCTATTGATTGTGACCACACCTAAGTGGAAGCCCCAACTCTTCACGCTGGGGGATTTAGCTAGGCTGTAAGAAGTGGGCTGGGGGTTCCAGTGCCAGATCTGGAGAAGCTAGATCAAGATCCAGATCCAGAGGAGAAGGAGAATGAAGTAGCATGGGGGAAGAAGAAGCAGGAGGAGAATCAGAGGAGAATGGAGATGGGAATGGAATAAATCGCAATTGAGATCAACCAGGGTTGGGGGGGGGGCGGGGAAGATAGAGTGCTGCTGCCCCGTGCTCCCTTTTTTGTGTAATACTTATAAACAATAAGTATTTCTTGAAAGAATGCAACAATATTAAATATTAATGCTAGAATAAATGTCATATAAGACATTATGTTAGTAAGAGTCTAGAATTTGAGGTAAGAAGTTGATATTATTTTAATCCTAACTCTGCAATTAAATAACCAAATCAGTTGTTAATATATAAAATAATTATCAATAAATTGAATAAATTTCCAAAACTTTAATTTCCTCATATATAAAATGAGCATGAATTAGCTATGACATATTTGTTGTTAGAATAATATGAGATATAGATCATCTCACAAAGTTTGAGACATAAATTATATAGTGTAGAAGCAGTATCTATAATTCTGGAGCAAACTTTTCTATAAATGTTGCAAACCTTAGTCAATTTTATAGAATTATTGTGTGTGTGTGTGTGTGTGTGTGTGTGTGTGTGTGTGTGTAGGGGCAGAACAGAGAGAAAGAGAGAGGAGAGGGAGACAGAGACCTAGAGAGAGAAGATCATTACGCATACTTTCAATCTGAGGCAATCCTAATATATTGTATATGTTTGCAAATTTTCCTTTAATTTGGGCGAGGTAGATTAGAGTAGCTTATAAAAACCAGTTGAGAAATCATTTCTGGGTGATCCTTTCAGTAAAACACAAAATTAGAAGATTCTGACTCTGATATACTCAGGCTTACTCCTGACTGTGCACCCAACCCAGGGGCCTGTCCTGGCAGGGCTCGGAGTCCTGGGCTCAAACCCAGGTGTGCTGTGTGCCACGCATGTGCTCTACCCAACTGTTCTATTGCTCCCACCTTGCTTATTTGTTTATTTTTAAGATAAACATGGTGGAGTAAAGCATTTTTTTTTTTGCCAATGTGATAAAGCTCACACTTCTTTTCTGTGCCTTTGGGGAGATGTCAGGGAGTGAGTTTACTGGTCTGGCACCCATCTTGCTGGTCACCTACCTGGTTTCACGCTGGTCACGTCTTCTCCAACACTCTCTACAATCCCAGCTCCCTCATGACCCAGAATCACAGGAAAAGGCACTTTGTTTCTGCCTTCCAGGATGTGCAGATCTGTGCCGCAGAGCCCGGAGGATAGAATCTGAAAAGTGATCACATGATTGGCGGGAAAGGTCCTGGTCATATAATTGTATCATTCAGGAAAATGTCTATTCCCAAGTCTAGGGGTGAAATATTCTGTAAAGCTGGGCTTTATAAATTACAAATAAAAGGGAATCGACATGTTACTGACCATCCCTGTGGTATAACCTTCTTGTCTTTGTCTCTTCATGTCCCCTATCAAAAAAGTTAGACATTGCGTTCGTGTCTAACTCTTGGACCAGAAGAGTACTGTTCTGTGAGCTGTGTCAGACAACCCAAACTTTAAGGTCTACTGTGATAGTTCTGCTTAACCAGGAGGAATCTCCAGGTAAGAGCGTGTCCATGCTCTGTCCTGCATCGCCCTCTCCTACACCCCCTCTCCCCAGCCAGGAACAGCGCTTGTTACTTCAATTTTCCACCCTGACCCTGACACATGGGTCATAACTTGCAGCTAATACTTGTGCTGTATCAGTTTTCTCTCATTTCCCTCCTAGTAGCTGGTTTCCTAAGACCCCAACTCTGGGACAGGAAAGGTCAGTCTTTCCTTTTGTTAAGGGCATCCCGTGGTTGCGTGGGGTTGGAGGCATACCTTGAGTTCCGTCTGTCTCCTATTGCATGTATCGACTCTCCATGTTTGAAGCACCAGGTTTTAGCTCGTCTTTTCACGGTTTCCCTCATTAGCAGAGGAAAAGTTAATCCTGGAGCTCCCGTACTTCCTGCCCGGTTGCTTGATCGCCTCAGTGCTGACTCATTTCTGATATCCATCATGGTCTTTATCTGTGTCCCTGGGCTGCTTGCTCAAGTGTTTTTGTCAAAATAGCTCCACTGGGTGCTCACATCTCTTCACCTTGAGGTCTGACCAAAGGACATCTCCGACCTATCATGTGACCTGTTACTGGTTTTCACCCCCTTATTCAGTTCTCTAAGCAAAATGAATGTGTTCACTAATACTTTGTAGATGTACTTCCATTAACTAATCCTTCTTTCCATACTACTTGTTTTCTAGATTATTTCAGGTTGTTGTCTCATCTTTTGTACTCTGAATGAATTTTATGTTTTTTTTCTTTTCCTGTTTCAGTTCATGCGTTAACCCACCGTGCACACACACAGACACACAGATACACAGGCACAGGTGCACACACACACACACACACACACACACTTCATTCGGTGTCTCATTTGTAAAATTAGAACATTTTTACTTGATCTGTAAGATAGTTATCAAGTGAAAGTTAAAAAATTATACATAGCTTGTTCAGTTTCTGGCTATGCCAAGTCATCTCTTTGAGATTCAGCTTACATTGAGGAAATACAGAGAAACTGACACATACCAAAAAGGTCACTAGCAATGTGATAGACTGAAATCAAACATCAACTGATAGGACATAATATGTTTCAGTGATATGTCTGCTAGAATTGTCTAGCCTTACTATAGTTGGGAATATTAAACCCACTGAATTGAGGGATGTTCTATCAAATGCTGTCACTTCCAAAAGTGCCAATGTCATAATATTCAAGGAAAGACTGAGGAGCTTTCCAGATCGGAGGTAATTAATCTGATATAATGACTAAATGCAATATGGGTCATGCCTTTTTAGAGTGAAATTTATTTGGCTAATTGGAAAAATTAAAGTAGACCACAATAAGATATTGGCATTTATTAATGTCTGTTTTGTTGCTTGTATTTGGATAGTGTATCATTGTGTAGGAATATAGTCTTATTTGCATTAATTGCACAAGAATGCTAGATTTTTTTCTTTCTCTCTCTTTCTCTCCTTCTTCCTTCCTTACTTCCTTCTTTCCTTCCTTCCTTCCTTCCTTCCTTCCTTCCTTCCTTCCTTCCTTCCTTCCTTCCTTCCTTCCTTCCTTCCTTCCTTCCTCCCTCCCTTTCTCCCTTCCTCCCTTCCCTCCTTCCCTCCTTCCCTCCTTCCTTCCTTCCTTCCTTCCTTCCTTCCTTCCTTCCTTCCTTCCTTCCTTCCTTCCTTCCTTCCTTCCTTCCTTCCTTCCTTCCTTCCTTCCTTCCTTCCTTCCTTCCTTCCGAAGCCACACTTAGTGATGCTCAGGGGTTACTCCTGGCTCTGCAGTCAAGAATTATACCTGGTGGTGCTTGGGGGACAATATAGGATGCCAGGGATTGAACCCTGGTCAGCTGCATGTGAAGAAAATGCCCTACCTGTTGTACCATCACTCTGGCCCTGGAGTGCAGAATTTCTTCAGTGGAATTTTGCCATAAAATATAAAACTCAAAAAAAGATCCTAATTGTAGAGAAAAAAGCAGACCAAACCTTTATTAACTTGTTGAACTTGAGAGCTGTGTTGTCACCATGAGAGCGTCCTGCGTGAGCAGCTCCCTAGGGAGTTCTGGGTGTGATGTAATGATGCATGCAAAGAGCGTGCTCCTTGAGTTGGAGTCCTGATTGGGTTCTAACGAGAGGAGCATCTGGCAACTGATACCGCGGCGAGCACGGAGGCAGGCAATGAACCGCTGATGCCAGCTCTCCTCTCAGCACTCTGCCTGCCCTGTCCGGGGCCCTGTCCTTGGCCTCGACCCATCTCAGCGAGAATATGCTCTATGTAGTTGGGTGTTTGGATGTTGCTTCTGTACTGAACGTGTGTGAGAGAGCTTCTACTGTATAACAAGTAACCTGGGCATGTTCTCAGGTGTGGGAAGAAAGTGTGTAAGTTACAGACAAATGTAAATGCAATTTACATTTATAAATTTACAATTTATATTAGGGGCTTGAGCAAGATGGATTGTAGTATCTGGGGGAGTCCCTGGACCATTTCCCAACCAATCTGAGGGATGACTGTCACCTAAATCCTTCCACTTTGTGCTGCTAATTAACTTAGGAAAACTTTTATTAACTTAGGAACAGCTGAGAAGCAATTAAGTTAACTTAGGAACAAGTTTTACTGATATCACAAGTAGTTTCATCCCTTTGTAAAACATGCATTCCATATTTGAAGTGAAATATACTGTGAAATTTCTTAGAAATTTCTAATTGTATATTATGCCCTTCTGTTTAAATATTTTTTTTTCTAGAACAGATGACTGGTTGAAGAAACTCTGGTACATCTATACAATGGAATACTATGCAGCTGTTAGAAAAAATGAGGTCATGACGTTTGCATATAAGTGGATCAACATGGAAAGTATCATGCTAAGTGAAATGAGTCAGAAAGAGAGAGACAGACATAGAAAGATTGCACTCATCTGTGGAATATAGAATAATAGACTATAAGACTAACGCCCAAGAATAGTAGAAATAAGTAGCAGGAGATTGTCTCCATGGCTTGGAGGCTGGTCTCTCATTCTGGGTAACTCAGGGAAGGGACCACCAAGTAAAATGTGGTTGGAGGTCATGTGGGGGAAGGGTGATGCGGGCCGAATACAGACTAGAGACTGAACACAATGGCCACTCAACACCTTTATTGCAAACCACAACACCTAATCAGAGAGAGAGAACAAAAGGGAATTCCCTGCCATAGTGGCAGGGTGGGGTGGGGGGAGACGGGACTGGGGAGGGGGGGAGGGATGTTGGGTTTACTGGTGGTGGAGAATGGGCACTGGTGAAGGGATGGGTTATCGAACTTTGTATGGGGGAAACATGAGCACAAAGATGTATGGATCTGTAACTGTACCCTCACGATGACTCTCTAATTAAAAATAAACTAATAAAAAAATATTTTTTTTTGATTTTTGGGTCACACCCGATGCTCAGGGGTTACTCCTGGCTTATGCACTCAGGAATTATTCCTGGCAGTGCTTGGGGGACCATACGGGATGCTGGGAATCGAACCTGGGTTGGCCATGTGCAAGGCAAATGCCCTATCCACTGTGCTATCGCTCCAGTCCCTGTTTAAATCTTTATATGAACATATCTGAGAGTCTCCTGTGGCATTATGTTGAACTTCGTGGGTATGATGGTTAATTTTTCAGCATATTTGGGAATGTTTTCAATAATTGCTTCAATATATTTTCCTCTTCTCCTTCATGTTTTGTTAATATACTTGAAGGCATTCCACAGGTCTCACCGTGTTAGTAATTTTTCATGTTTAATCTCTCATGATCTATCTACAGGTTTGCTGATAGGTTTTTTTTTTTTTGCTAGCTCATCTATTATGAGAAGCCCAGTGATATTTTCACTTAGATGATTATACTTTTCAAAATATTTGTCTTTATTGGTATATATATATTTAATGAGTCATTGTCAGCATACTTCAATTACGTCAGTGTGGTTTTCTTTATTTCCTTGGACACATTTATAATACCTGATTTGAAATCTGTTTGCTCAGTGCAATCTGAGACTAGGATCTCTCAAAGATCATTCCAATTGCCTTCTCTCTCGCTTTCTTTTTTTCCTTTTTGTTTATTTGAGAGTCACACTATCCTGTTTGTTTAATCTCATAATTCTTTGTTCACAATGAAAGTCATTGTTCACAATGACTTCCAATGCATTTGAAATGTTTTTGAACTCTGATTAGTCTCCCCTCCATCCCTCACTTCCCCTGTGAGCTTGTTATTATTTTTGTTAGCTTGTTTATTGAGTGGGCTATAGGCTGCATATATGAATCTATTCTCTATTTCCCATTCTCCACTGATATAAATATAGCATTTGATACTATGGCCAGGTTTTCAGTTTTCCAAATTTCTTTGTTATTTATTTTGGGCCACACCTAAAACACTTTTTATTCAATTTATTTTGGGTCAACCCAGCAGTGCTTAGGGCCTATACCCAGGGATCTTGCCTGGACTTGCTCAGGGTTAGTGGTGCCCGAGCTCAAACCCAGGTCAGTTATGTGCAAGGCAAGTGCCTTCCCTGTTGTACTGCATCTTTCCAGCCCTCCACATTTTAATTTTTAAGCCTGGATTCCTCGACGTTACTCTTGGATTAGTGTAGTTTACTACTTACTGGTGCTTGACCAGATGTTGTAGAATATTCCCTGGATCTGGCGAGGTCTTTGCTCTTTGCTAGGGGATCTCTATCATCTTGAGAACTGCTTTCCAGCCCCTCTCACACCGGATGGTCACCATTTGGTTGCTCTCAGGCCCCATTCTGGCCGCTCCAGGTGCTCACCCCTGGGATGGATGTGTTCTCAGCAGAGCCCCTCCGGTTTTTCAGATCCTCTCTCTGTCTCTCTCTGTCTCTCTGGCTCTCTTTGGATCTGTCTCTTTCTGTTTCTCTGTCTCTCTCTGGCCCTCTGTCTCTCTGTCTCTCTCTGTTAAACATGCAGCTACTTGTTCCATGGAACAGATATCCTTCTTGTAATTGCCCATAACTGACTGCTTTTGTTTTTTATTATGTCTTAAGGTATTGGTTCCTTAATGCCGCCTTCCAAGAAACCCAGATCAGCAGAACTGTAGCCCTGTGTTCTTGTCTCTGGCTTTTTAGTAGTACTGCAGTATGTCAGGGTTGGGTGGGAAGATGCTGACTTCCTTCTCCTGGAGTAACCCTTTGCCTGTGAGCAGTCAAATGCTAGCCTGAGAGCTCCTTTTCCCTGCTGGTAGAACTCAGTGAATGTGGGGAAGGAGGGTGATCGGTGAGGGGGATTAGGCCCTGTATTCTCAGCCATGACTACTCGAAATAGAATGCTCTATATACAACCTGAGTATCAGAGAAACTGTTTAATTGTGACAAACGTTAGTTTGTGAGTCAACAGTTGACTGTGTTGACTTCCAATGCATTTTAAAACAACAGTGTATCTAAAACACTCAATGGCATTTCAGCCTTATGCAACTAGTATTTGTAACACCTTAACGAAAGAAAATGTTTTCACAATCATATGTGGTAAAGTAGATATATGTGTAAATTGGAACGAATCTTAATTATATTCAATTAGAAAATGCCATTTATTCTTCCAACAGTGTAAAAATATTGTAAATCCTTATGGACACATTTGTACATGCTGAAAGTCTCATTAATATTTACCTTAATTCGAACCTCACCAGCTTTTGGTGGATCAACTTCAACCTCTTCAATGGACAAGGGAGCATTTGCTGTCCAGGCAATAGCTGCCCGGCAAGTGATAATCTATTAAAGAAATAATAATAATGAGGCAGGTGTATTGCTACTTAACAAATACCCAGGTGAAATACATTGGTGTTATTTTTATATTATGACATTATTATGTCCTAATGCACCGTGCTAATTGTTTCTTCTGGTCATCTCGCTTTGGTTGTTTGTTTTGCTCAAATCCAGTGGTGCTAAGGAGACCCTGGGACTGAGCCCAAGGGCTCCCAGAAACGGCGCATGCGGTCCAGCCTCTGGAGTTACTTTTATGACCCCTTGTCTACGTTGGCGTGCGGACGGTTGCTTCACCCACTGAAAGCAGTTCTCACTCACACCACACATTCACAGGCCGTTCCCGCTGCCCGCTGACACTCGCTGGTACCACACTAGACATATGCACACCACATATATCTGAAAGACACTACGAAATACTAAGAACTGGCCTCCTCAAGATACACTTGATCCTATGAATCATTTTGACCAACGGCAATCAAGATCATACATGTTCAAAAGAAAACTTATTTTAATTTTAGGCACTGTGATTCAGAAAGCTGTTAGTGGCAGGGTTTCATGCACACAGCACTTTAACCCACACCCTCCACAGGGTCTGCTTCCCTCCACCACAGTGCCAGCACGCCCAACCCCAGCCCCCTGTGCCCCACACCCATCCTAAGTGACCCCACTCCCTCCTCCCACAGTTGGCTCAATTCTGTAGACCAGCTCAGAGGTCTACAGAATTCAGAGGTTAAAGAGGAAATTTCTACCTCTCCTTTAACTCCCTGGAAAATTTAAATAAGAGGTGTTGCCCACTATAAGAACCATTGTAGGGGCTGGAGAGATAGCACAGCGGGTAGGGCGTTTGCCTTGCACGCGGCCGACCCAGGTTCAAATCCCAGCATCCCATATGGTCCCCTGAGCACGGCCGGGGGTAATTCCTGAGTGCAGAGCCAGGAGTAACCCCTGTGCATCGCCGGGTGTGACCCAAAAAGCAAAAAAAAAAAAAAAAAAAAAAAAGAACCATTGTAGCATTGTCGTCTGTTTTTTATCGATTTGCTCGAGCGGGCACCAGTAACGTCTCTTTGTGAGACTTGTTACTGTTTTTGGCATATCGACTACACCATGGGGAGCTTGCCAGGCTCTGCTGTGTGGGCGGGATACTCTTGATAGCTTGCCGGGCTCTCCGAGAGGGAGGAAGGAATCGAACCCGGGTTGGCCGCATGCAAGGCAAATGCCCTACCCACTGTGCTATCGCTCCAGCCCAGATAAGAACCATTACTGAAAATAAAATTTTGTGGCTCATTAGAATGACAGAACAAACATCTAGTCTCCAGACGTGCTCTCCTTGTCATCTTGCGAACACCCTCCCCGTCGGGACTCCGTTCTTGAACCAGTCCTGGCTCAGGATGCCATAATAACTTGCTTCTACTGTCTTGTACCCCTATGTCTATGTGAGTTTCCTGTGCTTGCAAATCAATATGTTCCCGCACATCAGTCGTCTTCTGTTCAAATTAATGTTATCAGATTGGAGGAGAGAGGAAGCTCCCGTGTCGCCTGGCGAGCTGATCACTGGTGACGCTGTGAGTCCCCCTGCGCTGGAGTTGAAAGACCCAGAAGCTCTGACTAGCCCCAAGGTCAGTCTCCAGCATGGCCACTCCGAGACCTCTCCCTGCCTCGGGCTGGTGAGGACCTTCTCTCCCACTCTTACAAGATTTTGACTTCAGGTGAACGTTTTTTGGTCCAGTGGTTCCTTCATGTCGTGAGCCTGGTTATCTGGCGTGAAAGGTCATGCTGTTAATGGGTTCATTACTTCACAGACATGATCACTCTTTGTCTTTTGTTTTCTGTCTGACTGATGGAATCTAAAAAACAAAGGGACTTACTTTGTTCAAAAGTGGAGAAAATGGGAGAGTCCATGTGTTTTGAAGCAGTTGTTAGGGAAAAACGGGCTCCTCCTAGTCTGTCCTTCTGTGGGTCAGCACTGGGAGTTGACTTTTCCTGGGTCTGGTGAGGGTTGTGTCCTTTGCTCTGTTTTGGAAATGGCTCTTGCATCCATGGTTAATTCTTAAAAGGATTATTGGTTTGAGTCACTCAAATTTGAACTTGAGGGTCACCACAGGATAGATTTTTAATTAAAATGTCTTTTGTTGTTCAGGGGATTGAACTTTGAACTCTGAACTTCACACATGCAAGGTAAGCTGTCTCTACCATTCAACTATATTCCCAAACTAAGGATTTTTGTTGTCATTGTTGTTGTTATTGGAAAATCTATTGATTTTTTTTAGCTCTCAATCTAAATAGTTGTTTTGGGAAATATCAAATTGAAATAAAAACAAGGAACGCTAATAGCCTTAGGGAATGCCATTGTAAATGGTTTATGTCCCATGGTTGCAGAAGAACTTCTAATTAAATAAATCCTTTGAACTCCACTTTCAGAAACTTAGAAAAGAGGCAAAAGGACTCGCGGTGCCACCCAGAGCCACCTTGATTGGCTGCTAAAGGGAGTTGTGAGTTGTTCTCACTCACACAGGCAGCAGAAAGGCAGATAACCTTGGTGTGGCTCACCCACCATCACAGGGAAATCAGAGTTTTTCCAAGCTCCTCTAATAGTGATGAAATGTGTCTTACCTAGAGGCAAATATTGTGGGGCTAATAAAGAAGCAATAACTAAGGCTCTTTCCTTAGAATATATTTGTAAAAGGTTAAATTGTAAACTCAAGTACAGCAATTAGGGTGCCCAATTCAGTTCCAGACCGTGGCACCCATGGGCTTACTTGGGGGGTCCTGGGCACTGCTGGGATGGTCCTGGTGGTCCCTGTGCAGACACTGCATCCTCAGGCCCTCCCGGTTAACCACTAGCTGGTCGTCCAAGTATCATCTAGAGTGTCCCGGGCAAAGAAGAGACCTAGAGTCTCCCCACCCCAAACAAGATTGTAAACTTATGGGGGAAAGTACCTGGCACTTGAAAACCTTTGTTATGCTTTATCCAGGCCTTCAGACTCTAGAATATAAGAAGAAGACGATAGAATTGACCTTAGAGAGTCCCAGACTTTGGGCTGAGACTAGCCCTTCGAGTCAACTGTTATAGGTATGTTCAGAGGACTGAAGAAAGCCATGTGGAAATAAAGCGTAATGGCATTGATTAACAAAGGGAATATCAGCATACTCAGAAATTAGGAGAACCAGATGGATCTGAAAAGTACAATCACAGGTTTCTGGTCTTTGAAATGTAATCCTCAGGAATAACTAAGGACAAAGTCGGTGGGTGGGGGAAATTGAAAAGTAGGGTTAAAGATTGTTCAATGTTCCCATCCACAGCTTTCAAGGGACTGCTTGTCAAGGACAAATATAGTACATCAAACTGCGGGGAGAAAGAAAACATTTTGAAAAGTAGACTGACAGCAAATATTTAACGTCCTGCCCACAAACATTTAACCATCCAAATAAGTAAATCTTAGTTGAACACACAGGACACAATTTGGATCCAATTGTTCATTTATAACAGTGAATTATATGCAAAACATGATTAAAACTTTAAAATAAAAGTTCTAATATATTTGTGTTTGTTTCTGTGTCCGTTCCTTTTTTACCTCATATGAGACTGCCAGATTTAATTTGTAAAAGAGTAGCATTTGTCCCAAAGTTGACATATTAATTCATAATTTAACCCAAATGCTTGTCTTTCACATAATCTCGGAAAATAAAAGCTAAAGTTTGTTGATTTAATTAAAATAGGCATCGGTCCAGTCCTTTCTCCTCTGACAAGGAGTTCAGGGTACTGAGTAACACCCGTCATATCCTTTGCAGTTTCGAGCATTGTCCTCTTTGTATAGACACAGGAAGATGGTTGATGCTACGGTGTTGTAACCTGGGAATTAATTGACTCTGAATAATATTTATTCCTGGGCATCTGTCATATTTACTTAAGTCTAATTTGCCCTTAATTCCTAGCACCCCATAAGGAGGGTCCTGGCAAAGGGACTTGGATGGACCCAGGGCAAGCTGTAAGTTACCCTGGCATCAAAAACAGGCCAAGCTCCATAAAACTTATACTAAGTTAAGAGCACAGTCATTGACAAACACAGCCATCGACAAAGCCTTTACCTAAATAGAAGTAACTGGATAAGGACCCTGCTGGGGTTAGAAAAGACTAACCTGGCTTAAGGACTGTAGTCTAGGATATATAATGATGTGTTCCCAGGAGAGACACCTTTTAACGCTTGATATATCTCCTACTGTGTCAATACAAAATGACTAGAAATATCATTAAGAAGTAAATTTAAGATGACTGTTTAAATGGATCTGGACAAGAAAAGGAGAAATAAGCCCTTGGATGAAATTCTGCCCTTGGATTTTGTCCTAGCTTCCCCAGAAGAAAGGGCTTTTCATGTTGATTGTGCTACCTCACCAGTGTAATTGCTACGCACAATTTTTGAGTTTTTGCTCTTAACTTATGCTGGGAGACTGGACTTGGTGTGTGGACACACAATAGAGGAAGGGGCACCACACCGAGCACAGGGCAGCAGTGCTCTATCTTTAGCACTGCCCACATTCGGTAGTCTCCAGCCGCTTCCCCCCCCCCCCCCCCCCCGGGGAGGTTGATGGCGATGATGAGGCAGGCGAAGGAAGGAAGGAACGAGGGCCAGGCTGGTCGGTATCAGTTGTAGTTTATTCCAATCTCCATTCCTGTTCTGCTTCTCTCTCTCTCTCTTTCTCCCTCTCTCTCTCTCTCTCTCTCTCTCTCTCTCTCGCCCTCACACTCTCTCTCTTCTGTGTGTTCCCCCGCTTCTGTCTCTTCTCTCTACTTCTGTGTCTTCCCCATTCTTCTCTTGTGTCTTCTCTATGTGTCTCCTTCTCTGTCTCTTCTGTTTTCTTCCTCTGTCTCCCTGTCTTCTTCCTCTGTCTCCCTGTCTTCCTCTGTCTCCCTGTCTTCTTCCTCTGTCTCCCTGTCTTCTTCTCTGTCTCCCTGTCTTCCTCTGTCTCCCTGTCTTCTTCTGTCTCCCCTGTCTTCTTCTGTCTCCCCTCAGTGCCTCCACTATCTTAGTTTTTATAGCAAATTACATCGGGCAGTAGCACAAAGGTGGGTTTAACATTAACAAATCAACAAAGAAGTTAAGACCATTTCTTGAGGAGATTAACAAAATCTCATCATCTAAGGAGATCCACTCAAGGGTAGGGGTCCAAACAAGGGTGTGTCAGGGTGTGAGCTAGTAATCTGCTTAAATAGTTATAGTAAATCTACTTCTAATATTTCTAGTAATGTCATTCTGTATGAGCACAGTAAGAGATACATCAGACTTGAAGTTTGGTTCTTCCTGAGGACATCTCACTATATATTCCAGACCACAGACCTCAGGCCAGGTTAGTCTTCCTAACCCCAGCAGGGTCCTAGTCTTGTCGTTACCTTTGGATCATGACAGCTTTGTCCATGATCATGCCCTCAACTTATCGTTGAGTATTGTGGCGTTTTGGCCTGGCCCAGTTTGATGCCAGGGTAGCTCACAGCTTGCCCTGGGTCCATTCTGTCCCTCGTCGGGACCCTGCTTTTGGGGTGCTGGAACTAAGGGCAACTGAGTCGAGAAAGCAGATGCCCAGGAATAAATATTATTGGAGTCAATCAGCTCCCAAGTTACAAGAGCATAATATTAAATGTCTTCCTGTGTCCATACAGAAAGGACATTGCTTTAAGGTAACTATGCAAAAGACACTAACTTACAATACAAGTTCAGAGTACCTAGAAGGATCTGATCTTACAAGATAACAGTCTGATTAGGAAAAGGTGATTAACTGGTTGGGAAGGAGGGTGCAGAGAAGAGTTTACAGATAAACAAAGGGATGGGAGTGTCTCCAGAGCACTTAAACCTAAACTCCTTGTGGCAAGGGAGGAAGGACAAACCAATGTCACCCTACACTTGGGGAGAGTGAAACTGAATGGAGAGTGTGAGACTAGAATGAGAGGCAGTGTGAGTCTGGAATGGGGAGTGCTTCGGGAGCACTGTGATGGGCGTTACTCAGTAACCTAAACTGCGTGTCAGAGAAGAAGGGACTGGACTGGTGCTATCCAATAAGAAGAGGGTGCTGAGAGGTCGCTTTGCAAAGTGGCTGATTTTGCTTGTTTTGCTTTGGGGCACACCTGGTGATGTTCAGGGCTATTCCTGGCCCTGTGCTTAGGGATCATCTCGATGGTGCTTGGAGCACCGTAAGGGGTCCTGGGGGCTAAGTCTGGGTTGGCCGCATGCAAGGCGAGCCCCTGCCCAGTATACTATCCCTCCAGCACGTGTATTTAAGTGTTCACCTGTCTGAAGGGTGCTGTTGTAATGTTTACTTTTTAAAGAACGAAGGTCTGTAAAGGTCCTTACTGGTTGGAGGGGGCAGGGAAAATTATTATTAGGAAATGTAATTAAACATTCTGGAAGGAATAAGAGAAAATTTCTCCATACAAGAATGAAGTATGGATATGTATTTTTCATCATGTGTAAAGTATGTGATTTTGTCCTAAATTAAAACTGGAAAATAGGAAAAATAAAGAACAAAATGAGGGATGGGGGTGGAGAGATACTGCAGCAGGTAGGGTGCTTGTCTTGCACTTGGCTGACCCAGGTTCAACCCATGTGGTCCCCCGAGCATTGCCAGGAGCAATTCCTGAGTGCAGAGCCGGGAGTAACCCCTGAGCATCACCGGGTGTGACCCCCGACCCCATATGAAAACAAAATGGTGGTGCAGAAAGTTAGGAAGAGAGAGAAAATAAAATTTCTCCCTTTGAGGCTACTAGTGTAGCTAAAGCAGAATTTATATGATGAGATAGGATTTTATTTAATATCAGCAGTGTGCTGATACAGAAGTGGAACTTTATTTTATCTGCTAACTTAATAATGTTTTCTTTACCTTCTAAATAATCTACCTAGGAAGTGAAGATTGTCCTTCATGTTATCTCTAGGTCTTTGATTACTTAACCAAGTCTGCCTCTCTGTTGAAAGGACCATTTCTGTTAGTTTGGATTGGATTGGCCTTGAGTTCTGGGCCAAGATCAAACCGGGTGACGCGGGGTCTCCCGCAAGCGGAGCCCTCACCAGCCCCCGGGCGTCCCCCTGCCCTCGGGAGAATGTTGGCTCACAGTCACAGAAGCTGTGCTTGTACCTGCAGTCTTTATGGTCACTTTGAGGAAATCGATAATTAATAATATTAATCGATAATTAATTAATGATAATTAATGATAAAGAATGAATGAGGTGAAGAAGGAGAAGGAAAATATGAAATGGGAGAGGAGGGTGAGAGCAATGACTGGGTGAAAAGTTTTTAAGCAAAGAGATAATCTACTACTCATTTTTTATATAATGTGTATATCTATGTCATTATTTAAGTAATATTAATCAGATCCTGGGCATGTGATTAATAATTTTATTCTTAGGGGACTTCTCATCTGTTCTGTCTGTCACAGATTATTAATGTCGGTCAACTGACCTATAAAGTCCAACTTAGTATATAGAGTTAAAATTTTTATATTCTAATTTGTAATACCAATAATTTATTTAAAATATATGTTTTATAATTCTTCATGCAAAGAAAATATTAAGAGAAGTTGGATGTTACTTTGGATTTAGGACAAAATATACAGTATTAGTTTTCCTTCTTTACTAAAATTCATTCCTATGGATTATATGGAACATTTTATTTTGTGTTGAGACTTGGTTCCTATATCCTATGATTTATTTATTGTATTTTAAACTTTTTGATAGTTCTGGGCTGGAGAGATAGTATAGTGGGTAGGTGCTTGCCTTGCCGGTGGCCGACCCGGGTTCCACGTATGGTCCCCAAGCCCTGCCAGGAGTTATCCCAGAGCACAGAGCCAGGATTAAGCCCCGAGAACTGCCAGAGGTGATCCCAAAACAACAAAAAAATCTAGTAGTACAATTTAAAATATTTATTGGGCTGCGGATAGCCCAGTGATAGAGCACTTTCTTTGCATTTGTGAGGTCCTTGGTTTGATCACTGACACTGCACAGTCACATAAGGTCAACCAAACAAGAAAGCAGAGAAAATACTTCTTGATTTTTACCCCCATATTAATAGGTGGGCGAATTAGAGGACGATTTTAGCTTTAACTAATTTCCCCCCACTGTAATCGTAAGGTATTTCTTTAAGGAATAATTTTATTTTATCACAGTTGTCATTTTATTTCCCCAGCACTGACTTGCAGATCACCAGAAATGCCCCCACGATGTAGAGCGTGGTGAGCAGTTCCTGCCCACTGGCTAGGTCATGTGCAGGACTACATTTACCGAGTGTCCCATGACTTACTTGGTTGGCAGTTTCTGGAGAGAAGTGAGCTGGCTCCATCCCTTTCCCTGGCAGGAGTAGGAGGGAGAGGTCCTCTGCCTCTTCTCTTGGCCAAACCGCACGAACACTGATTACCTGTTCTCACACCTCCAGCTGGTGCGGAGCACAGGGCTCCAGGCAGGGAGGCCAGCGAAGGGGGTAGTGGAAAGCTGAGGGACAAGGGAGACGGAGGCATGGAACGGGGAGGGGAGAGTGAGGGCGGGCAAGGGGGCTACTGAACGGGAAGAGGGAAGTGGGTGTGTTACCGTTGGCAGCGCCTACAATGTATCTGGTGCTGCTGGAAATTCTACATCTATAATTTTCTTTGATCCTAAACTCAATGTTGCATCATGCCTTTATGAAAGAGGAGACTGAGGATTAATTGCAGATTAATTTTAGATAGAGCTCAAGTAAGAGTTTTTATTTCAAATTCTATGATTTTCAGGGGGTAGAGGTAGAAATAGTGAAAAATAAGATAATACATGATGACAGAAAAAGTCAAAAGAATGGCGAAGAGTAGCAGGTAAGGAATGAGCAAAAAATAGGAAGCGAAATTAAAGATTGGGTTTTAAGCAGCCCACTTATAGCTTCCCATTGTATTATAATTTTCTGGTGTTATTTAAGTAGTATCCGCACATAACACAAAAATGAAACAGGAGGGCATGTTGTGGAAAGCAATTTTTTTTTCACTCCCAATTTTACTCACCAGAGACACACATGCTTTAAATTTTCCATTTGGGGGCTGGAGAGTACAGTGCTAAGGCAATTGCCTTGCCTGGGGCCAATCCTTGTTTGCCAAAAACTGCCAGGAGCAATTTTTTGCTCTCCGTGCCAAGCACAGAGCCAGTACTCCTAAGCACTCCCAGTGTGCCCCTCTTTCCAAGAAAATTCCAATGTTTAACCTTTCAGATAATTATGTAGCATGAGATAATACACTATGTTTATTGATTTTAAACAAAGCATGATTGGTTATTGGGCCACACCCAGTGGTGTCAGGGCTTATTCCTGACTCTGTACTCAGAGATCATTTCTGGTGGTGCCTGGGGACCAAATTTGCTGCTGAGGATTGACACTAGATTGGCCTCATGGAAGACAAAAGCCTCAATCCCTGTCTTGTATCTTTTTTTTTTTTTTTTTTAATATTTTTCTTTTAAACATTTTTATTTATTTATTTTTTTTTTCTTTTTGGGTCACACCCAGCGATGCTCAGGGGTTACTCCTGGCTTTGCACTCAGGAACTACTCCTGGCGGTGCTTGGGGGACCATATGGGATGCCGGGGATCGAACCCGGGTCGGCCGCATGCAAGGCAAACGCCCTACCCGCTGTGCTATCGCTCCGGCCCCCCTGTCTTGTATCTTAGCTACTAAAATATTTCACTGGTAAGAAAGCCCTTGTGGAATGTAGTCAGAGCACTTGTAGAATGAGGACTAGAGTGATGGGCAAGGCAGGCGCTTCTGCAATCACCAGCCTGAACATCATGCGGACCCGGGATGCCAATCCCCAAACCATCTGGCTCCTCCGGAACTTCCATCACACCACCAGACTCTGATTACTTAGATCCAGAACATTCATCGAGCCATCGGGCTGTCATTTGCCGTGTCAGAGCTGTCTCAAGCCACCAGACGATTGCTCACATCTAGAATCTGCCCAGTCATCTGACTCTGCAGCTAGAATTTCAATCCAGGGCCCCCCACACGCAAGGCGAGTAAGTGCTCTCCTGTTGAGCTACATCCCTGATCCCCATTTTGCTTTTTTTTTCTTTTTGGGTTCGCACCCGATGATGCACAGGGGTCGTTCCTGGCTCTGCACTAAGGAATTACCCCTGGTGGTGTGCAAGGGATCATATAGAATGCTGGGAATCAAACCGGGGTTGGCTGCGTGCAAGGCAAATGCCCTACCCGCTGTGCTATCGCTCCAGCCCCCCATTTTGCTTTTTTGCTTGTGGCCCATCCCAGTGGTGCTTGGGGGAACCATACTGGAGATTGAACCAGGGCCTTTTGCATACTAAGCATGTACTTAGTCCACTGAATTATCTCTCTGGCCTGAATTTTTAAATAAACCCAGGTTTCCTGGTCCTTCTTTGCTATTATCTCTCTTGTTCAAAGTCAGCGGTATTGATACCTTAATACTGTCCCTGGATTTTGGTTTGTTAACTCTAATTGTTTCATATATTGTTGCTAAATTTTTTTTTCACTCTTAGAAACTCATTTATTTTCTGTCAACCTTATTTTCACTTTTCGTTTGAGTCTAGAACAGCTTAAGACCACTCGGTGGTGGTTCCAACCCATCCCGTGGCCTGGGCCGTGGGGGCTACAGACCAGTCTTCTGTGGCAGGCTGAGCTCCAATCTTCAGTAGGGAAATGCTGAATGGGCACAACCTGCACCCCTTCAGACCAGTCTGCAACCTCGGGCTGAGTCGCGGTGAACTCTGGCGCTGGGGTGGTCCATTCACTTTTTTGGTCACGGCCTTCTCTGCAGCAGCCTGCTCTTCCTTCTCACTCTCCTCAGGATCTCCGTAGAAGTAGAGATCAGGCATGACCTCCCATGGGTGTCCACGGGAGATGGTGCCTCGCATGCGCAGAGCCTCCCGGGCCAGCATCCACCACATGAGACCCACAGAGTGAGCTCCCTGGTTGTTGCAAGGGGTGGCAATGTCCACATAGCTCAGAGAGAGTCTGTGTTACACAGAGCAATGGTAGGCAGGTTCACGTAAGACGCCTCTGCTCCCGGAAAGCCGCCTGGATTTGATTGGTGAAGCCTCCAGGAGTGAAGCGGTTGCAGTGGCACCCGTGGGGCAGTGAACTTCAGCACAGCACGCTGGCCAGTATTCCTGGGTGAGGTCACACTGACATCAGCTGGGTTTTCTTTTTTTTTTTTTTAATTTATTTATTTTTAATTAGAGAATCACCGTGAGGGTACAGTTACAGATTTATACACTTTTGTGCTTATACTTCCCTCATACAAAGTTTGGGAACCCATCCCTTCACCAGTGCCCATTCTCCACCACCCGTAAACCCAGCGTCCCTCCCACCCTCCCCAATCCCATCTCCCCCCCACCCCACCCTGCCACTGTGGCAAGGCATTCCCTTCTGTTCTCTCTCTCTAATTAGCTGTTGTGGTTTGCAATAAAGGTGTTGAGTGGCCGCTGTGCTCAGTCTCTAGCCCTCATTCAGCCCGCAACTCCCTTCCCCCACATGGCCTTCGACTACAATGTAGTTGGTGATCGCTTCTCTGAGTTGACCTTTCCCCGGAACGTGAGGCCAGCCTCGAAGCCATGGAGTTAACCTCCTGGTACTTATTTCTACAGTTCTTGGGTGTTAGTCTCCCACTCTGTTATTCTATATACCATAGATGAGTGCAATCTTTCTATGTCTGTCTCTCTCTTTCTGACTCATTTCACTCAGCATGAAACTTTTCATGCCCATCTACTTAACTACAAAATTCTTGACCTCCTTTTTTCTAACATCAGCTGGGTTTTCAATGCAACAATGGCACGAGCTGCCAGCAGAAGCTTCTCCCAGGTTCTCTTCAAATTTATGATGTAGATGCCATCACTTTTCCTTTTGTAGATGTACTGTCCATCTGGAAATCCAGGTTGGTGCCACCTAAGTGGGTGCCTGCTGCAAGGAATTTGAGGACATCCTCCTCCTTCATCTGCAGGACATGGAGGGCTCCGGACATTGTGAAATTTCCCTTTAAGTTACGACAGGAATTGTGAACAATGCCGTATGGATCCCTCGCTGGGCAGCGTGGAAAGGCTGTTGCTAAAATTTTATATATTGCCTAATATTACATGTGAATTTTCAAAATACATTTCATAGAAGTCTTTAGTAATCAGCTATGGTGAAATCACAGGATCAGAGATGCAAACACAGCTGTGAATTGTGTAAGAAGATACTTTACATTGCTCGTGTATCAGCTCTCCATAGTCTAATTTGAACAGGTTTTTATTTTCTAGGCATTTTAAATGCTACCAGAGGAGTAGAGAAAAATGAAGTCATAGCATTTTGGCCTCCCATGGGCATGCATGAGTCAGAATCAGGGGGTGGCTTTGAGCAATTCTGGTGTCGCTAGGGTATGTGAGAATTCCTATGTTTCGGTATATAAAGACAAACCCTACTATTAGGGCAAGTTTTGATCTGTTGGAGGATGTGGGACACTTTTTCCCCCATTAGCTCACCTACCCAATATTTGAGTTTCTACAGAAGTCGCTGTAGATTCACTATCACTGTATCACTGTCATCCCCCTGTTTATCAATTTACTCGAGAAGGCGCCAGTAACATCTCCTTTCATCCCTGCCCTGAGATCTTAGCAGCCTCTCCTTACTCATCTTTCCCAGTGATTGGAGGCTCTTTCAGGCTTCTTTCTTGAATGCATCATTAAAGCACCCATAAACTCATGAAAATAAAAACCATATTAAGTTTTCTTCCCAGGCCACAATGCAATGAAGGTAGGAGGTAGAAATTAATCATGAAAGCAATTTTGAAAAAGTTCCAACACTTGGAAAGTGAACAACGTAAGTCACTATTGCGTAGCACTGGAGCACTGTCATCCCGTTATTCATCGATTTGCTCGAGCGGGCACCAGTAATATCTCCATTGTGAGACTGGTTGTTACTGTTTTTGGCATATCAAATACACCACGGGTAGCTTGCCAGGCCTTGCCGTGCGGGCGGGATACTCTTGGTAGCTTGCCGGGCTCTCCGAGAGGGACGGAGGAATCAAACCCGGGTTGGCCATGTGCAAGGCAAACACCCTACCCGCTGTGCTATCGCTCTAGTCCACTATTGCGTTAAAGAGGAAATTAAAGAAAAAAATAAATATTCCTCGAAATGAGCAAGAATGAGGATACCGTGATCAGAACCACAGTTAACGGGAATTAACCCTATATTGCCCTGGCCCAGCAATAGTATATAACATAATGACTTTTATTTAATTCTATTTGCAGCCTGCGCGTCCAGCTCAGGTCATATCGGGAGCTTCTAGGTGTCAGCAGCCCTGCCATGCCTCAGCCAGCTGAGCTCACCCTTGCCCCGCTTCATGCCAATCTGCGTCCTTGCAATGTTCACAGGATATAATAGAGTTTAAATTTCTGGGGCCAGAGGTAGCCCGGGGGTACAGGCCCTGGCCTTGCAAGCAGCCTGCCACGGTAGAGTCTCCGGCACACGCCGTGTCCTCAGGTGCCGCCAGGAATAGGAGCTCCAGCACCCAAACCCGTGCCCTATAGAACTGACTGGGAGAAGTTGATGCATAAATTACCCTTTATTCTGTTGGATTTGGGTCATACCTTGTAGTTGCTGCTTCTGATACCTTGAAATGAGCCAGGGACAGAACCCAGGTCGTCCATTGCAAGGCAAACACTGTAGCAGACAATAGGTCCTGCCTCTAAATTTAGTGACTTATTTTTGGTTATAAAACCAAGCCCTCGGAAGAGAGCGACGTACAGTCTCTTGCCCCCACACCTGGTGTCTTCACGGGGGCCCCTCGGGAGGGGGGCGGGTTGAGTTTCCCTTCCTGCCCCGAGCAGAGCCCCGGCAGCCGAAGACCTCCAGAGCCCAGCCACAGCCATGCTCAAGGCCCCTCTCCACACGTTTGGATGAGCCTCATGCATGAAGGAACCAGCAGAGGAACCCAGGTGTGCGGGGCCCGGGGCTGAGATCTTCAAGTGTGCTCAAGTCAGGACTAGGCCTCTTCTGCCCAGATCCCCCATTTTCCAGTAGCTAGGCAGTCACACCCAGAAACTTCCCCCAGCGCCGTGTAATCTCATCAATGGCCAACATCCAGAGACTGTAAAACCAAGTTCCGGGAAGCAACATCTTATAGCCTAGTTCTCCCTCTCGGAGAACCTAGCAAGCTACTGAGAGTTTCCTGCCCGCATGAGAGAGCCTGGCAAACTCCCTGTGGCGTATTCATATGCCAAAACCAGTAACAATGATGAGTCTCATTCACCTGACCCTGAAAGAGCCTCCAATGCAGTACCGTTGGGAAGGACGAGTAAAGAAAGGCTGCTAAAATCTCAGGGCTAGGATGAATGGAGACGTTACTAAGACCACTTGAGAAAATTGATGATCAACGGGATGATGATGATGATGATGATTGGGATGTTTGCCATACTTTTGTTAATATGAACAATATTTATCTACTTTCATTGTGGAATTGTCCACCAGGAGACACCCATGTCCAGCGTTTAGATTCGGCCTTCTGGAACTGTGAGTTACCATGGATGGTCTTGGTCGACATGATGAACTAGACAGTCTCTCACCCTGTTCATTCCATTCTAGGCCATGGGTCCCAATGTGGAGTTCTTAGGGCGACTTTCTCGGTCCTATCTTGGCATTATAATCACTGACAATGACCTTGTAGAAGGTGTGATCTTCTTTATAGAACTTCTCCAGCTCCACATAGAACTTCTCAATTTCTTCTTCATCGTAGTTGGATGTTGGTGTGTAGATGATGGATAGAAATAGCCAGCAGTGAGCTGTAGGGAGCCATTTTATAATCCTGGCTCTTATCTTCAAGTAAGACAGAGTCTGGCTCTTCTCAAACAGGGGCTTACTTAAACTTCCTGTAACAAGGATGCCACTGCTGACCCTACTGACCTTACTGTTCCGCCATTGTTTACACTAGCCGATAGCTGTGCCTGACATGATAAATGGACATGTCATGATCTGTGATTGACTACTGCTTGTACGGGGTCTGGGCACACATACCATACCACTGCTTCCCAGCAGGCAAGTATAAATGCTGTAGCTGCCAGTGAATAAAGCTCTCCCCTCTTTCTTGTTGCTTTCTGTCTCTGTGTCTGTTCATTCGGCTGTGTCCCCTCCTCAGCCCCACAAAGGGTCCTACCTGCTGGCCAGGACGGGGCCCCACACCTGTGGCCCAGCGTGGGGCAATAGGGGAACACCAAACGCCCAGTCAGGTTCACGTCGGCTGACAAAATCACGGAAAAGTGAGTATCTCTGAGGGTCGCCTCTCTCTTGGCGCACACCCTGGTTTGGGACCGGGCTTGAATACAGTCTCGTCACACCCTGGTATGGAACTGGGTTCAAATATAGTCTTATGTTAAGGATGAGACAGTCACTGTTGGAAGGCTTGAATCTCTTTGTCCTGTGTTTTCATTTCCGTCGAGTTAGCAGAAACAGCCTACCAGTGAAGACAGTCACTGAATCCCTTAGACCTGTGTTTTTCATCTCTGACGAATTGGCATAAACAGCCTACCAGCAACCCTTTCTTTTCTCTTCTTGCCTTATGGCCTGCTTATCTTCTGTTTCCTTGTCCCTTTATTTGCATCTTTTTTCTCACTATCCTTATCTTTGTTGCTGTTTGCCTTTTCGCTTTGCTTTTCGCAGTGCTTTTCCGGCTGATAAAGATAAATTCCACTCCCTTACTCCCTAAAATCATGGGACAAACACTTTCTAAAAAGGAGCTCTTTGTCAATGTCCTGAAAGATTCCCTTAAAGACCGTGGAGTAAAAGTAAAGAAAAAAGACTTAGTGCAATTTTTTCTCTTTATAGAAGATATTTGCCCCTGGTTCCCTCAGGAAGGGACTATTAGTGAAAAGAGATGGGCCAGAGTAGGTGATTGTATGGAAGATTATTATGAACAGTTTGGTCCTGAAAAAAAATCCCTATTTCCGCTTTTTCTTATTGGAACTTAATAAATGAGACTCTTAAGACACAACAAAGACAGCCGGAGACTCAGCACCTTGTTTCTGAATTTGAGACCTTTTTGAGGAAAAAGTATAAGAGTTCCAAGGCTCCCTCAGTCTGTGGGAATGAGGCCCCCCCCATGCAAGAGGCTGACTCCTCAAAATCTGCCACTATAGACTCTGACCATCCTGCTCCCCTGTCTGAACCCTCCCAAGCAGAGGCGCCTCCGAGACTTTATCCTGTGATTTCTGGCATCCCGATCCCTCCCCTCCGAAACCTGAATCCCTGCCCCTGGAGGACGGGGCTGTCCTGGAAAATGAGGTGACGAGGTATCAGCCCTCAGTCCCTTGGCCCCCCCTTGGGAAAACAGCCACCCCTTATCTGTCCCATGCCACTGCCTTTTTTAATTCCCCATATGACGCCAGTGAGTCAGTCCTCCAGCTCGCTGGGGACACTGCCGCCTTACGTGGAGAAGGCGGGGCCCAGCGGAGCCCAGCGCCCCCACCCCCATAGAACCCACCTCCTCCCCCTGGAACACACCCATTTTTTTATAAAAAAGAAAAAACGGCAGTTGGCGACTGCTACAGGATCTACGGGCAGTAAATAAAACCATAGTCATTTTTGGGGCGCTTCAACCTGGACTGCCGTCCCCAGCAGCCATTCCTTCAGAAATGTGTAAGACAGTACTCGATTTAAAAGACTGCTTTTTCTCAATTCCCTTGCATCCTGATGGTCACCCCCGCTTTGCCTTTAGTTTGCCAGCTACTAATTAGAAAGAGCCCAATGTACATTGAAGCAACCCCATTGTCAGGGGGATAAAACCAAAGATGACGTGGACGCCTGTAGGGCAGGTTCAGGAATCTCAGTGTGAACGTGGTGAGTGGGGTGCTCACCCGCGTGAAAGAAGGACTGGTTCGAGTGAGTGCAGGAGTGTGCTTTGTGCGTGTGCCCTTAGTATGTGTATTTGTCTCATTATCTTTCTCTTAGTTCTGCTTATTATTATCAGCAGAGAAGGCAGGAAAATGCAAGATCATGTGGTTAAGTGTTTAATAATATCAGGAATGAAAAAGTATTTTTCCTATCCCCAAGTCTGATAAGAAGATACTAGTTCCCTGTCTCAGAACTAGTCTTGACCTAGAAAGAAAAATGCTAGTATCTGACCACCTTAGGTTTCAACAATTTTGAAAAGGTTTTGCCGGCTTATATCAACAAAAGCGCTTTCTTGACCCATTTTTAACAGGCAGAAAACTGGCTGGTCAGGCAGGGAAATGGGGAGCAATGTTCCCAATCGGCCGACAGGGCTTAACTTTGCCCTGGGGACTGCTCCTTCCTTTCTCAGTCTGTCAGTTTTCTCCCTGCCGTTTCTGAAGGGTCAGATCGATAGACCAACTGCAGACGTGTGCACATGTACGTGTGTTGTTTTTAGTGAACTTATTGTCTGTCTGTCTGTGGAACACTCGAGTGTTAGAGCTAGTTTGAAGTCAGTAATTCTTAAACCCGGGCAAGCAAAATCAAGGGAGATCAGAGTGATATGAAGCCCAGCAATTTAAAAGACCTAGGTATCTTTGGAACTTGTTAGATCAGGTTTAAACAAAGATTTCTAATTAGAATGTGGCGCCTACAACGAAATTGAAATTTTTAATCTAAATTTCTTATTGGAAGAACATTAACAGTTATTAACAGTTGAAATTCTTTTGAATTCCAGTATCTGTACTATCTAGAAAGAGCTACAGAACTAGAGCCAGAAGACTAAAAGTGAAATAAGAATTCTGAGCGTGCAAGGCTTTATCTTACAAGCCTCAGCCAATTTTAATGAGGAATTTAGTTGTTTTTCAAGCAACAGAGGTACAGAAACCCTCAAAATAAACAAAGTTTTCTTATGTTTCCATAAACATTGACAGTCCAAATGTTTTTTTTCTATGCTATTATCAAAGTTTGGTTTTAAAAATTATATATATATATGTATATATATATATATATATATATATATATATATACCCAAAGGGCTCTTTCTGTGTTTGAAAGCATATTTGTATTGTGGAATTGATAAAGTTTGAAAGCTCGTGATTTTAAATAACTAAGGTACAAAAACTATCAAAATTAAGTCAAAGAAGTTTTTACCGTGTTTCACAAAAATCGATGGTCCAAAGGTCTTATGCTATTATACCAATGTATATATTTGTATCTGCACTGGATTAGAATTATTTGACCTAGAGAATCTTGTGAGTTGAAATAATTGTGACCTATGAAAACAGGTTCAAAGAGTAATGCTTCAGTTTAAAATATTATTTTCTAGAGTTGCAAAATTGGTTGAAAAACTTATTGTACCTGTGTTTTATTTTATCTCCAAGACTTCTGGTAACTAAAATTTTTAAAGCTACTTAGTTTAGGGTTATAAGGGGTTAATCTCAGATGTCAGCTTGGGAGTTTTTAAAGATTTTCCCTGGATCCGCCCATCCCCCTGCATTCCCAGCTCAGCAAGCTCTGCCTCAGTTAGACTGGATATGCAGACCCTCCCTAACCTCAACAGTGAATTCTAATCACACTTTTGCCCAGCAGATAAGACTTGATTAATTTAATTTCTTAACTCTTCCAGGTATCTGGTTTTTGCAACTTTGTAAATGAGAAAGGGCTTGGGAAACAACTGATCCTTATATTTGTATTAAAATCTGATGAACACACATAAAAGAAATGGTGGGAAACCTCCTTGTAGGAGGAAAAGTCTATGCTTATATTTTAACAGATAACACCTACTAATGTACTCTGGGTCCTGCTATGGCTTCATCTGGAGTAAACTTCATCCTCCTGGTACTGACCCAGACTCCACAACCCTCCAAACTTCAACCTCAAACAAATCTCAGCTGGAAGTCATAAGGAAATCTGAGGAAGAGTCAGCAACACAGGACCCCTATGGGGAAGGACAGGCTGAATTGGCCTGAAGACTTAGTCTGGGACTTACAGTATCGACGTAATCCTGATCCTCAGAGAACTTTGTGGACAAGTGTGAAATCCTTACTGTTTCATGGTGATCTATGAGTGTTCCAAAGATGTCTCTGGTTAATTTCTAATGTAAAGTGAACTTTCGCCCAGTGAATATGTTGTAAGAACTTTAGTTGTGATCATCTTTAAAACTTTTTGAAAATCTAGAGAACTGATGTAATGCTTTTTGAATGGTACTGCAGAGTAGTTTTGTCATGTTAAATGAGATGATTGGTAACCAGTGTCCAAGTTTGGGAGATCATGTTGTACTAAATTCAGTAAAAATAAGAGTTTAAACTTGTGGGATGACTATAAGGAATATAGATGTATGTCTTAAGTCAGAAAGATAATGGATGTAGATATCAGTCGGAAAAAGGAAGGGAATCCTGTTAAAGTAAAGTTGATTATTAAATGGGTTAAGGAAAGTTACAAGACAGAATGAATATAAAAGAAAGTGTAGAAGGTTTGAGGTTGTGCTTTAAGGAAAAGAAACTGTAATCAATCTATATTGTTGTAAAAACTCTAAATATATCTGCAGAATTGTTCTAGTATCCAGACTCCTGTTACAGTGCTCTTAGATAATGGAAAATCAATGTTTTCAACATGGAACTAAATGAATTTTATGTGATGGTCACTGTGCTTCCCTGAATCCTCTACTATGAAGGAGACTCTTTATCCCCATAGGTAACCCATCATCCCATCCAGAAGAGGGAGGTGACATTCACTCTAACCATAGCCATGCTGTTTGGAACTGGACTGGCAGGAGCTGGGACTGTTATCAATTCACTTGCAACCCAGCAGAGCGAATGGATTCTCATCCCTTCGAGCAGCTACTTATGAGGACCTGGAGAGGATCGAAACCCCCATCAGTCATCTCGAGACATCCCTGACGTTCCTGTCTGAAGTGGTGTTGCAGAACAGGAGAGGACTGGACTTATTGTTGCAACAGGGGAGGATTGTGTGCTGCCCTAGGGGAGGAATGCTGTTTTAGTGCTGTTTTTTTGCAGATCACAAAGGAGTGGTCCGCGATTCCATGACTAAGCTCAGAGTAGGACTTAAGATTACTTACTCCCCTTGCTGGGTCCACTGTCAGCTGTATCATTGTTAGTTACTGTTGGCCCTTGCGTTTTTAATCGAATCTTGGCTTTTATTAGACAACAAATTCAGCAATTAGAAGCCAAGCCTACACAGGTTCATTATCATTGGCTTGGTTTGCAGGACGCTCACACCTCTGTTCAGATTCATACCTCACCCTCCCCCAGTTCTCTACCTTGAAGGATGCCGGGCTCCCAAGGATTTCTTATAGTGGATCAGGTTGCCAGGCAAAGCACTGCAAGGGAGGGCTGATACCCAGGCCCGGCTCCCTGTGAGGTATTCCGGTATAGCATAGAGGTTGCTCCAAGACCAGGGTTCGATGGGGCCTGTGAAGAGCCCCCTGCATAGACCCGATCATCCCTTCCCTCCTCTCCCTGCAAAAATGGAGTCTTTGTGTCACAAGGGATACCGGACAATGCCTCCCCTGACCACATTTAATTTAAAACAAAACAGGGGGAGATGTAGGGAGCCATTTTATAATCCTGGCTCTTATCTTCAAGTAAGACAGAGTCTGGCTCTTCTCAAACAGAGGCTTACTTAAACTTCCTGTAACAAGGATGCCACTGCTGACCCTACTGACCTTACTGTTCCGCCATTGTTTACACTAGCTGATACCTGTGCCTGACATGATAAATGGACATGTCACGATCTGTGATTGACTACTGCTTGTACGGGGTCTGGGCACACATACCGTACCACTGCTTCCCAGCAGGCAAGTATAAATGCTGTAGCTGCCAGTGAATAAAGCTTTCTCTCTCTCTCTCTCTCTCTCTCTCTCTCTCTCTCTCTCTCTCTCCTCTTTCTTGTTGCTTTCTGTCTCTGCGTCTGTTCATTCGGCTGTGTCCCCTCCTCAGCCCCACAAAGGGTCCTACCTGCTGGACAGGACGGGACCTCCACAGTGAGCCACATCTATTCAAGTGTAATCGTCCGATTCAGGTTGTTAGACATTCGAATGAATCAATCAGTACTCGTTAATACACTGGCTCAGCTCTTCACATGCTACCTGTTCGAATGCAAGGCTCCATCCCAATGGAAAACCAGCAGGACTGTTGTGTTATACAAGAAGGGAGATATCCACAATATCGGCAACTGTTGCCCAATCTGCCTGTTGTCCATCGTCTACAAGTTGTTCATTCGAGTCATCCTAAAAAGAATAGGTAGAACATTAGACAAAGGACAACCATGTGAGCAAGCTGGGTTCTGAAAAGGATTCAGCACAATCGACCATATCCACACAGTGACCAAGCTCATTGAGGTTTCACAAGAGTTCAAGATGCCGCTCTGTCTAACGTTCATCGATTTAAAGAAGGCCTTTGATTCTGTTGAGACTGAATCGGTCATCGAAGCCCTAGCCGAAAAGGGTGTTCAAACTCAGTACATCAAGATCGTCCAGGAGCTGTATTGTGGATTCACCACCAGGATCTCACCATTCTACAAGGAAGTGATCATTGATGTAAAGAGAAGGGTGCGGCAGGGTGATACCACTTCACCAAAACTCTTCAGTGCCACCCTCGAGAATGTCATGCAATGACTGGAATGGGAAGGAATGGGAGTGAAGATAGACAGTCGGCATTACACCACCTCCACTTCGCTGATGACATCATTCTCATAATGCCAAACATTAGCCAAGCGGCACAAATGCTGGCCGACTTCGACCGAGAGTGTGGAAAGGTTGGACTGCAGCTGAACCTTAACAAGACGATGCTCATGAAAGACGAACTAGTCCCTGAAGCTTCATTTGCTCTCAATGGAACGAACATCTCCGAATGCAGCAGCTATGTGTACCTGGGTCGAGAACTTGACATGAGGAACGACTTGGTGCCAGAACTTTGCAGGAGGAAGAGAGCAGTGTGGAATGCCTTCAAGAGCATCGAAGAAGTGGTTAAGAGGACGAAGGATCTCTGGCTCTGGGTACATCTTTCCAATTCCACCATTCTTCCTGCACTAACATATGCCTCAGAGACCTGGGCCCTACGCAAACAGGATGAGAATGCTATTTGGGTATCCTAAGAGGAATCGAAAGAGCTATGCTGGGAGTATCACGTCTCACTCAAGTAAGAGAAGGAATCTGGAGTTCCGACCTCTCTCAGCGATCAAGAATCAGGGATGCTGTCTCTTTGCCAAAGCGTTAAAAATCAGGTGGGCCAGACACATAATGCGATTCAGAGACACCGCTGGACTAGAGCTGTTACCGACTGGATTCTACCGGACGTCAAAAGACCGTGTGGCTGCACACCAATGAGATGGTCAGACTTCTTCATCAAAACCCTGAATGAATGGTTTGAGGCTCTTCCTGTTCCTGGAGGGAGCAAATACCACTGGGCTACACTAGCATGCAACAGGGATGAATGGAGACATTACTGGCGCCCTCTCAAGCAAATCGAAGATCTATGGGATGACTAGTGATGCACTGAATATTTATCTACTAATCTTCCTTACATTTTATCTTTGTTTTAAAGTCACAAATATATTTCTTTTTTTTTTTCACATGACTTTTTCGTTATTTATGACTTTTTTTTCTCCAAACCAGAGTTTTAATTTTTTGGTGCTCAGATACATAAGCCTTTCTCTTCATGGTTTCTGTCTTTGGTGTCATGCTAAGAATGACCTATGACCAAAGGTTGTAAAAAACAGAAAAACCCAACTTAATTTGATCTTTTTATCACTTAGTTTGAAATTAAGACATTTTTGGAATATTGTTTTGAGTTCATTGAGTGTAAGAAATGTAATGTAATTCCCCCAGTTGGCCGGTGTCTGAGGTGTCTGAGCAAAGCGTCCATTTGTGGCACTGGACCTCTCAGGCCAAGGCATACATGTGGGCGGGTTATTTGGGCCAATAGAGTTGACTGGGCTCAAGCTTCAAAGGGATATTTCAATCAGACAGTTACAAAAGGAATTTTCTTCTTGGCTTTTGTGTTTCAAAAGTGGAAGAATTAAGGAGAATGGAAATGACTCCTGGTAGAAATGAAAAGCAAGTGATTTTTTTTTTTAAAAAAAGGAGCAGTTTGGTCTCTCTCCCCTCCGGGAGAAGGCGTGGTGTCCGACATTTTGTGGGTCCGTTGAGAAGGTATGAACTTTTGGCGCGGGGGGGGGGGGGGGGAAGTGCTTTGAACTTGAAACAGCTGCGGGATACCGGGGCAGTCCCCGCCAGGGCCGGTGCTCGGCTCCGGCCAGTTTCGGCCTGGGTGCCCTTGCCTCTGCACAGCCGGTGGATGTGGAACGAGCGGGAACCAGAGACAATTTAGGATTTGGGGTTCCAGCAAGTGCTTGCACCCATGTATAGAGACTGTGAACTAAGCTTTTGCCACATGCTGGTCCAGGAAGGGAAATGATTCATTTTCCAACTTAAATCTCTGTGGACTTAATTACTATAATACAGAAATTGTAAACCGCGCGGCCGCGGTTTTATCTCTTCATTCTCATCAGTGGAAAACTTACTATCAAATATTTCCTTGTTAATAGAGCTGTATTCTTGGGGGATAAATTCCAACAAAAATAGTGAGTCTGTTTTGAAACTCTAACAACAATAGTGATTTGAGTGTTGAAATCTGGAATGTAATCAAGGTAAAGAGAAAATGAAGTGAAATTGTCACTCACGCAAGGGGGGGTTGGGGGGTGAGGGGTGGGATGTATACTGTTTTTTTTTGTTTTTGCCTTTGTTTTTGTTTTTATTGGTGGTGGAATATGGGCACTGGTGAAGGGATGAGTGTTTGAGCATTGTATAACGGAGATATAAGCCTGAGAACTTTGTAACTTTCCACTTGGTGATTCAATAAAATAAATTTAAAAAAAAAAAGGAGCAGAATTTCCCCCTGTTGTCCTGTTTTCCCAACTTCAAGAAGAAAATCATGATGCAGGTTTTGGGGGGAAAAAGCACATGAAGAGGAAGTTAGTAGTCGCGGACCATGAGTTCCTCAGCAGGAACAAGCCCCCCAAGGGCAAGGCTGCAAGGGTTCCAGACATGCATGCGTGGAGAGCAAACGGCATGGGGCCTTGAGGCCCACAGCACAGGCTTAGGGTGATGTGACGTCAGTCGGAGGGCGGCTCCTTGGTCCCCTGAGCCTTCCTGGGCTGAGGGCAGCAGCACCACTTGAGTGACCTGGGCTGTGGGAGGACTTTAGGATGGTACTGGGGGACAGTGGTGACACTTTGCTGACGAGACCAGCAGGCTATGGGCACATTAGCAACATCACTGATTAGATTCCCTCATCATCTGCTGTACGGCCGGGAGGTCCGGGTCTGGTTAGTACTTAGATGGGCGGTGGCCTGAATTACATTGTGTTAATAAAACATTTCTTTTTTTTTCTCTTTGGGTCACACCCGGCAATGCACAGGGGTTACACCTGGCTCAGGAATTACTCCTGGCGGTGCTCGGGGGACCATATGAGATGCCGGGGATCGAACCCTGGTTGGCTGCATGCAAGTCGAATGCCCCACCTGCTGTGCTATCACTCCAGCCCCCATTAAAACATTTCTTGTTTGTTTTGTTTTCAAATCACACCCAGCAATGCTCAGGGGTTGCTCCTGACTTGGCACTCAGGAATTACTCCTGCAGTGCTCAGGGAATCATGTGTGGTGCTGGGGATAGAACCTGGGTTGTCTCCATGCAAATTCCCCTCTGTACTATATCTCTCCTGTCCTCAATAAAGCATTTTCTTCTTGGTTTTGTTTTTGAGTCACACTTGGTGGGGTCCAGGAGTATCTCACATCCTGAGGCTGTGGGTCACTCCGGGCTGTGCTTGGGGGTGCTGGAAGCTGGATCTCCTGCAGGAAGAGCATGTGCTCAGCCAGGGAGTAATCTCTCCAGCCCCTAACAGTTTCATTAAAAAACCTTTTAGTGGAGGCAGAGCTGCAGACCAATGGAACAGGGCTGAATACTCTGACCCCCCCCCCCCCAAATATATGATCATCTAATCTTTGATAAGGGAGCAAGAAATGTGGAGTGGAGCAAGGAAAGCGTGTTTAACGAATTGTGCTGGCAAAACTGGACAGCTACATGCAAAAAAATTGGGTTAGACCTCCACCTACCACCATGTACAAAAGTCAGATCAGAATGGATTAAAGACCTCAACATCAGACCAGAATCCCTAAGGGACATTGAAGACAAGGCCTGAAAAACCCTCCACGACATTGACGCCAACGGTATCTTCAAAGATGACACATCACTGGCCAAGCAAGTGAAAACAGAGATAAATAAATAGGACTATCTCAAACTAAGAAGCTTTTGCACCTCAGAAGAAACAGTGACCAAAATACAAAGACAATCTACAGAATGGGAAAGGATATTTACCCAGTACCCATTCGATAAAGGGTTGATATCAAGAATATACAATGCACTGGTTGAACTCCACAAGAAGAAAACTGCCAACCCGATCAAAAAACAGGGTGATGAAATGAACAGAAACTTCCCCAAAGAAGAAATCCAAATGGCTGAGAGGTACAGGAGAAAATGCTCGACATCGCTAATCATCAGGGAGATGTAGATCAAAACAATGAGATATTATCTCACACCACAGAGACTGGCCCACATCCCAAAAAAACAGAAGCAACCAGTGTTGGTGTGGATGTGGAGAGAAAGGGACTCTCCTTCACTGCTGGTGGGAATGCCGACTGGTTCGCTCTTTTGGAAAACAATATGGACAATTCTCAAAAAACCTAGAAATTGAGCTCCCATTTGACCCAGCAATACCACTGCTGGGAATATATCCCGGAGAGGCAAAAAAGGTATAGTAGAGATGACATCTGCATTTCTATGTTCATTGCAGCACTGTTTACAATAGCCACAATCTGGAAAAAAGCCGAAGTGCCCAAAAACAGACGACTGGTTAAAGAAACTTTGGTACATCTACACAATGGAATACTATGCAGCTGTTAGAAAAGATGAAGTCATGAACTTTGCATATAAGTGGATCAACATGGAAAGTATCATGTTGAGTGAAATGAGTCAGAAAAAAAGAGACAGACATAGAAAGATTGCACTCATATGTGAAATATAAAGTAGCAGAGAGGTACAAGCTTGCAATGATGCGACTTCTGGCAGAAATTTCTCTGGACTTAGTTACTAAAATACTAAAATACAGAAATCCAAAACCGCACAGCCTCTAGTGCAGCTGCACGACCTCATATCTCTTCATTCTCAGCAATGGAAAACAAATTATCAAATGCTTCATTTTCAGCAGGTCCGACTTTGCCGGGGGGGGCGGGGAGTCCAAACAATAATAGTGAGTTTTTTGTTGAAATGTTGAATGTAATCAAAGTAAAGAGAAAGTAAAGTGAAATTTATCAGCTACACAGGTGGGGTGGGGGGCCAGGGCAGAGGGGGTGGGGGGGAGCTATACTGTGATTTTTGGTGGTGGAATGTGTGCACTGGTGAAGGGATGGATGTTCGAGCATTGTATAACTGAGACTTAAGCCTGAAAGCTTTGTAACTTTCCACATGGTGATTCAATAGAAAAATAAAATAAAATAAAAACCCTTTGGTGGAAAGCACCATGTGTGCTGAGATTACTGCCCTGGGCTTCACACACGGAAGGTTTCAGTCTGCCACTCACATCCCTGGCCCACCTGATTTATTTTCCCCCGATTTGGATTTGAAGTTACAGAAAGAACTTCGTAGCATCTTTCTCTGAAACTTGTTTTATTGCATTATTCAAAATGATCTTTTCTTATTTAGATTTGCACCACATTCCACCGGTGGTACCCTTTCTTCTGCACTGGAACACTCCTTCAGGAAGTCAGCCAGGGGGCTCTAGGGATGCCCTGGTTGGTCCTCTCCCAGGAACCTTAGAACAGCAGAACACAGCGGATGCTGAAAAATAGAAGTGCAATGATAAAAAGATGTTAGATATCAGAAGTGATTTTCTCTGAGTTAAGAGTGCAAAGGATCAGCCAACAAAACACTCACGCTTTTCCATCCTGGTACAAATCGAGTGCTTTGTGGAGTTGGTCAAAAGGTAGCTGATGAGTTATTAGAGGATTTACGTTAATTTTATTTTGCATATAATCAGTCACCAGTTGGGGAATACAGTCTCTGGTTTTATAATCTGAAAAAAAAAAGAGGCTATAGTAATAAGATTTGATAAATGCAAGACTAGCCAAAAGAAAAAACTCAGAACTAGAGAGATAAGTCCCAGGGCTAAGCACATACTTGGTATGCAGGAAGTCCAGGTTCAATTCCTGGCACCGCATGCCCCTCACAAACAGGAAGTGACCCCCACTCATTAATGTGGCCCTGACCACACTCGCTCCCCCAGTCTAATCAATCGTGGAGAAGGGACAGATGACCCAGGAGTTAGGGGCATGTGCCTGAGGTTCAGTCTGTGGCACTGTGTGGCCCCAGGGCACTGCCAGGGGTGGTCCCCTGGAAAGTGCTCCGTCATCTGGTCTTACCATTCAACTGTCTAGTTCAGTCAACTTAATTTTGCTTCGGTAGTACCCAAGTTCCCTAGGCACTGATTGGGAGCCCCATTTTGTATCATCGAATATTGAGAAGTTGAAATATGACCTGTTTGGTTTTTACTAAATTTAAAAAATTAATTGAGACTCTGTGGTTTACTGTGGTTCCTAATATGCCTAATTCTAGCACCATGCCCATCAACAGTGTACCCACCTCCCTCCCCAGGATCTCAATATCCTTCCCTTTCAACCTCCAGGCCCAACTCAATTGTGTCAACCAGTTCCCATGTTGTATAGTGTTGTCCCTTTGTTGCTAACTTGCTGTGAGAGAGAACATCTGAATTTCTCCCTTTCCTAACTGACTTTACTTAGTGTGGGGCTCTCCACTTCCATCCACGTTGCTGTAAGTTGCATGATTTGGTCTTTATTAGAGCTGCATAGTATTCCATTGTGAAAAATGACCCATTTAAACTAGAATTTTCCCACCCACTGCTCTAGTATAGAGATGCATGTATGTCCTCCTCTCTCCACTCATGCACAGAACTGGTGACATTCATCTGCTGAAGCTGATGACAAGCATTGCTCAGGGTAAAACCCCTGTCCTCCGGACAGAGGAAAGTCAGGCCCAAATACTAGGTTGATGCACAGAGTTCCCCAAAGCACTGTTGTTAGAAGTACAGTGTGTTTCGACCCTATCAGTGCAATATCGAAGCCAACCGAATTATTCCAAATACTGGAAAACCCCATATCTTTTTGTGGGAGATGCAAATTTTATTTTAACTTAAGCCATATTTAATTAGATTAATTAAATTAATTAAAACTGGTGCCCGCTCGAGCAAATCAGTGAACAACGGGATGACAGTGATACAGTGATACTGTGATAAAACCCTAATTTATTGGAGAAGTCTATGGAAATATCAATCATTATAGCTTTGTCTCAGAGTAACTTTGAATTCCATGTTTCTGTGGGGATGGGAGGGCATTCTGTTCACGGACCTACCTCCTAAACACACGCCCTTCAGCGTCCGTCCAGAAATCAGCTTTGTCGCATCCAGGGAGAGTTGTGTGTCTGCTGGCGCCACCCCCACGATCAGACACACACCGTGACTCAGGTGGCAGGACTCCCACGCAGCAAGCTGGGAGGGTGACAGTGACCATGAGCACTTTCCACAATAAATATCAGATCTCTTGGGTATAAAGCAAAGCATGCCAGGACTCCACCTCCTCCCTGCTAACTTAGAAGACTGGGGCACAGTGCCCATTCACCCCTGGGTCCCTAACACACGGGGGCCCAGGAGCTCAGTTTCAAGTGAATAAAATGTAGAATCTAGAGCACACATAAATATATGTGAATTGATAATGTTCACATGAAAATATAAAAACATGCATGTTGGGGCTGGAGCAATAGTACAGTGGGTAGGGCATTAGTCTTGTATGTGGCCGACCTGGGTTCAATCTCCAGCATCCCATATAGTCCCCAGTGCACCACCAGGAGTGATTCATGAGTGCAGAGCCAGGAATAACTCCTGAGCATTGCTGGGTGTGACCCAAAAAGAAAACGAAAACAAAAACAGCCAAAACCCCAAACCCAAAACCCCCACCAAAATAAATTTATACATATGAAGAAAGAGATAGGGGGAAAAAAGAACTAGGAGGAAAGAAAAAGGGAAACTAGTGTCAATCATGTATAAAATTGGTATATGCTAATGGAATTTCTTTAAATATATATTGCTTTTATTTTCACAATAAGTATTTTTTGATTTAGTGTTAATTTGTATTTTAATTTAATTAAAATATTTTTTTTGCTTTTTGGGTCACACCTGGCAATGCACAGGGGTCACTCCTGGCTCTACATTCAGGAATCACCCCTGGCGGTGCTCAGGGATGCTGGGAATCGAACCTGGGTCAGTTGCGTGCAAGGCAAACGCCCTACCCGCTGTGCTATCGCTCCAGCCCTGTATTTTAATTTAGAGTAGGGTCCACAAGTCCAAAAGGCATGTTCAGGAGTGACTATAGTTGTCTGTACGAGAGTATCTAGCGTGAGGCCATTCAGGCCTCTCCCTGGAGCCCACGCACCATGGTGTCAGGCAGTCCAATGGCCTCAAACGCAAAGTCCACTCCAGTGCCTGTCATCTCCCTCACCACCTGCTGGACAGGCTTCTCGAGTCTCTGGGGGTTGAGACAATCAGTGACCCCTAGTGCTTTGGCCCGGGGGAACTTCTCCTCATTGATGTCCACCCCGATGATCCTGGAAGCTCCGGAGGCCTTGCATGCCACGACGATGGCAGAGCCGATCCCTCCCAGTCCAAAGACCACGCAGGTGGAACCGGGGCTGACCTGCAGATTCGGAAAACAAACCTGTACCGACACACGCTTAACTAAGAAAAAATAGATGAAAGTCACCATTGGGCCTTTTTTTTTCTTTCTGGGTCACACCCAGTGATGCTCAGGGGTTACTCCTGGCTCTGTGCCCAGGAATTACTCCTGGCGGTGCTAGGGAGACCATATGGGATGCCGGGGATTGAACCTGGGTCAGCCGCGTGCAAGGCGAACGCCCTACCTGCTGTACTATCGCTCCGGCCCCACCACTGGGACTTTTGGAAAGAAATATTTTTTCAAAACAAAAACATTCAAGTCTGGGGTATGTTTGACATTTTCTTTGCACATCACCGTGAGCCACACCCAGTTCCTGTCTCACCTTAGCTGCGTGTACTGCGGCCCCGTAGCCCGTGGGCACCTCACAACTCAGGATGCAGACTTTGTCCATGGGTGCGGAAGAATCGATCTTTGCCACCGCGATCTCTGGCACAACCGTGTATTCAGTGAACGTACTTGTGCGGAAAGAGTGGTAAATCTTCTCTCCTTTGCAGGTGAATCGGCTGGTCCCATCCAGCATCAGTCCAGAAGAGGGCAGAACACTGGCAGACAGAGGCACAAGGGGAGGTCAAGAGAGGGAGCACTTGGGTTCCAGGTCACTGCTGGCTCAGAGGAAATGACTTAAGAGACTGAGGGGCAAATACTAACTCTTGCTTCTCACAGAAGTTCCCCTCGGGGTTCAAGCAGGAGCTGCATTCTCTACACTGCGGAATAATGAGCGTGAGGACCTTATCTCCTACATATGGGAAGAAAAGAGAATTAGTTTAAAATATTACTGAAAGAAACACAACAGCATTGCTTGAAGAATTTTCTCCAGTGGCCCCAACACTCACATTGTGTAGATTAATGCTGCTGGTCATGTACCCTGGGTCTAGAAATCTCCTTATTCAGCTATCTGCTCTACTTGGATACATATATGGAAGTCATTCCGCCCTGTCCTGGAAGTAGAGTGAAGCTTAGAGATGCGGCATCTCACCGGATCCTTTTGTTTTAGGTTGAGGGAATCAGGTCCCACAGCAGCTGTCACTGTGAAAGACCCTTGGCTCACCTCTAACATAGCTCTTCTTTTGGGGCAAGTTCTAAGTGACTCTAACTTCAGAGAATAGACAAAACCATCTTTCTCTGATGAGTACTTACTACAGACGCAGTGTTCTGGGGAAGGTGTGGTGTACAGGCAGATCCAGTCACCAGTTAGCCCGCCGGGCCCTGGGGTGACAGACGGGGAAGGGTCGGGAAGACCCATCACAGCCTACAGAGGGCTCGGTTGGCTACCGTATCTATAACATGGAAAGACCCCTTTCTGGCTCCTTACAGAGTGTTGATGGCAATGAAAATCTCTTTCTGTGCACCTGGCCCTCAATGACTCCTCGGGGTTCTAGAGGTATTGGATCTCAGATGGAGAAGTTCTTTTCCCTTGTCTTTTCTCTTCAGACTTGCCTCATTTCTTACAAAACCCCTTTACCAGAGTTTTTCTAGAGGAAAGGCTGGGTCTCTACTGTATGAGTTATGTCCTTGGGGATGGAGGGATGAGCCTTTCACACCTGTGCCTCCTTCTGAGCCCGTGTCAGCTCATGGTGCTGACCTTATTATCGCTTGCCGAGGGGGTTCAATGAGGGTGTCTCTTGAGGGTTCCCACCGTGTTTTCTTAAATCTCTTTGTGTGACTAGTTATGACATGCCGGGTTCCGTGATATCTTCATCAGTGTAATTGGTCGTATTCATGTGACCATTTCTGAGAATGCTGAGAATCACTGTGTCAAGATCCTTATGTAAAACAGGGGCCGTATTCCAGTGGTGCTGGGGGCCGGGAGCCGGGCACTCTCATCGATGGTCAACCTCGGGAGCTTGGGAGTCGGTGCTTGGGAGCCCCCTGGAAATACTCAGCAGTGCTGGGGCCATCAGGGCAATATCCTGCGATGCTCTGGGGACCCTGTGGGACTGGGGAGCAACTCCAGGACTTTGCACATGTTTAACTTACGCCCAAGCACGTCTCTCTCTGGTCACGGAAATGAATTCCATCTGAGGAGGAATGTGTCAGCTTCTTTGATTCTTTGAAATGTCACTATTCCTGTCACCTAATTCAAATCCTATATTCTATTCCATTCACTGTCGTCATTTCGTCGAGGACAGGCACTGTGTTAAATGCCTGGGGACTAACGTGTATGTAGTAAGCAGTCTTGCCCATCAGGAGGGGTCAGTCAAAAGTCCTGTCCTGTCTCAACTCTGTAGCCACAGCCTTGGCTCACACATTGTTGGCTGGTGGCAAGAGGTGACACAGAGAACCTTAGGATTCTTAGATCATTGGCCACGTGGAGCATCACGACCCATGGTTAGTATGAATGACAAGCCAGTATGCGTCTCCTGCACATGTTAATGCAGTTTGAGTTCTCCTTTTACGCAGAGAGAACCTTCGGCAGTGTGTGTGTGGGAAGATCTTTAGGGCCCTCTCTCCCACCTGGTTTCACGGAGTTCACGCCTTTGCCGACACTCTCCACAATCCCAGCTCCTTCATGGCCTGGGATTAAAGGGAAGTTCACTGGGAGTGATCCTTTCAGGACATGGTGATCAGAACCACATATCCCCGATGAGGTCATCTGCATGGGGGTGAAATGACCAAGAATCAAATGGGTTTGGAACTTTTCTTTCTTTTTTCTTAGTTTTAGTACTACATTTTTTTTTCACATGGATTTTCTCATTTGTTTTACTATATACTAACACTCTAAGGAGACAAAGCTTGACTTGTCTCCACCAATTTAGCATTGAGGAAAAGAACATTCAAAAAGTGAGGTGACCCAAAAAATGCTTTGATTATCTCCCCAAAACTAGTGTTCTTACTTATTAGGATATTCAAGTAAATGATTATATTTATTTAAATGAATGGAAAGTACCAGGCATTAAAAAATATTTCACACCTGAAAAAAAAAAGTGAGGTGACTTGTCCAAAGTGACATGCTATATTTTTAGATGTAGTAATACATGTGGACCCTAATATATACTCTGTCATCCTGTATCCTCAAAAAGTTTTGAAATATGGGGATAAATTAATGCAGTGAAGGATTTTATGACCACATTACAATAAAGTAATTTACTGGGAAACACCAAACTTAGGTCTAATGTTATAGAATGCTTCCCCAATGCTCTGGAAAATGGATGTTTAAAACGTTTTCTTTGTAATTATTTGGTCTTTGGGTCATACCCAACTGAGCTTAGGACTTAATCCTGGCTCTGTGCTCAGGGATTAGTCCTGGCTTGGGGTTCTGGGGATTGAACCCATGTCAGTGGCATGCAAAGTAAGTGCTTTACCCATTGTACTATCTCTTCAGCCAGCAAGTGCTCCTTAAATTGAGTATAAAGTGAATTTAAATTAAACTAATCATTGTAAAATTTTACTGACACCCACTTGAGCAAATCGAAGATCAACAGGATGACAAGTGATACAAGTGATTGTAAAATTTAACTCCCACTGCAGTGTTAGGATTTCTCAATGGCTTAAGTTTTTATCTCTGCACGGGCAGGTGAATCCAGTTATATTGGGCGTATGCGCAAGACGCCCCAGGCTGTGCCTGTGTGCAGCCAGGATCGTGCATGCCCAAGCACACTGAGTCCTCTGTCAGCGTCTGCAGTAGGAGGCCCCCGTTTATATTTGGAGCCGAGCCAGTGATGGGGTTTTGTGGCGAAGGGAGAGGTGACGGCTGCCTGTGGGAGTGTATGTGGCTTGGGTGCCTGCAGGGCTGAGCAGCTCCCAGGAGCTCTCCGAGGAAGCATGCGGTCTCTTAGACATGTAGCAGGGGGAGGCTCCTGGCCAGCTCTCTTCTCTTCTACACAGCCAGAATATGCCGTCACCCACGGGCAGCCTCCATACGAAGCCAAGGAGACCAGCCTGGCCTCAGGGGACGGTCAGCCGTGATCTGATGCTATCCTGAGTCCCTGCCCTAAATCTTCCAACCTGTGGGCTACCCTGGCTTTATTTGTAAGGTGCAGCCTTTGTAGCTAAGGAGCAATGTGAAAACAGAGAACTTTGGTTAACTAACCAGCAAATCTTTAGCGACTATGGCTTTGCAATGAATGCCATTGGATGAATGGCAAATAGACAAGTATGACTTCTCAACAGCTGTCACTGAACCCCTTTCTTCATTGTATTCTCACCACCTTTCTTTTTCTGTCTTGTTTTCCTCCTATGATGAAGTAAAGTGTGGGATATTGTGGCACACGGGTGCTTATATTCACCTGCTTTCTCTTTGGTGGACTCCCTTTCTCTACTTCCTTCATCCCGTTTCTTTCGTATTCCCTCCATTCTGTTCTCCGTGGCTCTCCTAACCATTCTCCCCTACCTTCTGCCTGATTGGGACCGGTATGGAGTGGCCCTTGTGGCATATCACAGTTGTATCAGTTGAATCAAGTGTTGATTTCCCTGGTCTTAAATGAGAAGGTTTATGAGTTTAATGTTTAAGAAGATTTTAAGCAGTGACACTCTTAATTTTAGGTATTTAATGATTTCATATTCCTTGAAGTCAACAGCAAGTCAGCATATTCCCACCCCTGGAGGCCCCGTTCAGCAATTGTTTCTCAGCTCTCTGAAGGCCTCTCCTTCCTGGAAACTGCTGTACCAGCACTGAGCCCTTCAGAACTGTGAGTGTGTTACGATGTATGAGTGTGATGCATGGGGGTGTAAGCGTGTAACAGACAGGCTTTTACGCTACCATATTGAAGGTGTAATAGTCTGTCAATCACCGAATAGGCATTGTGGTCTCAACTTTGTACTGCAGATACCTGGAGTCCTGCATTTCTCATTCCTCGATAATGGAAAGGACTTAAGACTCCTCTAAACCGAGAAGTTGCATTGTGATACATAGAATCATGCTGTGGTAACTATAGAATGTAAGTTAAAAATTTAGTAACTGAAAACTAATATGTATGTGAGTGAACTGCCAATATTTTATAATTATTAAGATTAATTCTTTTATTGAGTCTCTTGCCTCCACACCTGGCTGTCTTCACTGGGGCCCCTCGGAGCAGGTTGAGTTTCCCTCCCCGCCCTGAGCAGAGCCCTGGCAGCCAAAGACCTATAGAACCCAGCCACAGCCATGCTCAAGACCCCTCTACACACGTTCAGACCAGCCTCACGCATGAAGGAACCGGCAGAGGAACCCAGGTGTGTGGGACCCGGGACTGAGATCTCCAAGTCTGCTTGGATTGGGACTGGGCCTCTTCCACCCAGATCCCCCATTTTCCAGTAGCTAGGCAGTCACACCAAGGGACTGCCAACCCCCCCCCCCCACCCGTGTAATCCCATCAGTGGCCAGAGACTATAAAACAAAGCTCGAGGGAGCACATGGTCTTGATCTCTTATAGCCTAGTCCTCCCTCTCAGAGAACGTAGCAAGGTACCGAGAGCATCCTGCCCACATGGCAGAGCCTGGCAAGCTCTCCGTGGCATATTCGATATGCCAAAACCAGTAGCAATGATGGGTCTCATTCCCCTGAATTCCCCTGACCATGAAAAAGACTCCAACGTGGCACCACTGGGAAGAACGAGTACAAAGAGGCTGCTAAAATCTCAGGGCTAGGATGAATGGAGACATTACTGGCGCCTGCTCGAGTAAGTCAATGATCAACAGGATGACAGTGATACAGCGATTCAGTGATAAGATTAGTTCTAGCAGAGAACCAAGAGTGGCTCCTAAGTACCACCAGTGCTCCCACTCCTCACCAGAAAAATGTCAGCTACCCTAACAGTCTTCTATTTGGGAATTCCTGGGGATTAGTATTCCAAGCATTAATCCTATTAGTTTCGTTTAGTTTTTGTTTGTTTGGGGGCCACACCTGACAGTGCTCAGAGCTTCTCCTGGCTCTACACTTAGGGACCAGTCCTCATGGGGTTCCAGGGGATTATATGTGGTGCCAGGAATTGAACCTGGGTGAACTACATGCAAGGCAGTACCTTACTTGCTATACTCTTTCTGTCCCCCATTTATTTTAGTTTTTTTTGTTTGTTTTTCGCTTTTTTGGGGTCACACCTGTCGATGCTCAGGGGTTACTTCTGGCTCTGCACTCAGGAGTTACTCCTGGCGGTGCTCAGGGGACCATATGGGATGCTGGGAATTGAACCCGGGTCGGCCGTGTGCAAGGCAAATGTCCTACCCGCTGTACTATCAGTCCAGCTCCTTATTTTAGTTTTAAAAATTCTTCCTTTACTAAGAAAAGTGAGCAGACCAGAAATTATATGTGTCGTCATCATCATCATCATCATCATCATCATCATCATCATTATCATTATCATCATCTTCATTGTCATCATCATCCTGTTGATCATTGAATTTCTCAAGCAGTCTCAATCTCTAGTCTCCATTCATCCTAGCCCTGAGATTTTAGCAGTCTCTTTACTTGTCCTTTCCAATGGTGCCACATTGGAGGCTCTCTCAGGTCAGGGGAATGAGACCCATTATTGTCACTGCTTTTTTGCATATGAATATGTGCATGTACACAAAATATGTTATATTTGTTGTTTTGTATGTTATTAATAAAATTTAAAATTATTTTATAAAATAAATTTCTGGATCAAAATGCAGGCAAATTTTTAAGACCTTTGATACAATGTTGTCAAGTTATCACCTAACTTTATCACCTAAGAATTTTAGTTTCCCAGTGATGGAGCATGAGTTTCCACAGGTGAGAAAACACTGGGTATTGTTATTAAATCCCTTTAGTAATCTGGTGAAAATAATGTCCTTCATTTTTCACTGCTGGGGATCAAACATAGGGCTTCACAAATGCACAACACAAACTCTACCACTGTGCTGTAACCCCGATCCCAAAAGTGCTCTCTTAGTTTGGCTTCAGTGCATGTTGGGTTACTAATGAAGATGGTATGGATCTATCTTCAAGGTAAAATTTACTTTCCCCAAAGTGCCTGTGTCATAAAAGACTTAAATTTACCTTAATTCGAACTTCACCAGCCTTTGGGGGCTCCACTTGCACATCCTCAATGGAAAGAGGAGAATTTGTGGCCCAGGCAATGGCTGCCCGACATGTGATTGTCTGTTGGGGGAGGAAATGAGAGAGAGAGGGAGAGAGAGGGGGACAGAGAGAGGCAGGGGAGAGAGGGAGGGAGAGAGGGGAGAGAGGGAGGGAGAGGAGGGAGGGAGAGAGAAGGAGAGAGAGAGGGGGAAGGAGAGAGAAGGAGGGAGAGGGGGAGAGAGAGGGAGGGAGAGGGGGAGGGAGAGAGGGGGGAGGGAGAGGGAAAGGGGGAGAGGGGGAGGGAGAGAGAGGGAGGGAGAGGGGGAGGGGAAGAGAGAGGGAGGGAGAGAGGGGGAAGAGGAGAGAGAGGGAGGGGGAGGGGGAGAGGGAGGGAGAGAGGGGGAGAGAGAGGGAGGGAGGGACAGAGAGAGGGAGAGAGAGGAAGAGAGGAAGAGAGGGAGAGAGAGGAAGAGGGAAAGAGAGGAAGAGGGAGAGGGAGAGAGGGAGAAAGGGAGAAAGAGAGGGAGAGAGAGAAGAAGAGACAGAGAGGGAGGAAGAGAGAGAGGGAGGGAGGGAAGGAGGGAGAAAGGAGAGAGGGAGGGAGGCAGGGAGGGAGGGAGGGAGGGAGAGGGAGGGAGAGATGGGGGAGGGAGAGCATTCCATGTTTACTCTGAGCACGCTAGTGACTGCTGTGGGCAGCCGTGTGCTGCAGCCCCCACCAGCACTCACTGACCCCAACACTTCAACTTCTCGTGACTTTATCTGCTCCCGTGCAGGTTCACTGAACAATGAAGATATTCTGAGCTGAGGAAGTTTTACGTCTTCGGAAGATCAGGACAAGAGAGCAGATACCACATCTCTTGTGATATGAAGAAAATGAGAACACACATTGAAAGGGACGTGAAATACGACTTCTTTATGCAGATGAATCATTAGGTAAATAGTGGTGCTCTCACCTACAAAGCTCGTGTAAAACTGCACATGGAGTAAAAAGAGTTTCCCCAGTTCACAGGCAATACCCAGTCCAGGCACAGATCTGGGAAACAAGCCTGGCACCATGGTGCCATTTGCCGCTGTAGTGTAGTCCTTCGCCAGCCGTCTGATGTCAGCTTACTGCGAGTGCTGCGGACTGGTAGCATTCTGGTTACTTGAAGGCCATGTTAAGCTGTCGTGTACTGACTAGCATGTCATAATTTATTAAATAATTTCCTTAGCATATGAGAAAGGTTGCTTCCAGCGTCATGGTCTTTTAAAAATTGCTGCAGTTAAACTATTCATCAAAACAAATATTTTCCTTGAAATAAATTTCTGTCAAATAATAGATACATTTTAAATACTTTTGATACATATTTTCAAGTTATTACCCAAGAAGTTTCCAGCAATTTCTCCTCCTCCCCCCCTCTGCCACCCCTATGGTGGGCCGCGAGTTTCCACAGGTAAACACTAGGTGCTGTGATGAAAAATCTTTAATAGTTTGATTAGAGAAAATGATACTGTAATTCAGCACAATGTGCACTTGTGGGTTAACTAGTTATTAGTTAACTAGTAATAAGTAACTGGCTGTTAATTGCAAGTAGGTAATTGGTTATGAAGCAAAGCACTTACTTTGCCTGGAGTGCTCATGGTGCAGTCCTGGTTTTCTCGGTGAGAGAATTGCCTGGTCTGACGGCTCCTCTACTCCTCTACTGGGTAGACTAAGTATTTATAACACTTACAAGCTGAAAGTTATTCAAGATGATTATGTAATCTCACATCACATGAGGAAAGGCCGGGTGCAGAGAGTTCACAACGTGAAGGTGAGGCTGGGAGGGAGTGCAGGAAGGCAGGCTGGTGTGAGAGGCAGGATGTGGAGCCGGGAGAAGCAGTTTGGCTGGTACAGTGGGCGAAGTGAAAATTCAAAAGTGAAACAAGAGAGAAAGGAAGAAGGAAAGAAATAAAGAGAAAGAAAAGAAGCAGCCAATACTAATTAGTTAACAAAAAGAGCTCCAACTGGAAAGGCATTGCTAGCTCCACCCTACAAAGAAGAGAAGGAGCCTGGCCCCCAGGAGTTGGAGAGGCAGAAAAGCTCAAATACTGAACGATCTACTGCAGGAAAGCTGGGAAAGGGGGATGTCTCAGGGCGGTTCCAAGGGCAATGGGAACTTATTGTGAGTCATTAGTTTCATTCAACTAAGAGTTTAGCTGCTGCTTAAAGAAACAGGTTATTTGTGAATTAGAGAATGGAGAATCAGAGAATGGGATAGGGGTTAGGGTCCCCTGGCAGTGACTCAGTTTGGACCCAGTTTGGACCCCGGTTTGATCCTCAGCATCGCCTGGTCCTGCAGACATTGCTGGAGCAGCTCTGAGCAGAGTGAGGAGTAGCCCGAGCTCAGGGCTGTGACCGTGCCTGCCCACCTGTCCCTCCAAAGCCGAGAGAGTGGCGGGCCTGCAAGCAGACTACAGGCCGAAAGATGGCCACTCGGTACCCCTGTTGCAAACCACAGCACCCGAAAGGAGAGAGAGAGCAAAAGGGAGTGCCCTGCCACAGAGGCGGGGTGGGGCGGGGGGATGGGGTGGGGTGGGGGGAGGGTTGCTGGGACCATTGGTGGTGGAGAACGGGCACTGGTGGAGGGATGGGTACTTGATCATTGTATGACTGAAACCTAAGCACGAAAGTTTGTAAGTCTGTAACTGTACCTCGTGGTGATTCATTTTAAAAAAAAAGAGTGGCTAGCCTGCTCACAGGTGGGCATCATGGTGGCCCACCGGCGAGCGAAAACACAGGGTCGTGGGGACTGGGGTAAGGTCAAGGAGGTTGATGCTGCTGTTGCTGCTGCAGATAGTGGAAAAGATGGCTGTTACTACAGGTACTTAATGCAGTTCCCCCTACATCGGAAAAGATGGCTGTTACTACAGGTACTTAATGCAGTTCCCCTACATCGGAAAAGATGGCTGTTACTACAGGTACTTAGTGCAGTTCCCCCTACATCAGAAAAGATGGCTGTTACTACAGGTACTTAATGCAGTTCCCCCTACATCGGAAAAGATGGCTGTTGCTACAGGCACTTAGTGCAGTTCCCCCTACATCAGAAAAGATGGCTGTTACTACAGGTACTTAATGCAGTTCCCCCTACATCGGAAAAGATGGCTGTTACTACAGGTACTTAATGCAGTTCCCCCTACATCGGAAAAGATGGCTGTTACTACAGGTACTTAATGCAGTTCCCCCTACATCAGAAAAGATGGCTGTTGCTACAGGCACTTAGTGCAGTTCCCCCTACATCGGAAAAGATGGCTGTTACTACAGGCACTTAGTGCAGTTCCCCCTACATCGGAAAAGATGGCTGTTACTACAGGCACTTAGTGCAGTTCCCCCTACATCAAATGTGAACAATCACTTGGCAGGGCCACTAAATGTCCTCATCCTGGGTTTGTGCTGGATATGGAGACTAAGGCGAGCGTTTTTCTCACTGTCCAAGTAAGGGTGCTGGCCCAGCTGGGCAGTGCTTCTCCCTCTGCTGAGAGCACTGTGCCTTCTGCTCCGGGGGCTGCGGGAGCGGGCGGGGCCGCCACACTGCTCCGGGCCGAGCCCCCAGTCACAGCCCTCTCTGGCGTGCAGTGCCCTCTGGGGCTTCCCGTCGCCTCACCCTTTCTGAAGACTTTGTTTGTTTGTTGGCCAACACCTGGCCCTCTCCCGGAGGGGCACATAGTCTGGGACTTGGGTCGGGGTTGCCAGGGCGGCTGGGCGCCAGGCCCGCACCAACCCTTTGCACTCTCTCTCAGCTCCTCTGTCGGGGCCTGTCCGCTGGCCGTTCAGAGACTCTGCAGGGTCCTCCGCCCCCCCCCCCCCACCATTGCTGACTTTCACCTGCCGCCAGGGAACTGCCTCTCTCAGCAGGTGCTCTCCAAGCTCTTTCCCTAGCCTGGGCAAGCTGGGCTCGGGCACAAAGTCCTCCCTGTCTGCCCAGACCTGGCCAGGACAGTGCTCTCGAGAGGACTATGGGGACTCTGCACTGGACGGGCAGGAAGGCCCCCGAGAGGGGCCTCGGGGTCTTCAGGGCTGAAGCGTGCCCTGCCCGGCTCCCGCGTGCTCTTGCCCTCCCAGGCCTGCTCTGCGTCCTCGCGGGGCATGGGGGCTGCCGGGTGCCCGAGGAGGCCAGCCTCGGCTGGACCAGAGCTCCGGGAGGCAGGCTGTTCCCGGGTGCTTGTTGCCTCGTGTTGCTCAAGACCAAGACGGCGGCAACTTCTGCACTCAGCTCAGCACCCAGAGCTCAGGCACGAGTCCAGACAGGGTGACACAGGTGCCCGGTGCCTGCGGGCGGCAGGGACTTGAGCCCGTGCCGACACTGGCCAGGCCCTCCCCCAGCCCGTGGGGACGACTCAACCATCCCTGCTGGGGCTCCTCAGTCGTTTTCTCCAGCCCTGCAGTCTCTGAGCGTCTGCTTCCCACCTCGGTCTGGTCTCCCCGGGAAGACCCCGGCAGCCTTTATAGTGGGCGCCGGGCTTGTTTCTCTCCTCCACGTGGCCACCTCGGGCACTGTGTCTGCATAATTCATCTGGAGTTCAACAGGAGCACTTTAAGTTGGATTTGAGCCAAGAATGCAGGTGGGCGATAGCGCGAAGGCTGGCGGGCAAACAGGGGGCAGGCCTCGTGGGCACGCGCCTGCGTTTGTACCCGCACCGCAGGGCTAGCAGGTGCAGTGCTGAGCACCCCGGGCTCTGAGCACCCCGGGAGGCCTCTCCTTACGTAAAGAGAGGAATGTGGAAATCAAGGCAGCAGATTTAAACATGTCTTTTTCGCTGTTTTGTCATTTCTCTCCTTCCTCTATGCCAGAGAAGCATTTTGTAGTTACTTTTAAAAGACCATTTTGATTAGGTGCTGGGATTTACAGCTCTCAGTCATACTGTCCATGCCTCTGCCATTCCAGCACCGCACCCATCTCGAAGGCCCTCTCCCCTCTGGTGTCCCGAAGACCCCTCTCATGTCGACTCAGTTCTGCAGTCAAAACTTTCAATTCCAGTGATTTTGCCCATTTGCTGTTCCCTTCCTGTGTTTCCTTTTACCCCACACAGGGGAGATCTCTCTCTTTTTTAATTGTGTAGGTTGATAAATAGAGATAATTGGAAATCCCACGAAAATTATAAGTCAATGATAAGCTAAAAAAGTAAATATTTTTCAAAGCGATCTCTCTTTTTTAGTGGTATATAATTTTACAATATGAAATTGGGATGCTGTCTCATTTGCCAAGGCATCAAAAATCAGATGGGCCGGGCATGTAATGCGATTCAGAGACGACCGTTGAACGAGCACTGTTACAGACTGGATTCCACGAGACGTCAGAAGACCTCGTGGCTGCCCTCCAACTAGATGGTCAGATTTCTTCGTCAAATCTCTGAGTGAACGAGTTGAGGCTCTTTCTGTTCCTGGAGTGAACAGAAATTATAATTTTAAAAATTATAATGTTTCTGGCAAAATTAGTGTTGAGGCTCTGGATTCCCTAAGCTGTCACCTGCCCCTGAAGCTCTGTGTGGTTGCTTCAAGTCTGAATGATAGTCTAGCCGGTGGAGTGCTCTTGGTTCACTTCACTGAGTTTTGGTATGGTGTCTCTCCGTCCTCTTTCAGCTGGTGGAGTCCCATTTGATAGATCTGTGAATCTGACGACTTTCCTTTGTATCGAAGTTCCTCTTTTGATCTTGCTGCCTTCAATATTCTGTCTCTGTCTGTGTGTTTTGTCTTTCTGAGAAGGCATGTCTCAGAGTTTTCCTATTGGAGTCCATTTTTGCTGGGACCTCAGGCCTCTTACATTTGGTTGCCTGTATTCCTTAATGCCGGAAAGTGTAATCTTTAATTTCTTTAATTGTTGGTTTACTCCCCATCAAATTTGCCTTCCTTTTCTTCAGGGATGCCAGTGATTCTCATCTTGTCCTACTTGAACTCATCCCATAGTTCCTGGTGTCCTGTTAATTTATTTTCAGATTTTCCCCCATCCTCCGTTATTTTCTAGAGGTTTTCTTCATTTCATCTTGGAGCTCTCTGATCTTTCCTTCTCATTTCTGCTCTCATACTTTCTTGTGCTATTCTGACTACCTGTATCATACATTCTTGAGCTCATTAAACATCCTTATCATGGTATCACTAATGTCATTCTCTGAGAGTTTACAGAGCTGGTTGGTGGTGTTTGGTCTTCTGTGCTATCATTGTCACTCACTGACCTTGGTGGCGTCTACACGTCTCAGTGGTTTTGTGGTGTTCCTGCTATGCGGAGGGTGCATCTTTTCACACAGCTACCTTTAAGGATTACATCTGCTTATTTTTAATATTGAATGTCAGTGTTCACTTATGTCAACTTCTGTTTCATTAATATAAAACAACTACCAGCCAAAACTTGTATGGAGACGTCCATATTCAAATGTGCCAGGAAATAGACATACTGACTGTGCTCAGAGCTTACTCCTGGCTCTGTGCTCAGGGATCTCTCCTGACGGGGCCCAGAAACCATGCAGGTTGCTGGGGATTAAACCTGAGCCGGATGCATGCAAGGCAAGTGCCAACCCCTATACTATCTCTCTGGCTCCTAGCAATTCATTGCAATGCCTTTTCTTTCTTCCTAAGATGTTCTTTCAAAATCATGATACTACTAGTATCTATTTTATGGATGACAAGACTGTTTTATAGATGACAAGGCTATTTCCCCATATCACAGAACTGACAAAGAATTGGATTTTTTTTCTTTTTGGGTCACACCCAGAGATGCTCAGGGGTTACTCCTGACTCTCTACTCAGGAATCACTCCTGGCGGTGCTCAGGGGACCATATGGGATGCTGGGAATCAAAACCAGGTCGGTCGTGTGCAAGGTAAATGCCCTACCTGCTATGCTATCACTGCAGCCCTGCAAAGAATTGAATTTTATCTCACTCCAGAGTCTGTCTCTTCTTTGCCTCTTCAAATGCCTTGTTGAAAAACTAAATAATGACAGTGTTACAGTAACACCACTGATCCAGACACTAAATGCTTCATTTTGTTTAATTACCTAACCCCATACAAATGCTACAACTCACTGTTCATTTGACCTGGCATTCCTGATGATGAGCTGTGTGAAGGACCCAGAAGGCTGGGCAGGAGGGAGCTGATAGCTGACACCTGTTCAACCTTCTGCTCTTCAGCAATATTGCAGTTGCTTCTGCTATATGAGATCTTTATTGATATTTCTTTTCCTCCAGAGCTTTGGTGATTTTAATTTTCTTTGTTAATAATTTTTCTACTTCTTTCACCATTTACTATTCAACTGAGAGTGCTAATCAGAAGAATGTCTACATAGGAGAGTTGGAATAAGAAAATGTTAACTCATCACTTATAGTATGTTCTAACCATCCTGCTGTGCCTGTGTGCCCGCTTAGAAACCACAGAAGCAGGCTAGATTCACCGTTACTGTCACGGCTTCCGGCACATTTAAATATCCTGGAAAGAGCTGCCAGGCTTTTGGCATTACTAAAAACATCACTTACATGTGGAACGTGTGTAATTCACTCTGTGTCTACAGGAAATTTAAGCATAATGTTTCAGTGATAAATATTCAAAGTTTCATTAGCATTGTTAATTCTAAGAACTGTTCTGACTTTTTAAGGATGAGTATAATACTATGTAGAATTTTATGAACGGTGTTAATTGATTAAAAACATATAATAGGATTTTTAGCCATATTAATTGGCTTGCTGATTATGCCATATACAGTGCTTTTATCTGATGTGTGGTAGTGTTTTCATATGAGATTTCAGAGGAATGATGCAAAGCCTTTTGACTAAATTCTTATTTGAAGTCCCCTGTCAGTTTGAACTGTGAGGGGAGAGAATGTGAAGTCCAGTGCTTATAAATAAGACTTCGTCAAGTTCAAATGACTGCGTGCTGGACACTCGTCTCATTTTAGATGGATAGGACCAGCCACAGATAGCTTGGAACAAGCCTCCAATAAAGCTGTTATTCATAGATTTAAAAGAAAAGAGTGGATAATATGCCATTTTTTAAATGCTTAGATAAAACCTGTTTCTCCACATGTCATCATTAGTAATTTATTTCTAGCTTAAGTAGAAATAAATGGCAAGCCATTCTTTAATTCTGTGTGATCGTCTCTGTTCTACCTGGAGAAAATCAGGTGTAGACACAGACTGGTTCTTTCTGAGTTTCCTGTTGTACTTAGTGGTTTCGCATTCTCTTTGTTCCAACAATTCTTAGTAAATTCTTGCCTTAGTTGGAAAAAACAGAAATATTGCTCAAGTCTACGCATGCAATCTGGAGTCTTTAAGCCAGGCACATTTCTTATGCAGCAAACAGCTCATCAGGATGAAAGGACGGGGCCAGTCGTGAAGATGCTGACGGCTTGACTTTCTAAAGTGAGAATTCCAGATAACATCTTGATTCCACCAGGGCACATATTGACTTGCACCGTCTCTCCCGGGTCCACAGTTCTCCTCTTGATTCCACACAGCATGTTTAGAGTTCTGCTCTCCCTCGAGTGAGGACCCAGCTCCTACTCCACACATCGGTCAAGAGCAGCGAGTGGCATGGACAGAAGCCGAGTAGGCGGCCCCGCGTGGCCCCTCAGCCTTCACAGCAGTTCCCAGTGGCTACAGCGATGGCCTCTGGCCTCCTGCCAAGTGGGCTCCACCCACCAGACAGCAGCTCCCAGGGCCTCGTGGGCAGCTGGGCCGAGGCTGCTGCACCTGTGTTTGAGACATCTGTGAGTGTTGGTGAGGCGGGGGCTCAGGCAGACCCACCTTGCTTGCCGCGTGGAGCGGGCTGAAACCGTTCCGTGATTTCATGATTCTGTGCTTTGTTTGCGAGTCACAAGCATCTGTGTCCAGGACTTACTCAGCCTTCGCACCCGGGATCAGTCCTGACGCTGGGGAATCAAACCAGGGGACAGAAATTGGCCCCAGAGGTGTTCAGTCTCCTAGGACTTAAGAATATGTTGCTTTTTTGTGACAAAAGTGATTTTGCAGATTTGATTAAGCTAAAGGACTTGACATGAGATGCTTCTCATCGATGCAGTTAGACCCAGTCTAAGCGCCAGGTTTTTATTTTTTTTATTTATTTTTATTTTTTTTAATGTATGTATAATTATTATATATATGAACATATATCATATGTGTAGGCATAATTTAATTTGGTTAACAGACAAAGGTCATCTGTAAGTTCAGTATTTTTTTTATCTAATGAGGTTTTATCCTTTTTTATTTGACAGTATTGCCCACTGTAACCATTTTGCTCTTAGGAAGTGGTTTACCTTCTTCTACTAACACCACAAAGGGGTTATTTATATTAATATACTTAATTAAGTATTTTTAAAATTTATTATTTTTTTTATTAATGAGTCACCGTGAGGGTGCAGTTACAGTTTCGTGCTTGTGTTACAGTTATACAATACTCAAATACTCATCCCTCTACCAGTGCCCATTCTTTTTTTTTTTAATTTTATTTTATTGAATCACCATGTGGAAAATTACAATGCTTTCAGGCTTAAGTCTTAGTCATAAAATGCTGAAACAAACATCCCTTCACCAGTGCCCATATACCACCACCGAAGACAAAAAAAAAAAAAAAACACAAAACCACAGTACACCTCCCATCCCGCCAACCCCCGCACCCCCCCCCCCGCCTTGTAACTGATAACTTTCACTTTACTTTCTATTTACTTTGGTTACATTCAATATTTCAACACAAACCTCACCAATATTATTAGGAGCACCCCATTAGAGTCAGACCTGTTGTGAAGAGAAATGAGGTCGCGTGGTTTTGTATTTCTGTACTTTAACAACTAAGTCCAGGGAGATTTCTTCCGGATCATTGCAAGCTGGTAAACCCCATCTGTGGTCGTCATAATATGGCGGTCCCCACGCCCTTCATCCCCGGGAAGGGACAGGCGAGAGAGAGAAATACCTTTCCCCTCCTGGGCGGGCATGGGGTCTCGGCTTAGTTCTCTGGCTGGAGACAATCTGCAAGGAGCTGCCCATGTTGAAGTTGGTTCAGCTGGGTCTGGATTCACGCTCGTGCGGCTGTGGAGGAGCTGCACGCGTGTGCGGCCCCTGGGGTCACATCTCGGCAGCGGTGGGAGGGGCCGGTGCCTCCCACCTTCCCAAGAGCACCCTCAGCGCCAGGTTTTTAAAACAGGAGAAAATTGGGGTCCAGGGCTGTGGCTCTTGCTGGCAAGAGGCTTGGAACTAGATCCCCAGCACTGCCCTGTTGGTGAGTGCCCTCCCGGCAGCCTGCTGTGTGGGTCCCTGGCACCACTGTAAGCGCCATCTCTGCACACCATGACCACTGGATATCGGAACAACAACAATAGAAGGGCAAAGAGCGAAAATTAGATGCATTTTAAAAAGTATTCATACAGTCAACTCCAGCAGTTCCCTCTTGGGAAATTATTTGAAAAAAAAAAAAAAGGGAGAGAGAGAATTTCTATCCTACGTCCAGAGAGGAGAAATGGACGGTATGTGCCATGCCACAACAGGGGGTGTGTTTGTTTCTTACTTGTCTGGCTCAGAAGAGGAGGGAGGAAGAGGAGAGAAGCAGGAACGTGGAACTGGCCCTTTGGTGCGGTTATGCAACCTCCAGGGTCCCTGCCAGGGACGCGGCTCCGCTCTCCCCAGGACTGTCATTCACAAGCTCCTTCCCGCCTGCAGGGACTGATTCCCTTCATGTGCGGAAGGCGGGATTAAATTCCCTGGCAAAGATGAAATCAACATTGTGTCAGAGGAAAAACTGTTCTACCTCTCAGGTCTGCAGTCTGCGAGCTGGGCAGGGAGGAAGACGGGGCAGATGCAGAGCCAGTGGGAAAGATAGCGGTGACTGAACCAGAGACTTTGCCGTTCCTGGGGCACTTTGGGAAGCGCCCACGCGTGGCACCATTACTTACCATCCAGTATTTGGTGTAACTCACTGCAGCCCGAGAGGTGGTGAGGGCTGAGACGGGGCCGTGTGGGCATGCAGAGCTGTCTGCTCACGTCTTCCTTGTTTACGTTACGGAGTAATAGAAAACGAACACATTGATCAGGAAATCTCCTGTATAATTATCGATTACCTATACCTCTGTGTTTGTTATTCTTTTTTCAGTACATTTTCACATGTATAAACTTCTGTGGTCAGGGGAGATGTTTAGAAAAGCATCACCTTCAAGTAATAAGCAATGCTTTGGGGACCGCGAGGAACTGAGGATGCATACAAACCAGCACTCCAGCCCTTGAACTCTCTTCCCTGCCCCAAATTTTGGAATATTTTTGGTGTTTTGGCCACAACCAGCAATTCTCAGGGCTTACTCTTGGTCTGTGCTCAGGGATCACTACTGGTGGGCCCAGGAGACAATATGGGGACTGAGAGATTAGACCTGGGTCAGCTGCGAGTAAGACAAGTGACCTACCCACTGTCCCATCACTCTGGCCCCAAGTTTTGGAATCTTGTGAACAATATGAAGGAGACGGGGAAGTAGAGATGGGAGGAGAGACTTGGAGTGAGATTTTAATCCACAGGTAATCGGAGAGATGATAAAACCTGACTTACCCCATATGGGCACATTTCACTGCTAACTTCTGGTGTCTCTACTGGCAAAGGATTTAGTTGTAAATCAACAATGAATTTCCAAACTTAGGTAGACATACATATGTACATAAACAATATGAGGTCTTGGCCCCATGAGACACAATCTTTGAAAGTTATTTGCAGGTTTGAGTAAAAGTTCAAACAGTGCTAAAGGTTATCTGTGAGGCAACCTCTGCGCAGGCCTGAGGCTCGGCTGCGGCTCAGAAGAGAAGCTCTTTGGCAGGCAGGTTTGCCACAGCCGAACTCGGCGGCTTACAGCCGAGTCTTGTTTCCCACTCTCCAGGCGCTGGCCACGGTCACTAGGGCAGCAACAGTGGCCGTTACTCTGCGCTGGTGGTAGTCCAGGGGTGTGAAGGCCCTCTGAGCTGGCTCGTCCCCCCGAAGGCACGCCCACCCGGAATGGCAGGGCGGGTAAGGGATGAAGAGGAGCCTTGCGGAGGGCTGAAGGTGCACGTAGGGCCAGAACGAAAAGCAGACGGGAGCAGACGGCGTCTCATGGGTTCTTCTGTCCCGGAAGATGGGCACGGAGGGCGGCTTCCTGTGTGTGGCAGTGAGCACCTGAGTGCCCGCTGCTGAGTGGACGAGCCTTCCGCGTGTGTGATTGTCCGCACAGCCCCAGGGAGAAGGGGAGAAGGAGGAGACAGGGTTGCTTGCCTCCACCCCAGACGGCTCCTTGTTCTGTTGCTGCATTGGGAAGCACCAGGCTCGGCCACAGTGCAGCAGGTGGGCATTTGCCATACCAAGGCTGGCCCTGCGTTCCCGGGCCCCACTGGGGTGACTCCTGAGTGCAGAGCCAGGAGTAGCCCTGAGCATCACCGGGTGTGACCCAAAAGACAAACACATAAACAAGAAACTGAAACAACAGCAACAAAGCTATGTCCAGGGGCAGCCAGGGGCGAGACAGGCTGGACTGCAACCTGGGTCCCGGCCCTGGGGCACTCCTGTTCGCTCTGAAGTGTGAGTGTCCTGCCTGTGGCCCTGGCCGGTGAGATGCTCCTGTTCCCAGCCACCTTCCTCCCGCCACCCTTCCAGCTCTCCCGTTCCTGACTCAGGTCCAACCCTGGTCTGACTGTTTTCCAAGAAAATAAAAGTTCCTTGAAGTCAGGAATCTTTTGTTTATTATAAAATCTGTTGAGAGTCAGCAATCACATGTTTGGAGATAGCAAAAAATCCAGGAAGAACAAGCTTTTTGTTGCATTTAAAGATAGAGTACAAGACGCAGATCTTCCTCTGGCGGTAGGAAAGCACTAACAATGCACGAGTACGCTCCTGTGGACTGAAAAACAGATTCCAGAGGGATAGACTTGGATTTAGAGCTGTCATTAAGAGAAATAGTTGATATTGATTTTTCCCCCAAAATGTCCATGGGCACTGGGGCACTCAGTCCCTTAGCAAGTAGGCGCAGCCTTGGAGGTCTCCCAGCCACCGTGGGGCTGCAGGGCCCACCATTCCGCATTCTCGTTCCTACCCTTCAGTCCACCACATTACCTCTCAATTATCATAGAACATATTTTCAGCTCAATGTAACGATTAAGATGATCTAATCAATAAAGCACAATTACAGATTTTTAAAATATTATCTCAGGGATTGTTCAGGTTTCACAATTAATATCTGAACTTCATGTTTGTCATGTGAAATCATGAAACTACTTTTAAGGGAATGTACATTCATACATTAATTATTTAGAGGGGTAATTTACATATTCATTTTATATTACTCATTCAAATAGTATACAAGGAATATAGATACTCCTGTCTACCGCAGGGAAAAGTGATGTATTTGCCTAAAAAATTATTGCATTTGAGTTTCAGACCCTCTCCACTTAAGAAATCTGAATGTCTCCTTCCCCAGATTCACTGTTACCCACAGGTTTTGGTACATTTATAGAAAAGAAAACACAGACAATGGGAATAGACGTAGAAGGTTTCAAATACAATCGTTCATCTTGATTACTGGGGCAAGTAGGTTAACATCAGGACATAGGGCAGCAAAGAAACAACAAAATGCAATAAGTGAAGAGAAACATCTTTGCTCAAAGGGAAAAATGGCAGGCTCAGGATGGCTAAGAAAGAAGTTGATCATATAAATATGAACAGCCTGGCGGGTGTTTAATCTAGCTCTCACTAAGGAAGAGCTCACACATTTTCTAGGAAAATGATTCCACATCAATCATTTTTTTGGAAAGTACCCATGTGTAATTGACAGCATCTTTGAAACCAGAGTTAGTGGTGTCCTTCAGCGATGGTCCTTATGACGGAAGGGCTGGGAGGTTGCTCCCAGGAAAGGTGACCTTCGTATGACCTCAGAACGTCAGGACCGTGCGGATACTGAACAGGAAAGAGAAAATACCAACTGGTTAACGTTGAGATGATGCGGAGTCTTGCACGGACGTTTCCCAGGGGAAGGCTGCATGGACCCACCTCTCTGTCCTTGAGTCAGGCCAAGGTCAAGAACAGTCCGTGGCTCCTGGCTCTCTCTTGGGGCCCCTCCAACCTTTAGCTCAATCACACATCCTGAGTATGGATGTATGTAGGCTTTGTTATATATTTGCATCGTCACAGAAGCGTGAGAGCCGTTGTGCTCAGTGGGCTGACGTGTAGTGAGTTATTGCTGTTAGCACCCGTCTCATCACTCAACTTAAACAAGAGCTGTCAAGGAGTTTCTACTCCTATGTCCACTTCAGAGGTCAGACACACTGAGGTACTGAGAGCAGTACCTTGCTCCAGCTCATACATCTGAGTGTGGCTGCAGGGAGCTAAGTACAAAGTTGCACAAATTATACCTGTTGGGTAGCCCAAGAAACCTGACTGAAAGAGTGAAAATTTAGTGAAGGCCATATAAATATGGTTTATTAAAAGGTCTTAAAAGTATAATAGAATCTGATGGAGAATTTTCTTTTTTAGCTTTTTGGGTCACACCCAGCAATGCTCAGTTGCACTCAGGAATTACTCTGGTGGTGCTCAGGCGCCATGCCAGGCAGACTCCCTACCCTCTGTGCTATGGCCCCGTCCCGATAAATAACTTCCTGAGAAGTCTAGAAGCGGATAGTAAAGGTGTTTGAATTGTTAAAGCGTCTATTCTTGGGAAGATCAGACACGTAACCCCAGCGGAGAGACAACCAGGCTGGTATTTCCACGGGTTTTCCCGTGGGGGACTGCCCAGGAGCTGTATAGGAGGCCTGGGCCATTGTTGGCTGATGGGGACGGTGGTTCAGCTCAGGCCCGAGAGGTGGTGCTGCTCGGGGCTGTGTGCCAGGGGTTTCCTGGACCACCTGATGGTGCTTTGGGGCTTCTGGGGCTAAGGAGCTGCAGCTGATGGTTCCTGGGGACGGCGGTGCTGGGGCCAGTGGTGCTGATGGACCCAGGCTGGGCGTGCGCCTCGCCGGTGCCTTAACTGCTGCACTCTCTCCTGGCCCCAGAATTTCTGTCAACTTTGCCCTATACACACATAATTTCCCCTATAGACTCATATCAAAGACTTGGGGTTGTATTGTAGAGAGGAGTTTGTGTTTTCAATTCTAGAACCCAGGGTGACTTTTAAAAGATGGCATCATTGATTTCTTCTTGAATTTACTTAACTGTCCCTTAATGATGAATTTTATGGTTTCTCTATTTTTATGTTATAATAGTTAATGCTTGAGTGAACATATGTTCGCTTACATGTTTTTATCTTTGCAGACTAGATTTCCAGGCATAAAATTGGTGTAACATAGGATATAGGCTTTCTGTTTGAATTTCTGATGCAAATATCATAACAGCCTTGTAAGAAGGATGTAACCTGCATATCTGAGATGCTAGAGAACCTGCTTTTTCCTAAATTCCTTCCTGATGAATGATGTTCAGTAGACTGAGTGTCCAGAATAATTTACCTCTTTCCAGAACGAAGTAGCTCAAATCCCTCATTGATTTTTTCAAAAGGTAAAACATGGGTTATTAATGAATCCATGGGAAACTTCTTAGCCATAAAATCTTCAACAAGTTTTGGGACAGAATCTTTACTCTTAAAGCCTGTGTGGGTGAAATGATACCATTGTTAGACTCAGAAAGTGTTTTAGTTAGAAGTTCCAAGGGAGATTTCCAATAGAATTCAAATGAAGTTTATAAAAGGTGCTACAAGCCACATGTTCCTATTATTGGAGCTGATAAATAATCTGCTTCAATACCCTTTGGGGTGCTTTGACTTGGTTCTTATTCGTCCTATATAAACTCAACTTAGACCCTTAGTTATTTGTCCTCTTACAGAGAAATTATAGAACACATGGTTATTCCCAAAGTCAAGGAGCAAATTCTGCATCTATCTGGGTGATGAGTGTGGACATGGGTTATAGTGATGCATCTCCTGGGCTCTGCTTGGTGCTAAAGTGCTCACTGGAAGTGACATGAAAGAGCGTATGGGGATGCCAGGAAGTCTGTCTCAGGACCTTTTGTGCATATCACTCCACTTCTAGTTGATTTAGGGCTGAATCTATCTATCTATCTATCTATCTATCTATCTATCTATCTATCTATCTATTTAAATTTTACTTTTTAAACCATGTTTCTTTTAAAAACCTGCTCTTGTCACTTTTTTTTTTTGACTATACAGATCACACCCGGCAATGCACAGGGGTTCCTCCTGGCTCTGCACTCAGGAATGACTCCTGGTGGTGCTCGGAGGACCATGTGGGATGCTGGGAATCCAACCCAGGTTGGCCGCGTGCAAGGCAAACACTCTACCCGCTGTGCTATCACTCCAGACCCTGGCCTTGTCCCTTATGGAAGGGAAGAAGTCCTGGGGTTTTATTGTAAAGTCCGGCCCTCGTGCTTGACTACGTACCACCAAAAATAGCTCCTTTCAATGTCCGTCCAGTCAGCAGCAGCAAGGGGTTCAGAGAAAGGGTCTCTGATTTAGGAGCGACTCCAACAATGACGCTTACTCCATACGAGTCCTGACAGCTCATCAGGGCAGCCATCTGGGACAAAAGGAACATGTCACACTGACTTAGACGGACCTTGGGTGTGTGGAGAGAGGAGCGTATTCTTCACTCTCCATTGTTCTCCAGAGCCAAGTGCCCCACAGTAGGGAATGTCCAGAAGATGCTGTCTGCCTTTTGTTCCGATGATGCTGGGAACTGAACTCAGTGCTCACCCATGCAGGCAGGAGCTCAACAGCTGATCCACATCCCCTTATAAACAATAGTTTATAAGTGAGACAACGGATGAACAAATTTTGGTGAACTTAATTCTTATTTAGAACTATCATCACAAACATAAAAATAGCCACAGAATCTGGTTCTAAGGGTAATGCTTTTCATCACATGTCTCTCAATCAGTGAGTTCAGTCACTTCTCATTTTTGATTAAGTGAATATTGTGAACTCAGCACTTTGAATCAGGTATTGTAATGTCTAAAGGCAGTTCTATCATCATTTCCCCCCTCATGTCCCGTGTTTTTATAGGAGCCACCCTCAGCTATGCTCAGTGGTCCATCCGGGGGTGGTTTGGCTGAGGGTTAGTTGCTTGGACAGGCAATGTTTAGGGCCAGCATGGCCTTTCCTGGTACTTACGATGGTGTCGAGCCGACCAATGACTTCAAATGAAAAGTCCACACCTCCTCCACTCATCTCCTTCAGCACCTCCTCGATGGGTTTCTGGAAGTCCCGTGGGCTGATGCACTCCGTGGCACCCACCTCTTGGGCCTTTGCAAATTTGTCTTTGTTGATATCTACTCCGATGATCCTGGCTGCCCCAGCCGCTTTACAGCCCATCACAACGGACAGGCCGACTCCCCCAAGACCAAACACGGCGCAGGTAGAGCCTGGAGTGACCTGTTTTACAGAAAACGAAGATGAACTAAGAAATGATTCATGGAAAGTCACAAGCCGATTTAATTGCCATACTTCACCTGCCATCAGGAGCACCCAAGAGTGCTTAGGTTCTGCCGCCTGCTGTCAAAACCTCCTTAGACTTCTGTTCCTTTGCTTAAGTGACTTGAACTATGTTGTTGGTTCTAGGGCTTTGTTGGACATTAGACTCCTCTATGGAGCTTTAAAACATCAATACTCAGGTCTTAGCTCATCAGCAATTCAACTAGAAGCTCTACAGGTGAGGCCCTGGCCCTAGGTAACTCCAAAATTGAATGATATTTGAGTTCTAAATGTGAGGGATTCCCCCACCACCCCAGAAAACTTCAGTGACATTAGCAGCTAGCTTGTATGGCACAAACACACACCAACACCATTTGGGATGTGTGGGGAGCTTTGTGCTGGGAGACAGAATCGCCTCAGTCTTCCCTGTGGGCTTGGGAAAGCCCCGTAGCTGTGGCCACACACAGAGCAGAAGTCAGGGGGAGGCAGAGCCCGAGGCCCATGTGATCTGAGTGGTCGCCATCCCTCCTTTCCAAAGCGCATGTTGAAGAGTAATGTAGTGGGGAGTGGTCCTGATTTTAATTACGGGGACCTTTGGCTTGGGTCTGTGTGAGGCTGTCCCATCACCTGCTGAAACAAATGTGGCAGCTACATAGGGACTTTTTCCTGTCCACAAACATTTGGGGATTCCCGTGGCCAGGGACTAGGGATGGTTTTCGTAAACCCTGTCAATTGTTAGCCATCGGCGTGGGTCAATATTATTCTCATCTCATGTCATCATCCTACATTACGGTTAACCTCTTGGAAAAAGCTGTGAGTGTGGTGCAAAGGTGCAGGGAAAGGGAGATTAGGGCAGGGTGCAGTAGGAGTTCTGACAGATGGGTTCTGGTGGAAACCAACTGTGAGCTTTGGGGCAAATGACTGTCTGGGCCTCAGTTCCACAAAATGGAGAAATAACGGCTGGGTCCCCAATCTTTTAGAAAGAGAAGACTCTAAAGTTTGTCCTTGTAACATATTACTTCTGGTGTATGTTTTTGTGAGTGTGACTGTATACTCGTGTGCATGTGTATGTGAGTGTGGCAGGAAGAAAAGGGAACAGTGAGCCTCCCTGATTAATGAAATAAATGCCCACTGGGTTACTGACTCTGACCTTCCTCCTAGGGCCCACAGGGGGGGGGTGTTGGTGCAGTTTGGGCTGGAGGTGTTCTGGGGGAGGCTCTGTACTCCACTACTGATTTCAACTCTGCCGGGAGAGGATCCCTGGAGCAGAAGCTCCTACCGTGCCTGAGGGACCGTGGAGTGATGCTGACGGTTAGTGATCCCTAGAGAGCAAGTTTAGAATAATATTGAAAACACCACCTCTTGACACTTTCTTAACGTCAATCTGTTGCCAACGTGAATCTCCTGGATATGCCCTCAATTCTCCCGGAAATCACTTGTTTCCAGTCATGATCAGGACCCAAATCTGTGAGGTCCACCCATGCTGTTACGGGGGCCAGGGAAAATCCCTGGAAATCAGGTGACTGTGCTCTGATGCTGTGATTAATTGCTTTCCTTTCCTTCCTGATAATCCAAATGAAACTGGGTTATTGCTCGTGTCATTCCTACCTTGGCAACTTTGGTGGCAGACCCGTATCCCGTGGAAAACGCACAGCCAATGAGACAGACTTTCTCCAGCGGGGAGGCAGCGTTGATTTTGGTCACTGCGTATTCTTCCACCACCGTGTACTGGGAAAAGGTGCTGGTGCCTATGAAGTGGTGTATGGGCTTCCCTCTGCAGGTGATCCTGGTGCTCCCGTCCTGCATGGTCCCTCTTGGCTTGGAAATTCTGGGGATACACACCGGCTGTGAGACAGGAGCATCCCCCACAAGCAAGCTCACCTCCTCTGGGTGGGGATGGGGAACCTACTCATTTTTCAAGCAGAGGTTCCCTTCTGGGTGCTCGCAGACCTTGCACTTCCCACACTGTGGAATGAACAGCGGGATGACTTTGTCACCTGGAGAGGGAGGAATGAGACCCTTGTTCAGCACTTACCCAGTAAGGACCCAGAGTGTGCTCTGGGCTTCTCCAGGCTCTAGAGATAGGCCGTGGCCACACGGGACTGGTCATTGCTCTGCCACTGTTCCCTGGAGGGATTGCTGTGCCCTTGAAAACTCCCAAAGGGGTGGGGAATGGCATCAATTTATTATTTTTTGGGATCATGCCCAGCTATGCTCAGAGGTTACTCCTGGTTCTGCACTCAGGAATTAGTCCTGGTGGCACTTAGGGGACTATATGGGATGCCAGGTATTGAACCTGGGTCAGCAGCATGCAAGGCAATGCCGTATGGGCTGTGCTCTTGCTCAGGCCCAGGCATGAATTTTTAAGAGCTTCCTATGAGAAATCTCTTTTTTTGTGCATTTGTTTCCATGGTGTTATACAAAGTTTCCCATTCAACACCGTGAAAGCTGGGACTATCTTCAGTTGAGGCTGGCATGAATCTGCGCTGTAAATAGTCACCTTTATTCCATTAGCTGTTGCATTTTGTAACAGTGTGGAATGTAGAGAGAAGGGGAAGTTGACATCTATTTCTTATCTTAGCATATTAACTGTGCTTGTCTTTATTGCAAAATGATTTACTTAAGAGAGTTTTGTTTATTTATTTATTTATTTATTTATTTTGCTTTTTGGGTCACACCCAGTGATGCACAGGGGTTACTCCTGGCTCTACACTCAGGAATTACTCCTGGCAGTGCTGGGGGACCATACGGGATGCTGGGAATCGAACCCGGGTCGGCTGCGTGCAAGGAAAACGCCCTACCCGCTGTGCTATCACTCCAGCCCCAATTAAGAGCTTTTTAGAAAGGAAAACTACCAAAGAAGAATTCAAAGAAATTCCTTTGAAAACTCCAAGCCTTAATAATGAGCTTGTCACTTTCTTTTAGGGTCTGACTGATTTTCAAATATAGCTGATAATTTGTGAGTAACCTATTTTTCTTGCTATGATGAAATGTAAGGGTGTCACACATGGTTTATTTCTAACTAAGGAAGTACTAAGGACCCAAACCATATCATTAATTTTGTTATTTCTGTGCACAGATTACTGATAAGAAGTAGTTCAGACTCACCTGTTGAGTGACTTTTTAGAATTAAACATGATCTTTTCTATAGCCACAACTCAGAGGAAGGATTGGGCACGGCACTTAATACACAAACTTTATATGGAGATGATGATGGTACAGACATTTTCTGTCTATTCACCCTTTCCCTCTGAAAATATTCATCTCATTCGCATGCCAAGTGGAGTGAGTCTGAAGAGGAACAGATGTATGGGGATATAGAGATGTAGGAGGAAGTAACAGATGCCCAAAGGAACAGCACTGGAAAACTGGGCGAGAGAAATGAGTTTCCTGTGGCAGCTGGTGGTGGGGGCTGGGGAGAGGGCAGTGGGGTCAGGGAGTGACCCTGGGGAAGGGCTGGGGAGGGGCTGGGGACAGGGCAGTGGGGTCGGGGAGTGACCCTGGGGAAGGGCTGGGGAGGGGCTGGGGACAGGACAGTGGGGTTGGGGAGTGACCCTGGGGAGGGGCTGGAGAGGGGCTGGTGACAGGAGGGGGGGAGTGACCCTGGGGAGGGGTTGGGGAGGGGCTGGGGACAGGACAGTGGGGTCCAGGAGCGACCCTGGGGAGGGGCTGGGGACAGGGCAGTGGGGTCGGGGAGTGACCCTGGGGAGGGGCTGCGGAGGGGCTGGGGAGGGGTTGGGGACAGGGCAGTGGGGTGGGGAGTGACCCTGGAGAGGGGCTGGGACAAGAGGGGGGGAGTGGCCCTGGTGGGGGGCAGGTGCTGGAACTTGGCACCAGGTATCGTGAATCACGGAGCTAAAATGAACAGCGCTATCTGTATCTACACAGAGCGACACACACACAGTGACACACAATCAGAGATAGACGGCGACTTTGTCCCCAGCCCTCCCGCCCTGGCCGGGGCAGGAATGTGGCCTTGCAGCAGCCCTCCTTCGTGGCTGGGCGCCCGGGGAATGAGCCGCGGGCGAGGCCTCTGTGTCCAGCCGTCTCCGTGTCTCTGCTGGGCTGGGGACTGGGGGACAGTGGAGCTTCTGTACCTGGTCTGACGGTCGTCACGCCTTCTCCGACGCTCTCCACAATGCCGGCCCCCTCGTGGCCCAGGACCGCGGGAAGCGGTGTGACAAGGGAGCCCACAGTCGCATGGTCATCTGAGCGACAGATCCCCGTGGCCACCATCTGCAGGGAGGATGATGGCCGGACTTGTGGTGAGGGCAGGCAACAGCCCTTGGACGGGTCGGACAGACCCAATTTCCTAACATCAGGGGCCTTAAGAGGTTTTTCCTTTTTTTTGACCAGAGGGGGGGATTATTATTATTTTAACAATCACCTCTCCTCCCAAATACAGAAGGTTCCATGTTGCCCCAAGATTATTTAGGTAAAACTTTCCTTTCTGGAATTCAATATTTTGGAGTAAACTGTGAAATGATTGCTTCTGAATTAAGTCACACAACATACAAGAATGCACCCTTGTTAATAGAAGGAGAAGATGCAGATTAGCACTGAGAAAACAAGCCAAGTGCTACCTGCTGACGTGACATTTGAAATCTTAACACATGTTCCTTTGCACTTTGTTTTCTCCTGCCCAAAATGTAAAATATGTTGAGATTGTTCTATATCTAGTCTTTTGTTCATTTTAAATAAAAATTAAACCATTTATGTGCTTCCGTGGGCTGGAATGATAGCACAGTGGGTAGGGTGTTGGCCGACCGGGTTCGATTCCTGTGCCCCTCTCGGAGAGCCTGGCAAGCTACCGAGAGTATCCCACCTGCACGGCAGAGCCTGGCAAGCTACCCGTGGCGTATTCGATATGCCAAAAACAGTAACAAGTCTCACAATGGAGACGTTCCTGGTGCCCGCTAGAGAAAACGGATGAGCAATGGGACGACAGTGATACAGTGATACAGTGATATGTTTCCTTAATACCGATGTATATGTTTCCTTAATTCATATCTGGATGTCCATTTACCTGAAAAGTGTCTCCTAATGGGGCTAGTACTAGGAGTTACTGCAGCAGTCAGGCTGTGGGATTGGCATGGGCCTGACTGGTGATCCATCCCCGGTGCCACCTGGTCCCCTGAGATCACAGTGCTCTGCATGGCAGGTGGCTCGGACAATCCCCGGCACTGCGGGGTCCCAGCCCCACTGCGTCCCGGGCCTTGCCTGGAGCTGAGACCGGGCTGCTCAGGCTCACCAGTGGCCCCTCCAGCCTCCCGAGCACGGCTAGGCCGGCCCCGCCACAAAAGCATCTCTTAAAGGAATTTTGGTTACTTCCAGTTTTATCATTTCATAAAAATTGCTTCTGTTGCAGTGCTTGGGTGATGCTCAGGGGTACGTGGACCCGGGGGTCAAATCCAGGCCCGCACAGGGCAAGGCACCTCACCACAGAGCCTCACTCCTCGTCCTCGGAAATGCTTCTTAGAGCTAAAATGACAGAGAAACGGTGGAATGTTTTACCTTAATACGAACTTCATGGGCCTTAGGGGGGGCGACCTCCACCTCCTCGATGGCAAAAGGCTTCCTCGGCTCCCAGAGCACAGCGGCCTTGCACTTGATGGCCTGCAAGGAAACAGTGACGGCCCCAGCCTTCCCCACTTCTAATCTGGGACTGTGTTTTTAGGGATCATCGTAGGTGGGACGTTCATTGCATTCCAGGTATTTGACAAGTCCACAGAAACAAGCCACTTGGACAGAAAACATGTAAAGCTGTGGGACGTGTCCTTTACCCCCAGCTGCAGCCTGTGTAGGAGGCTCCAGATCAGCTTATTCTGCTGTTAGACCCGAGACTGCTCACTCTTCTGCTCAGTTCTGTGCTTCTGCCAAGCAATCTTTTGTGTTTGTTTGGTTTTTATTTATTTTGGGGCTACACCCAGCAGAACTCAGAGTTTATTCCTGGCTCTCTGTTCAGGAATCAACTCCTGGCTGGCTCCGGGGCCATGTCGGGTGCCGGGGATCAAACCTGGGTCAGCTATACGTGAGGCCAGAGCCCTACTCGCTGTGCTGTGGCTCAGCCCGTCTGCCAGAGTCTGATCCGGCGTTCAATCCACAGAGCCTCCCTCTCCACTGCAGTGAGGGACTAACCAGAAAAAGGGGACTATTAATAGAAGCGATGACAACACTGAGGAACACTTGTTGACTAGTTTCACACACCACTAGTTTCCTGAGTGCTTTTATTAGTTTACCAAATCCTCAAACGTACCCTAGTAGTGTTACGACTTCTAGCATTTGCAGAAAATTGAATGTAGGAAGGGTAGTAAATGTAAATGATGTGTTTCGTTATTGATGTTTTACCTCAGGTGTGAGAATTGATTGCCTGTTATTTATTATTCTCACCAAGACTTTTGAGGTACACTTTGAAAGAAAGGATTTTGGAGACCAAACAGTTTTAATGGATTTATCTCTTTCCTAACTTTGATGTTTATCTTTGCTATCAATTCAATTAAAATGTAACATGCCATTGTAATGTCAACCAGTAATGAATGAAAAAAATTGGAATATGAAATTCATAATTGGCTAGCCATATGGTCTCCAAGAATCTTATTGCTCAAACTCCTATAAAGTCTGCTGCACTGCAGTGTGTACAGAAATCTCAGAATCTCGAAATTCAGTTATGGAAGGTATTATGTTGTGCGACAATACAATAAACCCACTGGAAACCATTCTAGTAACTTTCGTGACCCTATACACCAGTTTGTACACATGGTACACATAAACGTGAATCCACAGAATACTTTGACCCAAGTAACTCTGTCCTTAGCTAATAATTCATTTAAAGCTAGTCATTACATTTTCAGAAGTATTCACTTTTGTATGGAGAAGACATTATTTTAGAGGGTTTCTACTGAAAATTCCTGGCTTGTGTCGTAATCACACATTGATCTTGGTTTGCTTAACTTTGATCCCAATAATTTCAGATGAGTTTGTTTTTTGTAAGACATTTCACATTCAAGTTCAAAAGGCATTTCAAGGTCCATTGAATCAAATTCTTCTCACGGAATTTTCACCGGACTTAAATTTTCAGTGCTAATAAAAATAATGATTACAAAGAGTAACACATTTAAATTATAATTCTCAACTTTATCAGAAACATTTCTAACTTTATATTTACAAGTTACTCTTGACAAACTTTAAGCATCACAATGCATTTAATATGAGAAATTAAGACTTCATACTATAGATATATAGTTTTTGTTAAAGCTATTTCAGTTGCAGTTAAATATATACCTTCTATTAAAGCATATGAAAGCATATGTTTTATGTTGTAGTTCCGTTTATATTGTTTCTATGTTAGATATGAGATTTAAATTAGACATTTCAGTTATATCTTCTTATATATTATACTAATAAAAATATATTTCCCCAAATAAAGATTTGTGCTTACTTTTCCTGCTGTGCTCATGTTTTTGTTTCTTTCTGGTGAATTCTTGCCACGTCTTTTCTGCTGGAGTCTATAGTAGATTTATTGCACAGGGATTTTATATGCTTGAGTAACACCCGATTCCACACACGTGACCTGGGACCTTAAAGCAACACTCGTCAGCTTATTCATAGACCCAATAAAAAGAAAATGACTCTGAATATGTTTTCAAACTTTGACTTCCTTTGAAAAATGCCAATTTCAAATAACATTTTCATTTCCTTAGGCTGGAGATGCACATGTTCCTGGGTGCTATGCTTCTTCCTCTGTCCCACACGGTTTGTTCAGAGTCGTTTGCCTCTGGGAGAATGAAGTCACAACTGCAGATTCACATGTGGAATTGGAGCAGCAGGCAGCTTCCCAGACAGCTACCCCACAAGTACCCGGAGGGCACTCAGGAAATTTGTGCCTAATACATAAGCCACTAATTTCTTAAATAATTCAGTTTATTAATCATAATTTCTTACTTTTCACAATAAACTTTTCTTTAAATACTTCTCCTAAAGACTATGAAAGTATCACTTCCCAGATAGATTTTTTTCCTTGCTTAAAATATTCTCAGAGACTTTTCTAATCAAATCTCTTCCTACAATGGAGGTTTCTTTTCATATTTTTCTCCTCACAAACGTTTTATCCACTAGAGTGTTCTCAGGTTTTTGTTCCTTAGGGTTACCTTTTCAAAAAAAAATTTTGTTTTTTAACCTCAGAATTTGCTTTGCTCAACTCCTCAGAACACCACCCCCAATAAATCTTCCAACTCAAAGTTTCTCGTCAAGGACTTTGTCAGGGACTCCGTTCCAAATAGAATTTGTCCTGCCAGACTTGCCGCGTCTATACTTTTATCTCCTCAGAACTCCTCTCACAATGGACATTTCTGTTTTTATACTCACTATCTTTGATCTCATGAACCCCTTTCCCAATATAATTCATGCCTTGAATTTTCTACTTTTAAACTTTTCATAGATTTTATACCCCTCAGACTTTTCACTAAGACATTTCTCCTAAAACAATCATTCTCAGACAATTTTTCCTCACCAGACTCCTTACTGAATAGGTTTCTTTCCTTAGAAAGTTTTCCTTTTGGGGGGTGGGGGGCCACACCACGTGATTCTCAGGGCTTACTCCTGGCTCTGCACTCAGGATTCCTCCTGGTGGTGCTTGGGGGACCATCTGGGGTGCGGGGATTGAACCCGGATTGGCTGCATATTAGGCAGGCACCCTCCCTGCTGTGCTCTCTTGCCCCAGGAGCTTTCGTTTCTTCCTTTTAATAGGGGTGCACTCTCAGGCAGCTCTGGGAGATACCGGGCAGTACCGGGCAGTGCCTGGTGTTGCCGGGGTTGGACCCACAGCTCTGCACATGCCAGGAATGAGTTCCAGCTCTTGGAACGCTCTCTCTGGTGCTCAGGAAATTTTCTCCCCCGTGGATTTTTCTTCCTATTACTTCCATACACTTTCCTACTCAAACATTCCTGTCAAAATACTTTTTCGCTTCATGTGTTACTTTATTTTATGTTATATTGTTGCTTTTTTTTTTTTTTGCTTTTTTGGGTCACACCCGCGATGAACAGGGGTTACTCCTGGCTCTGCATTCAGGAATTACTTCTGGCGGTGCTGGGGGACCATATGGAATGCTGGGAATCGAACCCGGGTCGGCCACGTGCAAGGCAAACACCCTACCTGCTGTGCTATCGCTCAAGCCCCTTCACACATTACTTTAGAGAATTTCTCCTCAGGATCCCCATTCCACATAGTTAGTAATTTTTTAATCCCGGAATTAAAACTGTGTTGTCCTGTGTGCTCACAGATAACATGAGCAATCATGTCAACATAGTGCACATAGGGTAACCTGGTGCACACAGGACACGTGCTACACACAGGACAGCTTGTGCACACAGGGCAACATGTGCACACAGGACAACATGTGCACACAGGACAACATGCTACACACAGGACAACATGTGCACACAGGGCAACATGCTATACACAGGACAACATGCTACACACAGGACAGCATGTGCACGCAGGGCAACATGCTACACACAGGACAACATGTGCACAGAGGACAGCATGTGCACACAGGACATCATGCTATACACAGGACAACATGCTACACACAGGACAACATGTGCACACGGGACAACATGTGCACACAGGACAACATGCTATACATAGGACAACATGCTACACACAGGAAAACATGTGCACACAAGACAACATGTGCACACAGGACAACATGCTATACACAGGACAACATGCTACACACAGGACAACATGTGCACACAGAACAATATTCTACACACAGGACAACATGGTGCACACAGGACAACATGGCAACACAGGATAGTATGGTGCATACCAGCTAACACTGCGCGCACAGGATGACACAGTACATGCAGGACAGCACGGTGCATGTAGAGTAGCCCAGTGTGTGCAGATGCCAGGGTCCACACAGGACGGGAGGAGCAGGAAGACAGGTATGTCCACTGCCGCACCACGGAGTTCAATACCCCCAAGGTCACTGAGGGCAAAGGCCTGGAGACCAGCAGGGAGGAGGAGATTGTCTCTCCAGGACGAGCGTGGGAAGAGGAGGGGCTGAAGAGCCAATGCCCTGGGAAGGAAGAGCAGGGCAGGCACAGAGGACCCGAGGGTTCCATGGGTCCTCGCGGTGGGAGCCAGCGGGAAGTCAGTCAGCTCATCCCAAGGGCCTTGCTGCCCGTCCAGAGGGGCTGAGACAGTCGCAGCAAATGAGTGACCATTAGCCTTGCCTCTGGTGCCTCCCTGCCTCAGAGAGTGACAGGCTGCGATGACCTTAGTGCTTTGAGAACTGCCACAAAGGGCAGACCCTGAAGTTAACCCACAAAGGAGAGCCCTGTACTGTTCAGAGCTCCTGTCATTTTGTTTTAAATCTAGATCAACCAATTGGTTAGAGGTGGACTTCTACCCTTTAAATGTGTTGTTTTTATCAAAAAGTCTAGTAGAGACAGACATAGATACGAAAGTACAGTTGTACCAAGTTAGAAACTTTGGTTGTTGATGGAGTCACACTTTATTTAGTGGAGTGTTAAGAAATATATCACCGCAACGGGTAGGGCGCTTGTCTTGCACGCAGCCGACGTAGGTTCGATTCCCAGCATCCCATATGGTCCCCTGAGGATGGCCAGGGATAATTCCTGAGTGCAGAGCCAGGAGTCACCCCTGTGCATTGCCAGGTGTGACCCAAAAAGCAAAAAAAAAAAACCAAAAAAACCCAAAGAGAAACAAACAAAAAAATATATCATCAGTCATTCTAGTGGTACTTACATAATAGTACCAAAATATTTTTTTATGAACTGGTAATGTATTGAGTTATAGCCTCATGGACCCTTCTACTAGGGTTTTCCAGTTTTACCTAGTTATGTAAGAAGGATCGTAAGAAATGATTAACTGTTCTCTCCTCTCAGGTCCCCGCCTTTTCCCTCTAACCAACACTTGCTCCGTGCAGAGTTGATCCCAACTAAATCCCAGTTGATTTATAACAAGTGTTTTATAGAAAATGTTTGTAGGGGGGCCAGGGAGAGAGCTGAAAGGGTCACGCATGGGACATCAGCTCTGGACTTCAGCACACATGACCCCCAAGGGTGGGGTGGTGGGAGTACAGACAAAGGGCCAGGGGCAGCTCTGAGTCCTACTGGGCATGGCCCACAAATATTTACATTTGAATCAAGAGAGGAACAGTGGCAGTGTGCTAAAGATCAGCCATGCAGTGAGAATTACTTTAGGAAGTAAATTTATTTCCAGCAGATGCCACGCAGGGAAGGAATGAGTCTCTGTGTATGTCTACCTGCTCTACGTCATGCCCCTTGGTTAAGACTCTTCCCAAAACAGTCCCCATCAGAAAAGTATGAGCATGCCCCCAGATACATGATTACAGCCTCAGAACATGCAAATTACATTTTGGAGATCTCCCCCTGCCCCCTCCCCATTAATTCCTGTGTGTGCTCAGAAGGTTCTCCAGAAGGTTCCACGGAGGTTATTCCTCTTCACCAATCTTCTGAGAGTGCTTCTGGGCTCGGAGGAGGGCAGCTGACTCCTGCCGCGGGAATCTAGAAGGTCAGGACGGTTCGGATGCTGGGACGGAAAGCGACAGTTTTCAGTGAGTGACTTGTCCCCAACAGGAACCGCCTGAGCAGTTTCCTTCCTATCTGTCCCGGGAAGTCCGGGTAGTTTCAGCCCCTGCACAACCCTCGTGTGCTGCCCTGTTCCAACTCTCACAGGCGTGTGTCTCTGGCCAGTGTCTGCTCTGCTGGACACGTCCTGAGGGCTGCCCGGAGGAGACGGCCTTGCGGATGGGAAAGGCAATAGAGCAGGAGAGTGGAGGGACGGGGTGCCCAGCCTGCCGTGCTCAGGCGTCCAGGACCAGAGAGGTGCAAGCCGACCTGCTCCCTGGAGACACACCGAGGCTTCAGCGTGTCACCGTCCACTTGCGTCCACGGCAGCAAGGGCGTGTTTGGGAGCAGAGCAGAGGCTACTTTGGACAACCAGGGACTGAGTTTGCAAGTTAACCTTACAGGTCCCTAGCTCTGTGTGACGGGGTGTCGTGTGTGAGGGGCCCTGCCAGTTAATTTCACTCTTCTCTGGCTGGAAAGTGGGGAGGGGTGTTCCTAGGACAGTGACATGGGCCTGGGCCCGCGGCTGACCCGAGATGGGCTCTAGCAGGGAGAGGAAGGACAGGGAAGCCCAGATGAGGGTGCAGGGGCCCCCTTGCTTTTGCCATGAAGCCCGACCATTTGGCATGTTCTGGGTAATGCCGGCACTGTGCCCTCTCTCTGGCAGACGCACCCCTGAGTGGCTGCTCTGCATCTCAGAGTACAAACTCTGTTCCTGCCTCCAGCCGTGTGAGGCCTGGGAGGACAGACGCTCGGACAGACAGGCCCATTCCTCAGAGCTGGAGTGGAAGCAAGCGGGGGTGGGCCAGGCCAGCACGAACCCTGCCCTGAGCTGGCTTGCCGTTACATTCATGGTTTCATTAATGGGAAACTGGAAGGGCGAGCACGACAATGACGATAATGAGAACAGCAAAAACAGTGACAATACCCAACGTGCAGGGGTCAAGATAAAACACACGTGAGAAGCAGTCTGAAATGGTGAAGTAGGAATTTTGTGGCATTACTGCTTTACTTAAGCTTGTTTGCAGCTTTTTAACAAAGTGAAAGTAACCAAGATAAAATCCGTGCTGTGAAAAAATAGAACGAAATCTAGAGGATTGGTTAATGTAGGAAAATAAAACCCATCTCTGTGAAGGAGGCTCAGAATACTGATCTTGCTCAATTAAATAAACAACTACAACAAGAAGGAAGGGGCAGGCAGCGTTCCTGGGGGTGTCCAGACCGGCCGTGGCAGGGGCAGAGCCCAGGGGCAGAAGAGAAGTACCTTTCCCCCGAATAGAGCAGCTCGAAGCCTTCGTTGATTTTCTTGAAAGGTAAGACGTGGGTTATCAGCTGGTCCAGGTCAAATTTCTTCGCCAGGAAATCAGTGACTAGTTTCGGAACGTCGTCCCTGCTTTTCCAGCCTGCAAGCAAGCACACGTGTCCTCCCGTGTCTGCGATTCTCCTTCCCAGAGGGCTCTGGTCAACAACACAGAGAGCGGAGTGCCCAGCACGGGACCCAGCTCCCCCACGCTGGGGCCCCAGTCTGCTCCTCCACAGAGTCCCTCTGCGGGAAGTGGCCTCTGGCACTACTGCCAGGGCCCGTCCTCTCCTCCCGTCCCGCCCTTCCCTCCTGCTCCCTGTCCTCCCTCCTCTCCTCTGGACTCCCGGGGCTGCTGGCCCCCTGCTGGCCCCTGCTGGCACCCTGCTGACACCCTGCTGGCACCCTGCTGGCGCTGGCACCCTGCTGGCACCCTGCTGGCCCCTGTTCTTTCCTGACAAGTGCGAGGGAAGCGGCTCCTTAGGGAACAGAGCTGTCACTTCTGCTGTGCCCAGGAAGACGGAGCACTGCTCAAGGGTGTCGGGAGACCGCTGGGTCTGTGAACACTGCCTGGCACCCAGAGGCAACCCTGCTGGGTGCCATCCGGGGCAGCAGAGGCCGGCCAGTGCGTGTGCGAGCAGAGGGCGCCCCCTGGTGGCAGGCACGGGCAGAGGCGCAGAGCTGGGGCAGGCGGGGAACAGGGAAAAAGGCCAGAGAAGAGGCAGAGGAAAAATACTGACAGGTAAAATTGTATCAAAAGTGTAGATTGTGACTCAACATTACACCGACTTGGTTTCATTTACTAGTATTATGTACAGACATCGTATAAAGAGTTCAACTGGTCACTGAATTAACTTCTTCAGTTAGAACCTGATCTATTTTTTTTTGCTTTTATTTATTTATTTTTATTGTAAAGAATTTTTTAAAATTTATTTATTAGTGAGTCACAGTGAGAGTACAGTTAAAGATTTATACATTTTCATGCTCATGTTTCCCTCATACAAAGTTTGAGAACACATCCCTTCACCTGTGCCCATTCTCCAACACCAATAAACCAATAAACCCAGTATCCCTCCCCCCCATCCCCCCACCCCTACCCCACCCCGCCCCCCTGCCGCTGTGACAGGGTCTTCCCTTTTGTTCTCTCTCTCTAATTAGGTGTTGTGATTTGCAGTAAATGTGTTGAGTGGCCATTGTGTTCAGTCTCTAGTCTACATTCAGCACACTTCACCCTTCTCCTGCATTGCCTCCAACCACATTTTGCTTGGTGTTCCCTTCTCTATCTGAGCTGCCTTTTTCCCAGAATGTGAGGCCAGCTTCCAAGCCATGGAGTCAACCTCCTGGTACTTATTTCTACTATTCTTGGGTGTTAGTTGATAAGATCATTGTGTAACATCAGGTTAATTATGTGATAGAAATAGACCTTATCGAGGGGGGGAAAGAGGGGTATACCGGGGATATTGATGGTGGGGAATGTGCGGTGGTGGAGCGATGGGTGTTTGATCATTGTGTGCTTGTAATCTAAACATGAAAGATGATAACTATCTCAACAGTAATTCAATAAAATTGAAAAAAAAGAAATAGACCATAAAATTAGATAATTTTGTATTTAAACAGAAAATATATTCTCAAACTCACTCTATCAAAATTCTACTCCATAAATGAAGTACCAAGAAAACCCATATGTGTACTACTAAAAGGGAATAAAAACTGTTTATTCAACTTCCAAAAAAAAAAAAAAAGAAGAGGCAGAGGAGACCTGTGTCAGGGGAAGGGGGAGTGGCCTGGGGCCCAAGAGGAGGGCAGGCAGGAGAGAGAGGGCAGAGCCACCCCGGGAGTGTGGGTATGGAGGCTGTCCTGCCTCAGTGTGCCACCTGGCGGCTGTGGGGGCAGGACCAGGGTCCCTGAGAGCTGCAGGTGCCTCACCAGCTCAGGCCTGACCTGGCACTCACCTCCGAACACGCAGCCCTTCCACGTGCGGCCCGTGAAGAGCATCATGGGGTCGAAGGTGAGCATCTTGGCGGAGGGGGGGGGGGCCCACCACGCTGGTCCCGTAGTTCATGTGGCAGGAGGCGAGCGCGTCCACCTGAGGGGAATGGAGCCTCTGCAGGTCCCAGGCCTCCTGGGGAGCAACTCCCCACCTCCGCCCCCAACCCGTCTCTTCACCCCTGCACATCCCCCACCCATGTCCCCAGTTTCCCTCCCGTGCCGCTCCCCACCCAGAGAGGTTTATTTCTTAAAATTCCAGAGTTGCTCTCTTTCCAGTTTTGGGTTCTTTGCTAAGTCACTGCAGGAGTGGGAAGGTCAGCCAGGAGCACCAGTGCGGAGGCCTAGGGTCCACTTTCCTCACCTCCAGCAGGACAACACAGCGGATGCTGAAACACAAAATTCAAACATGGAAGTGGCTGATTTGCTTGCACAAAAGTGGGTCCTAAACAATACTTGCAGAGAAAATAAGTGCAAAAAATAATTGATACTTTCTGCCTACCCTGTTTCTTTCCTTTTCTTTTTTCTTTCTCTTTTTTCTTTTCTTTTCTTGGGGCCACACCTGGCTATGGTCAGAGCTTAATCCTAGTGGGCTTGGGGGACCACCACAAGTGGTGCCAGGGATTGAACCCAGGTCAGCTGTGTGCAAAGCAAGTGCCCTACTTGCTGTACTACAGCTCTGTTTTTTTTTGGGGGGGGTGGAAATTGATTATTTTATTCAAATACTAAAGTATGCTTAATAGCATAATTATTAAAATAAATCTCTTTAACATGCTAGAATCATATACACAATATGTCAAAGACGGAAATGAGACTTCCAACTGCAAAAGATATCTGTGAAAATAAAGAAGGGAATTTCTCAATGGAAACTTGAGAAGTCATATTTTCTTTCTTCATTTGAGATTAAATGTATGAAAAGCCAGTTATGCTAAGGAAAGCAATCAGAAATGAGTTCACTTGATAGCAGAAAATGATTGTAATAAGAAGTTCAGTAATGTAGTCTTTTTTCATTTTAGTACTTTACACGTGGTTCATTTTTTAAAGGTAACAATGGACTCAGGGTGAGTCACAAACAATCACCCTCAGTCCTCAGCAATGATCGTGCGTCTCTGTTTCTATGCCCTTTCACCCCTCCCTGCTGTCCCTTCATCCTTGCCCCAGAGAGGCCAGGGGTTGGCAGTCGGCACAGGTCACTGGCTGTCGTCGTGGCTGCAGAGAGGACGCAGGCACCACCCTGTGGGAGCCACAGTGACCTCGTGCTCTTCCCACCGGTCAGGGGTAGCCGTCAGCTGGCCGAGCTGGCGTGACGGGAGGGAGTTCACACAGCCGCTCTGTTCTCCAGCTGTGAGTGGTTGTCTGGGGGCCTTCGTGCCAGGCCGAGCGGTGCCTCCCGGCTCCCGCGTGCCCCTCCCAGGGCTCAGAGCTGAGGGGCGGAACTGTGAGGAAGAACCGTAGCCCTGCGCGCTGTGCGTGCAGAGCCCTGGGACACTGAGCCGGACCTCGGCCTCCGAGTTCGTGTCCTCACTTCTGTGTCCACTCAAAGTCTCCTTGTACTGAGCAGCCCGTGTGGCAGCCGTGTTTCAGGTCGGGGCCAGGGTGGTGGAGTGACATGCCAAGGCTCAGCCTGTGCAGGAGCAAGCGCGTGGCCAGGCGCTGGTAGCAGTGTCTGCTGTGCTGCGGGACGAGTGCGAGGGGCTGGCAGGAAGCTGTGGCCCCTCCAAACTGGGGCTTGGAGCATGTCTGGGACTTGAGCCTAGACCTGGCGGGTGGGCTGCACAGGGGCGGCTCAGAGCTAGCCTGCAGGCAGGGGGGAACTGAGAGGGACTCAGAGAGCACAGCTCTGTGTCACGGCGAGGCAAGGGGCTTCGAGGGCCGCGGAGCAGGACGGCCGTCTGGAGGCTGCGTGATCTCAGCAGGTCCTTGGACTCCCCTGAGTCTTGACTGTCCTCCCGTAAAGTGAAAGTGACTCAAACAAATAACATTTGCTTATACACGTATTATGAGTACTTTGCTCAGAAAACATGGGGGTTTACTCAGGACATTTGTATAAACCCCCGAGCTGGAGCCTACTTGTTTTTCCTCATGAAAGCTCACCTCAGGTTCTTTTTTTTTTTTAGGTCACACTTGGCAATGCTCAGGGCTGACTCCTGGCTCTGCACTCAGGAATCATTCCTGGCGGTGCTTGAGGAACCATATGGGATGCTGGGAATCCAACCCAGGTGGGCCGAGTGCAAGGCAAATGCCCTACTCACTGTGCTATCGCTCCAGCCCCACACCTCAGGTTCTTGGACCCACGTTTTGTTCTAGGACTGGAGCGACAGCACAGCGGGTAGGGTGTTTTCTTTGCACGTGGCCGACCCGGGTTCGATTCCTCCATCCCTCTTGGAGAGCCCAGCAAGCTACCGAGAGTATCCCTCCCGCATGGCAGAGCCTGGCAACCTACCCGTGGCATATTCGATATACCAAACACAGTAACAACAAATCTCACAATGGAGATGTTACTGGTGCCCGCTTGACCAAATCGAGGTGAACAATGGGATGACAGTGCTGCAGTGCAGTACTACACACAGGCGATTAATACTGCGAAGGGCAGTATTATTTCATTTGACCTTGGTGCCAAAATACAAGGTTCCTGAATCAAGCAACTATCAAGTCAGTTCCAATAAAGCACATTTAAAGAGAAGTAACATTTTATGATAGTGTAATTCAGCAAAATAAATTACTTGAGGACATTGTGAATAGTTGGTGAAACTGCTTTTTACTGGGGTCAAATTCAGAAATTAAAAATTCAAATAAGGGAAGAAAACGCTTTTAAATTAATATATGAAAATTATTTATGTATACTTCCTATGGTCATAGTTAATGAGAAGAACAGGCTTGGCAACTTTCATGATCTTTCCGTTACGGCAGCTCAGAAATAAAAGCTCCGATCAAGTAGCAGGAAAGCCTGTGAGGGCGTAACTGACGCCATGACAGGCGGCAGAAATCAGCAAAATCAGCCAGGCCTCAGGTCCAGGGCCTGGGACGGAAACAGATTCAGTTTCCCAGCAATGAAACATTGCGTAACTAGCCAGCCTGAGCCCACCTGGGAAAGCTCCTGGCCCAGCAAGTGGCTCCATCACTCACTGTGCCCCCAGTCAAGTGCCCCGGAACTGTGTTTTGTGAACAGTGAAAGGATGAGTGGCCCATGTAGCCATACACTGCTAGGGGAAACTATTGTTTAACTCTTGCCTGACCACTCTTACCCTGGACACTTGCCAAAACACCTTTGTTTGGTAACTAGGTAAGGATTTTTCTGAAACAGTAAGGCATGCCCTGCTTATGTAATCAGACCCTATATAAACTGCTTGCTGCCTGAAGTCGGGTTCTCTGTCAAGAGACCACTCTGGGGGTGAGATAGTCGACCCCAGTACACAGGAATAAAACTCCTTCCGCTTTTGCATTATCGAGTTAGAGTCTCTGTCCATCTCGCCGCTTGGGAACCCATAGTTCCAGCTTGGCAAGCCCATCTCATCTCCTCAGGAAATTAGGTTCACATTTTGCATTTCTCCACATTGGCAAGGCTATAATCTGTCATCGTGGTCTTTAGTTTTATTGAATATATTAACTTAGAATGCTTGAAAATCTGTTATTTAGCTTTTGGTTGAGACGTTCTTCTATATACCATTACAAGAAACATTGTGTAAGCCTCGTGCTCCAGAGAATAATGCCTGAAACTGCTAAATCGTCCACGGGACTCTGTTTTCCTTCGAAGATGAAGATTTTGGTGATGGTGGTGGGGGAGGAGAACTCCAAGTGGTGCTCAGAGGTCAGGGGTCTCCAAAGAGGACTCTCGGCTAAGCGGGCAAGGGTCACATGCAAGGGCCCCAGGACGAGATGCCAGGCTCAACTCTATGCATGCAATCTGGAGTCTTTAAACCAGGCACATTTCTTATGCAGCAAACAGCTCATCAGGATGAAAGGACGGGGCCAGTCGTGAAGATGCTGACGACTTGACTTTCTAAAGTGAGAATTCCAGATAACATCTTGATTCCACCAGGGCACATATTGACTTGCACCGTCTCTCCCGGGTCCACAGTTCTCCTCTTGATTCCACACAGCATGTTTAGAGTTCTGATCTCCCTCGAGTGAGGACCCAGCTCCTACTCCACACATCGGTCAAGAGCAGCGAGTGGCATGGACAGAAGCCGAGTAGGCGGCCCCGCGTGGCCCCTCAGCCTTCACAGCAGTTCCCAGTGGCTACAGCGATGGCCTCTGGCCTCCTGCCAAGTGGGCTCCACCCACCAGACAGCAGCTCCCAGGGCCTCGTGGGCAGCTGGGCCGAGGCTGCTGCACCTGTGTTTGAGACATCTGTGAGTGTTGGTGAGGCGGGGGCTCAGGCAGACCCACCTTGCTTGCCGCGTGGAGCGGGCTGAAACCGTTCCATGATTTCATGATTCTGTGCTTTGTTTGCGAGTCACAAGCATCTGTGCCCAGGACTTACTCAGCCTTCGCACCCGGGATCAGTCCTGACACTGGGGAATCAAACCAGGGGACAGAAATTGGCCCCAGAGGTGTTCAGTCTCCTAGCACTTAAGAATATGTTGCTTTTTTTGTGACAAAAGTGATTTTGCAGATTTGATTAAGCTAAAGGACTTGACGTGAGATGCTTCTCATCGATGCAGTTAGACCCAGTCTAAGCGCCAGGTTTTTAAAACAGGAGAAACTTGGGGTCCAGGGCTGTGGCTCTTGCTGGCACGAGGCTTGGACCTAGATCCCCAGCACTGCCCTGTTGGTGACTGCCCTCCCGGCAGACTGCTGTGTGGGTCCCTGCACCACTGTAAGCGCCATCTCTGCACACCATAACCACTGGATATCGGAACAACAACAATGGAAGGGCAAAGAGCGAAAAATAGATGCATTTTAAGAAGTATTCATACAGCCAACTCCAGAAGTTCCCTCTTGGGAAATTATTTGAAAAAAAAAAAAGGGAGAGAGAGAATTTCTATTCTTCGTCCAGAGAGGAGAAATGGACGGTATGTGCCGAGCCACAACAGGGGGTGTGTCTGTTTCTTACTTGTCTGGCTCAGAAGAGGAGGGAGGAAGAGGAGAGAAGCAGGAACGTGGAACTGGCCCTTTGGTGCGGTTATGCAACCTCCAGGGTCCCTGCCAGGGACGCGGCTCCGCTCTCCCCAGGACTGTCATTCACAAGCTCCTTCCCGCCTGCAGGGACTGATTCCCTTCATGTGCGGAAGGCGGGATTAAATTCCCTGGCAAAGATGAAATCAACATTGTGTCAGAGGAAAAACTGTTCTACCTCTCAGGTCTGCGGTCTGCGAGCTGGGCAGGGAGGAAGACGGGGCAGATGCAGAGCCAGTGGGAAAGATAGCGGTGACTGAACCAGAGACTTTGCCGTTCCTGGGGCACTTTGGGAAGCGCCCACGTGTGGCACCATTACTTACCATCCAGTATTTGGTGTAACTCACTGCAGCCCGAGAGGTGGTGAGGGCTGAGACGGGGCCGTGTGGGCGTGCAGAGCTGTCTGCTCATGTCTTCCTTGTTTACGTTACGGAGTAATAGAAAATGAACACATTGATCAGGAAATCTCCTGTATAATTATCGATTACCTATACCTGTGTGTTATTTTTTTTTTCAGTACATTTTCACATGTATAAACTTCTGTGTTCAGGGGCCGGAGCGATAGCTCAGTGGGTAGGGCGTTTGCCTTGCACGCGGCCAACCCGGGTTCGATCCCCGGCATCCCATATGGTCCCCCAAGCACTGCCAGGAGTAATTCCAGAGTGCAAAGCCAGGAGTAACCCCTGAGCATCGCTGGGTGTGACCCAAAAAGGAAAAAAAAACACAAAAACTTCTGTGGTCAGGGGAGATGTTTAGAAAAGCATCACCTTCAAGTAATAAGCAATGCTTTGGGGACCGCGAGGAACTGAGGATGCATACAAACCAGCACTCCAGCCCTTGAACTCTCTTCCCTGCCCCAAATTTTGGAATATTTTTGGTGTTTTGCCACAACCAGCAATTCTCAGGGCTTATTCTTGGTCTGTGCTCAGGGATCACTACTGGTGGGCCCAGGAGACAATATGGGGACTAAGAGATTAGACCTGGGTCAGCTTCGAGTAAGACAAGTGACCTACCCACGGTCCCATCACTCTGGCCCCAAGTTTTGGAATCTTGTGAACAATATGAAGGAGACGGGGAAGTAGAGATGGGAGGAGAGACTTGGCGTGAGATTTTAATCCACAGGTAATCGGAGAGATGATAAAACCTGACTTACCCCATATGGGCACATTTCACTGCTAACTTCTGGTGTCTCTACTGGCAAAGGATTTAGTTGTAAATCAACATTGAATTTCCAAACTTAGGTAGACGTACATGTACATAAACAATATGAGGTCTTGGCCCCATGAGACACAATCTTTGAAAGTTATTTGCAGGTTTGAGTAAAAGTTCAAACAGTGCTAAAGGTTATCTGTGAGGCAACCTCTGCGCAGGCCTGAGGCTCTGCTGCGGCTCAGAAGAGAAGCTCTTTGGCAGGCAGGTTTGCCACAGCCGAACTCGGCGGCTTACAGCCGAGTCTTGCTTCCCACTCTCCAGGCGCTGGCCACGGTCACTTGGGCAGCAACAGTGGCCGTTACTCTGCGCTGCCGGTAGTCCAGGGGTGTGAAAGCCCTCTGAGCTGGCTCGTCCCCCCGAAGGCACGCCCACCCGGAATGGCAGGGCGAGGTAAGGGATGAAGAGGAGCCTTGCGGAGGGCTGAAGGTGCACGTAGGGCCAGAACGAAAAGCAGACGGGAGCAGACGGCGTCTCATGGGTTCTTCTGTCCCAGAAGATGGGCGCGGAGGGCGGCTTCCTGTGTGTGGCAGTGAGCACCTGAGTGCCCGCTGCTGAGTGGACGAGCCTTCCGCGTGTGTGATTGTCCGCACAGCCCCAGGGAGAAGGGGAGAAGGAGGAGACAGGGTTGCTTGCCTCCACCCCAGACGGCTCCTTGTTCTGTTGCTGCATTGGGAAGCACCAGGCTCGGCCACAGTGCAGCAGGTGGGCATTTGCCATACACAAGGCTGGCCCTGCGTTCCCGGGCCCCACTGGGGTGACTCCTGAGTGCAGAGCCAGGAGTAGCCCTGAGCATCACCAGGTGTGACCCAAAAGACAAACAAATAAACAAGAAACTGAAACAACAGCAACAAAGCTATGTCCAGGGGCAGCCAGGGGCGAGACAGGCTGGACTGCAACCTGGGTCCCGGCCCTGGGGCACTCCTGTTCGCTCTGAAGTGTGAGTGTCCTGCCTGTGGCCCTGGCCGGTGAGATGCTCCTGTTCCCAGCCACCTTCCTCCCGCCGCCCTTCCAGCTCTCCCGTTCCTGACTCAGGTCCAACCCTGGTCTGACTGTTTTCCAAGAAAATAAAAGTTCCTTGAAGTCAGGAATCTTTTGTTTATTATAAAATCTGTTGAGAGTCAGCAATCACATGTTTGGAGATAGCAAAAAATCCAGGAAGAACAAGCTTTTTGTTGCATTTAAAGATAGAGTACAAGACGCAGATCTTCCTCTGGCGGTAGGAAAGCACTAACAATGCACGAGTACGCTCCTGTGGACTGAAAAACAGATTCCAGAGGGATAGACTTGGATTTAGAGCTGTCATTAAGAGAAATAGTTGATATTGATTTTTCCCCCAAAATGTCCATGGGCACTGGGGCACTCAGTCCCTTAGCAAGTAGGCGCAGCCTTGGAGGTCTCCCAGCCACCGTGGGGCTGCAGGGCCCACCATTCCGCATTCTCGTTCCTACCCTTCAGTCCACCACATTACCTCTCAATTATCATAGAACATATTTTCAGCTCAATGTAACGATTAAGATGATCTAATCAATAAAGCACAATTACAGATTTTTAAAATATTATCTCAGGGATTGTTCAGGTTTCACAATTAATATCTGAACTTCATGTTTGTCATGTGAAATCATGAAACTACTTTTAAGAGAATGTACATTCATACATTTATTATTTAGAGGGGTGATTTACATATTCATTTTATATTACTCATTCAAATAGTATACAAGGAATATAGATACTCCTATCTACCGCAGGGAAAAGTGATGTATTTGCCTAAAAAATTATTGCATTTGAGTTTCAGACCCTCTCCACTTAAGAAATCTGAATGTCTCATTCCCCAGATTCACTGTTACCCACAGGTTTTGGTACATTTATAGAAAAGAAAACACAGACAATGGGAATAGAAGTAGAAGGTTTCAAATACAATCGTTCATCTTGATTACTGGGGCAAGTAGATCAACATCAGGACATAGGGCAGCAAAGATACAACAAAATGCAATAAGTGAAGAGAAACATCTTTGCTCAAAGGGAAAAATGGCAGGCTCAGGATGGCTAAGAAAGAAGTTGATCATATAAATATGAACAGCCTGGCGGGTGTTTAATCTAGCTCTCACTAAGAAAGAGCTCACACATTTTCTAGGAAAATGATTCCACATCAATCATTTTTTTGGAAAGTACCCATGTGTAATTGACAGCATCTTTGAAACCAGAGTTAGTGGTGTCATTCAGCGATGGTCCTTATGACGGAAGGGCTGGGAGGTTGCTCCCAGGAAAGGTGACCTTCGTATGACCTCAGAACGTCAGGACCGTGCGGATACTGAACAGGAAAGAGAAAATACCAACTGGTTAACGTTGAGATGATGCGGAGTCTTGCACGGACGTTTCCGAGGGGAAGGCTGCATGGACCCACCTCTCTGTCCTTGAGTCAGGCCAAGGTCAAGAACAGTCCGTGGCTCCTGGCTCTCTCTTGGGGCCCCTCCAACCTTTAGCTCAATCACACATCCTGAGTATGGATGTATGTAGGCTTTGTTATATATTTGCATCGTCACAGAAGCGTGAGAGCCGTTGTGCTCAGTGGGCTGACGTGTAGTGAGTTATTGCTGTTAGCACCCGTCTCATCACTCAACTTAAACAAGAGCTGTCAAGGAGCTTCTACTCCTGTGTCCACTTCAGAGGTCAGACACACTGAGGTACTGAGAGCAGTACCTTGCTCCAGCTCAAACATCTGAGTGTGGCTGCAGGGAGCTAAGTACAAAGTTGCACAAATTATACCTGTTGGGTAGCCCAAGAAACCTGACTGAAAGTGAAAATTTAGTGAAGACCATGTAAATATGGTTTATTAAAAGGTCCTTAAAAGTATAATAGAGTCTGATAGAGAATTTATTTTTTAGCTTTTTGGGTCACACCCAGCAATGCTCAGTTGCACTCAGGAATTACTCTGGTGGTGCTCAGGCGCCATGTCAGGCAGACTCCCTACCCTCTGTGCTATGGCCCCGTCCCGATAAAGAACTTCCTGAGAAGTCTAGAAGCAGATAGTAAAGGTGTTTGAATTTTTAAAGCGTCTATTCTAGGGAAGATCAGACATGTAACCCCAGCGGAGAGACAACCAGGCTGGTATTTCCACGGGTTTTCCCGTGGGGGGCTGCCCAGGTGGTGTGTAGGAGGCCTGGGCCATTGTTGGCTGATGGGGACGGTGGTTCAGCTCAGGCCCGAGAGGTGGTGCTGCTCGGGGCTGTGTGCCAGGGGTTTCCTGGACCACCTGATGGTGCTTTGGGGCTTCTGGGGCTAAGGAGCTGCAGCTGATGGTTCCTGGGGACAGCGGTGCTGGGACCAGTGGTGCTGACGGACCCAGGCTGGGCGTGTGCCTCGCCAGTGCCTTAACTGCTGCACTCTCTCCCGGCTCCAGAATTTCTGTCAACTTTGCCCTACACACACACACTTTCCTCTATACACTCATATCAAAGACTTGGGGTTGTATTGTAGAGAGGAGTTTGTGTTTTCAATTCTAGAACCCAGGGTAACTTTTAAAAGATGGCATCATTGATTTCTTCTTGAATTTATTTAACTATCCCTTAATGATGAACTCTATGGTTTCTCTATTTTTATGTTATAATAGCTAATGCTTGAGTGAACATATGGTCACTCACATGTCTTTATCTTTGCAGACTAGATTTCCAGGCATAAAATTGCTGTAACATAGGATATAGGCTTTCTGTTTGAATTTCTGATGCAAATATCAAAACCGCCTTGTAAGGAGGATGTAACCTGCATATCTGAGATGCTAGAGAACCTGCTTTTTCCTAAATTCCTTCCTGATGAATGATGTTCAGTAGACTGAGTGTCCAGAATAGTTTACCTCTTTCCAGAACGAAGCAGCTCAAATCCTTCATTGATTTTTTCAAAAGGTAAAACATGGGTTATTAATGAATCCATGGGAAACTTCTTAGCCATAAAATCTTCAACAAGTTTTGGGACAGAATCTTTACTCTTAAAGCCTGTGTGGGTGAAATGATACCATTGTTAGACTCAGAGAGCGTTTGAGTTAGAAGTTCCAAGGGAGATTTCCAATAGAATTTAAATGAAGTTTATAAAAGGTGCTACAAGCCACATGTTCCTATTGTTGAAGCTGATAAATAACCTGCTTCAATACCCTTTGTGGTGCTTTGACTTGGTTCTTATTCGTCCTATATAAACTCAACCTAGACCCTTAGTTATTTGTCCTCTTACAGAGAAATTATAGAACACATGGTTATTCCCAGAGTCAAGGAGCAAATTCTGCATCTATCTGGGTGATGAGTGTGGACATGGGTTATAGTGATGCGTCTCCTGGGCTCTGCTTGGTGCTAAAGTGTCTCACTGGAAGTGATATGAAAGAGCGTATGGGGATGCCAGGAAGTCTGTCTCAGGAACTTTTGTGCATATCACTCCACTTCTAGTTGATTTAGGGCTGAATCTATCTATCTATCTATCTATCTATTTATTTAAATTTTAGTTTTTAAACCATGTTTCTTTTTAAAACCTGGTCTTGTCACTTTTTTTTTTTGGCTTTCCAGATCACACCCGGCAATGCACAGGGGTTCCTCCTGGCTCTGCACTCAGGAATGACTCCTGGTGGTGCTCCGGGGACCATGTGGGATGCTGGGAATCCAACCCAGGTTGGCCGAGTGCAAGGCAAACACTCTACCCGCTGTGCTATCACTCCAGACCCTGGTCTTGTCTCTTATGGAAGGGAAGAAGTCCTGGGGTTTTATTGTAAAGTCCGGCCCTCGTGCTTGACTACGTACCACCAAAAATAGCTCCTTTCAATGTCCGTCCAGTCAGCAGCAGCAAGGGGTTCAGAGAAAGGGTCTCTGAGCTAGGAGCGAGTCCAACAATGACGCTTACTCCATACGAGTCCTGACAGCTCATCAGGGCAGACATCTGGGACAAAAGGAACATGTCACACTGACTTAGACGGACCTTGGGTGTGTGGAGAGAGGAGCGTGTTCTTCACTCTCCATTGTTCTCCAAAGCCAAGTGCCCCACAGTAGGGAATGTCCAGAAGATGCTGTCTGCCTTTGTTCCGATGATGCTGGGAACTGAACTCAGTGCTCACCCATGCAGGCAGGAGCTCAACAGCGGATCCACATCCCCAGAAAATAGTTTATAAGTGAGACAACGGATGAACAAATTTTGGTGAACTTAATTCTTATTTAGAACTATCATCACAAACATAAAAATAGCCACAGAATCTGGTTCTAAGGGTAATGCTTTTCATCACATGTCTCTCAATCAGTGAGTTCAGTCACTTCTCATTTTTAATTAAGTGAATATTGTGAACTCAGCACTTTGAATCAGGTATTGTAATGTCTAAAGGCAGTTCTATCATCATTTCCCCCCTCATGTCCCGTGTTTTTATAGGAGCCACCCTCAGCTATGCTCAGTGGTCCATCCGGGGGTGGTTTGGCTGAGGGTTAGTTGCTTGGACAGGCAATGTTTAGGGCCAGCATGGCCTTTCCTGGTACTTACGATGGTGTCGAGCCGACCAATGACTTCAAATGAAAAGTCCACACCTCCTCCACTCATCTCCTTCAGCACCTCCTCGATGGGTTTCTGGAAGTCCCGTGGGCTGATGCACTCCGTGGCACCCACCTCTTGGGCCTTTGCAAATTTGTCTTTGTTGATATCTATTCCGATGATCCTGGCTGCCCCAGCCGCTTTACAGCCCATCACAACGGACAGGCCGACTCCCCCAAGACCAAACACGGCGCAGGTAGAGCCTGGAGTGACCTGTTTTATAGAAAACAAAGACGAACTAAGAAATGATTGATGGAAAGTTCCCAAGCCGAATTAAATGGCATACTTCACTTGCATTCAGGTGCACCCAAGATAGATTCTGCCACCTGCTGTCAAAACCTCCTTAGACTTCTGTTCCTTTGCTTAAGTGACTTGAACTATGTTGTTGATTCTAGGGCTTTGTTGGACATTAGACTCCTCTACGGAGCTTTAAAACATCAATACTCAGGTCTTATCTCATCAGCAATTCAACTAGAAGCTCTACAGGTGAGGCCCTGGCCCTAGGTAACTCTTATGGACGCCCAAATTGAATGATATTTGAGTTCTAAATGTGAGGGATTCCCCCACCACCCCAGAAAACTTCAGTGACATTAGCAACTAGCTTTTATGACACAAACACACACCAACACCATTTGGGATGTGTGGGGAGCTTTGTGCTGGGAGACAGAATCGCCTCAGTCTTCCCTGTGGGCTTGGGAAAGCCCCGTAGCTGTGGCCACACACAGAGCAGAAGTCAGGGGGAGGCAGAGCCCGAGACCCATGTGATCTGAGTGGTCGCCGTCCCTCCTTTCCAAAGTGCATGTTGAAGAGTATGTAGTGGGGAGTGGTCCTGATTTTAATTACGGGGACCTTTGGCTTGGGTCTGTGTGAGGCTGTCCCATCACCTGCTGAAACAAATGTGGGTGCTATGTAGGGACTTTTTCCGTCCACAAACATTTGGGGATTCCCGTGGCCAGGGACTAGGGATGGTTTTAGTAAACCCTGTCAATTGTTAGCCATCGGCGTGGGTCAATATTATTTTCCTCTCATGTCATCATCCTACATTACGGTTAACCTCTTGGAAAAAGCTGTGAGTGTGGTGCAAAGGTGCAGGGAAAGAGAGATTAGGGCAGGGTGCAGTAGGAGTTCTGACAGATGGGTTCTGGTGGAAACCAACTGTGAGCTTTGGGGCAAATGACTGTCTGGGCCTCAGTTCCATAAATGGAGAAATAACGGCTGGGTCCCCAATCTTTTAGAAAGAGAAGACTCTAAAGTTTGTCCTTGTAACATATTACTTCTGGCGTATGTTTTTGTGAGTGTGACTGTATACTCGTGTGCATGTGTATGTGAGTGTGGCAGGAAGAAAAGGGAACAGTGAGCCTCCCTGATTAATGAAATAAATGCCCACTGGGTTACTGACTCTGACCTTCCTCCTAGGGCCCACAGGGGGGGTGTGTTGGTGCAGTTTGGGCTGGAGGTGTTCTGGGGGAGGCTATGTACTCCACTACTGATTTCAATTCTGCCAGGAGAGGATCCCTGGAGCAGAAGCTCCTACCGTGCCTGAGGGACCGTGGAGTGATGCTGACGGTTAGTGATCCATAGAGAGCAAGTTTAGAATAATATTGAAAACACCACCTCTTGACACTTTCTTAACGTCAATCTGTTGCCAACGTGAATCTCCTGGATATGCCCTCAATTCTCCCGGAAATCACTTGTTTCCAGTCATGATCAGGACCCAAATATGTGAGGTCCACCCATGCTGTTACGGGGGCCAGGGAAAATCCCTGGAAATCAGGTGACTGTGCTCTGATGCCCGTGTCATTCCTACCTTGGCAACTTTGGTGGCAGACCCGTATCCCGTGGAAAACGCACAGCCAATGAGACAGACTTTCTCCAGGGGGGAGGCAGCGTTGATTTTGGTCACTGCGTATTCTTCCACCACCGTGTACTGGGAGAAGGTGCTGGTGCCCATGAAGTGGTGTATGGGCTTCCCTCTGCAGGTGATCCTGGTGCTCCCGTCCTGCATGGTCCCTCTCGGCTTGGAAACTCTGGGGATACACACCGGCTGTGAGACAGGAGCATCCCCCACAAGCAAGCTCACCTCCTCTGGGTGGGGATGGGGAACCTACTCATTTTTCAAGCAGAGGTTCCCTTCTGGGTGCTCGCAGACCTTGCACTTCCCACACTGTGGAATGAACAGCGGGATGACTTTGTCACCTGGAGAGGGAGGAATGAGACCCTTGTTCAGCGCTTACCCAGTAAGGACCCAGAGTGTGCTCGGGGCTTCTCCAGGCTCTAGAGATAGGCCGTGGCCACACGGGACTGGTCATTGCTCTGCCACTGTTCCCTGGAGGGATTGCTGTGCCCTTGAAAACTCCCAAAGGGGTGGGGAATGGCATCAATTTATTATTTTTTGGGGTCATGCCCAGCTATGCTCAGAGGTTACTCCTGGTTCTGCGCTCAGGAATTAGTCCTGGTGGCACTTAGGGGACTATACGGGATGCCAGGGATTGAACCTGGGTCAGCAGCATGCAAGGCAATGCCGTATGGGCTGTGCTCTTGCTCAGGCCCAGGCATGAATTTTTAAGAGCTTCCTATGAGAAATCTCTTTTTTTGTGCATTTGTTTCCATGGTGTTATACAAAGTTTCCCATTCAACACCGTGAAAGCTGGGACTATCTTCAGTTGAGGCTGGCATGAATCTGCGCTGTAAATAGTCACCTTTATTCCATTAGCTGTTGCATTTTGTAACAGTGTGGAATGTAGAGAAAAGGGGAAGTTGACATCTATTTCTTATCTTAGCATATTAACTGTGCTTGTCTTTATTGCAAAATGATTTACTTAAGAGATTTTTGTTTATTTATTTATTTATTTATTTATTTATTTATTTATTTATTTTGCTTTTTGGGTCACACCCAGTGATGCACAGGGGTTACTCCTGGCTCTACACTCAGGAATTACTCCTGGCAGTGCTGGGGGACCATACGGGATGCTGGGAATCGAACCCGGGTCGGCTGCGTGCAAGGAAAACGCCCTACCCGCTGTGCTATCACTCCAGCCCCAATTAAGAGCTTTTTAGAAAGGAAAACTACCAAAGAAGAATTCAAAGAAATTCCTTTGAAAACTCCAAGCCTCAATAATGAGCTTGTCACTTTCTTTTAGGGTCTGACTGATTTTCAAATATAGCTGATAATTTGTGAGTAACCTATTTTTCTTATTATGATGAAAAGTAAGGGTGTCACACATAGTTTATTTCTAACTAAGGAAGTACTAAGGACCCAAACCATATCATTAATTTTGTTATTTCTGTGCACAGATTACTGATAAGAAGTAGTTCAGACTCACCTGTTGAGTGACTTTTTAGAATTCAACATGATCTTTTTCTATAGCCACAACTCAGAGGAAGGATTGGGCACGGCATTTAATACACAAACTTTATATGGAGATGATGATGGTACAGAAATTCTCTGTCTATTCACCCTTTCCCTCTGAAAATATTCATCTCATTCGCATGCCAAGTGAAGTGAGTTGGGAGAGGAACAGACATATGTCCCGTATCTCCCTCGTATGGGGATGTAGAGATGTAGGAGGAAGTAACAGATGCCCAAAGGAGCAGCACCGGAAAACTGGGCGAGAGAAATGAGTTTCCTGTGGCAGCGGGTGGTGGGGGCTGGGGAGAAGGCAGTGGGGTCAGGGAGTGACCCTGGGGAGGGGCTGGGGAGGGTCTGGGGACAGGACAGTGGGGTCAGGGAGTGACCCTGGGGAGGGCCTGGGGAGGGGCTGGGGACAGGACAGTAGGGTCAGGGAGTGACACTGGGGAGGGCCTGGGGAGGGGCTGGGGACAGGACAGTAGGGTCAGGGAGTGACCCTGAGGAGGGGCTGGGGAGGAGCTGGGGACAGGGCAGTGGGGTCAGGGAGGGACCCTGGGGAGGGGCTGGGGAGGGGCTGGGGACAGGGCAGTGGGGTCAGGGAGAGACACTGGGGAGGGGCTGGAGAGGGGCTGGGGAGGGACTGGGGACAGGAAGGGGGAGTGGCCCTGGTCGGGGAACTTGGCACCACGTATCGTGAATCACAGAGCTAAAATGAACAGCGCTATCTGTATCTACATAGAGCGACACACACACAGTGACATACAATCAGAGATAGACGGCGACTTTGTCCCCAGCCCTCCCGCCCTGGCCGGGGCAGGAACGTGGCCTTGCAGCAGCCCTCCTTCCTGGCTGGGCGCCCTGGGGAGTGAGCCAGCGGGCGAGGCCTCTGTGTCCAGCCGTCTCCGTGTCTCTGCTGGGCTGGGGACTGGGGGACAGTGGAGCTTCTGTACCTGGTCTGACGGTCGTCACGCCTTCTCCGACGCTCTCCACAATGCCGGCCCCCTCGTGGCCCAGGACCGCGGGAAGCGGTGTGACAAAGGAACCGACAGCTGTGTGGTCATCTGAGCGACAGATCCCCGTGGCCACCATCTGCAGGGGAGGAGCATGGCCGGACTTGTGGTGAGGGCAGGCAACAGCCCTTGGACGGGTCGGACAGACCCAATTTCCTAACATCAGGGGCCTTAAGAGGTTTTTCCTTTTTTTGACCAGAGGGGGGGATTATTATTATTTTAACAATCACCTCTCCTCCCAAATACAAAAGGTTCCATGTTGCTCCAAGATTATTTAGGTAAAACTTTCCTTTTTGGAATTAAATATTTTGGAGTAACCTGTGAAATGATTGCTTCTGAATGAAGTCACACAACATACAAGAAGGCACCCTTGTTAATAGAAGGAGAAGATGCAGATTAGCACTAAGAAAACAAGCCAAGTGTTACCTGCTGACGTGACATTTGGAAATCTTAACACATGTCTTTTTGCACTTTGTTTTCTCCTGCCCAAACATGTAAAATACGAACTAGATTGTTCTATATCTAGTCTTTTGTTTACTTTAAATAAAAATTAAACCACTTATGTGCTTCCTTGGACTGGAATGATAGCACAGTGGGTAGGATGTTGGCCGACCGGGTTCGATTCCTGTGCCCCTCTCGGAGAGCCCGGCAAGCTACCAAGAGTATCCCACCTGCATGGCAGAGCCTGGCAAGCTACCCGTGGCGTATTCGATATGCCAAAAACAGTAACAAGTCTCACAATGGAGACGTTCCTGGTGCCAGCTTGAGAAAACCGATGAGCAACGGGACGACAGCGATACAGTGATACAGTGATATGTTTCCTTAATACCGATGTATATGTTTCCTTAATTCATATCTGGATGTCCATTTACATGAAAAGTGTCTCCTAATGGGGCTAGTACTAGAGCTACCGCAGCAGTCAGGCTGTGGGCTTGGCATGGGCCTGACTGGTGATCCATCCCCGGTGCCACCTGGTCCCCTGAGATCACAGTGCTCTGCATGGCAGGTGGCTCGGACAATCCCCGGCACTGCGGGGTCCCAGCGCCACTGCGTCCCGGGCCTTGCCTGGAGCTGAGACCGGGCTGCTCAGACTCACCAGTGGCCCCTCCAGCCTCCCGAGCACGGCTAGGCCGGCCCCGCCACAAAAGCATCTCTTAAAGGAATTTTGGTTACTTCCAGCTTTATCATTCCATAAAAATGGCTTCTGTTGCAGTGCTTGGGAGATGCTCAGGGGTACGTGGACCCGGGGTTCAAATCCAGGCCCGCACAGGGCAAGGCACCTCACCACAGAGCCTCACTCCTCGCCCTCGGAAATGCTTCTTAGAGCTAAAATGACAGAGAAACGGTGGAATGTTTTACCTTAATACGAACTTCATGGGCCTTAGGGGGGGCGACCTCCACCTCCTCGATGGCAAAAGGCTTCCTCGGCTCCCAGAGCACAGCGGCCTTGCACTTGATGGCCTGCAAGGAAACAGTGGACGGCCCCAGCCTTCCCCACTTCTAATCTGGGGCTGTGTTTTTAGGGATCATCCTAGGTGGGACGTTCATTGCATTCCAGGTATTTGACAAGTCCACAGAAGCAAACCACTTGGACAGAAAACATGTAAATCCGTGGGACGTGTCCTTTACCCCCAGCTGCAGCCTTGTTAGGAGGCTCCAGATCAGCTTATTCTGCTGTTAGGCCAGAGACTGCTCACTCTTCTGCTCAGTTCTGTGCTTCTGCCAAGCAATCTTTTGTGTTTGTTTGGTTTTTATTTATTTTGGGGCTACACCCAGCAGAACTCAGAGTTTATTCCTGGCTCTCTGTTCAGGAATCAACCCCTGGCTGGCTCCAGGGCCGTGTCGGGTGCCGGGGATCAAACCTGGGTCAGCTCTATGTGAGGCCAGAGCCCTACTCGCTGTGCTGTGGCTCAGCCCGTCTGCCAGAGTCTGATCCGGCGTTCAATCCGCAGAGCCTCCCTCTCCACTGCAGTGAGAGACTAACCCAAAAAAGGGGACTATTAATAGAAGCGATGACAACACTGAGGAACACTTGTTGACTAGTTTCCACACACCACTAGTTTCCTGAGTGCTTTTATTAGTTTACCAAATCCTCAAACGTACCCTAGTAGTGTTACGACTTCTAGCATTTGCAGAAAATTGAATGTAAGAAGGGTAGTAAATGTAAATGATGTGTTTCATATTGATGTGTGAGAATTGATTGCCTGTTATTTATTATTCTCACCAAGACTTTTGAGGTACATTTTGAAAGAAAGGATTTTGGAGACCAAACAGTTTTAATGGATTTATCTCCTTCCTAACTTTGATGTTTATCTTTGCTATCAATTCAACTAAAATGTAACATGCCACTGTAATGTCAACCAGTAATGAATGAAAAAAATTGGAATATGAAATTCATAATTGGCTAGCCATATGGTTTCCAAGAATCTTATTGCTCAAACTCCTATAAAGTCTGCTGCACTGCCGTGTGTACAGAAATCTCAGAATCTTGAAATTCAGTTATGGAAGGTATTATGTTGTGTGACAATACAATAAACCCACTGGAAACCATTCTAGTAACTTTCGTGACCCTATACTCCAGTTTGTACACATGGTACACATAAACGTGAATGCACAGAATACTTTGACCCAAGTAACTCTGTCCTTAGCTAATAATTCATTTAAAGGTAGTCATTACATTTTCAGAAGTATTCATTTTTGTATGGAGAAGACATTATTTTAGAGGGTTTCTACTGAAAATTCCTGGCTTGTGTCGTAATCACACATTGATCTTGGTTTGCTTAACTTTGATCCCAATAATTTCAGATGAGTTTGCCTTTTGTAAGACATTTCACATTCAAGTTCAAAAGGCATTTCAAGGTCCATTGAATCAAATTCTTCTCACGGAATTTTCTTCAGACTTAAATTTTCAGTGCTAATAAAAATAATGATTACAAAGAGTAACACATTTAAATTATAATTCTCAACTTTATCAGAAACATTTCTAACTTTATATTTACAAGTTACTCTTGACAAACTTTAAGCGTCACAATGCATTTAATATGAGAAATTAAGACTTCATAATATAGATATATATTTTTTGTTAAAGCTATTTCAGTTGCAGTTAAATATATACCTTCTATTAAAGCATATGAAAGCATATGTTTTATGTTGTAGTTCCGTTTATATTATTTCTATGTTAGATATGAGATTTAAATTAGACATTTCAGTCATATCTTCTTATATATTATACTAATAAAAATATATTTCCCCAAATAAAGATTTGTGCTTACTTTTCCTGCTGTGCTCATGTTTTTGTTTCTTTCTGGTGAATTCTTGCCACGTCTTTTCTGCTGGAGTCTATAGTAGATTTATTGCACAGGGATTTTATATGCTTGGGTAACACCCGATTCCACACACGTGACCTGGGACCTTAAAGCAACACTCGTCAGCTTATTCATAGACCCAATAAAAAGAAATGACTCTGAATATGTTTTCAAACTTTGACTTCCTTTGAAAATTGCCAATTTCAAAGAACATTTTTATTTCCTTAGGCTGGAGATGCACATGTTCCTGGGTGCTATGCTTCTTCCTCTGTCCCACACGGTTTGTTCAGAGTCGTTTGCCTCTGGGAGAATGAAGTCACAACTGCAGATTCACATGTGGAATTAGAGCAGCAGGCAGCTTCCCAGACAGCTACCCCACAAGTACCCGGAGGGCACTCAGGAAATTTGTGCCTAATACATAAGCCACTAATTTCTTAAATAATTCAGTTTATTAATCATAATTTCTTACTTTTCACAATAAACTTTTCTTTAAATACTTCTCCTAAAGACTATGAAAGTATCACTTCCCAGATAGATTTTTTTCCTTGCTTAGAATATTCTCAGAGACTTTTCTAATCAAATCTCTTCCTACAATGGAGGTCTCTTTTCATATTTTTCTCCTCACAAACGTTTTATCCACTAGAGTGTTCTCAGGTTTTTGTTTCCTTAGGGTTACCTTTTCAAAAAAAAAATTTTTTTTTAAGCTCAGAATTTGCTTTGCTCAACTCCTCAGAACACCACCCCCAATAAATCTTCCAACTCAAAGTTTCTCGTCAAGGACTTTGTCAGGGACTCCGTCCAAATACAATTTGTCCTGCCAGACTTCCCGCGTATATACTTTTATCTCCTCAGAACTCCTCTCACAATGGACATTTCTGTCTTTATACTCACTATCTTTGATCTCATGAACCCCTTTCCTAATATAATACATGCCTTGAATTTTCTACTTTTAAACTTTTCATAGATTTTATACCCCTCAGACTTTTCACTAAGACATTTCTCCTAAAACAATCATTCTCAGACAATTTTTCCTCACCAGACTCCTTACTGAATAGGTTTCTTTCCTTAGAAAGTTTTCTTTTGGGGGGTGGGGGCCACACCACGTGATTCTCAGGGCTTACTCCTGGCTCTGCACTCAGGATTCCTCCTGGTGGTGCTTGGGGGACCATCTGGGGTGCGGGGATTGAACCCGGATTGGCTGCATATAAGGCAGGCACCCTCCCTGCTGTGCTCTCTTGCCCCCAGGAGCTTTCGTTTCTTCCTTTTAGTAGGGGTGCACTCTCAGGCAGCTCTGGGAGATACCGGGCAGTACCGGGCAGTGCCTGGTGTTGCCAGGGGTTGGACCCACAGCTCTGCACATGCCAGGAATGAGTTCCAGCTCTTGGAACGCTCTCTCTGGTGCTCAGGAAATTTTCTTCCCCGTGGATTTTTCTTCCTATTACTTCCATACACTTTCCTACTCAAACATTCCTGTCAAAATACTTTTTCACTTCACGTGTCACTTTATTTTATTTTATTTTTTTTTGCTTTTTTGGGTCACACCTGGCGATACACAGGGGTTACTCCTGGCTCTGCTTTCAGGAATTACTTCTGGCGGTGCTGGGGGACCATATGGAATGCTGGGAATCGAACCCGGGTCGGCCACGTGCAAGGTAATGCCATACCCGCTGTGCTATCACTCCACCCCCTTCACACGTTACTTTAGAGAATTTCTCCTCAGGATCCCCATTCCACATAGTTAGTAATTTTTTAATCCCGGAATTAAAACTGTGTTGTCCTGTGTGCTCACAGATAACATGAGCAATCATGTCAACATAGTGCACATAGGGTAACCTGGTGCACACAGGACACGTGCTACACACAGGACAGCATGTGCACACAGGGCAACATGTGCACACAGGACAACATGTGCACACAGGACAACATGCTATACACAGGACAACATGCTACACACAGGACAACATGTGCACACAGGACAACATGCTATACACAGGACAACATGCTACACACAGGACAGCTTGTGCACACAGGGCAACATGTGCACACAGGACAACATGCTACACACAGGACAGCATGTGCACACAGGACAACATGCTACACACAGGACATGTGCACACAGGACAACATGCTACACACAGGACACATGCTACACACAGGACAGCATGTGCACACAGGACAACATGCTACACACAGGACATGTGCACACAGGACAACATGCTACACACAGGACACATGCTACACACAGGACAGCATGTGCACACAGGACAACATGTGCACACAGGACAACATGTGCACACAGGACAACATGCTACACACAGGACAACATGTGCACACAGGACAACATGCTACACACAGGACAACATGTGCACACAGGACAACATGTGCACACAGGACAACATGCTACACACAGGACAACATGCTACACACAGAACAGCATGTGCACACAGGGCAACATGCTACACACAGGACAACATGTGCACACAGGATAACATGTGCACACAGGACAACATGCTACACACAGGACAACATGTGCACACAGGACAACATGTGCACACAGGACAACATGCTACACACAGGACAACATGCTACACACAGAACAGCATGTGCACACAGGGCAACATGCTACACACAGGACAACATGTGCACACAGGATAACATGTGCACACAGGACAACATGCTACACACAGGACAACATGTGCACACAGAACAATATTCTAACACAGGACAACATGGTGCACACAGGACAAGATGGCAACACAGGATAGTATGGTGCATACAGCTAACACTGCGCGCACAGGATGACACAGTACATGCAGGACAGCACGGTGCATGTAGAATAGCCCAGCGTGTGCAGATGCCAGGGTCCACACAGGACGGGAGGAGCAGGAAGACAGGTATGTCCACTGCCGCACCACGGAGTTCAATACCCCCAAGGTCACTGAGGGCAAAGGCCTGGAGACCAGCAGAGAGGAGGAGATTGTCTCTCCAGGATGAGCGTGGGAAGAGGAGGGGCTGAAGAGCCAATGCCCTGGGAAGGAAGAGCAGGGCGGGCACAGAGGACCCGAGGGTTCCATGGGTCCTCGCGGTGGGCGCCAGCGGGAAGTGAGTCAGCTCATCGCAAGGGCCTTGCTGCCCGTCCAGAGGGGCTGAGACAGTCGCAGCAAATGAGTGACCATCAGCCTTGCTTCTGGTGCGTCTCTGCCTCAGAGAGTGACAGGCTGCGATGACCTTAGTGCTTTGAGAATTGCCACAAAGGGCAGACCCTGAAGTTAACACACAAAGGAGTGCCCTGTACTGTTCAGAGCTCCTGTCATTTTGTTTTAAATCTAGATCAACAAATTGGTTAGAGGTGGACTTCTATCCTTTAAATGTTTTGTTTTTATCAAAAAGTCTAGTAGAGACAGACATAGATATGAAAGTACAGTTGTACCAAGTTAGAAACTTTTGTTGTTGATGGAGTCACACTTTATTGAGTGGAGTGTTAAGAAATATATCACTGCAACGGGTAGGGCGCTTGTCTTGCATGCAGCTGACCCAGGTTCGATTCCCAGCATCCCATGTGGTCCCCTGAGGACGGCCAGAGGTAATTCCTGAGTGCAGAGCCAGGAGTGACCCCTGTGCATCACCAGGTGTGACCCAAAAAGAAAAAAAAAAAACCCAAAGAGAAACAAACAAAAAAATATATCATCAGTCATTCTAGTGGTACTTACATAATAGTACCAAAATATTTTTTTATGAACTGGTAATGTATTGAGTTATAGCCTCATGGACCCTTCTACTAGGGTTTTCCAGTTTTACCTAGTTATGTAAGAAGGATCTTAAGAAATGATTAACTGTTCTCTCCTCTCAGGTCCCCGCCTTTTCCCTCTAACCAACACTTGCTCCGTGCAGAGTTGATCCCAACTAAATCCCAGTTGATTTATAACAAGTGTTTTATAGAAAATGTTTGTAGGGGGGCCAGGGAGAGAGCTCAAAGGGTCACGCATGGGACATCAGCTCTGGACTTCAGCACACATGACCCCCAAGGGTGGGCGGGTGGGGAGCACAGACAAAGGGCCAGGGGCAGCTCTGAGTCCTACTGGGCATGGCCCACAAATATTTACATTTGAATCAAGAGAGGAACAGTGGCAGTGTGCTAAAGATCAGCCATGCAGTGAGAATTACTTTAGGAAGTAAATTTATTTCCAGCAGATGCCACACAGGGAAGGAATGAGTCTCTGTGTATGTCTACCTGCTCTGCGTCATGCCCCTTGGTTAAGTCTCTTCCCAAAACAGTCCCCATCAGAAAAGTATGAGCATGCCCCCAGATACATGATTACAGCCTCAGAACATGCAAATTACATTTTGGAGATCTCCCCCTGCCCCCTCCCCATTAATTCCTGTGTGTGCTCAGAAGGTTCTCCAGAAGGTTCCACGGAGGTTATTCCTCTTCACCAAGTCTTCTGAGAGTGCTTCTGGGCTCGGAGGAGGGCAGCTGACTCCTGCCGCGGGAATCTAGAACGTCAGGACGGTTCGGATGCTGGGACGGAAAGAGACAGTTTTCAGTGAGTGACTTGTCCCCACACAGGAACCGCCTGAGCAGTTTCCTTCCTATCTGTCCCGGGAAGTCCGGGTAGTTTCAGCCCCTGCACAACCCTCCTGTGCTGCCCTGTTCCAACTCTCACAGGCGTGTGTCTCTGGCCAGTGTCTGCTCTGCTGGACACGTCCTGAGGGCTGCCCGGAGGAGACGGCCTTGCGGATGGGAAAGGCAATAGAGCAGGAGAGTGGAGGGACGGGGTGCCCGGCCTGCCGTGCTCAGGCGTCCAGGACCGGAGAGGTGCAAGCCGACCTGCTCCTTGGAGACACACCGAGGCTTCAGCGTGTCACCGTCCACTTGCGTCCACGGCAGCAAGGGCGTGTTTGGGAGCAGAGCAGAGGCTACTTTGGACAACCAGGGACTGAGTTTGCAAGTTAACCTTACAGGTCCCTAGTTCTGTGTGACGGGGTGTCGTGTGTGAGGGGCCCTGCCAGTTAATTTCACTCTTCTCTGGCGGTAAAGTGGTGAGGGGTGTCCCTAGGACAGTGACATGGGCCTGGGCCCGCGGCTGACCCGAGATGGGCTCTAGCAGGGAGAGGGAGGAGAGGGAAGCCCAGATGAGGGTGCAGGGGCCCCCTTGCTTTTGCCACGAAGCCCGAACATTTGGCATGTTCTGGGTAATGCAGGCACTGTGCCCTCTCTCTGGCAGACGCACCCCTGAGTGGCTGCTCTGCATCTCAGAGTACAAACTCTGTTCCTGCCTCCAGCCGTGTGAGGCCTGGGAGGACAGACGCTCGGACAGACAGGCCCATTCCTCAGAGCTGGAGTGGAAGCAAGCGGGTGTGGGGCAGGCCAGCACGAACCCTGCCCCGAGCTGGCTTGCCGTTACATTCATGGTTTCATTAATGGGAAACTGGAAGGGCGAGCACGACAATGAGGATAATGAGAACAGCAAAAACAGTGACAATACCCAACGTGCAGGGGTCAAGATAAAACACACGTGAGAAGCAGTCTGAAATGGTGAAGTAGGAATTTTGTGGCATTACTGCTTTACTTAAGCTTGTTTGCAGCTTTTTAACAAAGTGAAAGTAACCAAGATAAAATCCGTGCTGTGAAAAAATAGAACGAAATCTAGAGGGTTGGTTAATGTAGGAAAATAAAACCCATCTCTGTGAAGGAGGCTCAGAATACTGATCTTGCTCGATTAAATAAAGAACTACAACAAGAAGGAAGGAGCAGGCAGCGTTCCTGGGGGTGTCCAGACCGGCCGTGGCAGGGGCAGAGCCCAGGGGCAGAAGAGAAGTACCTTTCCCCCGAATAGAGCAGCTCGAAGCCTTCGTTGATTTTCTTGAAAGGTAAGACGTGGGTTATCAGCTGGTCCAGGTCAAATTTCTTCGCCAGGAAATCAGTGACCAGTTTCGGAACGTCGTCCCTGCTTTTCCAGCCTGCAAGCAAGCACACGTGTCCTCCCGTGTCTGCGCGTCTCCTTCCCAGAGGGCTCTGGTCAACAACACAGAGAGCGGAGTGCCCAGCACGGGACCAGCTCCCCCACGCCGGGGCCCCAGTCTGCTCTGTCCACAGAGTCCCTCTGCGGGAAGTGGCCTCTGGCCCTACTGCCAGGGCCCGTCCTCTCCTCCCGTCCCGCCCTTCCCTCCTGCTCCCTGTCCTCCCTCCTCTCTCTGGACTCCCGGGGCTGCTGGCACCCTGCTGGCACCCTGCTGGCGCTGGCACCCTGCTGGCCCCCTGCTGGCACCCTGCTGGCCCCCTGCTGGCCCCTGTCCTTTCCTGACAAGTGCGAGGGAAGCGGCTCCTTAGGGAACAGAGCTGTCACTCTGCTGTGCCCAGGAAGACGGAGCACTGCTCAAGGGTGTCGGGAGACCGCTGGGTCTGTGAACACTGCCTGGCACCCAGAGGCAACCCTGCTGGGTGCCATCCTGGGCAGCAGAGGCCGGCCAGTGCGTGTGCGAGCAGAGGGCGCCCCCTGGTGGCAGGCGCGGGCAGAGGCGCAGAGCTGGTGCAGGCGGGGAACAGGGAAAGGCCAGAGAAGAGGCAGAGGAGACCTGTGTCAGGGGAAGGGGGAGTGGCCTGGGCAGGAGAGGAGGGCAGGCGGGGGAGAGAGGGCAGGGCCACCCTGGGCCCTGGTGCTGATCGGGAGTGTGGGGACGGAGGCTGTCCTGCCTCAGTGTGCCACCTGGCGGCCGTGGGCGCAGGACCAGGGGCCCTGAGAGCTGCAGGTGAGTCACCAGCTCAGGCCTGACCTGAGCCGACCGCTGAGGCCAGCGTGCCTGGCAAAGACCCCCAAGGGGCCAGGGCAGGAGGCTGGAGACGTGGACTCGAGTGTCACCGCACGGGGCCACAAGGCTGGGGGTGGCCGGAGAGAAGGGGGAGGGGGCGGAGCAGCCAGGGCTCCCGGGAGGAGCAAGGCAGGGCGGAAAGCTGCTCCCCGGAGAGGAGTCTCCTCTGCTCTGTGTGTGGGTCCGGGAAACCGTGTTTCCCTCGCGTGCAGAGAGCAGATGCCCCCCCCCCCCCCGCCCCGGGACCCCCCTGCCAGACAGGCTGGGCCAGTGTGAGCCCGGAAGTGCCACTAAGCTGCTCCCCTGAGAGGAGTCTCCTCCGCTCTGTGTGGTGGGTCCTGGAAACCGTGTTTCCCTCGCGTGCAGAAGGCAGATGCCCCCCCCCTGCCCCGGGACCCCCTGCCAGACAGGCTGGGCCAGTGTGAGCCCGGAAGTGCCACTAAGCTGCTCCGGAGAGGCGGTGGCCGCCCCAGACTCACCGTCTCCCGCGGGAGACCCCGGGAGGGGCAGCGTCCGGCCGGCACTCACCTCCGAACACGCAGCCCTTCCACGTGCGGCCCGTGAAGAGCATCATGGGGTCGAAGGTGAGCATCTTGGCGGAGGGCGGGGCCCCCACCACCACGCTGGTTCCATAGTTCAGGTGGCAGGAGGCGAGCGCGTCCACCTGAGGGGAACGGAGCCTTTGTATGTCCGAGGCCTCCTGGGCTGGGAAGGTGCCTCCGGCCGGCCCTTCCCTCCCGGCCCTCCCACCGGCTCCCTCCCTCCAGCCCTCCGGAGTTCCAGTGGTGAGTCTGGTTCCCAGCTCCAGACATCAGCAGGCTCCCTCCCAGGGTGCCCAGGTAAGTGAGGAGGCTGAAGGCACGAGGGCAGCGTCCACGGTGGGCCCAGATCCCAGCGTGGCCACGGGCAGGCTGTGACGCTCGCAGTCGCCATCTGAGCTGAGCGGAGCTGAGCTGCTCACTGGCCCAGCTGCAGTCTGAAGAGGAACTAAACACTGGGCCGTGGTGACGCGGAGAGTGACCCGTCCTCCCCGGCCCTCCCTCGGCCCTGTGTCCCAGCCCCTTCGCAGGAACGTGCCCACCGAGGAGGAGGGCCGGGGGGGCTGTGGTGGGCCCCGGGCAGGTCACCGTGGGGTGGCGAGGGCCTGCCCCCAGCCGGGTGGGGATGGGCTGCCCGTGGGGCCCCTCACCATGGTGTCCAGGCGCCCGATGACCTCGAAGCTGTAGTCCACGCTGTTGCCGGTCATTTCCGACAGCACCTCGCTGACCGGCCGGGGCGAGTCCTTGGGGCTGATGCACTCGGTGGCCCCCACGGCCAGGGCCTTGTCAAACTTGCTCTTGTTGAGGTCGATGCCGATGATCCGGGACGCGCCGGCCGACTTGCAGCCCATGATGACCGAGAGGCCCACCCCGCCCAGGCCGAAGACCACACAGGTGGAGCCGGGCCTGACCTGCGAGAGAGAGGCCGTGGAAGGGCCGCCCGCAGCCCCCGGGCCGGAGAGGGGCGATGGGCCGCAGCCCGGGGCAGACCGGAACCAGACAGCATCTCTGGGTCGAAGAAACCCCTCTGAGAGGGCCCCGCCTGGGGACGTGGGCAGCCCCGGGCAGCGCCCACACCTCATCTACCCTGAGGGGGAAACGGGCCAGCCCTAAGCTCTCTCTCTGTCCCCCTCGTCTGTCTGTCTGTCTGTCTGCCTGTCTGTCTCCCTCATTTTGGGGAGTTGGGGGCCACACCCAGCGGTGCGCAGGGCTTACTCCTGGCCCTGTGCTCAGGGATTGCTCCTGCAGAGGCTCGGGGGGCCGTCTGGGTGGGCGGGTGCAAGCAGTGCTCTGCCTCTGGGCCGGCTGTGCTCTCTTCCCCACAGCGCAGTCTGTTTGCTTCCGTCTGACGAGCACTGTCATCACCACAGCCCCGGGCCCCGCGTCAGGGCTGACGCTCCACCCTGCCGCAAGAGGGTCTGCGTGTGACTTGGGGGGGGCGGGGCGCACGCCCACCGACGGGGCATTTGCTTGTGCTGAGCTGGAGCGGGAGCCCGGAGTGACAGGCCTCGGGACGACCCTTTCTTCCCCGAGGCACAGCAGGGCTGAGCAGGGGCTGTTCCAGACTCCAGTTGCCTGGGGTTGTTGTCCCTGGAGGAGCTGCCTACAGAAGCATGCTTGTGTATGTGTGTGCGTGTGTGTGTGTGTGCGTATGTGTGTGTGCATGCATGCACGTGTGCGTGTGTGTGCGTGTGCATGCACACATGTGTCCGCGCCTGAGTCAGTGCTGGGTCTCTCTCCTGAACCTTACTTCGGCCTCGGCTCCTGTCCCCTGGAATGGACTGGGCGCGGCCACCCTCTCTAGCCAATCAGTGAGCCCCGGACAGCGTTTTACACCAGAGCCTGAGGGCCGCCTTCTCTGCCTTCTCTTCCATTTAGAAAACTACATTTTCTAGACTTGAGATGGAACATTTTGTTGATGGTTGAATTTAAGATTCTAGATTTTGCCTCAAAGGTTATGATGTCATTCTGCTGTGGCCAGCGTGAAGTCCAGACCCAGACGAGACTGGCCTGACGTGCGGTTGTTCAGTGCTCCCCGCACCCACACCCCAGACTCCTCCCGAGGTCACGTTTTGTGACCTGTGGGCTTTCCAGTGGTTTTAGCCCCAGATTCTGCGAAATTCAGGTGTTATTCGCACCCCAAAGCCAACGAGTTCTGCCCTTGACACCCTCCCGTTCCACTGGACGCCAACAGGAGGTGAAACACCGCCACTGTGGAGAAGGCCATGACCTGGAGCACAGCCTTGGCTGTAGGTCACTTCCAGGGGCGAGAAGGTTCTACTCTGTGTCACTCTTTTTCTTGGTGCTCTTTCATAAAGATCGATGTTTCTCCCCCCGCCCCCTCTCTGGAGGACTGGCCTGAGGCAGCAGTTTGGGGTCCTGGGAATGAGCCCCTGATGTGAGTCTGTCTGCAGCACCCAGGGGATGGCAGAGCTGGGTCTGGGCACAGCTCGTGAAGCATCTTTCTTCTTGAGGAAAGGGAAGCGATTCCACAGACAGCACGGCAGGACTCTGCACGCACAGGCAGCCTTGGACCCGAGGCGGTGCTACACAGCCACCACCCCACCTGGCCCGTCTGTGGACGAGGCTTCAGAGCGAGCGTGAGCTCAGCCCAGCGGGGACAGGCTGGCCGCCCGCTTACCTTGCCGGTTTTCACCGCTGCTCCGTAGCCCGTGGAGAACCCACAGCCAATCAGGCAGACCTTGTCAGGAGGGGCCGCGGCGTCGATCTTGGCCACGGACGACTCGTTCACCACGGTGTACTCGGTGAAGGTGCTGGTGTTCATGAAGTGGTAGACGGGCTGGCCTTTGCACGTGAACCTGGTGGTGCCGTCAGCCAGCACCCCGCGGCCGGTGACACTGTTCGGGCCAGTGGGGACTCGGGTTAATTCAGTGCAAACAGCCCAAGGTCAACGCAACACCCATCAGGGCACAAGCGAGAGACACCTACTCGGCCCTCACGCAGAAGTTGCCGTCCGGGTTCCGGCAGGCGTTGCACTCTCTGCACTGAGGCAGGAAGAGAGGGATGACCTTGTCACCTAGAGAGAGGACCGCGTGACGCCGCATCACAAACCAGACACGCGTGTACCGAGCCCTCAGCACCGGGAGAGGCTCTTCCTCCCATGCTTATTCTGACGGAGCATCGAGGCCCCTGTGTAGCTCACTCCCGCTGCTCCCCATGTCCACTCTCGGGCCAGCCCAGACGGCCTGCCCCTCACACCTGGTTTCACCGTGGTGACGCCTTCTCCGATGCTCTCCACGATCCCCGTGGCTTCGTGGCCCACGATCACCGGGAACTTAGACGCCATCACCCCTTTGATCACGTGGTCATCAGTGCGGCAGATCCCCGTGGCCAGAATCTGGATCCAGAGACACGGACATTGCGCTGCCCAGAGAGCGGGCCGTCCTACCCGGGCGGCTGAGAGGAGGTCAGGCCCTCCCTCCATCGCCAAGGAAGCGGTGCTCTAGAGGACCCACCCGTGGCCGTGAAGGGAGACCCCCTGGCAGTCCTGAGGCCCTTCTGAGTGCAGGGCCTCCCAGGGGCCCACGGTGCTCGCTGGGGCCACAAGAAGGGCCGAGGAATGGGCTGCCAGAAATCAGCAGGCGTGGGAAGCAGAGCGCCAAAGGGAGACAGGCAGCCGGGGGCCGCCAATGCGTCCACAGGGAGCACTCTCAGGCTGGCCCGGGCACAAAAGCTCAGGAAGTGACCACCAACTCCCAGAGGGTTTGAGAGCCAATTAATGCTTATTTTTATCAGCTTCCATGTTGATAAAAATCTGACAAATGTGGGGCTGGAGCGATAGCACAGCGGGGAGGGCGTTTGCCGTGCATGTGGCCGACCCGGGTTCGATTCCCAGCATCCCATAGGGTCCCCTGAGCACCGCCAGGGGTAATTCCTGAGCGCAGAGCCAGGAGTCACCCCTGTGCATCGCCGGGTGGGACCCAAAAAGCAATAAATAAATAAGCAAATAATCTGACAAATGAAAGCTTTGATAGACCAGATTGGCAGCTTTGGTTTCTAATTTGGATGCTCATATTTTTGTCATGTTCAGTAGGACCAAGTGCTTAACCATAAATAAGAGGCAGTAAGAGAACAAATATCAAATTTTAAACACATGTCCAGGCTGGAAAATCTGTGCTCCTGGGCGCTCCCGCCGGGGCTCCCTACCTTGATCCGCACTTCCTGCGCCTTCGGGGGCGCCACTTCGATTTCCTCGATGGAAAAAGGCTTGTGCGGCTCCCAGAGCACTGCGGCTTTACATCTGATCACCTAAGAACCAGGGGTTAGAACAGGCCCCAGCCTGTTCCACGGCAGGGCTCCCCGAAGGACGGCCGGAGAGCTCGGGTCATCGCCCCACCTGCTGGAGGGCGTCTCCTCGCCTGGCCTGGGGCCCCGCCTGGCAGTGCTCAGGGGCTTTCCCCTGCGGGTGCCCGGGAGACCTGCAACGCCAGGGTGGAGCCCGGACTAGTCACGCCAAGCCCTAGCACGAACCCCTGGGCTTTCCTGGGCCTTCACGATTTTGATGAGAGAGAAGACACTCAAGTCATTAGTGTCAAGGTGGCACCAGCTTCTCTCCCACGCTACACCGGGCCCGCGCGGCACTCGAGTGTCCCTACGCTACACTGGGCCCGCACGGCACTCGAGCGTCCCTACGCTACACTGGGCCCGCACGGCACTCGAGGGTCCCTGCGCTACACCGGGCCTGTGCGGCACTCGAGCGTCCCTACGTCGGCCGGGACCGTGGCACAACCATCTCTAGACTGTTGAGGCGACACGTCAGGTCATTGGCATCGAGTAAGTGCTGCTGGGGGCTCCCGGGGGCCTCCCCTCGGGACGTCCCAGCAGTGCTGCTCACACGTCACCAAGGAGGCCCGGTGGAGTGAGAAACCGAGTTTGCACACAGGGCTGTGAGCTTCTACAGTGCAGAAGCAATTTCCCAACTTGTCTAGCGCAGCTGGATTCTACACTCCTTCCGGGCTAGGACGCTTGGATTCCACTTCTATCCCATCCAACAGCTGCTCCGATTAGCCAAGCCCCCTGGCTCCTCCTCACCTGGCATGCTGCCAAGACCTCAAATGCCATCTTCGTTTCCCCAAACCTCAAGCTAAGATAAATGCAAAGTTATTGAAATAAAAGCAAAGCAAACAAAACTGCCCCATGCATAGCTGGGAGCACCATGCCCAGGCTAGCCCCCGTGCATAGCAGGGAGCACCATGCCCAGGCTAGCCCCCGTGCATAGCAGGGAGCACCATGCCCAGGCTAGCCCCCGTGCATAGCAGGGAGCACCATGCACAGGCTAGCCCCCGGCCATAGCAGGGAGCACCATGCACAGGCTAGCCCCCGGCCATAGCAGGGAGCACCATGCACAGGCTAGCCCCCGGCCACAGCAGGAAGCACCATGCCCAGGCTAGCCCCCGGCCATAGCAGGGAGCACCATGCACAGGCTAGCCCCCGGCCACAGCAGGGAGCACTATGCACAGGCTAGCCCCGGCCACAGCAGGGAGCACATGCACAGGCTAGCCCCCGAGGCCAACTCCAAGGCAAAATGCCCAGCACTCCCAAAGTTACTCTGAGTAAGTCTGTTATTTGCTTCCCTCCACCCACTGAGTGCTAGACAGAGTGCCCTCTCTGTGCCGTTAACCTGTTACCACTGGCACTGCAGTGAGCCAGTGTGCCAACTTAGCGGGCACCCACTCTGGGAGAGACCCTGAGGGTTCGGTGCAATCGGAGACCTCAAATCCTCCCCTCCTCCCATTACCCCTGTAAGAACAGGACTCAGAAACGCGCTGCTTACTTTCCCGGCTGTTGCCATCCTGTCTTCTCTAGGTTCTGGACTTTTCCTTCCAGAGATTTGCTGCTGCTGTAAGTAACAGCATCTGTGCCTCCCAATAAATAGTGGCACTCCCCAGGGTCGGCCCTCGGCGGAGTGACTCACAGCCCTGGACTCAAAAGCCCCACCCAGTGCCGATCAGGAGAACAATACAGGGAGTTCTTGTGTCAGACCCAGTGCAGAGATTAGACCCAGGCAGGACGGTCAGCCCCACTGGACAGGGCCGAGCACACCTCACCCCTGTAATCCTGGAGGACATAAGGGAGACCAGGTGCGTCCACTCCTGCACACTCCTGGGCGAGGCCTCGTGTGCTGCTCCTGTACCAGCCGTGACCTGGGGGATGGTGCAGACTTCACTGCAGCCTCCGAACCTCTCCCCCGACTGTGCGGCTCGTGGAGGCATAACTCTACACCAACAAGGCCCGGAAATAAAAACGGACCTGCTCTAGGTGCTGAGGGATGGGAGCAGGGCGTGGAGAAGAGACAGCACGGACAGGACCGCAGGTGTCTGGGGGCAGGAAGGCCGGGAGAACTGGTCATGCTCCTGGGCAGACTGTGATCTGGACCCGAAGCAGCTGAGAGCTGGGCTGCCCCTTCCTTCCTTCCTTCCTTCTTTCCTTCCTTCCTTCCTTCCTTCCTTCCTTCCTTCCTTCCTTCCTTCCTTCCTTCCTTCCTTCCTTCCTTCCTTCCTTCCTTCCTTCCTTCCTTCCTTCCTTCCTTCCTTCCTTCCTTCTTCCCTTCCTTCCTTCCTCCGTTCCTCCCTCCCTCCCTCCCTTCCTTCCTTCCTTCCTTCCTTCCTTCCTTCCTTCCTTCCTTCCTTCCTTCTTCCCTTCCTTCCTTCCTCCGTTCCTCCCTCCCTCCCTTCCTTCCTTCCTTCCTTCCTTCCTTCCTTCCTTCCTTCCTTCCTTCCTTCCTTCCTTCCTTCCTTCCTTCCTTCCTTCCTCCCTTCCTTTCTTCCTCCCTCCCTCCCTCCCTCCCCCCTCCCTCCCTCCCTCCCTCCCTCCCTTCCTTCCTTCCTTCCTTCCTCCCTCCCTCCCTCCCTCCCTCCCCTCCCTCCCTCCCTCCCTCCCTCCCTTCCTTCCTCCCCCCCTCCCTCCCTTCCTTCCTCCCTCCCTTCCTTCCCTCCATCCCTCCCTCCCTCCCTCCCTCCCTCCATCCCTCCCTCCCTCCCTCCCTCCCTTCCTTCCTTCCTCCCTTCCTTCCTCCCTCCCTCCCTCCCTCCCTCCCCTCCCTCCCTCCCTCCCTCCCTTCCCTCCCTCCCTTCCTTCCTCCCCTCTCCCTCCCTTCCTTCCTCCCTCCCTTCCTTCCCTCCTTCCATCCCTCCCTCCCTCCCTCCCTCCCTTCCTTCCCTCCCTCCCTCCCTCCCTCCCTTCCTTCCCTCCCTCCCTTCCTTCCTCCCCCCCTCCCTCCCTTCCTTCCTCCCTCCCTTCCTTCCCTCCATCCATCCCTCCCTCCCTCCCTCCCTCCCTTCCCTCCCTCCCTCCCTCCCTCCCTCCCTCCCTCCCTCCCTCCCTCCCTCCCTTCCTTCCTTCCTTCCTTCCTTCCTTCCTTCCTTCCTTCCTTCCTTCCTTCCTTCCTTCCTTCCCAGCATGACTCAAGCAGGGTCAGGGCTAAAGTCGGCCCACACAGCAACTCACAGAGTCAGGAACCTTCTCCCCTTGGCAAAGGTCAGCTCTTGCACACAGCGAGGGCCAACCTCCGTTTGTTCACGGAAAGGTGATGGAGCCGGAGTGCCCGCAGCCACCCCGGCATGACAGAGCCGGGGCTGAGCTCGGACAGAGGCGTAGACACAGCGCCCCCCACGGGGCCCCCAGGCCGCGGGGCCTGTCACTGACCAGGGATCCTGTCTTCAGACAAAGCTGCTCACACCACCCAATTTTTAGTCAACTTTTCAAGGTGATGAATATGACCAGAATTTCTTCTTGAACCTGGGCCTGAGCTTTGTCACCGCGCACTCTTGGTGTGCTGGAAGCGCTGCAGGTCAGTGTAAGCTGCGTGTCTGCCTGACTCCGACCTAGCCATTAGGATCAGTGATTGTGCCTTCAGGAGCCCCCAGGCCCCGGCCCCACCCAGCGGCACAGCCAGCCCTGTGGGCTCGGCGGCACCCAGGGCCTCACCTTGCACCACGGGCAGGTGGACCAGAGGCAGGTGAGGACAGGACCAGGGCTCTGGGCCTCACCCTCAGAGAACTCAAACACCGTCCTAGCCAGAAACAGTGTTTACTCATGAACAAAGGTGGCACAGCACGGCAGGGACACGCCCAGCTGGAGAAGTCCTGGTGCGGGTCTGGCCGAGAAGCCGAGAACGGGCCCACAGGACGCTCTCGAGTGAGCTGGGATGTTTGCGAGCACCACTATGCCGATTCCCGCCAGGAAGATACGTGGGACAAGAAGATGTCAGACACAGGTAGAACTTTACAAGATAAAAACCTCTAACCCCACCAAAAAATGGGGAGAAGAAATGAACAGAAACTTTCTCAAAAGAGAAATTCAAATGGTCAAAAGGCACATGAAAAAATGCTCTACATCGGGTTGGGGCCGGCCCTTTCCTCCCCCGCTCCAAGGAGATCCCGAGTCGCTGCCCACGTGTGGCCTCTCTGACTCCTGATCAAGTTGCTGGACAGCCATGATCCCAGAAACTCAGAAACAAGTCTTGGAACCCAGCGTTTTTTTTTTTTCTTTTTGGGTCACACCCAGAGATGCTCAGGGGTTACTCCTGGCTCTGCACTCAGGAATTACTCCTGGCGGTGCTCAGGGGACCATATGGGGTGCTGGGAATCGAATCCGGGTTAGCTGTGTGCAAGGCAAACGCCCTACCCGCTGTGCTATCGCTCCAGCCCTGGAACCCAGCAGTTTTTGGCAGAAGTCCCTTCAGATTTAATTATTAAAATTCCAGAATTCCAAAATCACAGGGCCGTGTATCATTATATGCTATTTATAATCAGCAATAGAAAACAAAGTGTCTAATGTTGCCTTTACGGCAGATCTAAGAGTTGGGGAAAAATCTCAAATAACAATGGTAGGTTCGGTGTCGAAATATTGAATGTAATCAAAGTAGAGAGGGAGTAATGTGGAAATCATCTGCCACACAGGTAGGAGGTGAGTGTGGGATGGGGGGAATTCTGGGGTTTTTGGTGGTAGAAAATGTTCACTGGTGAAGGGATGGGTGTTCATCATTGTATGACTGAGACTTAAACCCGAAAGCTTTGTAACCGCTCTCACGGTGACTCAATAAATAAATTTTTAAAAAATGCACCACATTGCTAATAATCAGGGAGATGTAAATCAAAACAACAGCAAGGTACAACCTTATACCACAGAGACTGGTTCACATCAGAAAGAACAAGAACAGCCAGTGCTGGCGAGATGTGGGGAGAAAGGGACTCTCTTTCACTCTTGGTGGGAATGCCGACTGGCCCAGCCTTTTGGGAAACAATATGAAAATTTCTCCAAAAACTAGAAATTGAGCTTCCCGATGACCCAGCAATACCACTCCTGGGAATATATCCTGGAGATTAAAAAAAATAAAAAACCACAGTAGAAATGACATCTGCACCTGTATGTTCATTGCAGCATTATTCACAATAGCCAGAGTCTGGAAAAAACCCGGGTGCCCGAGAACAGATGACTGATTAAAGAAACTCTGGTACATCTACACAGTGGAATAGTATGCAGCTGTTAGAAGAGATCAAATCATGAAATTTGCATATAAGTGGATCGACATGGAGAGTATCATGCTAAGTGAAATGAGTCAGAAAGAGAGGGACAGACATAGAAGGACTGCACTCATTTGTGGAATATAAAATAATATAATATGAGACTGACACCAAGGACAGTAGAGATGGGCCAGGAAGATTGCTCCGTGGTTGGCAGCCTGCCTCATGAGCTGGGCGGAGGAGGAAGCTGGGATAGAGAAGGGATCACTGAGTCAATGATGGTTGGAGGGATCACTCGGGATGGGAGCTGTGTGCTGAGAGTAGATAAAGGACCAAACACCATAGTCTCTCAGTATCTGTATTGCAAACCATAGTGCCCCAAAGTAGAGAGAGTCTGGGGGAAATTGTCTGCCATAGAGGCAGGGGGAGGGGTGGGTTGTGTGTATCCCCAGTGGCGGTCACTGGGGACGTTGCTGGTGGGGAATGTGCACTGGTGGAGGGACGGGTGTTTGATCATTGTATGACTGAAACTCAAACATGATAGCTTTGTAACAGTATCTCACGGTGATTCAATAAAATAATTTTTAAAAATGTCAGAGCTGAAAGCTGGAAATCAATCTATAAAAAGCGAGCTGGAAGAATTCATGGGTCATGCTGGACAATGCAGCTCCTGGAAGTCCTGAGTTTAGGTTGTGAGGAAGGCACCAGCTGAATCTCTCTAAGGAAACTGTTTCTTTGGAATTCTGGGGCTGGCTCTCTCGGGTGCCGAATCTCCTAGCTGCCAAGGCCTGTTTCCACTTAGGCAGGGGCAGAGACAGGATGCTGAGCTCCTCACGGTAGGCGGGGGGGCGGGGGGAGCGCTGTGTCCACCACTTGGCCTGCCTCAGAGTGGAGGGGTGCGGGCGTGTCCTCGGAGCTGCCCCGCACACAGGCGAATGACACCCGGGCTCGGCGGGGGAGAGGAGGGCTGACACCGGAAGGGACTCCTCGCTGATTGCTGAATCACAGTTAACGAGCAGAAATCAGAACTACTCATCAAAGGTGGAGCTTCATCCTGACCTTCGTTTCTAGAACCTTCTCTACCACGGCAGACTCAAGTGGCAAATCCAAGGGCCGTCTGCAAGCTGGAGCCTGTCCTTTACCCTCGTCAGTCCTTCCTGGATGGGACACATTGTTGCCGCTCCTCAGGCGGCCAGCGGCTCTGGGTGCTGGTGTGGGTGGTGCTGGCAGCCCCGTAGGCCTCTCACCGAAGACACTGCGTCTGCTCCACGGCTTTGCAGCCGAGTGCCGGCCCAGGTCCCCCCGGGCAGGCGGGGTGTGGGAAGAGATGAACCTCTGCTTTGTTCCCAGAAGGCCCCTGGGTAAAAACTGGCTTTGCCAAATATCTGCTGGAGAAAAGGTAACACAAGGCCGGGTCTCTGCAGAACCGGCAGGGACCGCCCCGTTCCCTGCCCCGCCAGGCCCCCCATGCTGCCAGCGAGCTGATGCCAGGACGTGGAGCCGTGCCCCACTTTGCACGCACTGACGCAGCTCCCACCCCCAGCCTGGCAGCCGTAGCTTGGCGCAGGGCCGGCCCTGTGCCTTCGCGAGGGCAGACAGGGCCAGGGAGGCTGCAGGAGACGGGCTCTGGCTCGGGCCCTGCTCTCCCCGCAGCGGCCAGGGTCTCGAGAACAAGCACCCAGGCGCGAACCTGCTCTGGGCGGAGTGCTTGGAGGGAGGGGCGAGCCAGGAGAGGGACAGGCGGACCACCCTCCACCTCTCGACATCCCGGCCCGGGTCACTGGCCGCCTGCCCCAGTGAGCCGGCTCTCGCTGCCTCCCGTCCCCGGCTGCCACTGCTGGTGCCTGTTCTGTCTCTGATCAGGCGAGCACAGGGAGGAGCACGTCCAGTCTCTCTGCCTGCCTGGCTCCGGGGCCCAGAGCTCCTGCGGAGAGCCAGCTGCCCCGGCAGCGGGGGAGAGAGGCCAGGAGCCGGGACCCAGCAGGGCAGGTGGGACGAGCCCCTGAGGACAAAGAGCTCCGCAAACCCTTTTCAATGGGGCGTTTCTGCTTTCGGTGACCCGGGCACTGGCTGCGCTGAGGTGCCCTCCCAGGGCTGTGTTGGCGCTCCCGCTCCTGGGGCTTTCCTGCCAGTGCAGAGGGGATTAGGCCAACAAAGCAAGGGCAGAGCAAACAGGCGGTGAAAGAGCTAAGTCACGGTGAGGGAGCAGGGCGGTGCTGGGAGTGTGAGTGGGTGTGCACGCGAGAGCAGGGCGGTGCTGGGAGTGTGAGTGGGTGTGCACGCGAGAGCAGGGCGGTGCTGGGAGTGTGAGTGGGTGTGCACGCGAGAGCAGGGCGGTGCTGGGAGTGTGAGTGGGTGTGCACGCGAGAGCAGGGCGGTGCTGGGAGTGTGAGTGGGTGTGCACGCGAGAGCAGGGCGGTGCTGGGAGTGTGAGTGGGTGTGCACGCGAGAGCAGGGCGGTGCTGGGAGTGTGAGTGGGTGTGCACGCGAGAGCAGGGCGGTGCTGGGAGTGTGAGTGGGTGTGCACGCGAGAGCAGGGCGGTGCTGGGAGTGTGAGTGGGTGTGCACGCGAGAGCAGGGCGGTGCTGGGAGTGTGAGTGGGTGTGCACGCGAGAGCAGCTGCGGCTCCAGCGTCCGGGGGAGCTCAGGCGCAGCAGTCTGGGACACAGTAGAACAGCATCCCCTATCACGGGACACACGCGGACAATGTCTCTGACCCCCTGACCACCCCGCACTGGCAAGGCTGTGGGCACCTCTGAGGGCTGCAAAGGTGCTGCTTCTGCTACAGCTAGGGAGTGACACACTCAGTGGGTCAAGGACTCCATGGGGGGATGACAGATAAAGAGAGAGACAGACAGAGACAGAGAGACAAAGAGAGACAGAGACAGAGAGATAGAGAAGTGTCTGCCGTAGAGGAGGCTGGGGACCGGGTGGGGTGACGGGAGGGAAACGGGGGACACTGGTGCTGGGAAATATGCACTAGCAGGGCGATGGTGTTGGAACACTGTATGAAATCCAGGCATGAACAGCTTTGTAAGGGTGTATCTCACAGTGATTTAATTAAAAAAATTAAAATCAGGAGCCCAGTCCCCAAATTCTGAAATCAAGCAGCATTTCACTGAATTAAAGCTTAGATATTTTCATTTTTTGCTTTTCGGGTCATACCCAGCGATGCACAACGATTACTCCTGGCTCTGCACTCAGGAATTACTCCTGGCGGTGCTCAGGGAACCATATGGGATCCTGGGAATCGAACCCGGGTTGGCCGCGTGCAAGGCAAATGCCCTACCCGCTGTGCTATCACTCCAGCCCCAAGCTTAGATATTTTCAATACAAAAACCCCTCGGTTGTCGGTATTATTTTTCGGGTGGGGCATTTGGGGATCATACCAGGTGGTACTCAGGGCTCTGTGCTCAGGGGTCACTACGGTGGTGCTCAGGGAACCATCTGTGGTCCCAGAGACTGGGCCAGAGTCACCTGTGTGCAGGGCAGTGTCTCACCCCATCTCCCTTAATGCTTTTTAAGATAAAGTATGAGAGATAAAGCACAGCTGACTTGCAATGATACGTGATCATGCTTGCACTTACACCCACAGACACACACCACACACACATCCTACACACACCAAACACATACATACTCACAGATACTCACACAAATATACCCAGATTTACAACATAAAAGCATCACACAGCACACACAAACACACAACATACAACCTACATTGCACATACCTTATAACATTGTCCACACCAGAGTCAGGCCCTCCCACTCTCTTAGAACAGTGACTCAGGAGATGCCCACAGGCCTGAGGGGCCACACACGGGGAGGGCACTTGCCTTGCGTGCAGCTGACCCAGCCTGGGCTCCACGGAGAGACCCCTGAGCCCTGGGCTATGGGGTGTGGGCCCCCAAACCAAAATAAAACAAAGTCAAACAGGCCACAGATTTGGAATGTTGCGGAAGAGGAGTCTGGGGACCAGGAGACGGCTGTGAGGATGGGGGAGATTGCGCAGGCCCCCGAGAATGAGGGGAGGGAGAGGCAGGCGGCTCTCGACTGCACAGGAGTCTCGGGAGCAGCCGGGCACACTCTCGGTTGCTCCTGGGCAGTCCTCAGACACACCAGAGTGGCAGGAGGGCTCCGGCCAGGCACACCCTCAGACGGCCAGCCCAGAGCTGACCAGGGCAGTCCCCACGGTGGGGCCTCGAGTCTAGGCGACATCGCCAGATGCCAGTGGAGAGGGGACAGCCCCGCCTGATGGTCCGTCCGACCAGCAGCCCCAAGACGTTGGCAGCAGGAGTCAGTTGGCTCCGCTGCCGTGGGTGATCACTTCCGGGTGACAGCGCGACAAACACTTGATCTCTCCCGTTTTGGAGGGCAGAAGCCCAACTCTGGTGCCGCCCGCCGGCAGTACTCGACCCTGTCTCTGTGCGCAAGACGGTCAAGTCTAGGCTCCGACAGAGAAACCCCAACTGGGAATGGGCAGTGGAAACGGAAGCCAGCGCACCCGGGCTCCGGGCACTCTGCGGCCCCTGTCCTGGCATCTGCCACCCCAGCCTGCCGGATGCGCAGCCCCCAGCGCCAGGGTCCTCCTTGCCTCCCTTAACTCCCTCTCAGACTGAGGCCAGTGGCTCGACAAGTCCTGAGCACTCGATGTCCAAGAGGCACCAAGAGTTCGGCCGCTTCTCACCAGCACTCCTGCTCCAGTGACCCTCACTCTTGTCTTTACGAGAACCCCTCACAGCCCCCGACCCTTGCGATTCCCTCCTCTGCCCCGTCTCTCTCCCCAGGCAGCCGTGACCCTGGGAGCCACGGCTGCACAGGCCACCCTGCACCCCTGCTCCAGGCATTGGTCCTTCTTTCACTAGGGCTTTATGTTCCCCACCACACTTGGAACCCGAGTTTCTCCCCTCGGTCTGTCCCCTTCTGTCCTCACTTCTTCCTCCCATGCCCTCCTTTTGCCTTTTTTCCTGTCTCTTTGGGCTGTGTGGGGTTGGGTGTGGCGTGCCCGGGCATCACTCCTGGCAGTCAGCACTCGAGGACCACACGCGGTGTCAGGGGCTGGAGCAGGCCAGCTGCGTGCCACGCAAGTACCTTATACTGCTGTCCTATCTCTCTGGCCCCCTCCCGATCTTCTCCCAGAACATGTCTCCAGCAGGGGGACGGAATCTTGACTCTCCCCCCACCTCCCTGTACTTCCGGAAGCCTTGGCACTCACGTTCACACCCCAAACACACCCAGTTAAAAAAGCTACTCCGGCCTTACCTTTCCAATAAAAATACTGAACACTGTGAACAAACACGGTGACCTCTTAGTACCTGTATTGCAAACCAAAATGCACAAAAGGAGAGAGAGAAAGAAGAGAAGCACCTGCCAGAGACAGGCTGGGGGAGGGGAGGGGTGTTGGAGATTGTGGGAGGGAAACGGGGGGCATTGGTGGTGGGAAATGTGCACTGGTGGAGGGATGGGTGTTGGATCATTGTGTGACTGAAACCCAATCATGAACAGCTTAGTAATGGTGTATCCTGGATATTCAATAAAAATTAAAAAACAAGCCCAGCACAAAAACACTACCCGGTGAAAAGTCAGCATTAAATATGATTCAGATCAACTGTAGGATGAAAAGCTAAAGTTCTGGGATGCATGTGTGTGTGGAGGCTGAGGGGCCCGAGCTCTGCTCCTCGGTTTCTCTTTCATCACTCCTGGCTCGAGGCGAAGAGCAACTGACAGAGGCGTCCTTGGATTCTATTTTTCATCAGTTACATCCTAATGACGTCATCTCAGAGAAAGACTCACTAATGAGAGTACAAACAGTTATGGGTAAGCATTTGTGAAAAGAACATCAGGGTACACATTGTCTTGTCAAAGCTATGTTGTCATGATTGAAACGTCAGAAGAAGATACGGAGCTGACATGTAGCCTCTACAGGTCACGTCCCCCACATTCTTGTGGTCGGTTACACGTGGGGCCAAGAGGAGGCTCACACTAATACTTGATGGTCAGTCCATTAAGGATGTGTAAGAGAGGGGAAACTGCTGCCTTGTACTGCCAAGATAGTGTGTGACCAGGCAGGTGTATGAGAGCATGCTGTCCTCCTCCAGGTCATCGCACTCACAAGTTTTTAGCCTGTCCACTTAGTGAGAAGTGGGGCCTCGGTTCTGCTTCCTGCTTGCAGCTTGCAGGGTAGCGTCCAGAGGCTCGTCCTAATATTCTGGCTTAGCGACAACCTCTCTCTCTCTCTCTCACTCTCTCTCTCTCTCTCTCTCTCTCTCTCTCTCTCTCTCTCCGCCCCCCCCTTGGGCATTGCGGTTTGTATAGTTGATACTGAAAAGTTATCAAGAATATAAGAATATCCCTTTACCAGAATTCCCTGCCGCAGAGGCAGGGTGGGGTGGTGGGGGATGGGGTGAGGTGGTGAGAGGGATACTGGGATCATTGGTGGAGATGAAGGGGCACTGGTGGAGGGATGGGTAAACAATCACTGTATGAGTGAAATGCAAACACAAAACTTCATAAGTTTGTACCTGTACATCACAGTGATTCTCTAATAAAAATTTTTTTAAAAAGAATATTCCTTTACGCACTTTTAACGTTCATCTGATCTTATTTTTTTTCATCTGATCTTATTTTTTTTCATCTGATCTTATTTTTAATACAACTTCTGATCCATTTGAAAGAAGCCAGTGCAAAGTTGGAACATTTCAGAAGTGTCAGCCACAACTGATTAAACATGCTACAGGGTTTTGCAGAAAAACAGGAAAACTGTTTTTGTTGGTCTTTGGGTTTGACTCAGCTGTGCTCAGGAGTTGCCCCGGCAGTGCCAGGGACCGTGAGGTGTGGGGTTGAGCCCTGACACCACAGCAAGTGCTCTACCACTGAGCGGCAGCCCCGGCCCAGGGAAACATTCTCCAGGCCAGGCCTGACAGCCTTGAGGGTTCTCTTTTGGGGGGTGAGGTGGAGTTTTCCTCTTTGTCCATCAACCTTGTCACCATCCCAATAATCCACAGGGCAGAACATTCCCTCGATGATAATTGGCTGTTGATCATAATAGTAGCACTGTAGCACTGTCATCCTGTTGCTCATCGATTTGCTCGAGCGGGCACCAGTAACGTCTCCATAGTGAGACTTGTTGTTACTGCTTTTGGCATATCAAATATGCTACAAATGGCTTGTCAGGCTCTGCCATGCGGGTGAGATACTCTCAGTAGCTTGCTGGGTTCTCCGAGAGGGACGGAGGAATCGAACCCGGGTCGCTTGCATGCAAGGCAAATGCCCTACCCGCCGTGCTATCGCTCCAGTCCGATCATTACTGTTGCCTGCTCAAGCAAATCAATCATTATAGTATTGAATAGAATTTATGTACGTTCAGGTTCTTCAGGGAAACAGAACCAAGTTGGCGTATCCCCGTGTTCCGCGTACGTTATCTGAACATAGACGTAGATGGATGTATGTTTGGACGCACAGGAGAGATTTGCTACAGAATGTTGGGTCAGAATCCCGGAGAGCTAGAGATCCCAAGGTCTACATCAGCAAGCCGGACACCCAGGAAGTACTCTGGATTCTGGCCCAGCTGGGGCTGTTACAGCAGCAGAGAGCACATGTGTGAAACAGCTGGACGTGTCTGAGGGAGGTGGCCGGGGCTTATGAGGACACCCAGTGTCCTGCCTGCAAACATCCGCACGCACATTTGCTGTCCTGTGCTCAGTGTCCCCTGGCCTCCCCACACGGCTCCTGTCTCTACTGGGGGACGCAGACACCCTCCCATGCATTGCAAAGACTCCTGCAAAAATTTCTTCTCCATTGCCTTGAGCACAATGACCATGGCAGTGCCCACCATGCTTGCAGGTGGGCCTGTGGCCAGGGGCAGGGACCCGACAGAGTGTCCACCACAAGTGGAGGAGCTACAGGGGGCGCAGAACCCCCGTCACACACCAGGGCTTCTGTCGATGCTCTGCTGGACATCCAAGAGTCAAAGTCCCACATGCAAACTCGTCACAGTTCTTGGCTGAGCTCTACATACATGTTCCGAAATTAGCCAAGGAGCAGAGGACGGGAAGACGGAAGACATCTCTTAGCTCCTTGGCTTTTTGTACACTATTTATGTTGCCTTCTCATGTTAATCTGACACTGGTGGCGTCTTTATGATGACGCAAAATCGGTGTTAAAATAGAGAGGCTGCTCAGCTCCCAGACGTGGCTGCACCCACACGCCTGGGCCTGGACACTTGGGAGCTGTGCCTGGTCCCTCAGTTCATCGGTTCTGGCCACTGTGAAGAAAAACCAGAGACTCTTCTCTTTCCTCAGCCCTGGAGGCTGCAAGCCTGAGAAGGAGGTGCTGGTCAGGCCTCTTTGGGAAGCCTCTTTTCTGGCCCGCTGTTCTCAGGGGACATTTTTTCTGCCACGGAGGAGAGGGTGCTGTGTCTTCCCCCTCAGAGGGACATCAGTCCTGTGGGATCAGGGCCTGCACGTCCTGCCTCGAACTTCACCTGTCCCCTGAAAGGCACATCTCCGAGGACAGCCACTTTGGAGTTAGGGCTCCCACAGGTGAATTTGGAGGGTCCCTAACAGCCCTGAAATCTCTGTGGAGTTTGCTACTTAGCAAGACCTCAAGCCATGCTTGAAAAATCACCCATTGTTATTCGCAGCTTCGTGGGTGCAGCCCAGGAAATCTTTCCACCTATTTCCTATCTTTGCTGGGAAGAGTGTCCTGCACCTCTCTGTCACTGAGGCAGTGAGGGGGTGGCTGCCTGGGCGGAACCCCACAGTGAGCACTGTCCACGATTCCCACGGAATCTCTGTGAATGACCCAAATCTGAGACAGAAAGGTGCCGTGGGCCCCGGGGAGGGAGCAGAGGGGAGCAGAGGGTGCGCTGGCGCTCTGTGGAGAGAAGCTGCATTGCACAGGCGCAAACAGCACAGGCGGGCGGGAAGCTCCTGTTGCCACAACACCGGCCTCTCCCTCTGTCGCAAGCAACTAGATGCCTGGATGTGCTTTGTGTGAAAGCTGCACTTCCTACACAGTGCAGCGGGACCTGAGCAGGGCAGGGACCAGAGCTGGTGCACGCCCACGCAGAGCAGCCCCACCCATCTGCTCACTGGAGGTGGGGGGACAAGGCAGCCCCTGGAGGGCTGGGACTCAGGACCCACCCTGGGGATGAGGAGTTGTTCCCAGAGGCCTCGCAGCCCAGAGCTGTTGAGCGCGTTCAGGAGAGAAGGAGCATCTGTCCCGGTCCTGGTGAATTAGCTGCCATTTCCACCCCTTCCCGAGCTGTGTAAGGCAAGTTCCTCACTGACACAGTGCAGACAGCCAACATGTTTGGTAAAATCCTTTAAAGCCTGCTCCCCCAACAGATGAGAACAGTGTGGGTAACTCAGGCGTAAGTCACAGGCATGCAGATCTATGGGCATTTCACTATTGAAAGAAAATCCAACTTTCCTCTGGCATTGCTTTAAATTATATTTGAAATATCAGTTTAGTATCAGAAATACCTCACTTCTTTCAGTGGCTGTAATTTAGATATTTAAAACTGCATGCACTCGAAAGAAAATATTGGTGGGGCTGGAGCGATAGCACAGCGGGTAGGGCGTTTGCCTTGCACGCGGCCGACTCGGGTTCAAATCCCAGCATCCCATATGGTCCCCTGAGCACCGCCAGGGGTGATTCCTGAGTGCATGAGCCAGGAATGACCCCTGTGCATTGCTAGGTGTGACCTAAAAAAAAAAAAGCTTAAAAAAAAAAGAAATAAAATATTGGGAAGCACTCACATATTATTAAGGACTGAAGGCAATGAGCACATAGTTGTATCTGTATGTCCACATGGAGTGACCATGCTGAGTCATGTATTGTGTATCTGTATGTATATGTGAAGTGACCATGCCGAGTCATGTATGTGTATCTGTATGTATATGTGGAGTGACCATGCCGAGTCATGTATGTGTATCTGTATGTATATGTGGAGTGACCATGCCGAGTCATGTATGTGTGCAAGTGTCTGTATGTACATGTGTGCCTCAGCCTACCCTTCCATTTTTCAGGCATCTGTATTACTCAGTGTTTTATCGACTTAGTAGCTTTACTTGGAAATCTGAGGAGAGAGGAAAGAGTGGCATGCTCCAGAGAGAACGTGAGCTTCTCAGAGGGAAGAGAACCTCTTCATGGATTCTACTGAGCATCTCCTGGCCTGGAAGACCATGTCGTATGTAACGAGCATGTGCCTGAACACAGGTCAGGCACAGATTCAGTCCTGGGCTTCCCCCTGAGCACTGCCAGGTGCGGCCCTGGAGACCACCAGCACTGCTAGGACCCAGCTGAGCACAGTGTGGGAAGCCCAAGGCAAAACACACAAGTCAGCATTTCCGTTTTCCTTCAGTGCTGCGGAATGAAAACACAGCATGGTCCTCTCGCAACGGGGGCAAAGGGCTTGTCTTCCTTTGGTCCAGGGGCCACTCGGGCACTCCCTGTGCTTAGGGGCCATGCCGTGCTGGGGGTTGAACCCGGGCCTCCTACATGCAAAGCCCACAGAGCCCACTGAGACATCCGCCTAATGGTGTTCACACATCGGCCATCGGGACTCGGGGAAGAACGGTCATGGTGACTGACATGCCTCTCTTCTGCCTTCTGCATTCTGTCTTTTGCATGTGATTGACTCTCTGTCCAGACAGCCGCCACAGTTGACAGAAAATAGAACTCGGAGGGGAAGGCAGGTGGGAGGATCTAGAACTCAGACTCCTGAAGGAATGCTCCCAGTTGCTAAGCTGCAGAGTGTACCTCAGTCAGGGGGCACAGAGGCTCCTTGAAGGAAGAGCAGGAGACACGGGGGAGGGAGTTTGGTCTTCAGGACGTGTTGGCCGGGAGGCGGCCCTGCCTCTCACAGACGCCCAGCCCAGCGCCAGGAGCTGAGGTCCCCACCTGGCTCACAGACTCGGGCCTGGAGAATTCCTGATAAGCACATCCTCTCTTTCCAAAACGGTCCTCAGGTAAAACCCATCCTGAACATATTTTTAAAATTGTGAATTATGCTCAAGTTACTGAATCTTGCATTCAGCTTCTTTTCAGACTACATGGAAATCAAATACATCTATTTTGAAATTTATTGGGTATTACTTTCTAAAGGAAACACTTAGTTTTGAGCTGATCGTATAAATAAAAAATACTTTTGTGGGATAAAAAAATTTATTCTTCACAAAATTTTTGGTGTGGGATAACACAAAAATTTCCGAAGAGCTGGATATTTCAGTTGAGAGTTAAGTCATGCCACCTACTCTCAGATGCGCAGACAAGGCCGTTCACACAGGGTCACTTTGCTTCTAATGGAAAGGTTGGGACCATAAGTTCATTTTTAAGTTCCAAATTCAGAGTCCCATCCATTCTCAAACAGCCGGCTACAAATGCCTCTTTCTCAAACAGATAAAATTAGAATATCTTGACTTGATCCTATAAAAACTGTCTCCTCTTTACTCAGGAATGATAAGAAAATTAACTTGATTGCTGGGCAATGGTCTTTTATGAATTCAAAATACTTAAATATATTTTATCCAACCTAATATAAATAACAAATTCATGAAGATCAGATGCTTCTTGGCAACAGGGCCAGGCGTTCATGCACAGTGCAGAGTAGTCATGTTTCTTGTGTGTTGTTGTGTGGCTAGGAGCTTGGTTAGAATGTCTTTTGTGTTTACGGCATGTCATGAAGAGGTGAAGAAACTCTGGGAAGCTTCACGGGCAGGTTCGCTCCCGACCTGGGGAGCAAAGTGGGTCTCCTGAGTCAGTCGGGCGCCTGCCTGCCTCTCCTTCCTTCTCCACACACCAGTGAAAAACCATGAAAACACTTAAGCGCAGGTGCTGCACCTACAAGTATTGTCAGTGAATGTCACTGAGACAATGTTGCAAGGTCAGTACAACAGTGCGGTCCCGGAAGTATCCTGCGGTCAGGGTCTAAGATATGGATGCATTCTGGGGCTGCAGATTACCTTTCCAGGGACGCTCCTGCCATGGCAGAATAGAATGTGTCTTGCCGCCTACTGCTGTGAGTACGACACTCACATAAGACAGGACGGACAAGCCACGCGCCAGACAAACACCCTCCTTGGAGCCCAGGCCTGGCCCGGCCGCCTTCAGCAAAGCCGCAGGAGCGTCGTTCCCTCGTGACCACGTGTCTCAGGGTCCTTCTCCCTGGCGGCCGGGGAGGGAAGGAAACAGGGCGGAGACGCCTCGCTGACGACGTGCCGTGTGGTTGCAGGGTGGACGCCTCTGCGGGAGCCCGGGAGCACCATGGCCGCCCCCCACGAGCACCGGCCGCACGTGCTGGCATCCGCGCTGCAGACCGAGGCCCAGGGCGGCCACGGGAAGGCCGGGAACGCGGGCACCTTCCCGGTCAGGCACACGCCGCACCCGCGAAGGGTCTGCCACATCAAAGGTCAGTGACGTGGGCACTGGGGCCTGAGCGGCCTCAGGCCTCGGTCTCGGGTGAGCTGGCCGTCAGGCAGCTTCCCCAGAGGTCCCGGAAGTCTCGGCGCTGCCTTAGAGCTCTCTGAATCAGGCGCGCAGGTGGGTCCTGGCCACAGCAGACAGCCCAGGAGGAGGCCGGGCCTGGGGGCCCCAGCCGCGGGCTGACACCAGGCAGTCAGTGCCAGAGGTCAGCTGAACCAAGTGAATCTTCTGGGGTCGGGTGGGTGGGGACCTCCGCCTGGCAGTCCTCGGGGCTTACTCCTGGCTCTGTGCCCAGGGATCCCTCCTGGAGGGGTTGGAAGACAAGTGTGGTGCCCAAACGGAACCCAGGTCTGCTGTGGCAGGCACGCGCCTCAGAGCCTGCCCTGCTTCCCCGCTCCCCTGGGGCTCCCTGCTGGCGTCCCAAGCCCAGCACCTACCTCCACCCCATCAGAGTCCAGTCCCAGAGGGAACTGGCGTCCTGCCTGCTGGGTCAGCTCCTGCACGTGGCTATGTTGGCACAGGCTGGCCGAGGGTCTGCTTCCCTGCAGGCTGCCGTGGACACACAGGATAAAGGCCCGGAGGGGAAGGCCAGTTCTCCTCCCGCTCAGAGGCCTCGGCACCCAGAGCCTCAGGGACTCCGTGCCTCCTTCCACCTGTCACTCTGGGGGTGCCACGGGGCGGGTGGGCCGGGAGAGGCCTGGCACAGAGCTGAGGGAGCTCGGACACGGGGACTGGAAGGTTTCCAGCTTGGGTTTCCAGAACGCTCACAGTGGTTTCTCTTCAGGTTAAATAACCCATTTCAGATCATTTTGTCAACATCTGACTTACGAATATTAAGACTTTCCTTTATATGAGACAAAACTGAGGAAGATGAAAGATTCGGGCAGTTTAAAGAGCACTTCAAAACAGAGCATACTTTCCCCACGTTAGGAGGAAAGATGGAGATGGCAGAGGAAAGGGGATTCTCCGTTGACCTGACCCTGTTACTGTTTACTCACTTCGTTGGGCAGAGCCTTCCTCTGCACCCGGCCAACCACAGCCTCGGTCTTCAGGGTTCAGAGCCAAGACATCTGCCCTCCCCGCCTCGTGCACCCTCCAGACCAAAGACGAGCGCTGTGACGGGCAGATCACTCCTGCTCAGCATCGCAGGGCAGCGCTGGGCTGGGGAAGGACGACAGGCCAGGGGCAGACGCAGGCCCTCGGCACAGACCTTCCCGAGTCCTCCAAGCAGACGGGGACGAGTGGACAGCGGCAGGGGAGACGTGGAAGGACGGGCAAGGAAGGACAATTTCCAGACGCTCCGCTGGCACTTCAGGGGGGAACAAAGCAGCTGCCAATGCCGCGGTCTCCCACCTCCTGCCACCCTGCTCCGAGGGTCTGGGCAGAGGAGAGGGGAGTAGCTACCGCTTGGCATCTGGCCAGGGCTGCTCTGCCCCAGACGGAGAGGGCAGGGGGCCAGGGCTGCTCTGCCCTGGATGGAGGGGGCAGGGGCCAGGGCTGCTCTACCCTGGACGGAGAGGGCAGGGGGGCAGGGCTGCTCTGCCCCAGACGGAGAGGGCAGGGGGGCCAGGACTGCTCTACCCTGGACGGAGAGGGCAGGGGGCCAGGGCTGCTCTACCCTGGACGGAGAGGGCAGGGGGGCCAGGACTGCTCTACCCTGGACGGAGAGGGCAGGGGCCAGGGCTGCTCTACCCTGGACGGAGAGGGCAGGGGCCAGGGCTGCTCTACCCTGGACGGAGAGGGCAGGGGGCCAGGGCTGCTCTACCCTGGACAGAGAGGGCAGGGGCCAGGGCTGCTCTACCCTGGACGGAGAGGGCAGGGGCCAGGGCTGCTCTACCCTGGACGGAGAGGGCAGGGGGCCAGGACTGCTCTACCCTGGACAGAGAGGGCAGGGGCCAGGGCTGCTCTACCCTGGACGGAGAGGGCAGGGGCCAGGGCTGCTCTACCCTGGACGGAGAGGGCAGGGGGCCAGGACTGCTCTACCCTGGACGGAGAGGGCAGGGGACCAGGGCTGCTCTACCCTGACGGAGAGGGCAGGGGCCAGGGCTGCTCTACCCTGGACGGAGAGGGCAGGGGCCAGGGCTGCTCTACCCTGGACGGAGAGGGCAGGGGCCAGGGCTGCTCTACCCTGGACGGAGAGGGCAGGGGGCCAGGGCTGCTCTACCCCGACAGAGAGGGCAGGGGGCCAGGACTGCTCTACCCTGATGGAGAGGGCAGGGGGGCCAGGGCTGCTCTGCCCTGGACGGAGAGGGCAGGGGGCCAGGACTGCTCTACCCCGACAGAGAGGGCAGGGGGCCAGGACTGCTCTGCCCTGGACGGAGAGGGCAGGGGGCCAGGGCTGCTCTGCCCTGGATGGAGAGCAGCCCCTGGGCCAAGCACCCGCAGCGGTAGGGGGCCTGCCCGGAGGCTGGGACCCGCAGCCCCCTCGGAAAGCAGGTTCTGCGGACAGAACCTGCCGGCTGACTGTCAGAATGTCCCCCCAGCACAGCTTCCAACGTCTCAAGTCTGACAGCTTCTAGCCTTGAGGGCCAGGAAACGGTCATTCCCCACAGGCCCTGCCCAAGCCCTGCGGTCTGGTCTTTCTCGTCCTGCCCAGGTTTGAACAACATCCCCATCTGTGCTGTGAATGACGACGTGCACATGGCCTGGGGCCGCGAGCAGCTCGGTCACCTGGAGGAGGACGAGAACCCACCTGCCAAGCCCAGTGCACCCAGCCCCGCGGCCCCGCCAAGCCTGGGCAGGGGGCCGACCCCAGCCCCAGACGCCAGGAGGGTGCCCCCGCGGCCTCATTCCGGTGAGTCCCACATTTGAACGGGAAAAGCTCGGCGTGACTGTTCTTAAGCCGCGGGAGAGGAGGAGCCGTGGCACTTTCCACGGTGAGGTAACCGTGAGGATGTTTGTGCACCAGCACACCGATACTGTATCAACTACATTCATATGACAACGGTCACTGTTACTCGTGGTAACCGTGAGGATGTTTGTGCACCAGCACACCGATACTGTATCAACTACATTCATATGACAACGGTCACTGTTACTCGTGGTGCAGCACAGACTGTGCAGTTCTCTCTCTCCCCCTAAAGAGCAGGTAGGAGGCGAGACTTGTCCCGGTGGTGAGCAGGAAAGTCCTTCACACAAGGTCGAGGGTGTGTCCTGGGGAGAGTCTCTCAGGCCATGGAGCTCCGTGAGCTCCCCGGGCCCAGGGCCCGGGGTCGATGCCTCGACCGCGGCACTCAGCCTGGCCTGGAGAGCCACAGTGCTCGATCAGCTGATTCTAGGACGCTGACACGAAATTGACCCAAAGGGCAGTCAGCAGCCAGCTAACAACAGATTGTTCATATGAAAACTAATGGGCGTGAAAGGTTCTCATCACAGAAAGGACTGTGAGCTGATGGCTGTGAACTGAACTTTCTCTGGTGATCAGTTCACAAATAACCCCACCCCGAATGGGCAGAGACCACCACCATTCCCCTCCCGCCGGTAGCACTGACCTCTGGCACTCGGCATCCCAGGCGCGTGGGCACGACTGGCTCAGGGTGGCCAGATACAGGATGCGAAAGGGCAGTTCCCGTGTGGTCCAGGGAGGGCCTCACGCTGTCACCAACTCCATCCCTCCCAGGGCTGCTCCCTCCCCCTCTCCCAGCTGGAGGCACCCAGGCCAGGGACGGGGCTGGCTTCCGGAGTCCGTCCCCCTTGGGCGAGGCCCTCCGCACTGGTGACTGGGCTCAGCTCGTCACTGGCCTGGTCCCTCCTGGGCACACAGCAGACACGTGGGGTCACAGGCAGCCTGGCCGACATGGCGGCTCCCTGGGCACAGCACCCTTTGGCTGTGCGACAGTGACAGTGACGGAGCAGCCCCCGGCCCCTCCCTCCTGTCAGGCGTCCCCCCTGAGGCGACCTTGAGGGGCCCTGCAAACCCCTCTCGCCCCAGGCCCCCTGCACCCAAGCTTCAAGCAGCTAAAATGGTTTCTGTTCCCCAGAAGGGAGCACTAGCAACAGGCTTGCCATCCCAAACTTAGTCTTACTACTTGGAGGAGGTAACGTTACACTGTTTTTCTATTTTTCTACGGCTAGAACTAATGAATTCAGTCATTATTGGGTATAGATACTATTGGTTTATAGATAAAAAATCTTTCATCCTTTTAAAAATTGTGTCAACTATGGTTTCAGAACAAAATATAGTGTTTATTGTACAGAATATATATTTTAAAATTTATTTATTTATTTTTCTCTTTTTTTATTTTTTTATTTTTATTATATTTTTTAAAATTCTTTTATTGATTCACCATGTGGAAAGTTACAAAGCTTTCAGGTTAAAGTCTCAGTTATACAATGCTCAAACACCCATCCCTTCACCAGTGCACATATTCCACCACCAAGAAAATTTATTTATTTTTTTTATTGAATATCCATGAGATAGACCGCTAGAAAGCTGTTCATGACTGGGTTTCCGTCAGGCAATGACCCGGCTCCCTTCCCCCGCCAGTGCACATTTCCCACCACCAATGTCCCCGTCTCCTTGCAGCACCCCCCGGAACCCTCCGCTCCAGCCTGCCTCTGTGGCTGCACTTTCCTTCTTTCTCTCTCTCCTTTTGTGCGCTATGGTTTGCAACGCTGGTTCTAAGAAGTCATCGTATTTGTTCGGGGTGTTCAGTATTTTTATCGGGATGTAAGGCTGGAGTAGTTTTTTAAATTAGGTGGCGGCTTAGGGGTGTGTATGTGACTGTCAAGGTTTCCAGAAGTACGGGGAGGTGGGGGTGGGTAGCCCATCCCAACCCTGAGAAAGCCTGGAGAATCCAGTCAGAAAACCCACGTAACCCGGATTTTCAGCAGGTTAATACCTCGGTGAGGTCTGTCCTGATGATGGAGTCCGGCCAGGGGCATGGCAGCAACTCTGGATTGTGGAAGAAGGTGGCTGCCGGGGTCTCTGCTTGGCTGGGCACCAGGCTGACCCGCCCCCTCCTACCTACCCTGGACTGTTCAGCCTTGTGCAGGTCCGAGATTAACTGGCTTTTTGATCTCGTTTGAGATTTATTTATGGGTCTCTGCAGCAAGGCTGGTAAATGAGCTCGTATGGCTGAGCCGGAGGTGGTTTGTGAGCGTGACTCCCACACATCTGACCTTTGGTTTCAGTTTCTCAGGAAACTTGGTCCCAGTTGTTGGGGTCTGCACAGAGGCAATTTTGGGGTATCAGGCAGCCTGAAGGCTCGCCCTGCGGGTACAGATGACCTGTTGCCAGCACCGCACCCCTCAGAATGTATCTTTAAATCGATGCAAAAAGGCCAATTTGTATGTCTTTTTAGAATAACTTAGGATGTAGTTAGGAACTGTGAAAGGGTTAGAGCCAGAGAACTGACTCCATCCGCATACTGTTTCACTTTTAAGAAACAAAATAGAGACTGTATTTTTCTTTCTTTTTATAGAACAGTGCAGAGTCTCTTTTATTAAAGAAAGGGACAATAACACAAATAGGAAAAAGAAAACTGTATCTTATACCGAAACATGTAATTAAAAAACCAGTTTACCCACACCCGAGGCCATTCTTTTTTTTTTTTTTTAATTGAATCACTGTGAAAACAGTTACAAAGCTTTTAAGTCTTGGTCATACAATGATCAAACACCCATCCCTTCACCAGTGCACATTTTCCACTAGAACCCCAGTATGCCCCCATCCCATCCTTCCCCCTGCCTGTTTGGCAGATGATTTCCACTTTACTCTCTCCACTTTGATCACATGCAATATTTTGGCGAAAGAACCACCATTATTATTTGGAATTTTCCCCAACAATCAGACCTGCCGAAAAGGTATCATTCAATAATTTGTTTTCTATTGCTGTTTATGAAGAGCATATGATTTTGGATTTCTGATATTTTAGTAATAAATCTGGGAATTTCTGCCAAAAGCTGCTGCGTTCTGAGACTGGTTTGTGTGCCTCTGGGATCATGGCTGTTCAGGAGCCGGAGGCATAAACTTGGGGCCTCGTCAGGGCGGGAGCCCAAGGCCACTCCTGAGAACTTTCCTTTATATCCTCTTCCTGGGCACAGAATTTTGTTATACAATTAAGCTTTTAGAATATTATTGTGCAATTCTAGTTGCAAGTTTATAATCATTGTATTCAGATTTCTGAACTGAAATTCAGATGCTCCACAAGTATTTCAGCAACAACAGTGCAGACGTCATGTGGTGAGAACAGTTTTCATCCTGACCTAAATAGATTTTCTTCTTAACATTTTAGCTCCCTGTAGAAAAATCCAGGAGTGCTTCAGAACTTGCGCTGAGAATCCCTCGGTAAAGAAAAAGGTAAAATCAGCCTCCCACAACTACCAACTTAGATTGCTATTTTTTTTCGTCTACTTCATGTGTCTCTGGAAAGGTACCATGTTGCACAATATTCTCTGTAGCCTGACTTAGCCTGGTCAGTATGTGTAAAGCAACATCACTCGGTGAGACCTCCTTATCATCTGGCTCTTGAACCTCAGGGTGATGCCTGAGCTGTCCATCCATGCTGCCAGTCTGTGGCTGGGTATGTGACTGTCGGTGGACACTGTCCCTTGGTTTTGACAAGGCTAAGATGAACATCTGTGTACAGTCTGCCCGGACTTAGATGGTCTTTTCTCTCGCAAGTACCAGAAGTGCAATGACTGGGCCTTAGCTCGGGAAGTGTCTGGGTTTCCTGGGAATCGGCCAAGTGCTCTCCTAAACGGTCGCGTGGCTGTGGCACTCGGCCAGCAGAGCGGAGTCCTGCCCTCCACAGCCGCCCAGACTGGGTTGGTATTTCTCATTTTACCCAGGCTAGTGGGTGTGCTGTGTCCTGGGCGACGGGCACAGGCTCTCTCCCGTCACGTGCGTTTGGTGGCCACGAGCCGCTTTCCCGCCCCGGCCTGCCGCTGTTGCCATCAGGCTCATGAAGGAGGGAACAGGGCTGCCAGGCTGGTTGGTGAACAGCCGCAGTTCATCCCACCCTCCCCACGCGCCTGGTCCAGGCTCACGGAGCTCCCCATTCCCATCTCCTCTGCCCGCCCTGCTCCTCTCTCCACGCTCCAACTCGCAGCCTCAGTCTAGAGCCCAACCCCCAAAGGCTGGGGAGCAACTACAGCAAGGTGAGGTAGCACAATCAGCACAGGAAGCCCTTCCTTCTGGGGAGGCTCTCCGGAGACAAAGATCTCCTCTTGGGAGATTCTCTCAAGGGCTTGTTTTCATGTAAGGACATACTTCTCCTCTCCTTAGTCCATAAACAATCTTAGATCTACTTCCTAATAATCTTTCTAGTCATTTTGTACGGACACAGAGACACAATAAGCTTACAGGGTGGCTCTCCTGGGAACATCTGGCTATAGATCCCAGACTACAGTGCTCAGGCCAGATTAGTCCTTCCTAACCCCAGCAGGGTCCTTGTCCAGTCACTTCTCTTTGGGTCATGACAGAGTTTGTCCATGACCATGCTTTTAACTTATAGTTAAGTATTATGGCACTTGGCCTGTCCCTTTCTGATGCCAGGGTAGCTCACACTTGCCCTGGGTCCGTTCAGTGCCTCACTGGGACCTTGCTTTGGGGTGCTAGGAAATAAGGGCAACTGAGGCTTAAGTCGAGAAAACAGATGCCCGGGAGCGAATATTATTCAGAGTCAATTAACTCCCAAGTTATAAAATCATAGCATAACTGTTTTCCTGTGTCTATACTAAAAGGATTTTGTTCCAAAGTAAACTATGCAAAGGATATGAGGAAAAGACAAAAGCAGTATTTTACTTACAAATACAAATCCAGAGATCTCTAAAGAGTTTGACTTTACAAGTCACTTTACAAGTCTCTGCTTAGGGGAAATGAGGGATTAACAGATAGAGCAAGCAGAGCACAGAGAAGGTAAAGATGAGCACCGAGGAAACGGGAGTGCTTTGGGAGCACTGTGATGGGTGTGACCAATAAACCTAAGCTCCTTGTGGCAGAGGAGAAAGCACAAACCAATGTTATCCTACAGTGTGTAACGCATCTCCCTGGTTTTCATTTGCGTTTCCCAGGAGAGACCATTTCATGGATTTACTTACCAATCCATATATCTAAGAGGTACATGTTCGGATCTTTTACCTACTTTTAAAGTTGGGCCCCGGGTCTTTGTATTATAAAGTGATAGAGACAGATATGCCTACATATTTATGTTTTGGTGATAATCCTTTTGTTACTGGTGCATTTTACAGGTATTTTTTCTTAATCTTTTTGATGGTGCTGGGGACCACACCCAGGTTTCATGCATAGGCATATCTTTTCTGTCATGCTAACCCTGGCCCTAGGGGGCAGGAATGAGAGGGAAACATACCCCTCTCCCCTTCTACTTTAGCTAAACCCTTCCTTCCTCCTCCCCTTCCTTCCTTTCTTTTCTTTTGTTGCTAGGGATTAAACCCAGGGCATCACACTGCAAACTAATAACTCTACAACTGAGTTATAGCCTCACCCTGCAAATTCTGTCTATTCTTGTTTTGATACTTTTGATCTTTTGAGGGACAAAAAATCATAATTCTGATGAGGCCTGAATTAAGCTGCTTTCATTTCCTGTGTGGTTTTCCTCTTTGCCTCACGGTGATGGGCAGAACGTCCCCGATGCTGACTGGAGGCACAGCAGGTGCCCTCACCTCATGTCAGTCCTCAGAAGGCATCAGACCCTCTGACTCACAGCGCCGCTGGCTGGCTCTTCAGGCTGCCCTTACGTGGGTGAGAGGTTCCTTTCCAGCACTGAACCCCTCAGTCTTTTTCTCTCTCTTTTCTCACCATAAAATAGGAACTACCTAACTTAACAGAAAATCTCACATGCTATTGTTAGAGTCCGGAGCCAACCACCCCTCACTCAAGGACAGAGAACAGAGCCGATAATGCAAATCACATAGCGAGGTTTATTGCTCCAGCTAGCTGGGGTCCAAGTTTCCCCCCTATGCAGCGGGTTACAACAAGGACCCCGAGCACTAGGTTCAGCAAGTTCTTATACCTTCATTTTGGCAAGTCAGCATTACTCGGCAGATTTCTATTACCTACAGAGTCCACATATTTTGTTGTTGTTGTTTGGGCTGCAACATCCAGGCCACTCCCTGACAGTTACATTCCGGAGATCTAATCTCATTCCAGGGATGTAATCTCTGACAAAAGCATCTTTTCTTTCTGCTTTTCTTGTTCCTGGAAGAGGCCTCGTCACTCAGAGCCTGTCATGGCAGTTCTCTGGTGAGTTAGTGAGTTAGCCCACTTACCTAACACCGTAAGTTGGTTGCTATTCGGAGCAACTATATAAGTTACACAGAAAAAACTGTAAATCACCTTGTCTAATCAATGGTTTGAAAGAGCTTTACAAAAATGAAAAATCAGTGTGTATCATATATTCAAGTGCAAATGCTTGATACCCAGAACACCTGTGAGAGGGGATGTGGGTCAGGTCCTGAGGGCGACTCCTGCATCAGTGCTCAAGGCTCATTTCTGGAGTGCTCAGAGGACTCTGCAGTGCTGGAGAGCGCCTTCCATTGTATGCAGTGCTGGGGACTGGCCCTGGACCTCCCAAATGCAAAGCACGTGCTCCAGTCCGCACCGCCGTCTCTCTATCCCTGTTAGAACATTTTAAGAAAAAGACTAAAACCACAATCTTTTTAATTTCTTGCACGTATCTCATCTAATCTACCATTTGTCATTCAGTTTCTTTTAATTTTCATAGAAATGATAAATGTGTGCAGGTTATTATTGACTATATTACCTTTGACTTAGGAGGAATTTAAGGTCCAGCGTAGCCCCCCGCCTCCCAAGGCGAGCTCCACCGCCGGGTCCTGTTCTTCAGAGGTGCTGAGCACCAGGGCAGCCGCCAGACAGAACACTTTCCGCATACCCAACTACCTGGACCAGGAGATCAAAGTAAGAGGCAACTGACCAAGTCCCTAGCTGGGAGAAGCAGATGCGCACGCCAAAGCGCACCTCTAGCATTCTTAAAGCTTTAACTTTAGTATAGCAGGTGGACACTGCCCTTGCACGCGGCCCACCTGGGTTTGGTCCCCGGCACCACGTAAGATTCCCCGAACCCCACCGGGAGTGACCCCTGAGCACAGAGCCAGGAGCAAGCCCTGAGCTCAGCTGGAAATGGCCCCCAAATAAACAAACAAAAACAAAGCTTGACCACTGCTCCGCCACCACTGAACTGAAATCCAGGAGCTGCTTCTACTTTCCCCTCAGTTCCAATCTCCCCCGACGCTCCGGCTTCTTGCATAAACACAACCTTGGTGTCAACAGAATGAAGACCATGGCGCTTGGCTAACAGCACCCCCAGCCCTGGTCCTCCCATCATCTTCCCACAGTGCTCTCCGACTTCCCTTCTCCACCATCTCTAGCTCCTCTACCTGTGTGAGGACAGAGATTCGGCCAATCAACACTCACCTTACTCTCATCTGTACAGATTTGCCTCTTCAGACCTTTCCCACTGTGGCCACACACAGTTACACCAACAGTAAGGTGTCGCATCAGACTCCTGGAAGCTCTCTCCAGGGATTCCATTAACTAGTAATGACCAGCTAAGGTGGGCCACTCTCCTTGTCCACAGTATCTCACTCTAAGACCCACGGCAGTGAACTACGGTCAACATGTCCGTTCTAGTTTTAGATGACGGGTACGTGTGGTGGGGACTAAGCATTCCCGAGCACTGCGGGAGGGCTGCTCCTGAACAATACCGATAAGGCTATTTAAGAACTAGCCTAGTTGGGCCGGAGAGAGAGTGTGGGGGCTCAGGAGCTCACCTTGGGTTTGATTCCCGGCCCTGCAGATGGACTCCTAGCCCACGTGCCTGACACGGCAGGGCCAGGAGTGGGCCCAGAGAGCTGCTGGGCATGTCCCAGAACAAACAGAAGAAAGTGAAGCCTCGGGCCAGAGAGCACTGAGGGCTGAGCACTGCTCTGCATGCACGAGGTCTGTTTCCAACCCTGGGCCTGCCTGTCCCCCGAGCACCACCTCTGAGTCAAGCCTACCAGGGCTTCTGCTGCAGACGGAGAAGGAGCAGGGCAGCCGTGCACGTCCAGGCTTCAGGGCCAATGAGGCCACCCTGACCTCTCCGGGCAGCTTACTTCCATCTCCTCCCCTTGACCCTGCGGAGTCCCCTTCTCCTTAGGGCCACTGCCCTCACCTGCTGGCCCAAGGCATCACTCAGGCACACTATCCTGTTACGCTTACTGTTCCCTCCGTGTCTGTCTCTGTCTCCCCTCCCACGCAGTGGCCCTGGGGCCTCAAGGTCCCGCATGGTGTTCTGGTTACTCCCGTACCGTCAGTGCTGACACAGAGCTAGATACCTGATAACTCACATATAAGGACACCACATTTCTTGAAGGTTGACTAAGTTAAATAGAAGAGCATTAACAAGATCAAAGCTAGCTGCACAGAGGCAGCTGACCTCACCGTGAGCAGCCCGAGGCCAGCATTGCTTCTGGAAGGCCATCTTGCTTTGGGCACACTGACAGCGCATGGCCCCGGGGTCGGGCCGCGTGAGCGTCCCCTTAACTGAACAGCGGCTGATACTAAATTGGCTGTCCAAGAAAACCTGTCCTGTTCACCCTGATTGCCCTGTGCTCGTCACTCTTCCTGAAAAAACCAAAACCAAAACCTACTGGACTCACAGCCTCGCTGATTTTGGGGTTGTTTTTTTTTTCTTTTTGCTGGGAGGTTGGCTCCTCCCGTGCGGGGCTCACGGGGCAAAGGACCACTCCCTGCAGTCCTCAGTCCAGCAGGGCAGGCCTGGGGACCTAGAGAAGGTGCAAGGAACCTCATTTACTGCTCATCTTCCTCTCTCTCTGTCAGATCCTGGCAAAGCTCTGTGGCATCTTACACACAGATTCTCTGGCAGATGTCATCCAGTGGCTGCTTCATGCAAGCTCAAAAGGTGAGAGTGAAATAAGCATCTGTAAGCACAGAGCTGGGTTTTGTCCGACAGCTGCCATTTATAGCCTCAATTTGCAAACTAGTTTTAATGTTTCCCTGTCTTAGGGAACAGTGTTGTGATTCCAACTGCATGCAGATTCACTCGATGGCCAAATTCTGCTGTGCCCCACCGTGAGTGCACTGGGACACGTGGGCGTGCGTGTCCAGGGCCGGCGGCATTTCTCCCCGAGGCCACATGCCTGGGCCTTCCCCTGAGCACTCTGGTTCAGGATGTCCCTGAGCCAGTCTCCTTGCTCTCTGGGGCAGATGCCAGTCTTCCAAGTTTCAGGTCCCAATAGCTCTGGCACATTCCCAGCAGACCCAGAAGCCCAGCCACTGAGCAGCTTCCCCGGGCCTTCCCTGGCTTCCCCAGGAGGGACAGCCTCACACAGCTCGTAAGACAGCGAGGCAGAAGCCCCTAGTGGGCAGGCCTGGCCACATGCATTGCCTACAATTCTCCGGGGTGTGACAGAGTTGGTCTGGAAACCCCCGGGTATCTGAGGCAGGGTATGAGGTAGGGTGCTCCAACGTTGTCTCAGTGGGGGCATTTGGGAAACATCTGGCTCAAGCCGAGAATTCACAGCAACTTGGCAGGCAACTGCGAAGTATCTGGGAATAAGAAATCTTCCAAGGTCCTCTCTGCCCCGCCCCCCTTTAATACTGTGGCTTTGAAACAGTGCAGCAGGAATGAGACTTGCAGGAGGGAGGCCACAATGGGAACGATGAAGTACTTCAGTGTGTGTTTCTAGATGCGCTCGTAACGGTTGGTATAATCTGGACTTTATGGGATCATTTTGACCTTATTTTGCACAGGCATCCTGTTTTTCATTTGGCTGAATCTTACGGTCCATATTGGAGGTTCTTGCAGTGTCATTCCGGGAGAATGTCTCAGTGAGACACAGGCAGCCCAGGGGACTGAGCCACTCTGGGCACCGCCAGAGGTCACAAGGAACGGGGCTAGGAACCAGCTTTTCTGCAGAAACCTTGCCTCACGCACAAGCATATGCCCCAAACCCAACCTTCACTGCAGCGCGCTGGTCACAGAACCAACCCCGAGCTTCTAGCACTGACAGCGACTCTCCTGCCTCCCCTTCCTCCAACCAGAGAAAGAGTGGGTCTCGGCTCTGATTCACGCTGAGCTGTCGGAGATAAACTTGCTGACTCACCGGAGAAACGCCTCGGCGGGCAGAGCGGCACAGAACTGGATACCACCCGCAGCTAAGGCACCCCCAAGTGCACTGGCAAAGTTAAGAGCGCTGAGCAGAGGCAGGGACGGACATCGAGTGAGCAGGTAGTTAGACAAGCAAGGCGGCAACAAGCCTCCTGTGTTCTCTCTCTCCTACCTTGCGGGACACTAAGTCGGTGCAGGTTTTCCTCTGCTCAGGCTGGGCACGGGGTGTTTGCCGCCTCTCTGGGTGAGAGCGGCCCTGACACCGGCTCTCCTGCAGCTGACCACGGGCAGCCCCTCGCTGAACACCCTTCCTTTACGCGAAGGCCCCTTTGCAATGCGTGCAAAGCAAGAGGAGTCCCCAGGAATCAAAGGGAAAGCAGAGCTTCCAACTCAAAAGGAAGCCAAAACTATAGAATTATTATATATTGTCAAGTGTGTAGCACAGAGTTATCACCTTACTTTTTTTTTTTAAGTTTTGGGCTACACCTGGCAGTGCTCAGGGCTTACTCCTGGCTCTGTGCTCAGGGATCACTCCTGGCAGGTTTGGGGGACCACACAGGTGACAGAGATCAAATCCAGGTGAGTCACATACAAGACAGAAGCCCTACCCACTATACTATTGTCTGGGGCCCATAGTTATTACATTTTTGGTAGAAAGTAATGCAAGATTAAAGCTAATTGCTCATTTAATTTTCTCTGAGATACTCCAGGGGGTTGTCAATGGGAAAATTAACCATTAAGGGAACTAGAAATTAGTACATTTTCTTGAATCTCATAATTTCTTCAATAATAGAATGAAAACTATAAGTTTATACATAACATTATGGCAAGAGATTGTGCTGATACTCTACTTAAATGGGAAGGGAAAATTTTATGCCACTAAGATTGAAAGCTGGTAAAGCCTAAGTTCAGAGAAGATATTCAAAGCAAACAGTGTCACTTACACAGCATTAAAGCAGGGGAGAATCTGGCATTGCAATGTCTCCACCTTCATGTTCCCAGGAGGTCAGGAACTGGGAGGTGGTCAGGGCGTCTCTCCCCTGAGAGACTCATAATAGATTTTCACTCAAAGGAAGATGACTTTTTTGTTGAAACACATCTTAATACTGCCACCTGCACTGACAAATAAAAACACGGCATTGTGTGTTTAAGAAGTGTGCGTACACACAGCTTTCTCGTGACTTCACTGATGGGGAATATGTGTCTGGGCCCATGAACTTCTCTTTCTCTTTCTCTGATTTATTTAGAGCATCAACTTGTGAATCTGAAGAGGATAAAGAAGCGTCAAAAGGTTAAGTACATTTTGTGACAAGTGCTGGGTTGCATTCTCCGGCAGCCATGCCCAGCAGCCACTCACAGCTGCTGAATTGCTCCTAGGAAGAAATCGGACATAAATTTTATTTTACTTTTTTAAGTCCAAGTGGCTCGTTCGGGACAGACACACTTTGCAAGCCAGACAGCCCAGCAGCAGTACGATGGACTATGCCCATCCAGTGACAGGGAACCCCTCCGTTTACCCAGTGAGGGAGGCGGACAGTGAGCCCCGCAATCACTGAGCTACATGATTTCTCCTCAAACTGCCAACCGAGGAAAGCGTGAAGTGCAATGCACCACAGGCAGATGCCCAATGAGGAAAGCGTGAAGTGCAATGCACCACAGGCAGATGCCCAGTGAGACCCAGAGGAGACTGGTGTGTCCCCCGTCCCATCTGCCCCCACAAGCCAGTCCTAGATGACAATTTGGACCAAGAATTAAGACACATGGAAAGTCTTGGGGTGCTGAGAGCTGACCGGAAGTGTCCCTGCAGGTTAGGCAGACCCTGGCTTTGAAGTGGCGCCCAGGACCTAGCCCCAAATCAGACTCCTGTTTCCCACACAGGCTTCCTTTCACACTGAAAACCATATGGTCATTAATGAGAGTTCCCTGACGTCTCTCACCAGTGGTTTCCAGCTGCTGGTCTGTGGCCAAGTGCCAGCCTGCAGGTATAAACAGGATGGCCTGCTCCAGACTGCAGCTGGCTCCACTGGGTCACGCAGACCACAGGCAAGGGATCACGCTTGCCTTGCAGGTGTGAGGCCCTGTGTTGTAACTCGAGTAACACCAGCCAGAAATGCCTACACTCCACGAACAAGAACAAGCATAGCTTAGGCCTCAGAGAGCACTCCCGTATTGTGACCTTCCTAACATGGTCTTCTCATCGGAGACAGTCTAGTGTGAGGTTAAAACAGCCAAACCCACAAAGAAGGTTTTTAACCAAACTCTCCAGTCTAGGAACATAAAATCATTTTCTCCTTGTTTGCCATCAAGACATGGCAGCAATTACACTCAGTGTCTCTATTGTGGTCTTATTTATCTTTTCTTCTGTTTCAGAGGCTGGGCACAAATCTCCATTGTTTATAAGAAGAAATAATGCAAAAATACCGGTTGTAGAATATTTCAGCACACCAGTGTCTCTTGTCAGGGCTAAAACTCAAGAGAGCACATCCGGAAAATCAGCAGCATCAAGGAATACACAGCAAGGACAGAATCTTTCTCCCCAAAGGGCATTTTACCCTGTAACTTACCAAAGGTAGAAATGCAAGACTGAGTTAATTCCTCTGCAATTGAAGCTTCAACTTTTTACACCAGCAAATCACTTTTTAAAGAGTATTTCAATGTTGGGGAATCAAGAGCTCCTTCTCTGATGGCACACACGAGTCTCGATGTACCTGTGTGTGATGCTACTAAATAAATCGTAACTGAGACTTTTCTACTTGTAGTTAAATTTAATGTCACAAGTAAAAGAAATATGTGTGCTCATTTTGATTTTACATTTAAGTATGAGTTCATAAGCACTGGGTTGATCTAATATTAATAAGAGGTCCACAATCAGAGCTAGGCAGTTAAAATTCAAAAGCTCTCCCAAACTGTTAGGGAAAAACAATGAGAATTTTTAACTCCTGAGTTAATTTCACAATCACAATCTACAGTGTTTCAATGTTGTTGAACTGCTATGAAAAAAATGCTTACCTTCCTTGAAAAGATGAGGCAAAAAGGAGTTAGTTTCTGTCACTGCTAATTAGAAATGCTAGCAGATATACTATTATTGAACTTTCTGTATTTTTGTTGTTGTTGAGGTAACATTGGTTACTGCATACCATACTCTTTATTTTTTATTTATTTATTTATTTATTTGCTTTTTGGGTCACACCCGGTGATGCTCAGGGGTTACTCCTGGCTCTGCGCTCAGGAATTACTCCTAGCGGTGCTCAGGGGACCATATGGGATGCTGGGAATCGAACCCGGGTCGACCGCGTGCAAGGCAAACACCCTCTCCGCTGTGCTATCGCTCCAGCCCCTACCATACTCTTTAGAATTATAGCTTCATAAATGTACAATTCCATACCAGTCACCACCAAAGTTCTAGTAACTTTTTACCACCATTGAATGAACCTCTACCCTGCTTCTTGCCCCCAGCCAACTCCTCTGGTTACCGGGAGACACAGCAGCTAACCTAATGGCTGACGGATGGCTGGACAGAAGATATAGTATGTGTTACTATCGCTCAGCTATAAAAAGATGAAATCCCGTTCATTTGAGATGACAGAAAGGACTAGAGAGATTATGCTAAGTGAAGTCAGGAATTTAGATAGTTATTGCATGACTTCTCATATACAGGAGATAAAAATAGCAAGCCAATGCAGATCTTTGGAGATATTTTGATTTTTGAAAACAAACTACTTTGGACTCAAAGCTGTTATTCTCTGAATATCCTGCTGGGGTCTAGTGGCCAATTAGCCCATCCTTGTTTGGAACATCTGCAGTGATATTCAAAAGTGACAGTATAGATGGTGTATATATATGTGTGCATGTGTGAAATGAGTCTTAACATACACACTGTACTCTCTAGTCAGGAATCAGATTAATACCTCAGAAAGGGTAAATGATTTAGTATTAGCAGTAGCTTTCGGAGTCATTTTCATTTTTAGAGGTAAAACGGAGGACAGAGGGAGAAGCAGCTGAAACAAATGTTTTCTTTCAAATACATCTGTTTTATTTTTCACCGCAGAGTCCGAAGTGCCTGCTCTCAGGCAGCGGTGACTCACAGGCCCAGTTTCTTTCATGAGTGAGGAATGAAGGCTCAGCCATCACTGGACTTGGGAATCACCCACAGAGACTGAGGGAAGATTCCATTCCTAGAGCTGCAGTAAGAAATCACTACAGTGGGCATGGTGCCGCCGGTAGGTCCACTTGTACCTGCGGGGCGAGTGCATCAGCAGCCTGATGTGCCTTCAGGCTTCCTGACACCTCCAAATTGCTGCTGTGCCTTTGGCCGGACCCAAATAACTTGGGACCAAGTTTACCAAGAAATTAAACAGCCAAAAGTCAGGTATGTGGGAGTCAGACCCACAAACCACCTCCCGCTCAGCTACAGAAGCTCATTTATTGGCCTTATTTCAGAGACCCACAGATAAATCTCGAAAGAGATTAAAAGCCGCAGTTAATCTTGGACCCATGCATGGCTGAACAGACTCGGGGTAAATTGGACGGCGTGGGCTAGGCTGGTGCCCGCCCAACAGAGCCCCTGGCAGCTGCTTGCTTCCACAAACCATAATAGCCGCCATACCCCAGCCTGACTGCACGGTCTCAGGACGGACCTCACCAAGATACAATCTGCTGAAAACTCGGGTTTGCAGGTTTTGTGACTGAAATCTCCAGGTTTTCTTAGAGTTGGGATGGGCTACCTCCCCCCGACTTCCCAACACTCCTGGAAGCACTGGCAGTCACCCCTAGGAACCAACTCCAGCACCATCATGTAAGTTCTACTAATGGCCTTGCTTCAGAGACCCATAAATAAATCTTGAAAGAGATCAAAAGCTGCAGTTAATCTCGAACCTGTGCAAGGCTGAACAGACGGGGGTAAATTGGAGGAAGCCAGGTTGGCTTGTGCCCGCCCAAGCAGAGCCCCTGCAGCCACTTGCTTCCACAATCCAAAACCGCCGCCATACCCCCAGCCTGACTCCACCGTCTCAGGATGGACCTCGCCAAGACATAATCTCTGCTGAAAATTTTGGTATGTGGGTTTTGTGACTGAAATCTCCAGGCTTTCTCAGGGTCGAGATGGGCTATTCCCCCTACCTTCTTGTACTTCCGGAAGCCTCAGCAGTCATATCCACACCCCATAGCAGCCACCCAATTGAAAAGCTATTCCAACCTTAACGTCCCAATAGAAATACTGAATGCCCTGAACAAACACCGTGACCTCTTAGCACCTGTACTGCAAATCATAACGAACAAAAGGAAAAGGAGAGAGAGAGCAAGAAGGAAGGTGCCTCCCACAGAGGGAGGCTGGGGGTGGGGTGTTGGGGGATGGAGGTAGGGAAACGGGACAATGGTGGTGGGAGATGTGCACTGGTGGGGGATGGGTGCTGGATCATTGTATGACTGAAATCCAATTATGAGCAGTTTTATAATGGTCCATCCCACGAATATTTAATTAAAATTTATTTTAAAAATTAAAAAAAATAACGAGTTCATGCCCAAGTCAATCAGCATAATCAATGGCCGAATAAAAAGCAGTACTCCTACATTAAAAAATAAACTTAAAAGAATCACTGCAGACTCAGTGGTGGTGGAAACTCACGCAAATTTAATCTCTTGCCAAATCTGGGGGCAGAAGTCCCAAATGGGTGACAGTGGGCTGCAACCGAGGTGTTGGCAGGGCTGACTCGAGGTTTCAACTCTGCGCCTTTCCTCCTGTAGCTTGCTACACCTTTCTCTATTCTTTACTTTCAACATTGCTGAGGAGCTTTTCCCCAATGTTTTAAATTCAATTTTTCCCCCATTTTATTTCCCAGTAGGACAGAACTTTCCAAATTGTTACACAGTTGTTTTCTTTTTCTCCGGTGTGGGGTGGGGGAGGTCTGGGCTTCCCCCACAGACTGGTCAGAGACTGGAGTATCCCACGTGCCGCCCAGGGCAGAATCTAGGTTAGTTACACGCAAGCACAGCAAGTGCCCACCTCTGTACTCTCTGAAGCCGGCACTGTTTCTATTGCTTTCTGAAATTTTCACTGAATAGTGTGCTTTGCACATTTGTGACTTCAGTTATTTAGGAAGTTGCCTTTTCTGTGGAGTAGCACACCTGACGATGCCCAGCGGTTATTCCTGACTCTGGAACGCGCAGTGGCCATTCCTGCACTCAGGAATTACCGTGGCGTTGCTTGGGGGACTGTGAGATGCCAGGGATCGAATCCTGGCCAGCCACGTACGTGCTACTGGCTGTGCCAAAGCTCTGGCCTGAAAGCTGCCTTTTAAAGAAACCCTGTGTAAGCCCAGGTTCCTCAGAAGGCGGAGACTGAGACAAAGGCTTGGGTACCATTATTAAACAGGCAATGACAAAAAGAGCGAGACAGTGGAATAAGAAATGAAGAAACATCAGCCTGAGAAAGCGTACAAGGCAGTTGCTGCTCGGGCTCAGCCCTGAGGCAGCTCCGAGCGGCAACACTGAGACTCAGAAAGTTTGGGTCACGTAAAGCCACACGAGAAGCACGGCTGGTAAGGTCTCTGCTTCCCCCTGGTTCCTGCTGCATTCTGTCTCTGGCTCTGTCTAACATTCTGCTGGTTTCCTCCTTGCGGGGGCCTGGCAGGGGCTGGGGGCTCCCAGGTGGTGAGGGCGCCTGAGGGCTGCCCAGTGACTCTCGGCTGACTGCACCTGTGGCTCAGCCACAGTAAACTCAGAAGGATTTACTTCTGTTGTTTCTGGTCCCATGGATTGTAGTAAGTTGTAATGGCAGCCCTAAAAAATGAATGGCAGACCTCTATAATTAGGAAAAGTAAACTATGGTACAGGGGCCGGACTGATAGTACAGCAGCTGTTTTTACACACAGCTGACTCGGGTTTGATCCCCAGCATCCCATAGGTCCCCTGAGCACTGCCTGGAGTAATTCCCGAGTATAGAGCCAGGAATAAACCCAGCGCATCACGGATGTGGCCACAAAACAAAACAGAACAAAACAAAAAAATAAATACAGGACATAAGCTTGTTCTAGAATTACAGGTTTTTTTTTTATTTGTAAACCTTGTTCACAGTTCTTAATTTAAATGGATAACTATAAGAATTAAGACCAATGCAACAAGAAACAGTGAACATCAATACTGAATCCAGTAAATATTACTAAGTATGTATATATAATGTGAGATGCCAGTAAATAAGTAAAGCAGAAATCTGATTTAGCCAAAGCAAGGGTTCCTGCAATCTGTTAGCTGCGACAAACAATACTCACCTCATGAGAACTGCCCCACATTTACTGGAAAGTGTGCAGCACCTCCCATTAGACCCACCTTCCCCAGCCAAAGGCTGCACACAAATGTTTATAGATTTTTGTACTTGATAAAATTCTAATTATTTCATGTTATTCAACACAAACATCCCCACAAAAGGATACATAATTCAATCCTATTATCATCAATTAGTAGTCAAGAACTTTACATGATGTTTACGGATATATGCACTTTTCACACAAGCTTATATTATTTACAGACACATACATCTCTTCACTTAATATTATGTGATCGTACGCAGATGTACATATGGACTAAACTTTATTCATTGTAAGAACCAGTGGATTTTTGACATTAAAAAATATATTCTGGACTGGGGATGTAGTTCAATGGCAGAGCACAGGCCTTGGATGTGAGGCTGGGGCTCCAGTTAAAAAAATTCATTATTAGGGCCAAGGGTGCAATACTGGTTTAGCCCTACGGCACTGGAGACTGTCAGAGCCACCCAGTGGTGCCGAGAGGTCTTGAGGTGATACCCGTAGTACTCAGGAGACATTTGGTGCTGGGGGTCAGGCCTGGGTGTGGCACTGCCAAGTGCCTAACTACTGTACTACCTCTTGGCTTCACACGCTTTCTTTTTAAAATTGGTAAAGACAGAATTGATCCTCCAATTGTTTAAACAAATAATCTAACCTGAAAGAACTAAATGTTTTATTGAAATAACATCAGTATTATTGGAATTGAGAAAATATGTTAAAGGGACTATTAATTCTTCAGTGACTACTTTAGAACTACAAAGGCATCACGAAGACAGAGATATGCTTGGCTGTCCAAACATATTGATTTTATCAACCAGCATGTTTACTTATAATCATTATCTTCTTTTGAAGTAATAAAACAGGACATAAAAGCCGCACATAGAAGGCAACTTCTCATACAGAACATTCTGGTTGACTTACAGTACAATGTGACTGATCTGCTTTCACAAATATGTAGGCAATAAATCAGAATGACTACACAAAGATGGAATTGAAAGGCCAGGAGGCACATTCTGAAGAACACAATTCCATAATCAAAAGAATGAAGGTTTAAGGAAGTCTTATACAAAATGAAAAAGGATTTCTTTATAAGGCTTTTTGTCACTTAGCTCAAAATGTAATATTTTTAAGACTCACATGAGAAATTAGGTGAAATTTTCTTCCCATTTGAATATTCTATAAAGCACCTATTTTCTAATTTTTTTCTTCAACAAAAATAAAAACAGCAGGGCTGGAGCAATAGTTCAACAGGTAGGGCGTTTGCCTTGCACGCAGCTGACTCTGGTTTGATTCCCAGCATCCCATATGGTCCCCTGAGCACCACCAGGAGTAATTCCTGAGTGCAGAGCCAGGAGTAACCCCTGAGCATCGCCAGGTATGACCCAAAAGAAAAAAAATCCAAAAAGCCAGATAACATCACTGTGGAACAGAATTCAATATAGGTCCAAAGCCATTTTCTTTATTCTATTTCTCTTCTTCATGTGATAGGTCTTGTTCATTTCCACTCTTTTCCTCTTCACTGGAATCACTGTCCAATCTACATTCGACACTCGCCAATTTCTTGTCACTAGAAGAACTTCCACAAGTTTTGTCTGCAGGAACAGCTCCTTTCCGCTGGGGTAATATAGTGCAAAAGGCTTCTTGCCAGTCTCTTGTTTTCAGGTACTCCAGAATAATCTCAAACACTGCAACAAAGACACACTCCATAGATTCCTTAGCCAATCCACTTCCCTGCTGACGCTGCATTTAAAACACAGTGCGTCTGGTCTGGACCACGAGAGGCAGCATTTCTCAGTAAAGACACACCCTCTTCTCAGCGCACAGCTGCCGGCCTGCAGACCCGCAACCCTGAACTCGGTACACTTTCTCTAGTTTCCCCAACTCAGCTGAAAGCACTTGGGAAATTTACTATTATACTATTCTAAAAACCTTTAGCTTTTCCTTTGCTTTCTTCACTGTTAACAAACTATCATAAAATGAGGGAGGAAGAGTTATCATAAATTTGAATTTCTTCTAGTTTTTGTATAACGAGCCATGCCTCTGGGGAGAATTTAGCCTGATTTGCTTTTGACTTGAGTGTCTTCACTGGGGGCTAGAGCGGTAGCACAGTGGGGAGGGCGTTTGCCTTGCACGCAGCCGACCTGGGTTTGATGATCCCCAGCATCTCACATGGTGCCTCGAGCACCACCAGGAGTAATGCCTGAGTGCAAAGCCAGGAGTAACCCCTGTGCATCGCTGGGTGTGACCCAAAAGGGAAAAAAAAGCTACCTAAGTAGGGCTAGCTTGCTTGGCACACAACCAACTCTGGTTGGATCCCTGGCATCCCATATGGTCCCACCCCGAGCCCACCAGGCGTGATTCCTGAGTGCAGAGCCAGGAGTAAGCCCTGATCATTGCCAGATGTGGCCCAAAACATAAAAAAAAAAGGGGGTCTTCACTGTCTTCAAGGTGCTCTCACCATCTATACACAGGAGGGTAATTTGGATTACCTCATAGGAAACTAGTATCCACTACTAAAGGCCTTAGAATATCATCCCTTCAATTAACAATTTCACTAATTTAACTCTAGAGTCTGCTGTAAAGTCTTTAGAACATTTTTTTTTTTTTTTTTTTTTGGTTTTTGGGTCACACCCGGCGATGCACAGGGGTTACTCCTGGCTCTTCACTCAGGAATTACCCCTGGTGGTGCTCAGGGGACCATATGGGATGCTGGGATTAGAACCTGGGTTGGCCGCGTGCAAGGCAAACGCCCTACCCGCTGTGCTATCGCTCCAGCCCCAGTCTTTAGAACATAAAAACAACCCAATAAATAGATCCTAACAAAAATCTACTGAATTTCTTCTTGAAAAGCAGTCTCCAGGCAAAGACTCATATCCAAGAATGTCTTACTACAATGTAACAATAATTTTTTAAAAGTTAGTAACATGAGGGTGGTTAAATGTATATATTCAGATGGTAGAAGATTACATAGCATTAGTAGTGATAATTCTGCAACAAAGAAAAATGTATGATAAATGGGAGAAATATAGGAATCCAATTCTGTAACAAATCATATACATAAGTATAGGCGCAAAACTAGAAGAAACCATACCAAAAAGAATACCAAGTACCTCTGAGAAGTATAGTTTTGGCCATGGGTGGCTAACGACCTTTCATTCACTGACAGACAGCACCCTGACAGTGAGACCGCCAGGCCGTCAGAGAACCCCATCCACGTACAGAAAGCTGGACCTTCTAGGTGTTTGCAATTATTCTCTATGGCAGTTACATGGCAAAGAAATCACCTAACAATGCATTTCTCAGAACATATTCCCATATTTAATTGACACATGACTGGACATCTTATCTTTTTCTTTAAAACATTCTATATTCCCAAATTTTAAAAATATATATATTTCTATTAGCAAATTACAAAGTTACATTTTGTAAGTTTGTTTAATCAAGGTGTATTTTCTACTTGTCCAAAACTTAAATGTAACATTATTATTCAAAATGTTCAATCAGGTACATTTTCAGTATACCACCCTTATAGCTTACCATGATTAATTGCCAAAACTTTTCTACTATTCATCTTCACAAAATTTCCAAGGGGGAGCTGTGCATGACCAATTCCATGATCTGAGGCTTGTTTATATGTGAGTCCCTTAAACAAAGAAATTATAACTTGGACCAGAACATTAAATTATTTTAACTTAAAGTCAATACTAGAATAATATTTTAAAAGACTATTTTCAGAGACTATTAGTTCAAGGTAGGGGTGTGTGTGTGTGTCTGTGTGTGTCTGTGTGTGTGTCTGTGTGTCTGTGTGTGTGTATGTATAAAAAAGAGTATTAGTTGTGGGGCTGGAGCAACAGCACAGCGGGGAGGGCGTTTGCCTTGCACGCGGCCGACCCGGGTTCGATTCCCAGCATCCCATAGGGTCCCCTGAGCACCGCCAGGGGTAATTCCTGAGGGCAGAGCCAGGAGTAACCCCTGAGCATTGCCGGGTGTGACCCAAAAAGCAAAAAAAAAAAAAGTATTAGTTGAACGTGTATGTGTGTGAGAAGCTGAGACCTTTGCCTGTGTGTATGCTTATGCATGCCTAACAGCTAATTTGGAAATACTTTTTTGATAACGGTATAGCCAGATGTTTAGGATTGTTTTTAACCTAGCTACAAGACTGAAGAAAACTGAAGACATTTCTGTTCTCTGCCCCATCAAAACCTCTTCAGTGGAGACGCACAGGAAGCCCGGTGCACACCTCCAGGTGACTCTAACTTCACCTTCCACAGGGCCTCCTCAGTTACAAAGACTCAAAGTCCAAGAGAAGCACCATCACTGTTCCCATGAATGTACAAATTAAAGATAAAACAAAATTTCCATATATAGAGGCTTAAATGCAAAGATAAATTAGAACACTTAACATTTCATATGTTTTATTATCCTTTTCCTGTCAATTAGATGAATGAATATAAATTTTCTGGGTTTTTAATTTGTTTTTTTCCCCAGGGGTGGGCAGTGGCAGTCACACATGGCCATGCTCAGGGCTCAGGGATGACTCCTGGGGAACACTGGGGTGCTGGGGATCAAACATGGGGTTGGCCACGTGTAGGGCAGTGCCTTATCCACTGTACTGCCACTCTGGCTCCTTGAATGTAAGTTTTCTCTCTTTGTAGAACTGAAGCTCTTAAAGCCTGAGTCCAGCCAAAGGACAGAAAAAGGAGAGATATGAATTTTTCAACTCATCGTTTATTTTAGGCCCATATGTCAGTCTATGGACTGGAGCGATAACACAGCTGGTAGGGCATTTGCCTTGCATGTGGCTGACCTGAATCCAATTCCTCTGTCCCTCTTGGAGAGCCCAGCAAGCTACCAAGAGTATCCTGCCTGCACGGCAGAGCCTGGCAAACTCTCCGTGGCGTATTCAATATGCCAAAAACAGTAACAAGTCTCACAATGGAGACATTACTGGTGTCCACTCAAGCAAATCAATGAACAACAGGACGACAGTGCTACAGTGCTACGTCAGTTTATATCATTAGTAAATATTAGATTGAGTCAGGCACTATAAAAATAAAAATTTTAGTTCAGAGAAATACAGATGTGAGAAGTGGCTTTCTGTAAGTAATAAAATAGGTATTTTTTTTACTAAGAAAATTAAAAAGTACAAAGGCTAAAAATCACTCTGATAGTTTCTTGATGCCACAGAGCTATGCCGCCCAAGAGCAGCCTAATGTAATTACTTTAAACTAAAAATTCTTTAAAAATACGTTTTTAGTTAATCATAATTCAAATGCTGAATAGTCACACAGCTACCACCACACTGAACAAGATAATATACACACTTCCAATATTGCAGATAGCTTTACTGCACAAGAATAATAAGTGACTTCATATTATAATGCTGACAATAATTCCTGATACTTAGTAAACACGTTTTTCTTTAGTTGGGCTAAATTTAGCAAGCCGCAAAGTAGCTGCCAGAGTACAAAGTGATATTTCCTTTTAGAAAGTTTATCTGTGATTTTTCATTAGAAGAGGAGTATAGAGGTGGGACAGACAAAAGTACAAATAGAAAGAGAAGAGAAAATACATATCATGAATATCACAAATTTAAAATTAGTATGAATTTACCAGTTTTGCTATAATTTTGTTGCAAGTTGGTACAACTTTTATCAATGACCTAAAAATTGATTAGCAGCATCATATTATACCAATATAGCATACTATTTAAATATATGGGCTTAGATTATTTTCTGCCTGGTTTCAAATCTGCTTTACTCCATCCTACTATTTATCATAGACTTAATTTCTCTTTGCCTCTAATTCCCCATCTGTAAAGTACAGATTTATAATAGCTCTGACATCATTAAGTTGCAGTGAGAATCAAGAATCTATTATATGCACAATGTTTTGCTTAGCAAAGAAGGTTATCAAATATACTAGACACTCAGTAAAGGTCAGTGACCATGTGTCTTACTGTTACTACTGAGAAAATTGATACATCCATTTTAAGTATGAGCAAAAGCAGTAACAAAACATATTCGTACCTTGTGATGGTTGTGATCTACTAACCCTCCAATCACATAGGCCTTTGATTCGTCTAATTCCTGCAGTACATTAGGTGAGTCTGATGTAAGGTAAATCAGGTCTTCTTTCTTTATGAATTCACTATAGTGCTCTGGGTTGATGTGGATATCCTTTAAGATATAACAAAAGATTATTAGCAACATTTTATAAAAATTGGCTAAAAATGATTGTTTCCTTTTTCCTAGACAAGTCCATCCTGAAACCACACAAAACTTGAAAGAACAATATAACAATGACCATTTAGAACTGCATAGCATTATTTAGAACTGACTACTGGTCTTATTACTTCACACTATGGTTACCTCAGTGGCTTCCTAATGCTATTTCTGGATTTTCTTCAGATCCTTTCACTTCCTAAAGGTGGGCTTGTTTTCTAAAAACACTGCCTTTAGTTTTATCTTTATCTGTATAATAATTTTCAAAATCCCTAACTTAGCAACTTTTTCCAAAATGTGGCACTCACTTACTTTTTTCACTTTATCTCTAACAAAACAGACTTTTTTGTCATGTATCTGCTCCCAATGTTTTTGGCCAAAGAATGTTTTCTTCAACAGAGCTAGCAAATCCCGTGCATCCATTTCTACCAAGATACAAATCTGAGTCTTCCTCACAAGACTGTATGGCCAGAGGTAGAAGATTCAAACAGCTAGCTCTGGATGCACACACTGTACTGATGGTGTAAGAAAGGCTCACGGCCAGGCTCCTGTGGAATCTACCCAGTGTTTAAGGAAGGAAAACAGTGAACCAAGTGGGGCCGGAGACAGTCCCAGGCAGTAAGACACTAGCACTGCAGTGGTTCCTGGCTTGGCCCCCGGGTACCACATGTGGTCCCCACGCACCACCAGTAGTGACCCCTAGGCACAGAGCCAGGAGTAAGCCAGCTCTGGTCCAAACATGTCCATGTCCCAACAACAAAATAAGAAAGAAAATAAATGAAGCAGTATACATCTCACCAAAACTATTAAAAATGAGTCATTTTTCTGGGAAATGGTAAAGTTTAGTCCCTAAAGTTAATAAGGATCCCAAAGAATACCAAATAATTAGAGACCAATATAGTAGCACTGTCACACTGTCGTCCCATTATCAATTTGCTCGAGCAGGCACCAGTAATGTCCCCATTGTGAGACTTGTTGTTACTGTTTTTGGCATATTGAATATGCCATGGGTAGCTTGCCAGGCTCTGCCGTGCGGGCGGGATACTCTCGGTAGCTTACCAGGCTCTCCAAGAAGGGACAGAGGAATTGAACCTGGGTCGGTTGTGTGCAAGGTGAATGCCCTATTCACTGTGCTATGGCTCCAGTCCAGACCAACATAGTACAGGTAATAAATTCAACAAGCTTCAATATAACTATGCCTAGTCCCACTACTTAGGAATAAAGGTCTAAGCAGACTTTGTGAATTGTACTTTAAAAAAGTTAAAAAGCCTAGATACACAAACGAACCTCAGACCCAAGCAACTTGCTGCAGAGATGCCCTGGACTCTGCAACAGGTCGTTTCTGCTGGGCAGTTCCCGACGGGGGCGGGTGCTGTCTCTCCACCTACCCCCAGGAACTCCGGTGGGTGCCATTTTTCTAGAAGCCAGCAATAAGCTCCAGGTACGGGGGATGGTGGCGCCAAACTCCAGGCCTCACAGGACAGGGGAGCCGTGGGCATTCCTCCTCCCCCAGCCCCGATGGGACTCTGAGATGAAGCTACACCTGGCCACCATCTGCTTAAGCTCCCACACGGCCAGGATCCAGAGACACACAAATGAACCTCGGACCCGAGCAATTGCTGCAGCGACTTCTTCAGACCCTAATTATCAAAACTTTAGAAGCCCTAGGGCTGCGCAAGAGCAGGGGCGTGACATTATGTTGCATCCATAACAAATAAGACAAAGCACATTGTCTAGCATTGCCTTTTCGGAGGTGTGAGTGGTGGTGGGCGTGGTCTCAAAATATCGAAGGTAACTAAAGTAGAGAACGAAAGTATCGTGCAAATTGTCTGCCACACAGGCAGGGGGAGGTGTGGGATGGGGTGGGGAAGGGGGGATACTGGGGATTTTGGTGGTAGAAAATATGCACTGGTGAAGGGATGGATGTTTGATGACTGTATGATCAAAACTCAAACATGAAAGCTTTGTTTCTGTACCTCACGGTGAATCAAAAAAAAGGAAAAATGTTAAAAAGCCTTAGTAAACAATACTAGCCTGTTTCACATTTTAGACTATTACTAACATGAATAAAGTCAATATAGACTTAGTGAAAAACAAATGCACTCATTACTTTGGGAGGGAGAGTTTGTGCAGCTGTGAACTGGGTCTGAGAAAAAGAGTACAGGAAGAATGGAGTAGCTCCTTGAATAGGGAATGGTTCTTCAAAGAAGATACTGATGTCAATCTATTGGCCAAATCTGCAAATGACCAAGAATAGATTCCATTCAGTGATTTTCCATCTGTTTTATACCTAGAGACTGACTAGTACATATACCATGGTTAATCCACTGGATTAGTCCAACAGAAATAAAGTTTGAGATATATATTTAACTAAACCTAGTAGCACTGTAGTCCCATTGTTCATTAATTTGCTTGAGCGGGCACCAGTAACGTCTCCAATGTTAGACTTGTTGTTACTGTTATTGGCATATCAAATTAAACCTAGTAGCTATATTAACTGATTGCGCAACTGGAGCTCCAAACCTAGTAGCTATATTAAAGATGTAAGATAGGGAAACTTAATTTTAATAATATAGTCAACATAAATATATTATATTCAACAATATACTCAGCATATATCCAAAATGTTATCATTTCAACATATAAGTGTTTCTCTTGATTTCAAGGAGCCATTTTACATTCTCTTCGCACTAAGTCAGTGTTGCACATGTGAATCATATATCGGATACAAATCTTTAATTCAAACCAGACACATCTCAAAAAGCTCTAGACTGAGTAGACACAAAATATAAGTACACTCTCAAGTTTTAGAGTGACTTCACTTATGGACAGTCAGTTTCTAGGGAGAGATTATGTAAAGGCCTTTAAGATGTTCTCTTCTTTTAAATATGTTTAAAATTTGATGGTGAAGTAGCAAGTAAGATTTAATTAGATCAAATACAAATTACTATGAAACATTCCATTCTCTTGAGCTCTCCCAGTCATAATTCTGGCTTTGCTTACAGTGAGACATACTGAGTTTGGGACTGCTGATGCCTGTAATTATGTTAGGTGGCAGGTGGGTAGAAATTGTAGACCTTTCAGCGTAAACATACGTGAAACCATGAGAATTAATTTTGATTACCTTCCAATTGACCCATCCTTTGTCATTTTCATCCATGTTCTTTTTCAATTGACCTCCATGACTTGTCAGGTAAAACTGGTAAGAGATTGGCAGGCATGGAAAACAATGACTACCCAAGTCAATACCACAGATCCCTGACATACTTACCTGATCATAACGAGACTCAAGACATTCTCATTTAAGAAAACAGTCTGTGGCATGCTTCACACATGTAAGAAATCTGTGACAGAACTGACCTGTTCTATATATCTTATAACCTACTTACTTCATATTCCTTCTGCATTTTCATCACATCTTCTAAGCAGGTATAGCCTTCCTCTTTTTTAATGGTTACTTTTCTAAATTCCCTGCTTCTATGTCAAGTTTCCTTTACATTCCTTTTGCTACTACTGTTATTTACTAATCTAAAGTCTTTGACTCCTTTATATTTTTCTTTGATTCTAAAGTGATACTTATATTTCAAATTTAAATAGTCTAAATATAAAATATAAAAATACTAAATTACTAAAACTTGATAAAAATAATCAAAAATATATTTAAAGTTTCTGATTCTTAATATCAGTGAGCCAGTAATATCAGTGAGTCAGACTTTTAGTCACCCAGAATTCAGTTGAAAAAAATTTGGTTGGGGCTAGAGATGGCACAGCAGGTCAGGTGCTTTCCTTGCAGTGGCTGGCCTGGGTTTAATCCCTGGCACCCCACGTAGTCCTCAGAGCCTGGCAGGAGTGACCTCTGAATAAGAGCCAGGAGTAAGCCCTGAGCACTGCAGGGTGTGGCCCCAAGCTCCCAACCCAGTCCCCTAGGGATCCTCTTTAACAGCAGCTAATAGTGTTGTAAATCATTCCCTCACTCAGAGGAAATAAGAAACTTTCAGAATGATCAGTGGGCTGGAGGGACGGTACAGCCGGTGATCTTCCTTGCTGTGGCCAATGCTGGTTCACCCCGAGTAACAGATGGCCAGGGATCACTGTGACTCCTCAACAGTCAGGAACAGTCCCTGAGGGTAGCCACTGCTGAGTGTGGCCCCAAATGAAACCAAACCAAAATCAGAATGAACAAAACAATACAAAATCCATTCCTTTAGGCAGAAAGAAGCCATACAACAGGCACCAGAGCACACATGCAAGTGCAGAAGGATGGCCCAGAAGGTGAGGATTTAAGAGCTGAGAAACTGGTACGAGAAGTTGTGTATATCCTTCCTGAGGTCTCAGCAGTAAGCTGTTCATGTACAGACTGACACGAGTGTGCCGTGCATCTGAGAATGATGTTTAAATGTTTGTGTTATTTTTGAGGAAAAAAAAAAAGATTTTTTTTTTTCAAGAAAGTGTTTTGTTCTCTGAGGAAGACTATAGTTAAGATTCTTGTACAGGCAATCAAGATTGTCTATGCCTTTCCTGTAGAAGACAGAATACGAAAGGAATTTATCACAAATTCCTCAACACACCTGCACAGGATGTGATGCTCGGCGGTTTTCTGCATAACATCGTTGAATCTGCTTATGGAGTTTCTTAATGTCCTAGGAAAGATTGCATTTCAAAAACAGTAACATCAAAATCATCTATGGCCAGCCCACAATCTTCATGAAGCACAATTAACAGAAGAAATAACTGATATGCATTGTTTCTTTTGAAATAAAACTATTTCATACCTTCTTTCTTTTGCATTTTTCTTTGTGCTTTTGTCTAAAATTTGTAATTAAAATACTTTTTTTGCTATTTGTAACTTCAGATATTTATAAAACTCTTCTAACTAGACAAAAATCCATTTTAAAAGTTCTTTTATTTCAAAAGTAGGAGGTAGGAGAGGGACTGTGGGAAGACTGATGGAGGAAAGCTGGCACCAGTGGCAGCATTGGTGATGGAACACTTTATGTCAAAAACCTAACTATGAATAACTTTGTAATTCATGGTGCTTTAATAAAATAAAATTTTGAAAATGAAAACAAAAAAACTTCTTTCTCATTTTTTCAATTCCTTGTATACTAACATAGTTAATTTTCTCTAAATCATCCACTATTTTATATCTCATGTCCACTTAAAATGTTTCTTTATGAAAACAATCTCTTAGAAAACAAAAGGAAAAAATGCTTATAGAAATACTATTACTTTTTATAATTTACCAAAAGTTGGACAGTAAAACAATCTCTTTTCACTAGCATTGTTCAAATAACTACGTTTTTCCAACTTATAAGAAGTAATTTTAAGCCAATCATATTATTGCTTTTATTAGAACTATTAAGTAAAACATAGATCTTTATTAACATGCAATTACTGGGCTTTACTATTACTGTGTGTCTCTTTCCTCTGCTTATGCATAACATAGAGGTAACTTGTGAACTAGTTTAACTTAGCACAGATTTAAAAACTTGATTTAAGATGCAGTAAGCACAAGTTAAAGTCACACTCTTCAGCCTCATTTACCCACTGGATTTATCTAGCAGTGATTCATGATACCTTTAGTGCCATCAAGCTGTCAAAACTGCAGTCGATGATCAGGCGGAGAGCACTGTGAGCAGCATCTCTCCGGATACGTTTCCTGTCATTTCCATCTGAGTTTGATTCCTGCTGACACTGTCGCTCTAATTTCTTTCGCTTGCGTTTTTCTTTCCGCTTTTGTCTAAAATTAGTAGTAAAATGATTTTATTTGTATCTTCAGATACTTGTAAAATTCTTCTAAAGAGACAAAATTTAATTACTTTTTTAAACCAGCAGGCTGGTTCTACATGCCATATTTCTGAATAGGCATACATTTAAGCATTTTGAAACATACTTGCGGAGTTCTCTTTGTTCTTCCCACTGCTTCTGTTTAATTAATTTCTTCATTTGCCGTTTTGACATTGGTTCTAGCCCTTCGTCAAGTTTTGGCTTCTGGTTTTCCTCTGGATATTCACTTAAGTCTTGCTTTCTTTCAATGTTAGTCTCAATAAATTCTGGCAACATTTCAGATGACATTTTTTGGTACCTATGGAAAAGTGAAAAGCAACATTTGACAAGAATAGATGATTCACAAACCCACAAGAAGTGAAAAAACAAATGGTGCAATTAAAATCAAACCTATCATGACAAAGTTCTTCCAGAAGGCTATACATTGATATTTCAAGATGTTTAAAACTATTTTAAACTACTGCTGGGGTGTGGGGAGTGGGAGAAGGGCTGGAAGGAGCCCTTGGGACACTGATGGAAGGAAGCTGACACTAGTGAGGGGTGCGATGAGGGAGCGGATATATGCATGGGGTAGGAGTGATAGTACATCAGGGAGGGTGTTTTCGTTGCATGAGGCTGATCCAGTATAATCTTCAATATCCCACATGGTCCGCCAAGCAACGCCAGGAGTAATTCTTCAGTGCTGAGCCAAGAGTATATGATACCTGAGCATCACTGGGTATGACACGCCCCCCACCCCCCCCCAAAAAAAAATGATATATGCATGGAAGGTATAACTAAAGACATGTAAATCACAGTACATCAATAGAAATGATAAAAAAATAAAGCAACACTCAAAAAGCAAAATGCTGATAATGGGTCAGATAAGATACTAGTGCTGAATGCAGTCAATAGGCTATTATCTCCAGAAACACATGCCATGCCCCGAGCATCACCAGGAATGAGCCCTGAGCGCAGCGAAGTATGGCCCCAAAACCAAAAATTGAAATGAAATGTTGATAGCCTTTGTTTCAGTAATTTATTTCTTTGGGATAAATCACTATAAACAAATCAGAAATGTACACGGGATTGATGCAATAGGATGTAAATACTGCAGTAACATTTCTAACATTGAAAACTTAGGTGAAAACAATGGAAAAAGTTTTTAAAAAGTTAAAACTTATTTTAATTCATTTACAGAGCTTGAAATCACTGTATCACTGTCGTCCCGTCGCTCATCGATTTGCTCCAGCAGACATCAGTAATTGGGAGACTTGTTTACTGTGTTTGGCATATCGAATACCACACGGGTACCTCTGAGCGAGTGGGATACTCTCCATAGCTTGCCAGTCTCTCGGAGAGGGCTGGAGGAATCGAACCCGGGTGGGCCATGAGCAAGGCAAACGCCCTACTCGCATCGTTATCGCTCCAGTTCGCAGAGCATTTAATACTGACATTTATTTTTCTTAACAGGTTATTAACACCAAAGTATGACTTATTTTTCTTAACAGGTTATTAACACCAAAGATTGTATTTGACACCTCTATCTAAGATTAAGCACGAAGCTTACGGATGTTCCATTGGTCTGTTCAAAAATAATGAAAAAGGGGGCTGGAGCGATAGCACAGCGGGTAGGGCGTTTGCCTTGCACGCGGCCAACCCAGGTTCTAATCCCACCATCCCATATGGTCCCCTGAGCACCGCCAGGGTTAATTCCTGAGTGAAAGAGCCAGGAGTAACCCCTGTGCATCGCCGGGTGTGACCCAAAAACCGAAAAAACCCTCCAAAATAATTTTGTTCTTCCTTCTGACAGTTTACTAGTACATACAGTGAGATAAAAGAATAGCTAAAATATATACTGCACATAATTCGAGCATTAGTTTTATTGACTAGTCCTAACTTTCTTTAAAAGTGAGCTGAAACTATGGCTGAGAGCTAATGTAGGAGGTAAGGTGCTTGCACGCACTGACAGGGTCCCCGGAGCCCGCCAGGAAGGATCCGGTGGCAGAGTCAGGAATAAACCCTGAGCTCCGCCAGGTGTGGACCCCAGAGCAAAAGTTCATGCTCTGAAGAACCAGAAAAGGAACAGAAGAAAACAGGGTGGCACAGTGGGCACACGTGGGTCTGTGCGAAGGAAAGGGCAGAAGGCAGAAGGCAAGGGAAACGCCTACTCCTACGAGCGAAGTGCACGCTGGAAACCGGGCTGCATCCAGCAGCAGCGCGCGGGGCGGGAAGGCCGCCTGCAGCTCCACACGCGCGCGCTCGCGGACGCCAGAGGGCGCTCGGCAGCCCTAGCCGCGCCGTCTCCCGGGACGCGGCCTAGAAGCGCTTCCGGCCCAGCTCACGCCGGACACGCGGACGAGCTGACTAAAGCTGCTCTCTGTGGACACGCACTGATCTGGTCTGTCAAGCGGCAGCTCGCGGCAGACACGGGCGCCACCAGGCCGCGCCACAAGCCCGCGCTCGTCAGGGCGCCGCTCACAGACCCTCCACACGGGCGGGGCGTCTCGCGGCCACAGAGGGGCATTTACGTGGAACGGGAGTCCGTGACAGGGCTGTGCTGCCCGGTGGCATGGGGACGCGGGCGGGCACGTGCGAAAGAAACCAGAAGAGCCGACCCCCGTCCTCCTCCCTCCTCGATAGCGATGCCTCTGCCGGGCGCCCGGCACAAACTAGAAGAAAGTGGCCCAAGAGACTGGGAACGTCTGTCAGAGACTTGGGGCTTAGGCGGGGGGGCAGAGTCCTGAAGAGACCGGGAAGGTCTGTCAGAGACCTGGCGTTTAGGGGGATAAAGTTCTGACGAGACCGGGAAGGTCTGTCCTGAGGGGGGGGGGGGGGGGGGGCAGAGTCCTGAAGAGACCGGGAAGGTCTGTCAGAGGCCTGGCGTTTATGGGGATAACGTTCTGACTAGACCGGGAAGGTCTGTCCTGAGGGGGGCAGAGTCCTGAAGAGACCGGGAAGGTCTGTCAAGAGACCTGGCGTTTAGGGGGATAAAGTCCTTAAGTGGGAACGCCTGTCTGAGACTTGGGGTTCAGGGCGACAGAGTCCTGAGGAGAAGTGGAAGGCCTCTCGAGAATCGGGGTTTGGGGCGACAAAGTCCCGCTGACGGGGTCTCGCGCGCCCCCGCAGAAAGCGTGGCCAGTTTCCGGGTCACCCCCGGCGTTGCCCGGGGACGGCCGCGCGCAGGGCAGGTGCTCCCCCGCTGCACGGGCGCTCCGGGCCCGAACGGGCGCGGCCTTGGCACGGGCGACCGCGGGCCGCTAAGGCGAGGCCTCGGCAGGGCGCAGGCTGCCCCTGGGCCCAGGGGCACGGCGGGATTTCAGCGCCCCAGAAGGCCCGGCGGGAGACGCGAGACGCGCGCCCGACGCCGCCGGGGCTGGGCAAGGACTCGTCGGAGCAGAGGAGGTGCGGCGGCATAGGGCGACTGAGTCTCCCGGGCCGCCGGCGAGCCACAGACCCGCGCCGACTCCCCGCTCTCCCTTCTAGGAAAACGCAGACTAGGCGCCGACGCACGCAGCCCGCGCCCGCGGCAGCCCGCCAATCACAGAGCTGCCCGGAGACGCGGCAGCCCGCCAATCACAGGGCCGCCCGAGGTAGACCGCCAATCACAGAGTGGCCCGGAGACGGTGCCCGCCAATCACAGAGCCGCCCGGAAGCCGGCGCGCTCTGACGTCACTTCCGCGTGCCCGTGCGCGCCCCGCGGCTTCTCCAAGGCCCACCCTCGCCCCGCCGGAAACCTTCCACGCCGGGGGTGCAGTTCGGCCGCCTTCGGGCCGCAGGGCCCCAGCGGGCAGGCGAGCGCCCGCCGCGTTGCCGGGAGACGTACCGAGCCGCAGAGCTGTCGCAAGGAGAGAGAGCGCGCAGGGAGACCTCGGGAGCGCGCTGGCTGGCGCTCACGAGTACCCCGGAAGCCCGAGTGCCGGCTGCAGGACGGTGGCCCGCGGAGGACACGTGGGCCGGGCGGCGGCCGCGCTACGTCATCCGGCCGCGCCGCGGGCGGGCTGGCGGGCGGGGCGGGGGCCTGGGGCTCGCGCTGCCCCGGCCACGTGGGTGCGCACCGCGGAAGGCGCCCGGAGTCAGTGATGTCACGGTGCTCGGAGAGTCAAGTTGGAGGAAAGTCCAGTCGCCAGTTAGGAGCGTTTAGACGCAGGCGGGGTTGGGCTTCTCCCTGCTGGCGCGGGGCCGGTTCCTCGAGCCCCTCCGTGTCCCCTGGAGCTGTTTTGCAGTGTCGGTGGCATCTCTGCTTGCTTGCCCCGGGGTGGTCGCGTTGCGGTCTGCAGACCCGGGCGGGGAGCGGCGCGGCCCGCGGGTGCCCCTCGGGGTGGCGCGTTTGCTCGGCCCCCGGGCTGGCGTTGCAAACTCGGGGTATGTTTGCATCCCAGAAGACGCGAGTCGCCGCCTCTGGCAGCAAGAGCCTGAAAGTGAATTACCTTTATTCTGAAAACATGAGCACGTGCGTAAGGGTCGCAACGAGCAGGACATTAACTTCAGAACTCGAGTTTTCCGAAAGACTGCAGTCTCGTCACAAAGCCGAATCCTCATTTTAAACACTTGGCCGCCTGCACCGGGGCCGCGGTCACTGCTCCCTCCTCGCCTCCGGCCTGAAGGCCCAGAGGGTTGGCAGGCACATCTGCACCCATTTCTGGCCTGCTGGCCAGGCCCGTCTTCCAGCTGCCACCATATCGGGCAGAGCCTGGGAGGATTAGTAATCGGATCCCGGCCCTCCACTTGCACTTCATTAAACTCAGACTGGCCCGGGGAGGTGCCAAATCTTTCAACAGCTGTGGAGTTGCCCATCAGGGATCTGTCTTACAGATAATTACATGGATTTTTTTTTTAGATTTAAAGCCTGATGCTTTATGTACTTGAAACTTGAGCTTTTCAGTGTTCTAAAAGTCAGTAGGTTTGTTTTTGATGTAGCCACTTAACATTGTGGAGTCAATAAGTTTTATTTTGATGTAGCCATTTAACATTGTAATCTTGTGTTGCAAAATTTTTAATTATTTGGTGTCAGTCCAAAGCAAACACTGAAGAAGGACCGGCAATTGAAATGCCCAAAAGAACAGTGTAACCAAAGATAGAAACACACTGGAAGATAAAATCAGACAAAATCTGTATTGATTTGTAAACTTGTTGCTTTATTTGACATTATTGTGTCCCGTATTTTGTCTAAAATGATTAAGCATAATTTCTGCCCTATAAATCCCTAGTCTAGTGGGCATAATGCAGTGAGTAAACACCACACACGTTTGTGAGGTCCCCCTGTAAGAGAAGCAAGTACATGCTTTTGGGAGTAAATTTTAAAGACTACAGTGTTGCACCATCTTAAAAACTAAGTAGCAATTTCCCAGATATCAGGAGGGAAAAGATATTTAAGTATCAGGCGTAATGAAAGCAAAGACTTAACCATATTTTAGCTTATGACATACTGATAAGATAAGGAAGAAGGGGAAAGAACAAGCCTAGAGGAATTCTAATTTGAACAACCGTCCTTCTGGGTCAATAAAGTTCTGTTAAATGAGCCGTTCAGAAATAGTGGAAGAAAATTAGATTTTGAAAAGAAAGTTTGACTTTGATCTTGTGAACTGTGCAGGAAGTTTATGTAGAACCAGATTGTATGTCATCGGCACTTACTGGGCAGTAAACATAAGAAGCTAGTCTAAAACATTCTAGTCCCTGGCCACAAGCCTATGATGTCTGTGAGTGCTGTGAGGGAGCAAAGGAGAGAATCTGCCTAGGGGTGGGGGAGTATCACAGATACGCAGACACGCAAAGACATTCTGTTTATACAGGGTACAGCGTCCAAGTAAGGATGTGGGCCTCAATTTTCTAAAGAGTAGCCATAAATTTTAATTTTTAAAAATTTTTGTAAATAACTGATTTACAGAGTCATTGATAGGTGTTAGGCATGTAATTTTCAAAACCAATCCACCACCAATGTCCCCATACTCCGTCCCTCCCACCCATCACTTCCCCTTCCTGCCTCTTTGACAGGCTCACTACGAAGTTTGGTGGTTGTAACTTAGATTTCATGTCTTCAGTGTTGTTGAGTTGTGCTTTGGCTGTATAGTTATCCCACTCCCACATCACCTGTATAAATGAAGCCATGGACTGCTGCTCCCCCATTACTTCCCGTTCTCTTCTTTCTCCCTAGATTTCTTTCCTTCTCTGTCCATCTCCTTCCTAAGGTGATCTAGGCACCCCCACTTTACTACATTATATGAAATGTGGTTTTTAAGTGTTGGCAACTATTTGTATAAAATACTGAGAGATACGATAAAACATATCTGAGGACCACATTCAGAAAATTGGCAGCCAGCTTGTTAACTTGAGAATTGTCAAGAGAGAAGGAGCTAAGGAGAAAACCCAAAATTTAATACAAAGGCATTGTAATAAAGGAACTTTTGAACTCCTATGAATGTTTAGCCTGAAAACATTGTACAGTTGTCCCAAATTATGTTGTTCTAAGTTAAGATTTGATTTTCCCTTAAATCTGAAAGTATTCTTCACTGAGTTGGGATTGGAGAGTTGTAGGAATAGAGAGTATTTAGGAATACATCCATTTCAGGCTAAGAAAGCTCAAACAAAAACTAGATCTTATAAATAACTTGAAAGATATCTAAAAAAGCAGAAGCAACCTATCATCTGTAATTTCAATTTACATTGTGATTTTTTTTTTTTTTTTTTTTTTTTTTGCTTTTTGGGTCACACCTGGCGATGCACAGGGGTTACTCCTGGCTCTGCACTCAGGAATTACCCCTGGCCGTGCTCAGGGGACCATATGGGATGCTGGGATTTGAACCCGGGTCGGCCGCGTGCAAGGCAAACGCCCTACCCGCTGTGCTATCTCTCCAGCCCAGATTGTGATTTATTTTTAAAATATAAAAAGAAGGCTAGAGAGATAGTATAGTGGGTAGAGTGCTTGCCCTACCTGTCAAGATTGAGCCCTGAGTGCAAAGCCAGGAGTAACCCTCAGCACTGCCAGGTGTACTACAGCCCCACCCCAAATTTAAAAAGGCTCAAAAGAATACCTTATCACCCTCCCCTCTAATAATAAATAATATGTGAAAAATACAACATGCTAGAAAATGACTATGGAACCAGAGTAATCTAAAAGTCTACATAAATCAGACAAAGAATCTACCAAGCTCCCCATGGTGTATTCGATATGCCAAACACAGTAACAATAACAGGTTTCATTCCCCTGACCCTGAAAGAGTAAGGAGAGGCTGCTAACATCTCAGAGCTGGGACGAATGGAGACGTTACTGGTGCCCGCTCAAGCAAATTGATGAACAACAGGATGACAGTGACAGTGATTAACAAATCCAGATGAAGTGTAAAAGAATCCTCATAAAGCAAAAATCACCACCTGGATGCCTGGCTCATCTTATAGTGCCAGAAGTTAGGGAAATGTTTAAATAACACACAGACAAGTTGGAGCATAGCGAAAGAACAGAAGAGCCCATTGAAAAGTCTCCCAATCACTAAAGCTGGAACAACTTTAAATGATGTTGAGTCCCTTCAAGGAAGAGGAACCTAACTCCCCACTGCTTAAATCCTGCACACAGTACTCCTAATGTGTGCAGGATAGACGGGAGAGAGTGTGGCTTTTTGATTTTTTGCAGATGTGCAATGCTCAGGGGTTACTCCTGGTTCTTCACTCTGGCGGTGCTCAGGGGACCATACTGGATGCCGAGGTTCAAATCCCGGTTGACTGCATGCGAGTACTATCATCCTGGCCCTGAGAGAGTGGCGTTCCAAGGGGGAGCCGTGGCAGCTCTGCTCACTCAGGTGATGAAGTTCAACATCAAAGTGACACATCACGGTGATAATATGTACCTTTGATACGGTGTAATGAGCCTGACACCTGTATTCTCTCTCTCCCCAGTCTGCAACCCCCAGTCAGCTTGAGAGAAACTTGCTCCAGATTCCAGCTGAGGACAGTCATGCCAACCGTGCTCTGAGCTGCCAGAGCTGCCAGCACCATCAAAATGAGGAAAATCAGCGACTGATACTGTTAGCAGGGGTTGGAGAACACATGACAACATGTTGGATGGACTCTTGTAGATAACAGCTAAGAAATGTCAATAAAGGAAGGATTTTAGATATCGCACTAGTGTGCAGTATTAATGATAAGGAAACCAGTATAGCCAACATGGGAAATCTCTGTACCTTCATATTTCTTCCGAAAATATAAAATCACCTTAAACCATAGAATTATTCTTATAGCATGTAAGAAAACAAATATAAGGATAAGGGGGGAAACGATGGTGCCAGAGCTATTGTGCGGTGGGTAGAGCACTGGCCTTGCACATGACTGACCTGGATTCAGTTCCCAGGACCGCAGAGAGTTAAGATCACTGTCCTTTGGATTGTAAACGTTTAAGATTTAAGTCTTAAGTTTATCCGTGTCGAGAAGGCACCTAACGAGCTAGTTTCTGAAAAGATTATAAAGATCTTATAAAGTAACATACTTGATTCTTCTATGGTTCTGCCCTGGCATAAAAGGTGCCGTCACATTCGGCAGCATTGTTGGGGGCACATCCCGCAGTGCCCAGAGGCTTCAGGTCACCACAGTGCTGGGCCGTGGATGAGAGTGAGGAGCTTCTCAGACCCGCCGTGCTGAGGGACAACTGTGCCACCCTAGCAGACATCGTGGGTCTCTGGGCCTCCCAGGCTACAGCCAGGGCTGCGGGGGCACACTTTCTGCTGGGCTCGCTCTCTCTGCCCCTTCTGAAAATGCTGACTTTATTGTGTTAGGGATCTATTCCAGTATTCCTCTCAAAAGTTTAAATATAATTTTATGCTACTTTCTAAGAACAGTGTAAAGTGTTCTGATGTTGAAAGAATTTTTTCTCTATAGCTAACATATATCCTAACTTCCTGTATCTAGTTTGGTAATGCATTTCCTCCCAACCCTTAGTGGGGTGAAGTTCGTGTATCTTCTAATCAAAGAAAATGAGTCAATTCCTAACAACCTCTGATACTCAACAGAAATCTGGTTGTACTTTGGAATGAGTCACCCATCTTTACTTCGTGCTCTCTTATTTATTGCTGCAAAATGGTAGTATAGCAAATATTCTAGTGTCTCCACTACCAGTGCTGAATTTTATTACAGCAGCTTTGTTTTAAAAATCTGTTGGTGTTGAGCTACCTGGCACAGATCAGAACTACCCCCAATCCATATGGTCATTCTGGGACGACTAACCCAATGAACAAGTGCTTCAATAGTCTCATTTCAAAATAGTGGTACTCTTATTAATGGTAATTCCCAAATAATCATTCTTTGCCATTCGTAGGAAATTAATTTTCTATATCCCATCGCTAGTATTTTTTTAAGTAAAGAGAATATTGGATCTAAGTTTCCAGGTTCACTTTTCTGTATTCCTTAAATAATTTTGCTAAGTTGAGCCTCATTTTTTCAATACATAATGTGGCTGTTCAGGCCCACACCCTTGTGTGGCGCACGTAACAATGGATTCATGCACAACAGCATGTTTCATTTTGATATTGTGCTATAATGATGTCCCGCTTCGGAGGTGTGTCAGATAACTGATGAGTTTGGGGGTACGTCTCCCCTATATACTGTATGGTGTTTGCTTAATCAACAGAGCAACAGAGAATATGCCTCTTCTTTTAGTACACAGTATTCACTATGGAATTTGTTTGGCATTCTCATTTCACCTGTGGTGAAACAATTTCAGGAAGTCATTGGAATGCTTTTGCAAGCAACGAGGGTTAAAAGCAAACCAAACTGAAGATGTTATTTTCCCCAGCAGAGCAGAGTGTCCTGCTCAGTGACTCACTGGTGCTTCCTTTGGGGAAGCACATGGTCAGGTGAAACAGCACTTCTCTCAGTAGGCAATCATGATATGCCTTTTATTGGCTGGACTCTGGCAGACACCTCACAACAAGTGGTACTTTACCCGAAGAGACACGTATCATACACCTCATAGTCTAAGCACAAGCTCAGGTTCTGTGTAACTGCGGGCTCAGGGGGGAACGCCAAAGACTGCTGTCCAGAGGCAGACAGGACTCAGATCAGTCCTTCACTAAAGAAAGTTTGGAGGGCAGAAATTGGCTGAACATATAGAAAACTATTCAACTATAAATCAGTGAAGTTATCACATGCATTGATAATGCCTACTGTTCAGAAAACATTTCTTCAACAAAATTATTTTATCCAAGGGTGACCTTTTTGTCTAATCTCAGCATATTTACTGTTGATAACTGTTTAAGTCATACCAAACATTTTATTTTTGAATATGTACTTTAGCTATTTGTATTTAAAACTTTTAGCAAGTGAAGTTCCAATCTCAAATAGAGAATAAAGATAGCATTCATCTTTTATTTCTTTGTATAGATATATTTCAAGTGAACATATGCTTAACCTCAGATTTAAAAATAAAATTTATAGTTAATTTTGTGACCCTATCGAATTTTTTTTCTACTTGTCTAGAGGACACAATTAAGATAAGTCATTCTAATAGCCCTTCACAAGCATTTATTCCTTCCGTTGCCCAAATATCCCACCTTCCTCTTCCCACCAGCTCATGAACCACAAACTGTGCACTTTAGGTGGTTTTTCTTCACAGCAGGTCTCTTTCAGAAGCATCCAAGGACAAGGTCGAATTAGGAAGCATCGACTTCCCCAAACTAGGGCATTTGTCTTCATGAGAGCCGTTTCCTAATAAATGCTGCGGGCTGGAGTTCCCCCTCTGAATCTCCTCCTAGGAATGGGCCTCAGAGAATAGTGCGATGTCATTGTGTCTGACCAGGGACTCACAGTGCTCTTTGTCAGAGGCCCAGCTGAGATCTGCTGGGGGCCTCAGTTGACCTGCTTGCTTCTTACCAACTAACAACACTCATCTGCTTCAACCTCAAGTATTCTCACACGTTAGAAGACCTGGGTTTCAGAAATCAAAGTTTTATTTACTTTAACAGTTTTTAGAAGTAACAACATTTTAAAAGCTATACTTAAAGTTTGAGTGATTTTGTTAAATAATAGTATCCACATAATATAAATATTTCAAGGATGACCAGATAAGACAAAATTCAAAATTCAATGAAGCATAGCTAAATTTGAGGCTCCTTCACCCTCCTGCACAAGGTGATGACGATGAAGACAGGTATGTAATCTCAGGCACAGAACTGCCCTGTATCATGTAGAAAACTCCAGCACACCCTCTGTTTCTTGCATGGCACGATACTTCTGAGCTCATAGAAAGGTGCTTCAGCTTAGCTCTCAAGAGTGACAATTTCCAGGGTTTTCCTTATTGAGGAAAGAACATGATGAAGTGAGACGGAAAGCTATAGCCCACCTGAGCTTAATCATTAATAGTGAGCCCTCTGGTGAACTTAGGTCCTGATTCTGGAGTTTGGAATCTGACCTCCCCCAAGATAAGCATTATTGTTGCAGGCTCTGAGGAGGCTCACTCCCAGGCTGCTTCCGAAGCAGCCACTTCTCAGCGACTCCTGCCTGGGCCCTGGATGCAGGAGCGAAGAGCCAGGCAACATGATTCTTCTGGCTGTGCTTTTTCTCTGCTTCATTTCCTCCTACTCAGCTTCTGTGAAAGGTAATTGTGTGTTGCCTTTTGCTAAACTTCAATTTTAACCTGTAAGGAGGTGTGTGTGTGTGTGTGTGTGTGTGTGTGTGTGTATGTGTGTGTGTGTGTGACCATCTCCAAAGCCAAAGGGCGTGCATGTGTGTGTCTGTGTGCAGGTATCTGCACAAGAAACCATCTTCAAAACCCTGGAACTCTGGAGTGTTTGTGAAAGTAAGACTAAGCTGGAATGAACCAAATTAATCAAATTCCTACAGATGTAAGAAACAGAGGATCCATTTCGTTCAGTCCCTCGGCCTCTGTGCTGTAGCTTCAGTTTCTCATTGACGGTCTCTTAAAAAGTGGGAGTGCTCAGGGCCAGCTGTTGTTGCCTGTAGTTCACGCACTGAATGTAACTTTAGAATTGTAAAACAGAATTTTTAAAAAAGACAGTTTTATAATTTCCTTCTAGTTATTAAGCAATGTGACATCAAGAAGAATTGGACCCAAAGATTTGATTTGTAAAAAAAAATTAGGAGTGAAATGTTAGTGCATTTTTTAAAAATTCTATTACCATTCAAAAGTTGGAAAATTACAGAAATTAAAACTCCATACAGATGCATTTTATTAGATAAATTGCTAGATATGGCTTCTATTTTAAGATATGATTTTTATTTTTAGAAATGAATCTATACCTTTCAGAGAAAGTGTGTTAAGCAGTGGTTTCAGAAAGTTTTATGAAATGTGGTAAAGTGAAATATTGTTTTAATCTTTAAATTTAGAGGGTTTGCACATTCCTTGGATTGTCTAAACCTTACCTACAGAATGATCACTCTTTAGAGTCTCTTGATCACATACTCTGTCAAAGCTAATGGATTTAACATGTAGCAGCACAAAGGAGCCAATTTCAACCATACATATTCCTATACAAAATAAATCATTTGGCAATTAAATAAACTCCTTTGAGATAACTGAGGCTTTTGATCATGAATGAAGATTAGCAAGTTTTTTTTAATCAATTTAGTAAGGTTTTTATGTGAGAAAAAGGTCCAAGTAGTTGCCATCCTTTCTGAGTTATATCTATTTTATTTTAACAATAAGAGAGCCGATTTTAAATTATTTTCTCTAAGAAAATCTACATTTTTAGGTATTGAAATAAAGTTAATATTTTTATCAGTTTCTGAAATGTTTGGTATTTAAAGATATAGTCATTACTTAGATTTTAAAAATGATTATTGCTTTATTTTTTCCACACCTGGTTCAGGGATCTCTGCAGGCAGTGCTTAGGGCTTACTCTTGACTCTGTGCTCAGGAACCACTCCTGGTGGAGCTTGGGGGACTCTCTGGTCCCAGGGATCAAACCCATGTTGAATGTATGCATGACAAACACTTTAACTGCTATACTATGTCTCTAGCCCCGAAAAAATTTTAATGAAGAAGAAAAGTAAATCATGTCTAAGAATTGTTATAAAGATAGCAATTCTTATTACTTATTACGATTTTTATTACTTGCCAAGTTAACTATTGAATATTTGAAACAAGTGATTTTTATATCAAAATTAGTATCATGAACATTTTGAGAAAAATAATTGGGATATAGTAGTTACATAGGACTTCTCTGCTCCTCCCATTCATTTTACGAATGAGAAGATTAGATAGCTTGTTGTTTTCAAATGTACACGCTTATAAAGATCTAAACATGTCTGCCACATGCTTGCACACATGCAAGGCGCTAGTGAAGTATGGTTAGATCTCAGCAAGTATAGTTTAGATCACACCTCGTATTGTAAACAAGGTCAGTAGCAAGTCCAGATCTTTGGAGACCATCTTTAAAGAAATATCTTTAAACATTTTATAGTGTTACTGGGAAAGATAAGACATGGCATGCGTCACTCTGGTAGAGCTCCTTCCAATATCTTGGGCCCCAAAGCTAGAGTGTCCTTCGCTCCAGGTGTTGCTTGTGCCCACTGTAAGCCGGTCAGGAAGGGAAGCCCTCTCTGTGCAGATGCAGTCACCTGCTCCACCCTTGTTTGGTGATGACTGGCTTTAATAAGCAAACAACGGGCATAGGATCCAGCCATTACCATTCAGGGTGCTCCAGGCACCACACTAAAGTTTATTTCCACTCGAACTGCTGAGAAATCTCTTTAGCAAAGTCCCGGGTTTGGGCAGGTGTGAGCCCAGTTTAAGCAGGAGAAAATGGAGCATGCTTGGGGTTGGCAGGAAGAGACGGGCCTGGAGAGGGGGGCTCCACCCTTTGAGCTGCATTCTCAACAGTGGGTATGTTTCCTGCGCCCTCTTCAGGGTTCCTTCCCTCTCCCTAGTCTCCTCGGCTTTGACTCCTCACCTCTCACCCTTCGCTCCCAATCCCTCAGTCTTACCCCTGTCAACATCAGTCATCTTCCAGCGCCCTCCCCTTAGAGCTCATCCCACTCTTTCTTTCAGCCTTGCAGTTCCCGGGCTACCCATGGTCTTCTCGGTGGGGTACGCCTCCCCAAGCCTTACCCTTCAGGGCATCTTATCTCGGTCTTCTGCTGAAGCAACTTTGCAGCACCACAGCCAAACACTGATGAGTGTCTGAAGGCATTTCTTAAAAGACTCACATGTAAGAGTTCTGTCACTTTCATCACTTAAATATTCAGGAAGGGACATGTTGAAGAGATACCCACTCTTTGGGGGACTAAAGTTAATTTATCTTCTAATGTGATTTAGCATTAGCTTCCCCGGAGCAGCCTTCAGAACGTGCCCAGTGCTGCCGGGCTCCAGGCAGCTCCCAGGGCGAGCAGGACCAGCCGCTTGACAGTTCCAGCTCTGGGTCCTACCCGCTTGTACTTCATTCCCACTGAAGAAGGTAGAAAGAAATTCCAGAATAGTTTCTCTCTTTCCTGTGCTTTTCACTACCAAGTCACAGTGAAGAACTGATCTATCAAATGTTTCTTTGCATATTCTCTTAACACGGGCAGCCTTGGTGTTCAAGAGAGGCCTGGTCATCTCTGCCGGACAGCCTGGGTCCCCGCATCTGGAGTGCCCACTCTCCTGTCTGCGGCCGTGTTCTCGGTCTGAGCCGCCGAGAACACGGCCCTTTCAGAATTGCCGTGAGGATCAGATAAGGCAGCCTGTACTTCCTTTATGCCCTACGTGGAATTTGATAGGTGCCATAAAAGGAAAGCCTTGTGGCCTTCATACCCTCTGACCGTGGACCCGGGCTGAGCTGTGCTGGTGGTGCGGTGAGGAGGTCAGGGGAGATGCTCTCTCCTCCGAGGCTCGCTGAACTGTTTCTGCTCTGCAGCTCATGGCTGAGGCGTTGCCTGAGCTTGGATGCAGTGTGCTTCTATTGATATGGGGTGCATCTCCATGTCCGCTTCCCTTGATTCCTAACTCACCCCTAGTCCCTCTCTTTGATGAATTGTCAACTCACGTGTCTTTGTCGCCCAAAACTCTACTGGCTCCACAACTCAGTCAGGTTCCAAGTCCCAAGAGCCTAGCTGAGTGCCTCTCCTCCACTGTCTTTCAGCCTCTGTGGCCTTCCTGCCGCTGCCCTGCCTCCTTGGGGTCCTGGAGTCACTCTGGCCAGGCCTAGGGACAGAGGTGATCGGCAGGGGAGGGGCTTTTCCCCAGAAGCCATGCCGGCCCACAATCTCCTCAGCTTTCACATACCCTTCTGGTTGCATATTTTTTCTTTAGCACTGCTAAATGCTGTATGACATAGTCTTTCTGATTGCCCATCTCCCCCTAACATGCAAGCTTCAGAAAGGCAGTAATTGTGTGTGTCTGATAACTGGCATAGCCCAGCTCCCTAGAGAGAGACTCTGCACTGGGTGGAAGCACAGTGCTTCCTTTGAATGGATGGAGGGGCTACTTCCTCACTCAGGGGCTGCAAGGTGGGTGCCTTCCTGGCTCCCTCAGGAATGCCTTTCAAAGTTTGCATTTAGATAAGGGGAAGATGGTCAATAAGTAAAGCAAGTACTTACCCACTGTGCCATCTCCCTGACCCCGATCCTACTCATTTTTATTTCTTTGACTGAGTTAAAATGGATTAAAAGAGCACAACCTCCCCACATACCAAATGTTCAGCTCTCAGTGCTGGTCTTTTTTACATGGAATGCCCCTACCCAATTAAAGCTCTGATACTTGATATAGTAAAATATCATTTTGTTTATTGGGACTAGGCAGCTTTTCCAAGAGGTGCTTGAGCCGACAGGTAGGGAGTCGCTGCTCAAGGCTGCTGGGAAGGTCCTCAGGGTAACAGCATCTGTGCTCACACTTTCGTCTTCATGTTTGCTCACACCTATGTCCTCATATATGATGAGCACATGCTCTACCACTTGAGCAATCTTTCTGGACTTGAACATTTTACTCAGGAACAACTCATTTAAATTTACATATTCATACCTTGGAACATACTGTTGTACTATAGGTTGCTAATTTATATTAATAGAGCAATATATTATCACATTTGGTTTTTAAGGGATTCAAAAACCTTTAAGTAAGGCACTGTCTTCTACTTCCCCAAATCACTTTGGCATTGGTTATTCACTTGTATCACTTGTCATCCTGTTGATCTTCCATTTGCTCCATTCTTCCCTGTCACATGCTAGTGTAGCCCAGTGGTATCTGCTCGCTCCAGGAACAGGAAGAGCCTCAAACTCTAGGTGGGCGGCCACTCGGTCTTCTGACGTCCTGTGGAATTCAGTCGGTGACAGCTCTAGTCTAGCGGTCATCTCTGAATCGCATTACGTGTCCAGCCCATCTGATTTTTGACGCCTTGGCAAATGAAATAGCATCCCTGATTCTTGATCATGAACAGAGGTCGGAACACCGGATTCCTTCTCTCACTTGAGTGAAATGTGATATTCCCAGCATAGCTCTTTCGGTTCCTCTCTGGGATACCCGAATAGCATTCTCATCCTGTTTTCGTAGGGCCCAGGTCTCTGAGGCGTATGTTAGTGCAGGAAGAATGGTGGAGTCTAAAAGATGTGCCTGGAGCCGGAGATTCTTCATCCTGTAAACGTTGGCATTGGTTATTACTTTTATTTTTTTAAATTTTTTAAATTTCTTTGCTTTTTGGGTCACACCCAGCAATGCACAGTGGTTACTCCTGGATCATGTACTCAGAAATTACTCCTGGCGGTTCTAGGGGGACCATATGGGATGCTGGGAATTGAGCCCAGTTCGGCTGCGTGCAAGGCAAATTCCCTACCTGCTGTGCTATCACTCTAGCCCCTGGTTATTACTTTTAAATGATCCGCTAAGTACAAATGAATTTGTTTAGTTTCACAAATAATTTTCTGACCAAATTCTACTTGAAATTATGTTCATTATACATCAATAAATTAGGATGGGGAAGAGATCACATTCATATAACTAAAACGACATTTCTTATAAAAGTATCCTACTAATATTTTGATAACCTGATTGACTAGGGACATTAACTGAAGTTTCTGGGAATGGATGTCTTGTTAGTTATTTTTTTCCAAGCTTAGCAGATGAAAAAAGTAGAGCCATCTTTCAGTCAGCAGATACTTGCCGAGCTCTTCCTGGGCTCTGCTCTGCAGACAGCAGGTGCCCTGGTGCAGGGTGGCTCCATCTCAGGTGGCACTGCCTCCCGGCCAACTCTTACTGTGTCACTGTTTCTCTGCAGGTCACACGACTGGTCTCTCACTAAATAATGAAAGGCTGTATAAACTCAGTTACTCCACTGAAGTTTTTCTTGATGGGGCCAAAGGAAAACTCCAAGACAGCGTGGGCTACCGAATTTCATCCAACGTCGACGTGGTCTTACTGTGGAGGAATCCTGACGGTGATGATGACCAACTGATCCAAATCGCGGTAGGCATTCTCTCCTGTTGAGGCCAGAGACAGGCTCCAGGCAACAGCACGGCTGTGCTCTTAGTTGTAGATCCTTTGAGTTGGTTTCCCATTGGGATTAGTAGATCCCCAGTTAGGAAGGGATCAGAGTGATGGATGTGATTTTGCCAAGTGTTGAAGCAGGAAAAGGCTGGTTCCTTGTGTCATGGTAACAGGCCCATTAAGCTAGACTCCATCTGAAATGTCTGGGAGAGACCATGGCAGGTCATGGGAAGAATCAGGAGACCACTCTGGCCAAAGAGGATTTGAATGGAACCTCCCAGTTTGTCTGAGTTCCTTGATATGATGGAACAGACCCACTCAGGATCCTTCTCGAGAGAGGTACCGAGAGAGGTATCGAGAGAGGTCGCCCCTGTGAGGCATGTTGATCAGTGATGGTTTACTTATGTGTGGAGAAAGGAAGTCAGTTAGACGACTTGGGCCTCTCCCAGTTTAATATATGGTGACCACAGATTCTATATATGTAACTCCACATTTGCTTTTCTAGAACCTAAAGACAATTTCTTTGTTATAGATTCCAAATATTTTTTAATAAAGTGGGATTTTTCTACATATCAGTGTGAATCACATGTACAGAGTTAAGATTTGATCATAACTGATAAGTAATTGTTGATGTACTTTATAATATGATCTCATTATAACACACTGATAAAATCTTCTTTGCTTCTTTAGATGTCTCTAGTACCTGTCGTGTTCTCCAGGTTAGGTCAAAACCTCATCATCCATCTGCGTCATGTCTCAATAGGACCATAAACTGCTTTGCATAAAACATTAGGCCTCCTCTTCAGTAATGAGGCTGTCCATCTTTAATTCAGCACAGACAGATAAAGACCGCGTGGGCAGGCTTCTTTCCAAACCAGCAACACGGGAAGTGAAGTTGGCTGAGTAGGAGGCCATGGTGCAAGATGAGCAAGGGGCACAGAGACAGAGAGTAGTCTTGCTGTCATTGCCACTATAGATCAGAGATCATTGACTTCTCTTAAGGACCAGCATTTTTTACCTAATTTAAAGACCTAATTCGGGAACACCTTCTCCATTCTAAGTTTCATGCAGCATGAATTGAAAAACAACAGGAGGAATTATGGCCAACCGTCTTTCTTGCTTTACCATTATCTTTTTCTTCTCGTTTATTTCTTAATGAAGAATTTTTCAGTGCTGGAGATGAAACCCAGGACTCCTGTGTGCAAGGCACACCCTCCTCCACCGCTGAGCTGTGTCCAGGCCCACTCTCTTTTCTGAGATGGATGGAAGAAGACACAGGCAGCGTTCATACTTTTCTTTTCTTGTTCCAGATAAAGGATGTGAATGTCGAAAATGTGAACCAGCAGAGAGGAGAGAAGAGTGTTTTCAAAGGAAAAACGGCACCTAAAATCATAGGAAAAGGCAACTTGGAAGCTCTGCAGAGGCCCATGTTACTGCACTTGGTTCACGGGAAGGTAACGTTGAGGTGGTCCTGTGGGTCACTTTTATGGCAAGTGGATTTTTTTTCAAGAATTAATATGTAGAGGTTTCAAATCAAGTGTTCCTGAAGTAAATCAAGGCATTGCCTTTACTTATGTTTCCTAGCCATCAACATTCCACATTTGAATTAAAATCTTTATGATAGAATCTAGTACTTGTTTGTTACTATAAGGCATTCTTAAAAGATGCACTTCTTGTCAAATTAGGAAAAATTATAGATGATATAACATAGCAGGTCATCAGAGCATGATCAGATAAATTCATAAATGTAGATTGTCATTGTGCGTGGTGGAAATTAGGTAAGTGACTAAGTGACTTTAACTTGATGTAAGAATACTCATATCTGGCTAAAGTACAGAATTGAATCTCTTGAGAGACTATGGTATCTCGAAGGCAAAATTGAGTCTTTGGGGGGAGGCATCCCAAGCAGCGCTCAGGGGAGCTGAGCACTCCAGCGCTTCCTGGCTCACCAGGAAGTCCCACACTCAGAGCCCTCAGAGCCACAGCCGGTAGGGCTGGGCCAAACACGCGTCCTATCCCCTCTGTTATCTCCTGGTCCCAACAGAGTTGATTCTTTAAAAGCACTTAGAGTTTATTTGAAGACTCTGACTTTGAAATTCTTGATCTCTATGTCCTATGAGGATTTGTAGAACATAGATAGGACATACGGAGCATATAACACAGATGTATGTGGTGTCTGTTGTCTGTGTGCTCCTATTCTTTGCCTGTGTGTTGTTGTCTGTGTGTTGTAGTATCTGTGGTCTGTGTGCTCCTATTCTGTGCCACTCATGTGGAATCTGCTCAGAACATTCTTCTCAGTGTACGTGACTTATGTTTTGATTCTAGCTTATTAAAATAGTCTTACTATGTTTAGAATTGAGAAACAGTTGTTACACTGAGGTATTACATATGTGGCTTATGAAAAGTAAGATTTTATAGTCTTATGTACAATACTGTCTCAGCGAGGATGAGAGCTCAATTAAGATCCAAAGTGGAAAACATAAAGGGGCCGTTCCAGCTAAATTCTACACATCTCTGAAGTTTCCCCAGATTTAAAGATGGCAAAATCTAAAATGTAAGTTTTATATGTGTAATATACAGCATACATTCTATACACTATATTGTGATCCGTACTAATAAACGGGTAATACGTTAGCAAAAAGTGTTAGAAAGGAAATCACAAGAGCTCCTGTTGTCTCCTCCCCGCCCCCCACATGGGAATGGCTGTCTCAAGAACGCTCTTTCCTTCCTTCTCCGTGGGTCAAAGTGCTTGCCTGCTGGGCCTGCCCAGCCCTGGCCTCCAGGCTACATTAGGACACTCTGTCCTCTGGAGTTCTCGTCCACTGCTCCACGAGGGTTCCCCAGGGAACGCTCAGCCTTCTCTCCCGTCTCTCTCCCTCCTGCTTCCGTCCCTGCACGTCCACTCCCTCCACAGAGCCCCAGGACCAGCCTTGCCCTCATGTCCTGGTGGGCCAGGAAGCCCTCTCCACGCCTCTGCAGCCCACACTCCCCACAGCTTTAAGCCCGGCACTGTCCCCTGACCAGTGGCTTTCCTTCCATGCCCAGTGTTCACCCTCAGCGGAAGCTTTTCTGGCCCTGCCTCTTTATCTCCTTGTATTCAGTGCTTTGTTGCTAGAGGAGACTCAATGACTTGTAAAAAGACAGAAGTTAGAAAGGTGATAGGAGGCTAAACAGAGCTGAAGGTGGGAAAGGCTTTGCTTGCTGTTTGCTCCCAAGTCTCTACAGCCTACAGGGCTTCAAGTGTTCCAGGCTCTGACTTGAAGGCCGTGCATGGGTATCTTAGTTCCCATGAAAAGCCCTAGAAGTAGGCCTTGCTTCCTCTTGTGGTAGATGATTTCACCAAATGCAAGAGCAGCAATCTTCAAAGCAAGCTTCTTGCTGTGACCAGGCAGGCAACAGACAAGAGGTGGAGCTGGGACTTAAAATAGAAGGTGTGCACTCAGGTTCTGTGTGGGAAATGCACGTGCCCATCTCCCCACAGGAAAGCATCTGCGAAGCACATTCTGGCTTGACTCTTTCTCCTCTCTCCTCCACTGCAGTTCTTAACTCACTTGATTTACACAGAACACAGCTTAGTTAATGCGCAATATCATTACTTCTTCGGCCTTTCGATGTGGTAAGATGCTTTAGTCCATAAAATATTAATTGCATTTATAATCTTAATGACATCCAATCATTTTATAGCCCCCAGGTAGCAGTGAGTACAAAGTCTTGTTATACACGAGCGCCTGGTGGCCCTGCTGTCCAAAGGCTGGCACCGAGCTGCCACATCAGTGATGCCCGGCCCAGGAGCTTGGACTTGTCATGACTTCCTGTAGGCGCAGGTCAAAGTGCTTCATGCTATCTCTCAGTGATGTGATAAAGGACTTGTGGGAGAAGATGTGGCCCTGAGACTGAGCCACACCAGTGCCAGGGAGCACTGTTGGAACGAGCGTGTCAGGCCTTCCAGGAGCACAGCGGCTGCCGAGGCTGAGCTGCTAATTGCGGTTTCTTTCAACTGTGTTTTCTCCCTGGGGCTCATGTGAGGTCCTAGCCCCGAGGTTCCCGGGGCTTCAAGGTGCTCTCCGAGAGTGTGTTTTCATCACCGAGCACTGCGTGTTATTTCTCTAGTTCCACATAAAGGGAGACGCTTAGTACAGTCCGGCACACACTGATTCTTTTTTTCCCCTTACATAATTCTTCCCTCACTAGTGTTTGGGCATGACTCTGCTTTTGCCTGTATCATATATGGAGTTGGAAGTAAGGCGATTTTCTGTGTCATTTGATTAAACTGAAAAGCATCATGTGCCTCACGTCCGAGCCTGGGTTCTTTGGGGCCTGAAACGCTGATCCACCTCTAGATGATGACCAGGTCTCTGTGTCTGGATTCAGTCATGACGCGTTGACTGTGTGGCCGCTGGACTGGCCTCTCCTTTCTAGCAGCGACTCGCCTGCTGAGTGACCCCTGGGCGCGCAGTGTCTGACAGCCTCACTCTTCCTTCCTGCCTCACTTGCTGCTTTCCTGCTGCTGCAGCTCAGCTCAGTTATACGGACATAGCCAAGACACGTCAGGAGACATAGCGCCAGCTAAGTGACAAACCACTGTCTTTGCTTGCTGTTTCACCAGCTGATGGGATTTTGCTCTCTCTTAGTCATTAATAATGTATAATAAATGGAATATAGAGAAGTCTTCTCCTGAAGGAAAAATACACCACATACGCCCTGCAGATTCAGGGATAAACTGGCCCTAGAATTTGTTGGGAGGAGGCTCGGGATCTCCTTCCTGACAGCCCTTCCCATCCCCTCCTGGCGTCCTCGGGCTTACGTGAGGGCTTTAGTTTCCAAGTAGCTTGTGTCCTGCTTGACGACTGTGACTGTAGATAAGAGCGTTCATGGGGGTTCAGAACTCACTTCAGCACTCATGAAGCAATCAACTTTATGGCCTGAATATAATAAAACTTAGTTCCTATTGTGAAATAATGGATTTGACGTGATTGCAGTGGTAGCACACCGAGGGAACTGCAGAGATTTGATTTTCAAGAAAGGATTTTGTTTCATTTATGTTTGTCCTTCTCCCCTGCTAGGTCAAAGAATTCTACTCCTACCAAGATGAACCAGTGGCCATTCAAAATCTCAAGCGAGGCCTGGCTAGCCTCTTTCAGACGCAGTTAATCTCTGGAAATGGCAATGAGGTACTAACTAATGTCTTTAAGAATTCAGAATCACATTAGTCAGTGGAGTTACTAGAATTTTTTTATATGGATTTCTATTTGTAGAAAATTCATTTTAGACAAAAAAAAAAGTTGCTACTCTGGTAATGCTCAGAAAAAGTGAGTTGCATCATCAGCTCTCATTTGTGTAGGAAACAGATTGTAATGTACCCCAAGAAAGAGACAGTTGAGGGAATTAGGACATGTCATATGAGGAGGCGTGTTGGCATCTGTGAGAGGGTGTCAGAGGTACTGAAACCCAGTGGAGGCCCCGCTGAGCGTCGTGAGGGACGTTGGATTCATAGAGGTTCTGAGCCCATAGATTAGAGAGCAGCAGCTGTGTTTCCCCAGTTCTCAGATGCCAGGGGTGTGTGTCCAGCTTGGGAACCCCTGGTCTGTATGGCCCACTCCCTTCAGAACAGAGAAGCTGAGGGTAACCCTGAGAAGTCCACACCTCTCCCCGTCGCACCCAGAGTCAAAGGCAGAGAGTTTCCTGGTGGGAACTGAGCTACCTCCCAGGGGGAAGAATCTTAGCGCGAGGTTTGGCTTAGACAGAGGCTGTGTTCGGGTGGCAGGAAGGCCTGGGGTGCTCCAAAAGTGTGACTGTGTCACATGCAGAGTTGAATTGATCCATGGGATTTTAAGAATTTCTGCTTTATGTGCACACTTATGTCCATTAATAGCACTCAAACTCCTCCCTCTTCACTACATAATCCCTGCTCATCAGAGGTTTCAATTATGGCCAAGCCACTCACTTAATTCCGATTGTGCATTAGAGAGGAGTGAGAAGCCCTTTGTTATTGCTGAGGCAATAGAAGGAGTCGGACTCTCCTCACTGGGAGGGAGGGAGGAGCCTGCCGTCCTGGGAAGCCGAGTCTCCACCCACTTACACGTCAGGGACCCCAACTTCCCTCCAGATTCAAACGGTCCACGGGAGGTTATCCTCTGATTGCTCTTCTCAGGTGGACGTCTCCGGGGATTGTAAAGTGACCTACCAGGCTCAACAAGACAAAGTGATCAAAGTGAAGGCCTTGGACTCCTGCAAAATAGAAAGGCCTGGATTCAAAACCCTCAACCAGGTAGGCCTGGACCCACTGCCTCTGCAGAGTTTGGGTAGTTGCATGTTGTAGAGATGAACTTAAAATCTAGAGCAATGTAATTTGGGAATATTGATTATTTCCAGTTTAAGGTGTAGTTTCACACATAAAGAAGCAACCTACTCTTTATGTGTGAAGCTACTTCAATATGCTATGGGTTTGGGAGTCGGGTGGGTGGGTTGCAGGGGACACTTGTTACAACAACTCCATTTCTTTCTTTATTGAGGTCTTGGGTGTCACTACGAAAAGCACTTCAGTGACCACGTATAAGATAGAAGACAGTTTTGTCATAGCTGTGCTCGCAGAAGAGATTCATGCTTTTGGGTTGAATTTTCTACGAAGCATCACAGGCAAAATAGTATCAAAGTAAGATAACACTGAAATTTTTATTTCCCTGACTATTCTTTGATATATTTCTAGGCTTGATCTGTGTCTGTGTGTGTGTCTGTGTGTGTGGGGGGGGGTCTGCATTTTCATTTTGAATTGCTTGGACTATGATGGTATCTGTCCGCTCTGTACTTCTCAGAGCATGTATATGGTGTTTACCAGATGCTGCTTCGTTGCTTTTGCTGTTGGCCAGGCCTGGCTGTGCTCATGGCTCCCTCCTGGTGGGCTCAGGGAACCATACAGGATGCTGGGGGTCACACCCAGGGTGATTGCAAGGCAAGCGCCCTGCCTGCTGCACTCTCTCTCGAGCCCCTAGATACTGTTTTAGACAAAGCTGTATTTTAGAAAGCTGTTCACTGAATATAACTTATCTTCATTATTCAATTTCCCTGTCAAAAGTTTTCAATGTAAGATTAAAAAGTGACCTTTACACGTTCTCTCCTTAATTGGGGGGTGGGGGGTGGGCAGGTGTCATTACTGTTAAGAAATGCATAACAAGTTCCATAGTAAAAGAGATATGACAATTCTTTACATGATTTATAACATATCTTCAAAGCTGTCATTTCAATTTGAGGATGTGCTTCTGGTCAGACTAGTTCTCATAGGGTTAGGAACTGGAATTTCAGGAGGCTGGCGAGGTAACGCAGACACTTCCCTGGCATGCAGCTGACTCTGGGTTGACCCCAGCCCTGCACCAGTGGGTGTGGCCCACCCTCTTCAAAAGGAATTGGAATTTCAAATCTAAGTCTATGTGTTATTTTTAGATCTTCATCCAGAATATTTTCTAACACTGTGTGTATTGTGTATTAGGCCTCGCTTCTCTAATACTTTCTCAGCAATAGCCGGTATGCCAAAGACATGTAGACATAAAATCTTTTTTTTTTTAAAGGACATTGCTTTATTTATTTATTTATTTATTTATTTATTTATTTATTTATTTGCTTTTTGGGTCACACCTGGCGATGCACAGGGGTTACGCCTGGTTCTACACTCAGGAATTACTCCTGGCGGTGCTCAGGGGACCATATGGGATGCTGGGATTTGAACCCGGGTCGGCTGCGTGCAAGGCAAACACCCTACCCGCTGTGCTATCGCTCCAGCCCCGTAGACATAAAATCTTGGGAGGAAGTTCCTCAAAGCATAGACACTGACATTTTAGTAAAGTCTAACCTGTAATAGAATTTTGCATTCTACTTTGTACTGCATATCATTTAATTTTTTTAATAAAATAAAATGTCTAGATACCTTTTCAGGCAATCAGGTGTTCCTTACTCTATAACAAAGTCCAAATGTATTGGTATCAAGGCAGTAATCATTTGATTATTGTCTCTCATGATTCTGTGTAAGCCATGGTTGGCACCTGTGCGGGTGTGGGCAGTCCTGGCCAGCGAGGGCTCGTAGGCTGCCCTTTACCTGTCTGGCCCTGGCGAGGGTATTGACCCACAAAGAAAACCAGATGTAGTGTTCCAGTCTTCGACTAGTGGTGCTTTGGAGATGTCATGACCACCTCACGCTCTCCCTGGAGATGTGACGGTGTGGAAGGCCTGGCCTGGAGCACTGAATGTCCCCTTGCTGAGAGCATGCCCGTGACACGACATGTCCTTTCTGTGGGCCTCAGGCAGAAACTCGAGCTCAAGACAACTGAAGCAGGTCCAAGAATGGTCCCCGGGAAGCAGGTCGCAACTGTGATCAAATCCATCGACTCCAAGTACACGGCCCTTCCCATTGCGGGGCAGGTCTACCAGAAGGAGTGTAAGCGGTGCCCTTCGGTAAGTGTGCACGTGGGGACGCCCGTGGCTTCAGGTGCTTGTTTCCCTGACTCCTGTGGAAGTGTCAGCACCTTTATAAGGAAAGTTAAGAAGAGCTGTCAGCCACCACTGAGTTAGTGGGCACCGGAGACCGTGAATAATGAGGCCATAATTTGCAAAAGTACTTCCATCCACTCATCTCCAATAAGTCACATCTTGACCTAAGGGAAGCTTCTGGAAAAGAGCCCCTAGAGCGTTGGGGGGAAAGGGCTGGTGGCACTGGGTGACAAGAGCAGAACATTGTACCTCAGGCAAACTGTCTCCGGGTGCTTGGACATCTGTATTCCAGTAGTGCTGTGAGGACCCGAAGGTGCCAGCCCTGCCCAAGCAGGAAGGCTTTTCCTGTGCAGGAGAGGGAGAAGCACCCCACGGCCTCGTAGTCTTCCTCTTGTGCACTTCCAGTCCAGCACAGAGAAGTTCCTTTGTGCACGGTCACAGAACTGAAGTCAGGGTTGAGCACGGCCTAATACTCTCGTCAGGAGACAAGCCTTGGGCCTGCTGTTTGTGGCACCAGAAGGTGCTTCTCCCTTGACTGGAGCTGGTGTCCAGAGTGGGTCACTGGGGCTGGGGGCACTGCCTTGCTCAGACAGCTCCCCCTCAGAGACCACAGGTCTCCCCATCCCTCCCTCACAGGCCCCCATCTCCTCTGCCTGAGAACCCTGTGTTCCCCCCGAGAGACCCCTTACCTCTCTCACAGACCACAGAGCCATCATCTCCCCCAGAGACACCCCCGTCTCCTGCCTCAGAGACCCCCATCTCCTGCCTCAGAGACTTAGAGACTCCTATCTCCTCCCTTACAGACCCCCCCATCTCCTCCCTCACAGCCTCCATCTCCTCTCTTACAGCCCCCATCTCCTCCCTCACCCCATTTCCTCCTCACAGCCCCATCTCCTCCCTCACAGACCCCCATCTCCTCCCTCACAGCCCCCATCTTCTGCCTCAGAGACCACAGCCCCCCCCACCTCCTTCTCAGAACCACAACTCCTGTCAGAGAGCTCTGTCTTCCCTCCCAGAGATGCCTGTCTTCTCCTGCACAGACCCCCACCTCCCCCCACAGACCCCCATCTCCTCCTCCAGAGACCGCCTCTCCTCCCTCACACCCCACCACCCCACCCCCACATCTTGCTGAGGGTCAGAGGCCAGGGAGGCACCAACTGGGAGGTCAGCCCTGAGGAAAGGTGCTTTTCTGGGAGCTGTTGGGAATGTGAATGGACCTTGCCCTTGTCTTGCAGCTCTCCGAGCACTGGAAGGACGTGAGGCAGCACCTGCAGCCTGAAAACCTGAACAAGGCACAGTCTGTCCGCAGCTTCCTTGCCTTCATCCAGCACCTCAGGACGGCCAAGAGGGAGGAGATCCTCCAGATCCTCAAGGGCGAAAGCAAGGAAATGCTGTGAGTCCCAGGGCAGTGGGCACCTGTGGGAACACGTGTCTGGGGGATGCTTTTTGCTACAAAAGCAACATTTCTTGTATCTAGGTACCACACCTCCAAATCATTGATTCTGCTGCCTTGAATTCTCATTGGTCAGTTATGCCAGTGCATCAGTCTTAGTGGCTACTTGCCTTGAAATACAAGTTTCCTGTAATGACCTAGCATGAGCCTTTTTGAATTCCAGTCTGGCTGACAGATGAGCGGGGACCGTGGTCTCCTGCCCCGCTTGTCTCGCTGTCTCGGTCGGCATAATCCTCAGGGCTCAGGTGGTATCTGGCTGAGGCTGGCTGGGTACTGAGTTAGTGAGTTCCGAGGATACGTGTATGGGAGGGAAGGGAGACAAGGGGAAGCTCTTTCTGGAAGGCGCCGGCTTTTCCTTCACCCACTCCTTCAGGAAAGTCAGACAGTGACAGTGCAAAGGGCAGGCCCTGAGTGCGGGGCAGCCCCTCAGCACTGCTGCCCTGGCCCTTTCCCACAGACCACAGCTGGTGGACGCCATCACCTCTGCCCAGACACCAGACTCTTTGGATGCCATCTTGGACTTTTTGGATTTCAAAAGTGACAGCAGCATTATCCTTCAGGAGAGATTTCTCTACGCTTGTGGGTTTGCCACTCACCCCAGTGAAGACCTCCTGTATGCCCTCATCGTAAGTCAGGGGAAAGGCTCACGTCAGTGTCCAGGGAGCCTGAGGAAGGCTGTTCTCCTGAGGGTCCGTCGTCACCATCTGTCAGACTGTGGGCTGTCCTTGCTCATTCACTGTAGGCCGGCTGTTCCACGTCGTGTTCTTTGCTCTAGGTCATGACTGGTTCGAAGATCGTGTTCACCTGTCATATCATGTGACATACAACATTATTTCAAAGGGGAGAAGTCTTGGTATTGCTTCAGAGATTTCTTAAAGAGATTTTTATGACTTCTAAAACCTAAATGATTCTTAATATACAGTTCATTGAGAAAAACTACAGTTCTTTAGATTTAAATATTTTATATCATAAGCAGAAGTTAGACTTCTCTTGGGTGCAAGGTATTTTTTAAGGACTACTTATGCTGGGCGAGAGAGAAGTATACAGCAGGTAGGGCACTTGCCTTGCACACGGACCCAGGTTTAATCCCTGGCATTCCATATGATACTCAAACACCACCAGGGGTAACTCATGAGTACCCTTGAGAATCGGATCAAAGTATCAAAGCCCCTTTTCACAGCTCCATGCAGTTGCAGACCATTTCTGGGCTTCACTGACCAAAGGTGGCCCGTTCATAACCCTTGAGGGAGCTACAGACCCAGCTCAGCACGCTGGAGGGCAGCTTGCTGACTCTCCACACAGTGCTCTCATGAGCACACAGGCAGGCACGTCCCGCTTCAGGCACGTCCTCTGGGCTGAGAGGGGCCCGGGTGATGTGTGGCTGCTCGTAACCATTTATCCCTTGACCTCACAGAGGAAGTTCAAGGGCTCCTTTGCGAGCAACGACATCCGAGAAACAGTCATGATCATCATGGGCGCCCTGGTCCGGAAGCTGTGCCAGGGTGAAGGCTGCAAACTCAAAGTAAGTGTGTCCCTCTCCGGCGTGGGCGCCCCCTGTGGCCGACCTCCCCACGCCCCTTCCCCACGCGCCCTGCGCTTGCCTTGGAGCTCAGCTCTTCCCTTACAGCTGTTATTTCAGTCTCCAACTGCAATGTGAGATGGACCGTTGTTGTGTTGACACCAGCTAATTAGACCAGCAACAGGTGCATAGGTGCTCCGTTCACCACCGCACCATCCTGCTGCTTTTAAGCCACACACGCACATTTTCTATGAAAAGCCTTTCTCTAGTGATTGCAGCTCAAGTTTGGGGGGACAAGTATGACATCAGCCACAGTGATGCTGTGGAGCAGAGTAGCACCAGCAAGTGCCCACCCAGAGAGCCAGGAAGTGCCTGGCCCACTGTCCTCCATCCTTGATATTTATAGACTTCCCTGTGTCCTTGAACGGGGCATGCAGGATCATTCTCGTTCCTAGAAAAACGTCAGGCTTTCAGGCGACTTCTTAGAGCAGGATTTTTTTGTGCAAAGCACAAAGTCAAGTGTGCTTTTCAGTCTTGACTTTCGGTAGAGAGAATTTTGTTACTTCCAACTATTTAGAACTATAAGTTTTATTCTTAAACCACTGTCACTGTCACTGTTATCCCATTGCTCATCGATTTGCTCGAGCGGGCACCAGTAACATCTCTCATTGTGAGACTTATTGTTACTGTTTTTGGCATATCCAATACGCCAGGGGTAGCTTGCCAGGCTCTGCCGTGCAGGCGTGATACTCTAGGTAGCTTGCCAGGCTCTCCGAGAGGGGCGGAGGAATCGAACACGGGTCGGCCGCGTGAAAGGCGAACGCCCTACCGCTGTGCTATCGCTCCAGCCCATTCTTAAATCATTCATTCGTTTTAACGAGAAGACCCTCACTTTAACATCTTCTCGTTAGAAAAACACCCACGATGGGCCTCGTTTCTGGGCTCATTGCTTCCCCCACGCCTTCACTGTAGTATGATGGGGTCCGTGCAGTCGGGCCTCTGGCTGTGGTGCTCACACCTCTGAGTTATGATGTTGGCTGGGGCTCAGCATCATCTTGCAGTGCTCACACACGTGCCCAGGGCTGTCCCGTTAGCTGCCGTGCTTGCACACGTGCGCACCATACACTAATTAGGACTCGTACGCTGCGTGCGGAACTGGATCGGGAAGCCCAGTGTGGGGAGCAGCATGGCTCACCGCCCGTGAGGCAGGCAGGTGTGAGACGAGCTGTGGGAAGGCGGTCCTCTGCCAACTCTGGTTAGAAGGCCGGTTTTTCACGGGGTCAGTGTGTGTCTGCTATCTCAACAGATCAAGACTGTTATTTGTTTATTGAATATTTTTCTATTAAAAAAAGACACATACTGTTCTTGAAACCAGATGGCTCCAACTCATAATAAGAATGTAAACTAAAAATTTTAAAAATTGGCTTGAAAAACAGCTCCCTAGGGGCTGGAGAGATAGTACATCGAGAAAGCACTTACCTTACATGTGGCTTGTCCAGGTTAAGTCCCCTGCACCCCATGTGATCCCCAATCAAGAATATAAATTAAATATGAAGAAAGTTGCTTGAAGAACAATTCCACTGAAAATATTTGATCATAAAAATTTTTGAGTCAGGGGCTAGAAATAGTACAACCGGTAAGGGCTTGCAGAGCTGACCCTGTTTGCCTGGCACCTCAGATGGTCCCCTGAGTACCACCAGGAGTGATCCCTGAGCACAGAGCCAGGAGTAAGCCCCCAGGACCATCGGGTGGTCCCACCCCCCAAATAAAACCTTATTATTAATTAAAAAACAGATTTGCATATTCTGATCACATAAAAGAAGCTACGACGTGTCTAATACATTTCAACGTCCCTAACTGTTCACTCCCACATCAGTATCCGATATTTTGACTAAAGACAAAACTCACATTGGAAGAAACATATTCGGTGATACTTAACAAACACGTCTTCTGTGCTGGGCTTCTCCTGTGAGGGACAGAAACTTCAGACACTCTGCCCTCAGAGAGCAGACTGGGCTGTTGGTTAGTCTGCTGATTAGTGTGCCAGCAGTGTGTTCAAAAGTGAATGGCCCCCGGTAGCTGTACCACTCATCATGCTCTTCTTGCGTGTTAGGAATATGTTCATGCCTGTATGTTTGGGACATGCGCCTCCATCAAGCTGTGCTTGCTTGCTTGCCTTTTCTCTTCTTTCCTTCGTATGAAAGCAGCGTGGTTTACAAAGTGAGTCACAGCTGAGTTGTAGAGCTTGTTTTCGTGATGCGCCTCTCCGGTGGGGCGTGCTAGACTTGCTGTGGCTTTGGGTGACTTTCTCGGGTCCAAGGGTATAAGCAGCCCCGCGAAGCTGAGCTTCGTGTGTGCTCATGCACACGACTGAGGTAGCCTGGCCTTTCTTAGGCGGTGGTGGAAGCCAAGAAATTAATCCTGAGCGGACTTGAGAAGCCAGAGAAGAAAGAGGACACCATGATGTACCTGCTGGCCATGAAGAACGCCCTGCTCCCGGAAGGCATCCCCCTCCTCCTGAAGTACGCCGAGGCGGGCGAGGGGCCCATCAGCCACCTGGCCACCACCACCCTCCAGAGATACGACACCCCTTTCATAACGGACGAGGTAAATCCGACCTCCCTGCAGCCTGCGCACAGAGGGTCCGCATGCAGACCCCGGGGGAGTTGCCTGGACCTTCTCGGGCCAGCGGCTTCTCTCTCCTACTCACTCAGAAGTTGCTCACAGTCTGAAAGTGCCTTTTCGTCAGCCGTGTGGCTACCGAGCGTGGGGTGGGTGTTGGGGTCTCGGGCAGGCAGGTCTCCCGACAAGAACTGGTTCTGTCCCTTCCCGGTTGGTGATGTTTTTTATGGGTTTCTCAACTCCCAAGCCCTGGCGAGCTTAGCCAGCACTGGTGGAAGGCAGAAGGAGGTGGAGGGGGTGAAATGGCAGGAGCTTTTGTTAGTGCTCCGAGCTGCCCGCCAGGCTGTGTGGCAGTCCTGGGAGCCAGGGAGTGATTGGTTGCAGTGGAATGCAGTTATCTCGGAAACTTTTCATCTTGTCATTGCTGTAAGTGTTTTATTAAGAAACAAGTTTTCTAATGTGACGGGGGGGAGGGGTGAGGATCCCCTGTCAGCGGAGACTAACATGGCCACAAATGCCCCTCTCCCCCGAGGGTGCTGAGAGGGACAGAAACGGCCTCCTGCACAGGTTGGCTGTGAACTACAGTTTCTCTAGACGGGAAGCTACTGCAAAGGAAAGGAGGAAGGTCCTGTGTCAGGGAAATGTCAGTCCCTACAGCCTCTCACCCAGAACCGCATTCCAGGAGGCTCGACTCTCCTTTGAAAGCTGGTATCGGTTGGCGTGAGGGAGGGTACCCTCAAGAATCTCAGCTCATCAAAAGCAGTTCTCGGGGCTGGAGCCATAGCACAGCGGGCAGGATGTGTGCCCTGCACACGGCCGGCCCAGGCTTGATTCCCAGCATTCTATATTGTCCCCTGAGCACCGCCAGGGGTAATTCCTGAGTGCAGAGCCAGGAGTAACCCCTGTGCATCATGGGGTGTGACCCATAAAGCAAAAAACAAAAAACAAAAAAAAACCACGAGTTCTCACGCATGCTCTGCCTGTTGTAGAGAAGGGAAATCACGGTCCTGCCTTCACCTGCCAGCCCTGCCTCGGGGCCCTGGTCACGGTCTGAGAGCCCCGGCCCCGGGGAGTGTGGAAATGTGTGTGCATCCTCACGCGTGCACTGCCCACTGTTAGATGGCCGTGTGCTCGACGCGCGCCCCATTCTCTGGCCAGGTCAAGAAGACTCTGAACAGGATCTACCACCAGAACCGCAAGGTCCACGAGAAGACCGTGAGAACCACGGCCGCGACTGTCATTCTGAGCAACAACCCGTCTTACATGGACGTGAAGAACATCCTGCTCTCCATCGGGGAGCTGCCGAAGGAGATGAACAAGTACATGCTGGCCACCGTGCAGGACATCCTGCGCTTCGAGATGCCCTCGAGGTAGGCGTCCCCGGCCCCACCCCCGCCCACTGTGCGCGGTGTGGGGCGGGCTGTCCCCTGGACACAGGGTGCCGGGCGGTGTCACACGGTGGTCGGACTGTCCCGGGCTCTGCTCCCTGACCCATGTTTCGGAGTTTCTCCCTCTGGTTTGTCGTGACCCTGTTACTGTGGTCTGACTGGCTGGACTCTGATGGCGGCAGTCAGGCTGAGAGAGGGTGAGGGCGAGCTGAGAGGAGAGAGGGCCAGCGGTGGGTCTTCCCGAGACGCCCTCGGAATGGAAATTGCCTGCACAGAGAATCAGCCGCCAGGACGAGGGAGCCTGCCCTGCTGTCATTCTGACACCGCCGAGCCCCACAATCCCGGGAATGCGGGACAGTCCTGACACTGGCCCAGTGGCCCCAGGCCTCCCGTGCCCGGAGACTGGAGAAGGGGCCCTTCCTTCCCCGGAGGAGCCAGGCTTTCTCTGGATCTGCCTCGGGGACTCCGACACACGCATGTGCAGCCTTCCCCTTTCCACATGCAGCAAAATGGTCCGTCGCGTCCTGAAGGAGATGGTGGCTCACAACTACGACCGCTTCGCCAAGAGCGGGTCCTCCTCCGCCTACACCGGCTACATTGACCGTACGTGCCGGGTCTGCGGCAATGCCAGCCAGCACTGCTGGACCGAAGGGCGGTTGGCCGGGCAAGACCGGGCTCTCCGGGGTGGGTTGGCCAGGAGAGGTCTGGCCACTAAGGGCACACCCTTCCTCAGGCGACTCCCACTCAGCATCCACGTACGGCCTCGACATCCTCTACTCCGGCTCTGGCATTCTGAGGAGGAGCAACCTGAACGTCTTCCAGCACATCGGGAAGGCCCATCTCCATGCCAGCCAGGTAGGGCCTTCCTGCCCGCTCCGACCATGGGGGGCCACCAGAAAGGAGGCTGGCGTGGCCCCCGACACGCCCTGCCTGGTCCTGATCCTTCTGTGGTGGTGGCCTGCAAGCCCCGGCAGGGACGGGGAGCCTGAGGGATTCTCTCTGCCACATGCCCGCTGTCTCCTCAGAGTCACACGTGCTGAGTGAAGATGGCACCGTGTTTCTTACCTGTGTCTTTAAAGTATTGTTCACTCACAGAGGCACTCTTTAGAGCTGCAGGGAGCACTTTATTTCCCGGTCGTTGCCAGAGACTGAGTCCCCGTAGCAGAGTCGTTGCTCCAGAGGCCCTCCCCTGAGCACTGCCGGGGAGAGGCGTGGAGGGAAGGGGCGGCTCTTCTGCCTTTAGCTTTATCCAGAACCATGGGGCTGTCCGCTGCCTTCCAAGTCACGGATGGACTTTCTCTGCCGCCTTTGTCTCTACCAAACTGTGACCTTGTGGACAAGCCCCTTGACAGTGGGGACGATCCCTGCACCCCTGCGCACGCTGGCCGGCACTGGGCCTCTGTCCTGCTCCAGCCCTGCGCTGCCCCGGAGGACAGAGAGTGGAGCCGTGGGTGTCCTCCTCACATGCCCAGCTGTCTCTCTCAGCTCCAGAGGCACGCGTGGCCCCAAGCTCCGCAGCGGCCTTTCCGTTTTCTTCCAGGCCTCCCCAGGATGGCCTGTCCACTGGGCTGCCCACCTGCTCTGGTGCCAGCACAGGGCGGGGGCCGGGCTGGGTGGCCACGCGGAGGGCTGGAGTCCTGCCCTCCATGCCCTCCTCTCCCTGGGTCTCCCTGAGAAGGGGACCCGGTACCTGGGGGTTGGAGTGAGGCAGCTCCGGTTCTGTTTGGGCTGCGTGGGGGGCGGCCGCCATGCGGTGTCAGGCCGACTCCTCTGGACCGGCGTCTGTCCCGCAGGTGGTCATCGAAGCCCAGGGCCTGGAGACACTGATCGCGGCGACTCCGGACGAGGGCGAGGAGAACCTGGACTCCTTCGCCGGCATGTCGGCCATCCTCTTTGACGTCCAGCTCAGGCCCGTCACTTTCTTCAACGGGTACAGTGACCTGATGTCCAAGATGCTGTCGGCGTCGAGCGACCCTGTCAGTGTGGTGAAGGGACTCATCCTGCTCGTGGACCACTCTCAGGTGAGCCGCCCGGCCTGCCCGCCGCCAGCGCCCGCTCCAGGGGGCAGAGTTCTGTCCGCAAGAGCCTCTTCACTGCTGAGGCGAGACGAGGAAGGAAGGCGCTCGGGAACCAAGTTGTGCGGGGGCAGCCCAGGCTCCCGGAGCAGAGGGCCGGTGTCTCTGTGCTCGACTTTCCTCGTGCGATGGCTCAGAGCAGGCACCGAGCCCCCGGCCCCATGGGTGACTCGGGACAGTGATGAGGAAGATCCCAGAGGGCCGTCCCAGGCTCACCCAATAGGAGAGACACAGAGCGCAGACCCCAGCCGCGTCCTGAGGCCCTGCCCACATTCCCGTTGTTGTGGAGCCTCGGAATGCTCGCTCGGTGCTGGAGAGCAGGACAGCTGGGGCCGGGGACGCCACGGTGTGACTGCAGGGCCCATGTGCATGGGTCTATATAATGGGTATATATGTACATATACATGGGTCTGTGGATGTGCGGCACTGGTGGAGTCAGCCGACACGCAACTGACCCTTGGGGTGGTGGGACGGGGGCCTCTGGTCCCTAGCCCCCACCTTGCCCTGGAGTGACCTCTACTTTAACTTTCCTGAAGTCCAGAATGGTTTTCAACTTCCCAGGTCCCTGACTGCCACCCACTTCCAGCACAATTTCCTCCTTCCAGGAAGGAAGGGGGAGGGGCCAGGCAGCAGGGTCTTTTCCAGAACTTTCCTTGAAGCCCTAGCTACTTACTGCTACAGAAGAGAGCATCTGCCCAAGATGTCTCCTGGCTATGGGCCAAACACGTGCTCCATGTGTCTCAGACCACAAGGAGGCTGCAAGTGGCTGGCGTGGCCACTCTGAGCAAAGCTGTTTCCCCTTGAGGTGGGTGGGGACACGGGAGCCAGCGGTGGCTCCCACGACCTTGATCTCAGTCGCTCTGCAGCTTGCTTGCACCGTGTCAGATTCACATCTCTGGGGGAGGCTCAGGAGCAGGCACCGGGCAGAGGTGGCCGAGCAGGCCTGGGAGCGAGAGGGCCGCACAGTGCCTGAGGGCCGGGCGGAGTGACCCCGATGCCCACAGGGCAGGCAGCGAGCCAGGGCGGCCTTTTATGGACGCGCAGGGCGAGTGGCAGTGACTCCGGCCTGCGGCACAGGGCACACTGTGGCTGAGGAGAGCCATCAGCGCCACATCAACAAATGGGCCCGCGGTGTTCCAGTCGTTTTATTTATAAAAACTGACCAGGGCCAGGCCCGCCGGCGGCCGAGACGTGCCAGCTCCTGCTCCAGGTTGCCCTCGGAGGGGCTTTCGGCTCCCGAGGCGGGGGCGTGAGCGCTGCCCTCTCGAGGGGCGGCTGGAGGGTGTCGCGGGGGCTGCTGCGAGCCCTCTGTGGCTCCCGGCTCTGCAGAGCGGGCCAGCCCGGGACCGTGCCAGGTCAAGCGCTGACGTGCGGGCGTGTTGGCGGGGCACCTGTCACAGTCACCGGGGCAGATGGAATTACTCTGAGCTCAGTTTCTCGCTCTTTCCGGCTAACCGGATTACTCTTCAGAGAAAGAGGTCTGGTGAAACCAGCTCCACGGGAGACTCTGCCCCGCCAGCTCAGACAGGCTTTCCCGAATGGAGGCAACGGGCCAGAGTGTCCGAAGCCCAGGTCTGAACTAGAAGAAAGGCTCTGGGACAAAGGTCAGAGATCACAGAGGTCACGTCGGCCGCACACGCACGGCCCCGAGTCCTGCTCCCACAGTCCTCCCAGGTCAGGTGAGGACACGGCCGGGCTTCTGTCTGTGGCAGTTCTGAGAACCGGCTTCCCTGCAGGCCGGGAGACACGGCCGGGGCTCGTGACCGGGCGGCAGCAACGCCAGCCCTCGAGAGATGCCTCGGCCCGGCTGTCTCTGCCTCTCCATGGGAGATCAGACGGGAGTGAAGCGAGACGGCCCGGTGGGGCTCTCACAAACCTGCCGCGCCCCTTCCTCTTGCTTCTCAAGAGCACAGGCCAGTGTGGGGAGGCCCAGCCGGTCTCTGCAGGCAGGAGTGAGCTGTGCCTGCCCTTCCCTCCTCGTGCCCCCCGGGCCATCCTGGGCCATCCCGGGCACACACGTGCTGCCGCCGTCCCGTGTGCATGTTCGAGGCTCACGGAGGTCTGAGTGCCAAAGGGCCCTCGGACACGCCCTCACCCCCCGGGGCTGCAGCCGGTCTGGTAGATGCCCGCCGGGTCCCCGGGCTGGCAGTTCTCCCTTGGAGGCACGCAGAACCCCAGCCGGCCCTCAGGGCGTGCCCGCAGAGCCCTCCGCAGCAGGCGAGCACATGGGAGCAAGTCCCTGACACGCTGGGGAGCGGCAGCGAGTGGGGAGAACTCGGGCCGTCCCATCTCCCCGCTCTCTGGCCAAGCTGGGGCAAGCCTGCTGCAGGGCTGGAGACAGGCGGAGTGTCTCTGGGCCTGGGAAGGACCCCGGCGTTGGGGTAGCTGCCCAGTCTCGCCTGCGGCAGGGGTTTGCCCCAGGAAGGGCGGGTTAGGTCGTGCTGCTGTGTTGCCACCCCCTCTGCCATCGTCCTACTGGTATGTTTCTGCTTCCAGGAGCTGCAGCTGCAGTCTGGACTGAAGGCCAACATGGAGATCCAGGGCGGGCTAGCGATCGACATCTCAGGGGCAATGGAGTTCAGTCTGTGGTACCGCGAGTCGAAAACCCGAGTCAAAAATGGGTAAGCACGCGCCTGGCGTGGATGCACACAACTCGGGAACCTGCTTCTCCATAGTTTATCCTTCCAACTTCAGGATCTCTCTGTCTCTCTGTGTCTCTGTGACTCTGTCTCTCTCTGTCTCTCTCTGTCTCTGTCTCTGTCTGTCTCTCTGTCTCTGTCTCTCTGTCTCTGTCTCTCTCTGTCTCTTTGTCTCTCTGTGTCTCTGTGTCTCTGTCTCTCTGTCTCTGTCTCTCTGGTCTCTCTGTCTCTGTCTCTCTCTGTAATCAGTAAGTCGTGGAGTTGGAAGTTGCCCTAGAAAGTCATTCTTCCTGTGGACCAGGTTGAGCTGGACACGCTGCAGTGGACCTTCCTGCTCTTAATCCAGGTCATCGAGTCACGGTGGAGCTGAGTGTGGCGCTTTCCAACAAGCCACTTCATTAGTGCTCAGGAAATGTCACTAAGAACCAAATTCTCAGCTTCTCCATCTTGGGAGGGGGTTAAACTCTCTCTCCTGCTGGTCCCTTTTGTGCAGACCTCCAGACAAAGCCTCCGCTCCTGAGTCATCCATTAGCATTTTTGTTTTGTTTTTAGAACTCTGGGCTGGAGTGACAGCACAGCAGGTAGGGTGTTTGCCTTGCACGTGGCCGACCCGGGTTCAATTCCTTCGTCCTTCTCAGAGATCCCTGCAAGCTACTGAGAGTATCTCGCCCACACGGCAGAGCCTGGCAAGCTCCCCATGGCATATTCGATATGCCAAGTACAGTAACAACAAGTCTCACAATGGAGACGTTACTGGTGCCCACTCGAGCAAATCTATGAACAGCAAGATGATGGTGCTACAGTGCTTCGGTTTTAGTGTTCTTTTTATTGATTTTTTTGTAATTAAATTTTTTGCTATAGTTTAGGTAACATGAGCATTTATTTTTTTAAGCAAAATGTTTGCAATTTTTATTTTTTAACGCTGCCTATTATATAAAATAAAATGCTTTATTTAGAATATGTAAGAGCATGTTACAGTTGGGGTATATTTTGTCTTTTTGGAAATTAAAAATGCAGTTGGACATACATGAGACAGGAACAACAGAATTGAATGTTCAGTTCATTTTGATCTGTGGATGAAGGGTTTTGCACAGAGGGAAGGCGCCGTCCTGTGTTACTGAAATGAAAAGATCGGCAGAGAAATTGGCCAGTTTTCATCTGCTTGTTAAGATACATTTTTAAAGTTTGTATGAAGAATTAGCTTTTTTTTCCCTTTTGGTTTTCGGGCCACACATAGCGGTGCTCAGGGCTGACCCCTGTCTCTGTGCTCAGGGCTGACTCCTGTCTCTGTGTTCAGGGCTGACCCCTGGCTCTGTGCTCAGGGCTGACCCCTGGCTCTGTGCTCAGGGCTGACCCCCGGCTCTGTGCTCAGGGCTGACCCTGTCTCTGTGTTCAGGGCTGACTCCCAGCTCTGTGTTCAGGGCTGACCCCTGGCTCTGTGCTCAGGGCTGACCCCTGGCTCTGTGCTCAGGGCTGACCCTGTCTCTGTGTTCAGGGCTGACTCCTGTCTCTGTGCTCAGGGCTGACCCCTGTCTCTGTGCTCAGGGCTGACCCCTGTCTCTGTGCTCAGGGCTCACTCCTGTCTCTGTGCTCAGGGCTGACTCCTGGCTCTGTGCTCAGAGCTGACCCTTGGCTCTGTGCTCAGGGCTTATTCTTGGCGGGCTCAGGGCACAGATGGGGTGGGGGGTCAAATCCTGGTTGGCCGCACGCGAGGCAAGCCCCCTCCAGGCTGTGCTATTGCCCTGGCCCAGTGTCACGCAGGGGTGTGACGGTTTGGGATGCAGAACTCTGGGTGAAGCCCCTCTGTCGACTCGCACTGTCACTGCACCAAGCCCAGACATCGGTGCCCCCATCCGGAAAGCTGTGGGGGGAGGCCCCCGTGGGCACGCCCGCCCCTCCTGGTCCCGTGCTGGTCCCTGCTCGGTCCCGCGTCTGTGTAGCCCTGGTCGTTCCTGTCCACACCCCGGGCAGCCGTCACGGGCCCCAGTCGCCCTGGCTCCCGGGGACGTGTTTCCAGTGTGTCTGGGCCTCTAGGAGAAGGTCCAGCCACGGCCGCTGGCCTCCATCCGCACGCGCGGGATGGGACTCACAGTGGCTGCGCGGTGAGGTGGCCGGGGCTGCCCCTCCAGCTCCCGGGGTCGGGTCCACGAGCACAGCTCTCGGGAAGTGGCCCGTGGGTGATGAAGACAGTTGTGGAGGAAACTGCGACAGGAGAGGGTGCAAGGGGGCGGTGAGCTCGGGACAACTCCGACCCCCTGCTTCCGGCTTCCTGCGGGCGGGGGATGGCAGCCACGCCTGCTGCCTGCCCGGCCTCCTCCCGCTGGAGCGAGGAGCTCGGCCCTGTGGCCTAGCTGGGCCCAGAGGAATGTCACCTCACGGCGTCTCCCTCGTGCCTCTAGGTTGGCGGTGGCCATCACCGGTGAGATCAGCGTGGACTCCTCCTTCATGAAAGCTGGCCTGGAGGTCAGCGCGGAGACCGAGGCGGGTCTGGACTTCATCTCCACAGTGCAGTTCTCCCAGTACCCGTTCCTGGTCTGCATGCAGATGGACAAGCAGGAAGCTCCCTTCAGGTAGGAACTGGGTCTGCAGTGACTCTGGTCCCCCCGACCCCCCCCCCCCAGCACCGCAGAGGGCATCCCCCGATGCCCTGCAGCAGTGACCTCTTGAGCACAGACAGAGGCAGGAGTGACCACTAAGCTCTGCTGGGTGCAGCCCAACCCCCGCCTCCCTTAGAACTAGAATGTTCCAGGGACTCCTGCACGGTGCACAGTTCTCAACATCCCACATCAGAAATTAAAGGGAAAAGGCAAGACCACACCCCCAGCAATGGAACATATTAATTGATTCTTTTTTTTAAGTAATTGGTAAGCCAGAAAAAGTCAGGTTCTAGGCAAGCAAGAAACTAGTGGATCTCTCATTTGATTCGGAGATGATCTCATGTTCTAATCCAGGAATAAATTACAGGAAAACAGAGGGATTTGATGTACCTACAAGAGTTGCCACATCATTTCAGCAAAAGTGCTGGGTGCACATTCACTCTTCTCAGTCCCCACAATTATCTCTGGGAGAAAAAGCTCTGCCCGAAGGCCCAGCAGCTGTCCAGCACGTCCAGAGCCCAAATGGACTCAGTGCTAAGGCGTCCACACCCCGCTCCTTGGCCTCCGACTTAGGGGTCAGGGGGCTTGAGTCCTTAGAGAACTTTCTGTGGAATTCTCACTCTCTGGACCTGCGTGCGTACTTGGCCGCACAACCTTCCCACCTGTCTCAGGCTGTCATTGCCGTGACCTTGGGCGCTGGTGGCCTCTGGCCACAGGACACTTGCTGAGAGGTGTGGGTCGGGCAGCACTGGCTCAGGGACATGCTGTTTGCACGGGTCCTCCACCCGCCTGGCAGTTGTGTCGGGGCCCCCCCCTCCCCCCGAGCGCTGTTTCGCTGCTGTTCTGCCTATGTCGGCATGCAGGTGTATCTGTAGACCCACTTCCAGGGCCGGCATGTAAAACAATGGCTGGTTAGACCAACACAGCTAGAACGAAGCAGTGCAGACACATTCCACACAAATCAGCCTTCTCGTGCTCAGGACACACCGGCCAGCGGCCAGCCCCGCACTGACTGGCCCCACAGTTCAGTGAGCAGAGCTCGGAGACTGTCTCCCCGTCTGCCTCCTCAGTGAAAATGTGTCACCGGCTCCTTGCCTGCAAGCGGGCAGCTGGTGGGCAGGGGCGAGGCCCCGCGAGGCCGCAAGGCTGCGAGGAGTGCTCCTCTGTCCCTCTGTGGGCCTCGTGCAGTGGGCTCTGGTGGCCTCCCACCCCCCAGCCCCGTCTCTGATGGCGTCTTCTTGTGCAGGCAACTCGAGACCAAGTACGAGCGGCTGTCTACCGGCAAAGGGTTCGTCTCCCGGAAGAGCAGACGGCGGGTGGTGGCCGGCTCGGAGTTCCCGCTGCACCAGGAGAACTCCAACATGTGCAAGGTGGTGTTCCCCCAGCAGGCAGAGAGCGGCTCCAACGGTGGTGGCTGGTTCTGAAGGCCGCCTGCCCCAGCGGCCTCGCCCTGCTCTCAGCAGTGTTTACACGGCCCCTTTATTTAAGTGTTTGTGAAAAGCCACGGCAGCCTCACCCGCTGACTCCCGGCCCCCTCTGTCCACCCGCACTGCCCGTCCCAGCCACGCGCGCTCCTCTCCGCGCCTCTCAAGTCCCTTCCGGTAGGAAACGGTTCTGCCTGGCGAGGAAACTGTCCCCAAAGACTGAAACAAAACACAGTTCCACTTTGTGCCGGCAAGGTCCAGCCCCTGCTCCGTTGTAACTTTGTAACTTTGTAACAGCTCCCTTGTAACTTTGGCCATGGCTGTTTCTGCAGCGTGTTGCCTAGTTAGGAAAAAGCAAGAAATCCTTTTCCTTGTCTTCTTGTTTTGGGGGGTGGGGGGAGAGGTAGAACGAAAGACGTATCACCCAACCTCCAGAACAAGTATTTCTCACTTGTGTTGTCCGGCTGAGCATCGTGGAAGACGCCGGAGGGAAAGCAAACCGTCTCCTCCCGCCTTGCTCAAGGAGCCGCCCAGTCCCCTGCCTGCCTGCATGCTGACAGGACCAGTGTCTGTCCGTTCACTCTCCTGGTGCTCTGGGTGGGGCTTCCTGAGGGCTGTCGTGTGCACACGTCTCTCACTGGTGTGGTGCTATTCGACCCAAGCCAGCTCAACAGCCAGAGAGGCTGAGAAAAGGACGGAGTGCGTAGAGAAGTCGACGCCTGTGACTTTTTAGATATTGAAATATCAGGAATATCTTTATTTGTACGAAAGAGCCGTGTCAAACATTTACTCATAGAGAAGATCCCGTGCCTCCAGCGATGGACCCGGAGAGACTGAGGTGCTCCGGTGCCCTTCTCACTCACGCCCACACACAGCAGGCCCTCCGCCAGCCAGCACTGTAGCCCCACGGTGACGTGTGAGGAAATAAACGTGTGGATTCTGACCGAGCCTTTCTGTCTTCCTCCTGGCGGGCACAGTGTTTGTCCGTTCTGGGTCCAGGTGGGGGGAGCGCCACGCACGCGGGGATGACTGCCCACAGGCGCCCTCTCTGCCGTGGACTGCAGCACTGGGGCGGTGATGGGCAATGTTCCGCTCTCCAGGGTCAGCGTGGGTAAGAGGACATGGACACGCTCTCCCCTCGACTTGCAGCAGGCGACGGTCTCGCAGGCTCAGGCCTGGAGCGGTGGCAGGTAGAGCTGGGAGCCCACCAGGACCAAGCATCGGGGCCCCTGTGAGCACTCGCCTGGCGCCCCGGGCCTGGGGGTACCTGCCATAAAGCCTCCCTCCAGCCCTCGGCGCCCTCCCCTGCCCTGCGAGAGGGGCTGTGTGGGTGAGGGCAGTGGGCCGGACTCACAGCCAGTGCTCCACCAGAGTCACGGTACTAGCTTTTGTGTTCATTTTTTGTGTTAGAGTCATTCCCAGCAGGGCTTGGAGACTCTTCTGGGGTGCTCAGAGGACCATTTGGTGCCAGGAATTGAACTCTGGCCCTTCGAGCTGTCTCTCTGGCTCTGGACCTTAACCTTCTTCACACGGCCTGCCCTGATGCGGGGGTCTTTATGTTCTGACAGCAAGGAGCATGTCGTTTCCCGGGCCCCCTGTATCCTACAGGTGCTCCCAGGTTTCCTTCTTTCCTCACCATGGGAACATTCCTCTCAGCAGTGTACTCCCACATACCCTAGGTGTAGCCATTTTCTCCACACAACCCAACTGACTTCAGACTTTACAAGTTGTTCCATTACCAACGTCTTCTGCCTGTGTGAATGTGATGGTGTGAAAGGAGTTTCGCAGGCGGCACAGGATGAGTTCAGTTTCAGCCACAAAACCAGCGAGTTCCAGTAGGAAGTTCTTGGAGAAAATAGTAAGCGAATACGCAGCTCCAGGAAAGCGCCTTGTGTTCTTGAGGAGGAAGGTTCTGGAAGAAGACAGCCCGGCCAGTCCCAGTCCTCCCGGGACACAGCGACGCCGTGTCTGTGGGTCTCTGCCTACACGGCCCTCTCTCCCTCACTGTCGCTTTCTCTTCATCGGGGTCCCTGAAGGAACCAGGCCCGTTGTCTCAAACGGAGACATCCCTGCCAGGTAGTTCACAGGACGCCACGACTGTGAAGGCCGGCCAGGATGCCGGAAAAGCAGAAGGTGTCGCACTCCCAAGTCCAGGGCGGCGTGGGCAGGAGAGGACAAGGAGGGGGTGGCCCGGGGCCTGGAGCATCACTGACGCAGGCGGGGGGCGGGGTAAGACCCAGCAGCCCTCACCATCTCTCTGAGGAGGGAGCCAGGGAGCAAAGCCCTGATTTCACTTTCCTTCCCTGTGACCACCAGCTGGTCCCACGGGCCAGCCCTGACCACAGACAGAGGGCGCCATGCACCTAGGTGGGAGGTGGGGTCATACTGGAGGAGAAGCGGAAAGAGGCCCAGCTTCCGTGGTAGCTCCGGGGCAAGCCCTTCCCCGCGGCGCTCAGTGCTGTGGCGAGCCCTTCCCTGCAACGCTCAGTACTGTGGCGAGCCCTTCCCTGCAACGCTCAGTACTGTGGCGAGCCCTTCCCCGAAACGCTCAGTGCCGTGGCGAGCCCTTCCCTGCAGCGCTCAGTGCCGTGGAGAGCCCTTCCCCGCAGCGCTCAGTGCCGTGGCGAGCCCTTCCCTGCTGTGCTCAGTGCCGTGGCGAGCCCTTCCCCGCGGCGCTCAGTGCCGTGGCGAGCCCTTCCCCGCGGCGCTCAGTGCTGTGGCGAGCCCTTCCCTGCTGCCTCCCGCCACACTCAGCGGAGAGAGGAGAGCAGGGCAGGTGCAGCTCTGTTGCGATGGTATCGAGCTGCCTATTTTACGCCTAAAATATTCAGAAGCTCCAATGAGGAGAAAAAACATTATTTAGGTGAAATCTGGGCTGAATCCTGGCTACTGCGGACACAGTGTTGCCTCTTCTGTGTGCCAGATCTCTGGACTGTCCACAGAGTCAAGTTTATTTGGGTGTGGGCAGGCAGATGAAGAAATCTCACTCTCGCCCCGGGAGCCTCTGGCCACACGTCCAGGGGCCAGTGCTCGCTCGCTGGAGACCAGTGACTTACTCTCATGGCTGTTCTGCTGGTCCGTGGACGGTGTGTAGGACAGGAAGTGGACATAACACTAGTCTATATCATACTCTATTTGGTGAGATTAGAAAATATAAATATTTGGGTCAATAAAATGCCACTGTCCCTCCAATATTGGAAATCTGTTAGCTAACCATTTACCCTCTACTATGGCTTAACTTAGGATGACTCTAATTCTCTGCTCCCCTCCTGTTAATAAAAGTTTAACTTATTCACAGTTGACTTGGAACATCATATAAACCTGCAAGCTATTTTCATCCTTCTATTTTTACTAGAAAGATTCCTGCCATAATCTTCTAGGATTACATGTAAAAGTCTGGATGTTCCCTTTCCAGACTAGGCTTAGCTTGAAGTTACCTGACTGCCTTTGTGAGAGTGAGAATTATTTCTCCCGCTCAGGAAGCAGCTCCCAGGTCCCAGCCTGGGACCCACCTGGAGCTTGTGGAACACCAATGTCACCCGTCAGACACTCTGCCCTGAGGTGGCTGAGGGCTTGCAGCAAGACCCTGTGGGGTTCCCAGGGAAAGTCCCTGCAATCCTAGACTAGGGTGTGTTTGTGAAAGCGTGCTGTCTCACCCACGTGCCCGGTTACTGCGATTCTGCAGAACTGCATCGCACGGGTGCCCGTATGCGTATACACAGGTGGCACACTGAGCATGTCCTACGATGCTGTGATTCTGCAGTGCTCTGTCCAGCAGACAGGCGCCCGTGTCTGCAGGCCTGTGGCACACTCCGCCTGTGTCAGCCACTTGTGCCGAATGATCTGTCGTGTCGTGCTCTTCTTGCTGTGTGATGATGACCTGTCCAGACTCTTCCTCCCCAGGGCCTGGCCAGACTGCTCCCCGGAGCCCCTCCAGCCCCCCTGCCCCAGATCAACCTCCCCCACTCTGGCACTGACCCTCGGGTCTCTGGTCCTCGTTCCCCTCTGGCCCCTGCTCCCTGCCCACTCGTGACGGACCGTCTTCATTGTTCCAGCGGCTTCTGACAGCTCGGCCTCTTCCTGGTGAGGACGCCTGGCCTGTGAAGCTAGCCTTCTTTCCCAAGGACAGTCCTCACGGCCGCCCTGCCTGACACAACGGTCTCCAGCCTGTGGAGACACTCCTGTAGGCTTCTCTCGAGTACGATCTGAAAACTGACCCTAAAGCACAAATGTCTGGGGGCAGAGTGACAGTACAGAAGGCGGAGTGCTTGTCTTGACGCAGCCAACCCGGGCCTGATCCGCAGCTGCCCATGTGGTCCCCTGAGCCTCGCCGGGAGGGCGACCCCTGGGCTCGGGGCCGGGAGCAAGCCTTGAGCACTGCTGGGTGTGGTCTGAAGAAACACGATTGTTTTGAAATACCTCTTGAATATGGTGGTTTGCAATGCTGTCCCTAGAAAGAGAGAAACGGAGGCGGGAATAAGAAGAGGCGGGTGGGAGGGAACAGGCAGAGGCGGGGGTGTGGTATGCCTCAAACTTGATCCTGCACACTTTGCAAGTCACAGGGCCTTGATTGTTTGATTATCACTAAGACACAAGAGCCTGTCTCTGAATCACTTGACTCACTTCCCACTGGGGTAGGTCTGTGTCCTGCCTGCTGACCCGGGCACAGTAACAGCTCATCACCAGTGTGGGGCTATGGGTTCACTTTCTGAGCAGAACCTTGGGGAAAAGGGCAGCGGCAGCCTCCTGTCAGGTGCAAGGGGCGAGCCAGCTGGCCTGGCCAGAGCTGCCCGACTCCTGCCGCTGACAGCCGGTGGCCCCGCCCCAGCCCTGGGGACAGTCCGGAAGGAGATCCAACCTCCTCACGGGGTGTGTGAGGCGAATCTTCTGTGTTCAGCTCTTCCCAGACTGTCAATTCTGAGCTAAGGGCGACTGACGTTTCGTGCCTTTGACACCACACGTCTGGGTTGTTCTCGTCACCAGAGCTCCGGCTGTGGGGCTGGGTTTTGCCAACACGTACTGGCTCTGCGTGAGGGCGGAGCTGCTCTACAGGACAGGAACTGAGAGGGTATCTGGCCAGCGAGCTAGGGAGAGGTGGACGTGACGCTGGGGAGGGCAGCTGGTGACCAGCCCGCAGGGCGGCCGCAGTGCAGAGAGCTCCTCTGAGCGGTCTCAGGCCACATAAGGTCAGGGCAGTGAGTGGCACAGGCCTGGCACCTCTGACCCCATGCCCGGTGCCACTATCCCCGTGCTACACTGGCCCCCGTGTCCCCTTGTCTCTGAGCCCTACGCCAGGCGCCAGCGGTGTCTGGGGAGTCCACAGCGCTGAGGACTGACTTCCTCTCCTGCCCTGGAGCTGCCCTGAGCCCGGGGCCTCTCGGCGAGCCTGGGCTTCTCCGTAGCTTTGGTCTTAGGCTTCACAGCCATGGCAGCAGCTGCCCGGTCATGCCAGAGCTCTGCCCGTGGGTGTCGTAAGGCCAGGCCTCTCCTGAGACTCGCCCAGGGGCACTGTCCAGCATCTTAGCTGAGTCAAGAAAATGAAAATGCCCCAAACTTGTAACCAAGTAAGTGAACAACCTTATGAAAATAAAATTTAAAAATTAAAAAAAAAAAGAAAAAATGCCCCAAACTTGTTGAGTTAAAATAAAGACAAAGGATACTTATTTTCTTGGCAGTTTGTTTTATTGGATAAAAAAGACCCAAAACTTCTCAAGAGTCAGAACACAAGCCCGTCACACAGGCCGGCACAGTCTGAGACAAAGGCCAGCACCCAGCGGGGTGGGCAGGCCTGGCCGTGCCACGCAGCACCCACCCCACTCCCAAGCCACTCGCTGCCCGCAGGCCTGTATCCACTGACCGGGTCCGAGAGCAGCGCTGGGCTCCCACGCTCCCCATCCTGCTGTCTTTCTCACGGCTGAGGCTGGAACTCAGCACCACCCAATGTCTCTCTCCACCAAGCACACAAGTGACTCTCCTCCACCCTGGACAGACCTCACTCGGCCTTCACCGTCCCTCCGACCACCACCACCCGGGCTGCGCGAGACGGTGACGTGGTGCCAGCACGGGCAGCCGCACGTCTGCGCAACAGGACACGCACAGAGCACCTTCCAGAACACAGAGACAGGCCTGAGAAGGGCCTCCAAGGGCCCGAGAAGGCCTCCCTGCCATTACACTGGCTTCTAAGAAGCTCTTGTGAAAATTTAAAAAAGAAATCCAATGAGATGTGTGTGTGTGTGTGTGTGTGTGTGTGTGTGTGTGTGTTATTCTGCACCATCAGGAACCACCGAGGCATGATCTAGTCACATGTTCTACTGCAACACGAAACAACAAACGCTGAAGCTGACAGGTCTGACCTGAGAGTTCACCTCCTCTGAGACAAGGGGCACAGAAGCACTCGTGACTAACACCTGCCCCAGACACACATGCCATCACCAGAGAGGACCAGCGGACACGGCTCTGCTCAGACAGATTCCAGCTCCAGATGCATTCAGCAAGTGCACAAGCTCTGCTGCTCATGTCCCATACTTGTGAGGTCTCCGCAGGACCCAGTCGTTAGGAATACGAAGCAAACGGAAAATATACATCTTATCTACCTGCATGTCTCCTTAGAAAGTGTGTAAAAACATAACTTATGAATTTGCTTTTTATAAATAGTCTTCTAAAACAAACTTACACATAATTTCCCATTCAACAGTACTGCTAAAATACAGGGCACCTTATTTTTTTTTCAAGTATTTGGGTAAAATAGCATACCCTGAGAATTTGGGGTGCAAATCCACACCTCGTAAACTGTAGGATGAGCTCCTGAAGCACCACAGAGGAAAATGAATATCATGGTAGTTTTTCAACACAGAGACAATTACTGAATGTGTTTTCTCATGCACATATATATTCTTATCACAAGATTATAATCAATATACTTAGGAATCAATACTGTCCGGCAGTCCAAAATATTATTTCAGGTAGCATGAGCACTTAATTTATAGTAAACACAGATTTTCTATGAAGTATAAAAATAATTTAAATGCATTAAGTATCTTCAAGAGGCAAGAATGGAAAAGTCTGGTGTGAAATTAAGAAAGAAAAGCTTCTATCACTAGATGTTTCTTAGAGATACGAGGATGAATTTAAAATGTGTGTTAATATTTGAGCTTTATCATAAAGATGTCCAAGTGTGATCTCGTTTGACCTACTTCTCAGCGGGATGGGAGAGAGTGACCTACACAGACAGACATTTGCAGACTTACAGACGTAGAAAGTCATAAGCTCACACCCAGACTCCCCTGAACTCTGACAGCAACTGCAGTGAGTGCTTTGAAAAAAAATACTCTGAGGAACTCAATTTTCATACTGGTTACAGCTGTGTCAGGTTTTCCAGAATCAATTTATATGGATCAGATTTCAGCCTGGCCAATTAACCCAGAGGGATGAGAGGGAGATGGCTGGGGTTTCCACCTACAAGTCCCGCGTCCACCCCATAACCAAGCCTGACTGTGTGATTCTGATTAGAACCACGCTCCAGGCACTAATTAGAAAATGGCACACGCTTGCTTACATGTTCTGTGTCCATAGAGCACCTCAGAGGCCAAAGAGGGACTGTTTGGGGTTGGTTTATGGGCCAAGGAGCCTCAAAGACTCTGGTCTGTTTCCATTTAATTTTGTTTTGATTTTTGATCATACTCAGCACTGCTCAAGCATTATTCCTGGCTCTGTGCTCAGGAATCACTCCTGGCAGGGCTCGGGGAACCTATGGGGTGCTGAGGATCAAGCCCAGGTGGGACCCTCGCCAAGCAAGAGCCCTACCCTCCGTACTGCCTCTCTGCTGCCTCCCCTTTCTGTGGTTGAAAGAAGAAAGTTTCAGCCCACTTGACTCACATACTAATGTGACCTCAGGACATCTTAACGCAGAGGGATGAGGGCTCAGCTCCCTCCTCTCTCGAAGCGTTCCTGTCATGTGAGGCAGTCAGTGGCACAGCAGCTCTGAGGACAGTCATACCAGATGATGTGGCACTTAGAGGCATCGTTGTACATGTGTGTTTGCAAATACCTGGACCGTCCCTGTATCCCTGGTGACTTCTCAGAGGACACGGCCTGTCCCGCAGAACCAACAATCCTACTTTACCTCCACTGGGAATTTAAAGGCCAGATCTGCTTGTGATAAGTAATGAGTAATAAATAAGTCAGTACGTGGTCAGGATCCTGATGTCTGCCCAAAATAAGTCTTCCGAGGAACACGTCTGAGAGGCAGGCTGGGGCCTGGGGCCAGCAATTCCCACTTTATCGCACAGACAGGTCCAGCTTAGACTCAGGCTGCCTTTGAGAGACGGGAGGGTGCAGCCACAGAGGGGATCCAAGGAGAAAAAGGCTGCCCGTGGCCACGGTTGGTTTCGAGGGGGAGATGTGTTTCCCCTATGCCCCTGACACTAAGACCTTGCTCTCAGGGCAGTTTTGGCTTCCAGCACTGAAATCATCGTGGTTTAGGGCAAAGATCCCAGCCTGACATTGTACCAACGGGGAGGTTCAAGCCGAGCACAGGAGGCAAAACCACGCCTCTCCACGAGCATACGTTGGAGCATGCAAAAGCCACCGGCAGCACACGGAGAACAGAGCCACGAGACGGCTGAGGCCTGTCTGGCCTGGGGCGCAGAGTGAGGCCTGTCCCACCTCGACCCAGCCAGCCGCCGGCCTGCTGCTCCTCGTCTACACCTGTCTACTACTCCTCTCTGAAGGAGACTTGCCACGCAAACCACACCGTGGCCAGCTGCCTCAGAACCAGCCCTATCCTGCACCCGGAGGTACGGGAATATGCCAGGTTTGCTCACGAGCCACTGACGGGAACATGGGCACAGAGCAGATATCCTGAATTAGAGTATAAAGAAACGGCTTGACAGAGGGGCGGGACTCCAACCGTTCAATCAACCTAGTAAAATTAAAGTAGCACAAACTGTCTTAACAGAGCTGTTCGGGAAAATACAGAAACTTACACACTCCGTTTATAAAAAGCCAAAACTAAGAATAACACAAGGTAGAGGACGTTTTTCGGATGAATTCTCAGTGTTCTTACAAACAGTCCACTTTTCTGTCTTGTTCCTGTTTTAAAAAAAGAAAAGTTAAAGAGGTTTGTTAGTTCTGAGTTAAATCTCAAATAAGAAACAAATACATCAGAATACGTTTAATGTAACTGCATAGCTAATTTAAAGATTAAAACGATGAAGTTGACATCGTAAAGTATATGTGACGAAAGTCTTCTTCTACGCACTCTATAACACCCAGGCGGCCCAGAGTGGAATATCTCTGAGATCTGATTAAATTCAATCTACTCTTCCAAACAGGTTTGAGTCAAATGTTCCGTTTCACCGACACCATCCACAAATGATGTGTTTCTCCAGTCTCATGCAACATCATAATACTCAACGACAACGAAACACTTACAATTCACCCTGAGTCAGTAAACTGTCATGACTAAACTCTGCCGAGAACCCACCAACATGCTCAGGTACTTCTGGCAATTAGCGTAGCTCTGTGAAATTCTGACAACTATTAGAACTTTGCCCAGTGACGTGTCTTTAACATCAGGAGACGGGTTTTGGTGTCTGAGCACAGTATTAGAAAGGCAGAAACAGAGTGGCTGATGGGTCTGGGGCACTCGGGCGTGTGGGCACACCCCTCCCCACAGCTGAATGAGGGCGGAATCAGTCAGTGCATTTTGGGCAAACACTGTCTTTACGAGCAGCCAGAGAGGCCCAGAGGCCAGCGGCACGCTTCCTGCAGCTTCTCTGGGCTGCCCTGTCTGCGGGGTCCTTCCCAAGCCCAGCTTTCCTCTCTGCAAATGCTGTTTGGACCTAATAACACCTCTGACTCCTTCAGAGAGACAAACTCATGCCTTTCCTCCAGAAAAGTCTGCGGTTGCTTCCAGAGATCACGGTCCAGAGTGCACCCCTACTCGCGCCTCAGTCCTGAGCAGGGGTGACAGGGGAGGTTCCCAAAATACCATGTGCTTTAAAAATAGCTTTCCACGCTAGGAACAGGGCGGCACTCTTCTTTTGCGTGTGCTTGGCCTTTTCCTTGGAAAGTGGCAGTGAGCTTTCAGCCGTTGCGTTTCGAGGGATCCTGACTGGGGTCTACACAGCGCTCTGGCTCCTGCCTGACCTAGATCCCAAGGGCAACAGTCTCTCAGTCCCAAACAGAGATTTCAGTGAGGGAAAGGCGTTTCTCACTGTCCAAAGCCTGGCTATTCAAAGCTCTGACTTGTGACTGTGTTTGCTGGGGCTCCGGTCCCTGCAGGCAGGCTGGGGGCCGGCCGGGGGCAGAGCCCAGCAAGGCTCACCCCGGGGCATCCCGCACCAGCAGGCAGATTAGCTGCTCCAAACAGCCCCAGTAAACACGCCGCCTGTCCAGACGCTCAAGTGTCTGCCTACAAGCAACTCTTTTTCTTCTGCAGAACCAGTCCTCTAATTCAGAGTTGCTGCTAGTGGGAAGCTTTTCTCTACTCTGCGCTCGCAACCAAAGCCCGGTATTTATCTTAGTCCTCCCATCCCGCCAGGAACAGTTTTGTACAGAAAGAATTAAACTTCTCTGTCCTTCTCCAGTCCTTAGGGGAAAGCTCTAGGACTTTCTTTTCTTCTCTCTCCTGTTCTCTCTTTATGAGCAGTAACAGAAAGGTTCTGTCCCTTGCAGCACGCTGTCATCGTCTGAAACTCCGGTGCCTGGCAGGCCTGAAGTGTCCAGGGTGCAGGGACACAGTTGGGATGGGGCAGGGGGTGCTGCCTTTACGGGGGCTCCTTCACCTTAGGGAAGGGGACGTGGCCCGTCTCTCACAAGCAGAGACAGGGTTCCTCTCTCTCTCCCATTGGCCCAGGCTGATCTCTCCCGAGTGAAGTCCTGGGAGCCTCCTAGCCTCACCTCCCCGGTGACCCCCTCAGTGCGAAGCCCCCTGTGAGCCCTCAAAGCGGCCGTGTGGGCCTGAGTGGGCGGGGACAAGCTGCCCCCCATGAGCCAGCTGCCCCCATAGGCATCCACTGAGGCCCAGGACTCGGGAAACCCCTCAGCTCTCCTCGGGGGTGACCGGAACTGAGTCTCTCCCAAAGGCAGGGAGTGTGGATACGAAAGCAGGGCTGGCCGCCTGGGCAGCGCAGACTGGCCGATGCTGAAAGCAGGACCCGGCCAGAGCAGAGAAGCACCACAGCAGGGGCCTCCCCACCCCGCGGTCTGCCGTGTGCCTAGGAGCCACACGCGTGGTGTGTTGCGTGTGCTTGGGCTCTGCCCTTCTGGAGGGAAAGCGGCATGCGTGCACCCGTGTGTGCACCTGCGTGCAGGTCAGCGTGCACAAGCACCCGTGTGTCTGTGTGGGGAGTGTGTGAGTGAGGGGGGGATACCTAGCCCCTCAGACTAGTGAAAGGTGCCCTGGGCAGCTGCAGAGAGGCAAGCCGGGCTAGAAGAAATTCCAAGAGAAGAGTCTGCAGAAAGCCTGTCTCTCTCTGAGGGCAGCCGTGGCCTGCCCGTGCTCCTCTCTGGGGACCAGCCGTGGGCTGCAGGCACAGCAGGAAGCTGCCCCGGACTCTGCTGCGTCAGCCTCCGGACAGGCCTGCAACACCCCAGGGCCCGAGCAGGTCGGGGACCAAAGGGTGTCCGAGCCAGAGCAGGGGCGCTGCCGTGGGCGTCCCCCTGCTCTGCACCCGCCTCCCCGGAGCCCACACGAGCCCGCCCGGCACTCACCTGGCGCCTGCTCATCGGTGCTCCACCACGAAGCTCATGGTGGTGCCGTCGAAGGAGGGAGGCGCCACGATCCGTGGCCCCAGCGGCTGCGAGGTGATGCTGATGACGGGCTCGGCCTGCACCGGGCTGAAGCCCCCGGCGCCCAGGAGCTGGGCCGCGGCGGGGGCCGGCGAGGGCGGCGAGGCGGGGGCTTGGCCGGAGCCCAGGAAGTAGGTGGTCTCCTTGCCGGGGGACTCCCCGGGCCCGGCGCTGCGCGGCGCCTGCTGGAGGGCGGCCGGGGGCAGCACGGTGGGCAGGAAGCCGGGGTAGATCATGTAGGTGGGGGCGTAGGCCCCCGGGCTCAGCGCCACGGGGAGGGACACGGGCGCCACGGCCGGCTGCTGGGCGGGCACGGGCATGGGCACGTCCACGTACTGCCCGGTCTCGGGGTCGAACAGTCTGCGGGTGGCCGGCTGCACCGGGGTGTCCACCAGGTAGTACTGGCCGGTGGTCACGTCCAGGAGCACCTTGCGCTGCGTCTGCGGGGCCCGCGGCGGCGGGAAGGGGTCGGCGGGGCCGGGGGCGGGCAGGCCGGGCGGGGAGAAGCACAGCACCGAGGGCTGGGCGAGGGGCGCGCCTGGGAAGGCGGCCGCGGGGGGCTGCTCGGGGGCCGCCTTCTCCCGGGCGGGCTTGCTGCGCCAGGCCGGCCTGCTGGCCGCGTCGGCGGGGGCGGCCCGGGGCGCGGCGGGGCCCTGCGCGCGGGCGCTGAGCGGGGGCAGGCTGCAGAGCGCGGTGGCCGAGGACGTCGGAGGGCCGTCCCGGCGCTTCGGGGGGATGACCAGGCAGCTCTCGCAGTCGCCGCCGCCCTGGCGGCCAGGCAGCCCCTCGGGGGGGCCCCTGGCCGCCGGGGAGGCCTTGAGGGGCCGCGCGGCGCCCGGCGGGGTGGACGGGCCGTCGGGGGGCGAGCCCTGCGGGAACTTGCCGGCCACGGCGCCCCTCCTCGGGGGGTCCTGCGGCGCGGGGGGCAGGCAGAGCGAGCGGGGGCGCTCCCGGCCCTGGCCGTCGGGGGCGGCGGCCCGCGGGGACGCGCCGTCGGGGCCCGGGTTGGAGTTCCGGCGCCGCGGGCCCTCGGCCGGGCCGGCCCCCGCCTGCTCCTCGCGGGCGATGAGGGACAGCACGTGGCTGCCGGCCAGCGCAGGCAGCGGGTCGCTGCGGCGCTTCCAGGCGTGCCGGGGGAGGCCGCAGAGCTCGTCCATGGAGCGCACTGCCGCGGTCAGCCGCTGCAGCGCGCCGCGGCCCTCGCCGCGCGCCCCGCCGGGCGCCGTGGACACGATGCGCAGCACGGGCAGGAAGGGGCCCTGCTCGGCCTTGTTGGGCGCGATGGTGGCCACGGGCAGGCGGCCGGACGCGCGGTGCACCAGCACGGTGCCCTCGGGGGAGCCCGCGCGCGCCCCGCGCTCCGCGTCCTCCCGCCGGCCCGCGGGGGCCTGGCAGGTGACCACCACGGGCGACGGCGGCTCGGGGCGCGGCCGGGGGCTGGGGCCCTGCTCGGGGGTCCCGCCGGCCTTGTCGCCGTCCGCGGGCCCCTTCAGCAGCTTCCTGACGTCGCGCACGGGGTGCAGCGGGCCCTGCGCCCGGGCCCTGTCCCGCACGTCCCGCACCCGGAACTGCGGCACCTTGTCGGGGCCGTCGGCGCCCCGGGCCGCAGCCCCCCGGGGTGGCGCCCCGTCCGCGCCCGCCAGCCTGGGCGTCAGCAGCTGCGCGATGCTGAAGTCCGCGCCCGCCGGCTGCTGGACGCTGCCCAGGCGGATCTTGATCTCGGGGGCCTTGGGCCTGACCACGGCCGTGGAGGTGGCCGGCGGGCCCGGCCGCGCGTCCCGGGGCGTCCGCTGGATGTTGGGCACGAAGAGGCGCGACCTGAGGGTGGGCTTGGCCGCGGGGGGCTCCCCGGGGTCGGGCCCCGCCGGGGGCCTGGGCGTCCCCCCGGGGGCCGGCTCCTGGCCGCGCTCGGCCTCCGGCTCCCGCCAGGCCCGGAAGGCGCTGTGCTGGCTGCGGGGCAGCGCGCCCCTGGCCGCGTCCGCCCCGGCCCGGGCCCCCTCGCCGCTGTCCTCCGCGGGGCCCGGGCCGCTCTCCCGGGGGGCGCTGGCCCTGAACACGGGGGACTTGGCGCTGGCCGCGCCGTCGGCCGCCTCCGCCGCGCCGCCCGCCGCGCCCTCGGAGCCCGCCTCCGAGTGCCGGGAGCTCTGCCTCTGCAGGGCCTCGGGGGGCGGCGCGCGCGCGCCGGGGTCGCGGGCCTCCCCGCGCTCCATCCGGAACTCGTGCTCCCGCTGCATCGTCTTGGAGATGACGTTCTGGAGCAGGCTGGACGCGAACCGGGACTTCTTCTGGGGCGCGGGCTGGCCGCTCTCGCTGGCCGCCGAGCTGGCCTTGCTGTCGCTGCGCTCGCGGGGCCCGGGCTGGGCCTGGGCGCGGCGGGGGCTGTCCACATGCTTGATCTCCCCGTCCACCTTGCTGACCACGAACTCCAGCGCCCTGCTCTGCGCCCTCCTGGCCTGGACCTGCAGCTGCTCCGCCGGCCCGGGCCCGCTGCCCTTCCGCAGGCCGGAGGCCACCGCGGCCGCGCTGCTCCTCCGCAGGCTCTGCTCCACCCGGGCCCCCACCGCCGCACACTTGAGGTCCAGCAGGGTGGACCAGCGCCCGAAGCCCGCGTCCGACAGCGTGGACTCCCGCGAGCTGACGTGCAGGGCCTCGAAGCAGGGGTAGGCCAGGCTGCGGAAGGCCCGGCTGGTCAGGCTGCGCACCTCCTGGTCCGCGTCGTCCAGCTCGCTCAGGCCGCTGGACGCCCCGCCGGAGCGGTCGGCCAGCTCCCAGGCCCGCAGGGCCCCGCTGGCCGTCTGCAGGCGGCCCGGCTTGTGCGGGCAGCCGGGGCCGCGCTCGGCGGCCAGCCGGAGGCTCATGTCGCCTGCATGCCGGCCAGCGTCTCGGGGGAGCTGCCGGGCGGGCGCGGCGCTAGGCTCATTTATAGCCCCGCGCGGCTTGATTGATAGGAGGATCTGGTGCCCGCAGCTGCGCGGGCCCGGCCCCGGGGCTGCCCGCGGGGGCTCGGGCCAGGCCTGGCGCGGCTGGCCGGGGGCCGGTGTGGGGGCCCCGGGCGGGGGGCCGCCCTCCACCTCAGTGCTGTGCCCGCTGCTGGGGGCGCTGGGCGAGCGGGCGGGGTTGCTGCTGGGCGTGGTGCTGACGTAGCAGCTGCCCTCCTCGTCCTCCTCGGTCAGGGTCCCCGAGCTCTCGTCGCTGCCCCCGAAGGACGCGTAGTCCACCAGCGAGTAGATGACGTTGTTGTCCTCAAAGTCCCAGCGGGAGGCCAGGCCCACGTCGAAGTCCGTGTCCTGCTCCACCTCACTCAGCTGGATCTCGTGGGTGGTGATGTAGTGGGCGCCCCCAGGCCCGGCCCTCGGGGGGTCCCGGCGGCCCTGGGCCTTGGCAAGGAGGACCGGGAGCTCGGGGCTCTGCCGGCGGCCCCCGCCGCCTCCCGGAGGCTGGCAGCCCCCTGCGCCGTCCCCGCCGTCGGTCTCGAAGCCCAGGGAGGAGGACGAGGTGCCCAGAGTGGCTGTGGCCGCGGCCGCCTCACCTGTGCCGGGAAGGTCGTCCCTGCTGGGCCCCGGGGAGGACGAGGAGCAGGAGGAGCAGGAGACGCAGCGCGGCCGGCCGGGCTTGTCCCCGGCGTCCTCCTGGGGGAGCTCCATGCCCTGTGGGCCCGGCTGGGCGGCAGCACACAGCTCCACGCTCTCGGCCTCTCCCGGGGACGCAGCGGGCAGCTCCGGAAGCAGCTGTGGCCCCGGCTCCCGGCTCTCCACCCCCCCGGCTGGCGAGCACGGGTCGGGGACAGCAGCTGCCAGCAGGATCCCGCGTCTGGGCTCCAGCTGCAGGAGGAGCCGGAGGTGAGTGTGGGCGCCGAGCCGGGGCCCCTCCTGGCCGGGCAGGGCCCGCAGAGTCGCCCGGAGCAGGGCCCCACGTGCCGGGACCAGCCCCCGGGCTGCCCCCAGCACCTCCCGGCAGCTCAGCCTCGGGGCCGGGGCAAGCTGCCAGCCGGTGCGGGCGAGGCCCAAGGGGCTGGCGAGGGGGGTGGGAGGCTGGGGGGCCGAGGCTCCGGCCGGGAGCGTGGCCAAGCTCCCGGGGCCGTCTGGGCAGCGAGGGCAGCGGTGGTCTGCGGCTGCGGCGAGAGGAGCATCTGGAGACGGGTTCTGGGACGCCCGGGAGCAGAGGGAGAGCATGTGGGGGTCCCGGGGCGGCGGCGTCCTTCCTGCGGGGGTGAGAGTGGACGCGTCATTCCAGAAATACTCCTCGTGCCGGCTCCCCGGTCCTGCTGCAGCCGGGCGGGGGGGCCAGGGCCCAGGGAGAGTCGGGGGTGGGGGACAGGTGGGTGCTAATCCGGACCACGTGGGTGGCCCCCCGGCGCCTCCCGGCACAGGATGCCGGTGCCCCCACCCCCGCCTTCCTCTCCCGCTCTCAGCTACGGCTCCCCCTGGTTCTCGGGCACCGTCCGGCCCCAGTCGTGCTTGTCCCGGCGTGAGAAACGTGCCGGGAAGGTCCCCAAAGCTCCCGGGAACACCCAGGAGTTTCACCGCCATTCCCCTGCCCCCCAGGCTGCTCTCCCGGGACCCAAACCCGTGGCTTAAAAACTTGCTACAGTGGTCCCAAGTGTGAAAGGCACTTTCCCAGGCTCAGAGACGCATGGGGGCCCGAACCGGGCCAGCCCATGCCCAGACAACCCCCAGGGCAAACAACAGCCCCGAGAACAATACTGGCCTCTGAGCTGCGGCCGTGGCAGACAATGACCCTCTGATTAAATATAGTCTGAGTCTCACTGGCCGGACTCCGGCCAGGCCTGCAGGCAGCCGAGAGGCCAGGAATGCGCCGGTCCCTCCCGAGGGCGCCCCTGAGGTGCCGCTGACCGGGACCCTCCTTGGATTTGCCGGCTCGCCCTGGTCCGTGGTGCGTGGCTCAGGTGCTCTGGCCTGCCCACCCGGGCCGGTGCCACCTAGCATGGCTGGCATGTCGGCCAGGCCGCTGAAGGAAGCTCGGCCGTAGACAGCCACAGGGATCAAAAATAACCGTCACCAGCCTCCTCCTGCCAACGGCACACACAGGGACGGTCCTTCCTCTGGGCGGGTGTGGGGGGCCTCCAGCCCCAGGCCTGCCAGCTGCCCCCACCCCTGACGCCCAGGTCCACTTCACTGAGGCTGGACATGTCGAACCAGGGTGCGAACAGCAAGTCTCAAGGCAGATGAGGGGACTGAGCCTGGGAGAGGGGAGTGAAGGAGAGGCAAAGTGGCAGGCCGGAGGGGGCCGCGGGAAGCTGCTGAGGGAAGCTGCTGGCCGTGCTCGGCTCGAGGCTGGCAGGAGGAGGTCAGCAGGGCGGCCAAGAGGGCTGTGCCCTGCGGGGCTCTCAGGAGACGCGTCTGGTCTCGGTCCTCACGAGCTTGGCCGTTCATACATGGGGGCGAGGCCCAGCTGGGAGCAGACGTCAGCCCGGGCAGCCCCCGATCCAGAGCCTCGCGGACCCCGAGCCCTCTCCCGGCCGCACTGCAGCTGCGGGGGGAGCCCAGCGCCCACGTGGCGAGGCCTGGGCCCAGGACTGCGGGGCTGGTCTTGCTCTCCCTGAAACGGGCCTCGTGCCAAGACGGGGTGAGAGGGGACGGGTCCCTGTGCCCAAGAGGGAGGGACTGAGCGGGGCCCCCGGGACCTCTCTCCCGCACGCTGCCCGTGTCCTGTCTGTCACGAGGGGCAGGCTGTGAGCCTCTCCTGCAGCAAGGCCAGGGCAGGGCTGAGCTGGGGGGCGGGGAGGCTGGGCTGTGACTGGCTGTATAGGGCCTGCAGCTCCTCACTCCGCCTCCCCCAAGACTCCCCCAAGGTGAGGTCACCCCCAAGGACACTTACCTCCAGAGAGCCTCGTGGCTCGGTTTCTTTCTAGATGAACGTCAGTGCAGGGGAAATAAAGGAAAGCATATTTCTAAAACATGGCCTCCAAAAAGTGGGCCTCAATTCAGACTGCGTATTCCCTATAGAAATCAGGAGCCGGAGTGATAGTTAGCAGGGAGGGTGTTTGTCTTACACGCAGCCGACCCGGGTTCAATCCCCAGCACCCCAGAGGGTTCCCTGAGCTCTGCCGGGGTATTTCCTAAGCACAGAGCCAGGAGTCAATCTGCCAGCTGTGACTCAAAAGCAAAATAAAAATAAAACAAGCCAAAAGTAAAACTATTTCATTTTTAAAAATAAGTGAATGAAAAAAGGACAGAAACTCAGAGCTGGAGAGAAAGCAGCAGAGACAGTTTCGGGGGGCGTGTGAAGGCCCAGCCTGCCTGGCCCCCTGGCCTCCCCAGGCCCCAGGTCCCTCCACGTCACCAGTGAAAATGGTCCCTTCCTTTCTGGGCTCACTTGCTGTCACCCGATAGCCCCGTGGGGCCTTTTATGGCCCTCTCTGCCCGTCACTCCTCACACAGGTGAGCGCAAGATTGCCTCTCTGACCTCATCTCTTGGGCAAGAGCCTGTGAGTCAGGCCCCGCTTTCCCCGAGTGAGCCGGCCGGCAGGAAGGAGGGCCCGGGGGTCACTTTATATGGGAATTCACAGGCACCCAGGGGCTGACTCAGTGCCATTATTTTCGTCTCTGAGAGGGAATCTGCTAACATTCCCTCAAGGTCCTGTGAGATGCATCACAGCTTGTAAAAATTTACTGTGATTAAATAAATCAGGCATCACAGCTGTGTGATGCGAAGGGCAGTTAGACTAGAGAAGGGAGCAGTTTGACAGTAATAGTTGGGATAGTTGGAAATGAGCACTTTGGGCAGGAGCTGAGTGCTGCGAGTAGGTGAAGGGGTGTATGTGTACCTGATAACCTTTCAGCATCTGTATTGAAACCATAGTGCCCAAACAGGAGGGGGCAAGGAGAGACAGAGACAGAGAGGGAGAGGGAGAGAGAGACAGAGAAAGAGAGAGGGACAGGGAGAGGGAGAGAGAGGGAGGAGAGAAGGAGAGAGGAGAAGGAGAGAGGAGAGAGAGAGAGAAGGAAAGTGCCTGCCTTAGGCAGGGGAGGGGGCGGGAGGGAACCCGGGGACACTGGTGGGAATGTGTGCTGGTGGAGGGACGGGTGTGGGAACATTGTGTGACTGAAACCCGATCACGAACAGCTTTGCAACTGTGCATCTCACTGTGATTCGATTTAAAAGGAATAAACATTTAAAACTCAATAAAGCAGGCATGGAGCTAGTCTCTGTTTCAGGGGTGTCCTCGCGGCCACTGCAAGTGCTGGGCAGGTGCTCTGGCCCCTCTGCCAGGCCTGAAATGCTCTCTGGGGCCTTGCACGGCTGCCCTCTGCCCACACACTGCTGTCCAAGAAGCTCTTCAGGGCCAGGCTGGGCCCGAGTGGCCGGGTGTCCTTCTGCCCCTGGCAGCGGGAGCCAGAGAGCCTGCGCAGGTGGTCGGTGACCAGTCAGTGCCCCCCACACTCTGAGCACTCGGGAGGTGGAGGAGAGAAGGGCTGTGGTTCCAGGTCTCGGTCACCTGCTGACCTGTGGGCAGGGAGCCGGGCCTACTGCTGTCAGTGGACAGTACCACTGCCTCAGCAGCTGCCCGTGCAGGGGCCACCCCCGAGTCGGCCTGGGAGGGGAGATTCTCCCCCCTTTAGGGCCACGCTTCCAGGCAGGGCACAGAGTGGTGCCCAGACAGGCGGGAGGAGCAGGCTGACCCGGGGCTCAGCTTTCCTGGCCCTACCCCCGGGCAGCTGTGCAGCCTCCCCTGCCTGGGCCCCCGCCACTCTGTCCTCCTGTGTACCTCCTTCCCGTCCCCCCGCTTCTCGCGAGGGCCAGGGTTAGGGTTCCCTGACGTCCTTCCCCTGAGCGGGGCCGGGAGCATGAGGGTTCCCTGACGTCCTTCCCCTGAGCGGGGCCGGGAGCATGAGGGTTCCCTGACGTCCTTCCCCTGAGCGGGGCTGATGCTGCAGCAGCCTAAGTGGACACTTGTCCACCCTGCCCAGGACTGGCTATTGGGGGTCTGGTGGGAGAGCAGGAAGCTGGTTCTGGGGCCGTGGATGTGGCCAGGGACTTCACCACCTGGCAAGCGTGCGGTGGTTGTGGTTGTGGTGGTGTGTGTGTTGTGTTGTGTGTGTGTGTGTTGTGTTGTGTGTGCCTGCCCAATCATTTAACAGGTCGCCCTGAGTAATTCCAAGTTGGTATTGGAACACTTTAAGTGACCAGTAGACACAGTTTCCTGGGAACAGAATCCCACCTTAATCCCAATTATTTCTGAAGTTTCAGAGCAGTCTTTAACCTTCTCAGTTCCTGACGTTGCACGGGGAGGGGATAGCATCACGGTTCTTCTCCCCACAGGTCTGATTTCAGACTGGACCACTTTAAACATGAGCCTTGGAGGATCAATCCAACGCTTTCATTTTTTGGCTATTTTCTGTGAGCGTTTGGAATGAGCATGAAGATGGTTTAGGGTCCCATTTCCTTCTTTGCTTCCAGTCTCACACCCGAGACGTCAGCAGTAAGACACGAATCACTGGCATCAGAGACACAGCGGCAGATCTGCGTCCCACAGCTCGAGGGCGAGAGCGTCAGGTTTGATGGTCTCTGTGCAGAGATGCCGAC